>NC_140932.1:16446804-17144304 GCF_014529385.1 Adiantum capillus-veneris | reverse complement strand
CTGAAATTAGGCTGTAAGTGTTTTGTATTAGAAAGTGTTTCTTATAGATATCCATGTAAATTTGAAGCCTCATGCTAACATCTTGACATTGCTTTGTGCAGTTGTATAAAGAGGTTGTTGCTTGCCTATGGCAAGCTATGTGGAAGGTATGAACTATACAAGGCCCCAATCAAAGATGTACCTGTCCCAAATCAAACCGATGGAAATTCTTGCGGCTGGAGATGTCTTCTCCATGCAGAATATGTCCTGCAAAGCTACTTTGCATTAAAACCTTTCATGACTAAGGTACCCATTTGGCAATGCATTCAGTTAGTTTTGGTTTAGTCTATAAAAGAATTCTCACCATGTGGTCTTTTAATTTTGCAGAGTGCTTTAAAAAACTACACATATGATTATTTGCAAAGATACCGAGTAAGTTTAATACAACACCTGCTTACTATGTCTAGCCCCAGAGAGCTTGAAGATAGCGGCTTGGATGACCGCACTATTGATCTAACAAAACATGACGTGCCACCACGACAAACCCCTACATCCGATACAGTGGAATCACAACGGGCCGAGGGGGTCATATCAGCAGAAGATGAAAGAGCCGAGGATGAGAAAAGGTCAAATGAGCATATGGAAGGTGCTAGGGTACAACCAGAGGAGACAATGAAAGAGCCAAGTCAGCCAGTGGAGGAGCCAAAAGAGCCTATGGCTGAAACCCAAGATGAGGAAAGCAGGCCTATAGATGAGCAAAAGGATATGGATGAGGAAAGCAGGCCTAGGGATGAGCAAAATGATATGGATCAGGCAAGGATGTATGAGGCAAGCCGATCAACCGAGGGAGAGGAAAAGACCTTGGAGGAAACCTTGAATGAGGTAGAAAGAGCCATGGGGGAGACCCCTGATGAAGATGTGAATGATGACTATGAAGATAAAGCAGAGGAGAGCAACAATGACATGAACACTACAGAGACCCAGTATGGACCCTTGCTACCTGTAGATACGGTTGTTCCGGTAATGTCTATTCAAGTATGGCAAAATATGTTCAGCTTCTAACTACTTATATGTACTTGTCAACTTTTATAGAGGTTGATTATCTTGGACGTCAATGGATTGCTGCTGATGCGGGTGCCTCTCGGTGACAGAGGACCCTTTGAGGATTTGCAAACGTTTCGGATGGGAACTTGTCGAGTCGTGGTTCGTCCAGGAACCAAGGAATTTATTCAGTTTCTTCTTCCGCGTTTCAGAGTTGCTTTATTCTGGCCTTCCATGCTGAGCGGTAAACATTGATACCACTAGACCTCTTGGGTCTTCTTGGTTGCATGAGGACCCATGAACCTTTGTTTATCCTTTGTCCAACCCATTGGTTCTCTGCACTTATTGAAGCTGGTATTGTAATTGAGGATATGCTACTACTTGGCCTTCTAGGCATAGTGCAGTTGTTGGTTGTTGGTGTGAGAGACAGTAAACACTTGGAGCCTCTTGGGCGAGAAGACGTGGACGCCATAGCTCTCAGAGAAAAGCTTTAGTGGAGGGAGATTCACTTTGAAAGCATTCTAATGGAGGGAAAGTGTTTTAGAATTCCAATATCTTGTGCGGGCTTAATGGTCACCCTCCAGTACGTTAATGACCATAAGAGAATATCACAAGTGGGACCACATTATTTATCTGATGATTACTTAATCTTCTTGAAGATTAATTATCTACTTAATTACTTATCCTAATTAGAGCTTAAATTGTTTAATTTTGGCCTTAATTAATGATAATTATATTAAATAAACTTTAGCTAGCTCTAAGAAAATTATCAAAGCTTAATCATAATGTTAATAAGCTAGAAAAATTTGATTAATTTATGTAATTATTTAAAGAAAAATTAGCTATTTTTAGCTATAAAACTAATAGAAAAATTAGTAAAATAACTTAACAAATCACAAGATAATTATCAAAGTTAGAAAACATTGTTAAGAACACAAGGTATTTATCTCATTAACATAAAAGTAATGTAGCTATTTAATTAAGCTAAAATAGAATGATTTTAGCTAAAAATAAATAGGAAAAATTAGCTATTCAAGTTAGATAATTATAAGATAATTATTAGAGTGAAAAAACATCATAAGTAAGCAGGGATAATTAGCTTATAAGTAGAAAGTTATTCTAGCTATTTAATTAAGCCAAAATAGTTGATTTTAGCTGAAAAAGAGAAAAATAAGCTAATAAAGTTAGATAATTATAAGATAATTATCAAATTTAGTAAACATCACAAGTAAGGCAAGATAATTAGCTTATGGTCAGAAAGTTAATCTAGCTATTTAATTAAACCATAACAGACATATTTTAGCTAAAAATAAAAAGAAAAAATTAACTAATCAAATTAGATAATTATAAGATATTTATTAGAATTAGTAAATATAATAAGTAAATTTTGATAATTAGCTTATGATGAGAAACTTAATCTAGCTATTTAATTAAGCCAAAATAGATAGATTTTAATTGAAAATAAAAAGGGAAAATTAGCTAATCAAGTTAGATAAATATAAGATATTTATCAAAGTTAGTAAACATTATAAGTAAGCTATAATAATTAGTTAATGGTCAAAAAGTTAATCTAACTATTTAATTAAACCAAAACAGACTGATTTTAGCTAAAAATAAAAAGAAGAAACTAGCTTATCAACTTAGATAATTGTAAAATAATTATTAGAGTTAGTAAACATTATCATCTAGTTGTGATAATTATAGGATAATTAGTTAATTAGTTTAAGAAATTATAATAGATTAATAACCCTATTTTAAGCTGAAAATTAAATAATATAAATAGAAATTACCGTTAAAAGTTAAAATCATTGAAAGTATAAACCATTAATATAAAGCTGAAGAAATTCAATCTTTAAGAGATAATGAATCTAATAAATATTAAGCAAAAAATAAGCAGATTTTAGGCTTAATAAAGATAGTGAAATAAGAAGAAAGATGTGGAAATTTGTAAAAAATTTAAGGGAGCTTAGAAAACCCTTACGAAAGCTGTGATAAAGTTATTTACCTGTATAAGCAAATAAAAAATTACTAGGTCAAGAAATTACCATCTAAGACTACAAAATTAACCTTACTTGGGATAAAAAGAGAAATTAGATTGAATACGTAGATAAAGTCAAGTTTTTGGACGATTTACCTAATAAATAGACGTCCTTTTTTATAAGTATAGAAGTCATGGCACCGAAAAGGACCCGAGCGAACCATCAATGTGATGATGAGGATAATATTCCCAAGAGGGCTAGAGTCTCGCACAACAACAAGGCCGGGCCTAGTAGTAGGCTTATTGATGAGAAAATTCAGGTCCCAGCACTGCAACAAATGCTTGACCAATCCCAGGTAGGTCTTCATTATAATTTAAGATGAATAATTCAAGTTTTTCTTTAACATTGCATACGTCGAAAGAGGATGTAAAGAATTAGAAGAAGTGAAACAGGCTGAAAACGGAAGGCATCTTCCAAGAAACCAACGTGCAAGTGTTTGTAAATTTGGAAAGAATTGTTTGGGTTAGAATTGGGAAAGATATGATTGATCATCCTTAAGGATTAATATCTGTAAATATTTAGACAAAAATAAGTTGTTTCTAGCTATAAAATTAATGGAAAATTTAGTAAAACAGTTTAATGAATCACAAGATAATTATTAAAGTTAGGAAAAATTGTTAAGAACATGGTGTAATTATCTCATTAATAAAAAATTAATCTAGCTATTTAATTAAGCCAAAATAGATTGATTTTAATTAAAAATAAAAGAGAGAAATTAGCTAATCAAGTTAGATAATTATAAGATAATTATTAGACTAGTTAGTAAACATCATTAATAGACCATAATAATTAGATTATGATAAAAAATTAATCTAGCTATTCAATTAAGTCAAAATAGGCTAATTTTAGCTAAAATAAAAGAGAGAAATTAGCTGATCAAGTTCAATAATTATAAGATAATTATCCGAGTTAGTAAACATAATAAGTAAGCCAAAATAATTATCTTATGATCGAAAAGTTAATCTAGCTATTTCATTAAGTCAAAATAGGTTGATTTTAGCTAAAATTAAAACAGGGAGAGTTAGTAAACATCATAAGTAAGGCGTAATAATTAGCTTACGGTCAGAAAGTTAATCTAGCTATTTAAGTAAGCCAAAATAGATAAATTTTAGCTGAAAATAAAAGAAAGAAATTAGGTAATCAAGTTAGCTAATTATAAAATATTTATCAAAATTAGTAAACATCATAACTAAGCTGTAATAATTAGCTTATGACCAAAAACTTAATCTAGCTATTTAATTAAGTCAAAGCAGTCATATTTTAATTGAAATTAAAAGGAAAAAATTAACTGATCAAGTAAGATAATTATAAGATATTTATCAAAGTTAGTAAAAATTATAAGTAAGCCGTGATAATTAGCTATTGGTCAGTAAAAATTTAATCTAACTATTTATTTAAGCCAAAATAGTCTGATTTTAGCTGAAAAAGAAGAAGAAATTAGCTAAATCAACTTAGATAACTATAAGATAATGATCAAAGTTAGTAAACATCATCATCTAGCTGTGATAATTATAGCATAACTAGTTAATTAATTTAAGAAAGTATAATAGATCAAAAACCCTATTTTAAGCTAAAAATTAAATAGGATAAATAGAAATTACTATTTAAAGTTTTAATAAAAATTATTTGAAGTATAAACCATTGATATGAAGATGAGGAAATTCAATCTTTAAATGAATCTAATAAATATTAAGCAAAAAATAAACAGATTTCAAGCTTAATAAAAATAGAAAAATAAGGAAAAAGATGCAAAAATTTATAAGAAAATTAAGAGAGCTTAGAAAACCCTTACGAAAGCTGTAATAAAGTTATCTTACCTATATAAGCAAATAAGAAATTACCAGGTTAAGAAAGTACCATCGAAAACTACAAAATTAACCTTACTTGGGATAAAAAGAGGAATTAGATTGAATACAAAGGTAAAGTCAAGTTTTTGGATGATTTACCTAAATATAGACAATTTTTTTTATAAGGATAGAAGTCATGGCACCAAAAAGGACCTGAGCGAACCCTTAATCTGATGATGAGGGTAGTATTCCCAAGAGGGCTAGAGCGTCGCACGACGACGAGGCCGGGCCTAGTAGTAGGCCTACTAATGAGGGCATTCAGGCCCCAACACTGCAACAAATAGTCGACCAATCCCAAGTGGTTCTTCATTATAATTTAAGATGGATACATTGCATACATAAAAGAGGGTGTAAGGAATTAGAAAGAGTGAAACTGACTGAAAATGTAAGACATTTTCAAAGAAACCAACATGCAAGTGTTTGTAAATTGGGAGAGAATTGTTTGGATTAAGTCTGGTTGAATTAGGAAAGATATGATTGATCATCCTTAAGACATCTTGTCTCAAGACACCTCCAACTCCTTGGTATAAATTGATGAATAATGATGGATTTTCAGCTATGGATAAGTTGGTTACCCCCATGAACGATGAGGTTCTACTCCCTGTCATGTCTTGATGTTTCTACATAAGTTAGGATATTGTTTTTATCCTAGGGGAGCCGCCCGGTTGTATGGGCTGGTTTGGTGTATGGGCACCCTGAACTTTGGGTGATGGGTTTTCACCTTGGATTATGAATAAGGAAAGGGTGCCGTTTTTTTCACCCTTAGGTGTCTTGAGACAAGAAGAGTACTCATCATGGTTATTATGGTCAATGTTCTTGATTGACAGTACCCTGTCTTAAGTTTAAAGATGTCTGTTTGCTAAAAGAATGCTTTTCAATGCTGTTTTTAATACTTGATTGAAGGAATCATTATGACAAAAAGTTAATAGAAACAATTATTTTAAATGTTAAAACAATGTGATGGTAATTAGAAATCAAAAGAATCATTTGTGATGGCGGGGTTGGTAAGTGGGGATTGACGAAGGTTGTCAATCATGGACGGATGGACCTGATTAGTCAAGTAACTATCCATTCCCACACACTAAAAACATTTAGATTACTTCCCCAATTGGAAGAGGAGTTCACCAGCGGCTGTGCCCTCACATCTGTTAGGGGAAAAAAGCATTGGTTGAGAATACCTTAGCCCAAATAGTGGAAGTTATATCTCTCTTCATAAAATAGGAGAAGTTACAATCACCATGACCCCATGTGAGATCCTCAACCCACCAATACCAAAATTGGGATGGGGTCCTTGACAGGTCTCTAGGCCTATTGAAAGTCAGAGTCTCTAAGTAAGAAGGGTCCACGGAATAGACCTTTACCATTGATAATGTCTTGGGTCTATAGCCCTAGAAGAAGACCTAGTCCTGTCTCACAGCAAAAACGAGACAACATTTTAAAGTCCAAAATTGTTTTCAACCCTTTATTCATACATAGCGTTAAGAAACTTGACCTTCAAGTGTACCACCCAAATGATATACAAAGAAGTATGTAAGGCTTGAAATATAAGTGTGGGAAATGTCTTGAAGTAAAATCCAAGGTACAAGGTGAAGTCTACATGAGGTGGGAACAATGGTTTGCAAACCAGTAGCAAAGAGAAGTTGGAAAATGTGGGAACAATGTCTTCACAAGGCGTCAGCTGCTAGACAAAAGGATAGCTAGGAGATGTAATGAATCTGCAACATGGGGAAGTGAGGCTCAACTGGCTCACTGCATTGCTCAAGGAAAATGAAGATAGCCCTTGTTCTAATGCATCACAATAGCACTTGGGTTCGCAAATCAAATGTGGAAAACTAGGGCACCATGGGCAACGTGTTGATCATGGAAAATTGGTAGGGATTGAAGGCAATTGCAAGAAGATGACATCATGCACAAGGGGCAAACAATGAGTATGTTTGAGATCCATGTAGGCGGTGGCCAGTAACAACACAAGATGATGGAATCAGTGAGTGCTTAGCTAGGCCATCCAATGTGTGTAGCACCATGTGTGATTGGCATATGACATGGCTTTGGGTGAGCATCAAACATTGTTGAGTAGTAGTGAGACACATTGCAATGTAAAATAGGAGGTTACGTGCGAGGAGTGGACCCCACAAAAGTAGGTATCTGGACCCAAAACTTCACTCAATTCTGCCCACATGCCTTACACCAAAAATAGCACGTAGTCTCTCCTTGCCTCCTACTGATAGCAAATGGAATAACCATTGTTCCCACCTCATGTAGACTGCACCTCATTGTTCCCACCTCATGGATAACCACTTGACCCACACACCCACATGTGCTTGTAGCCTTCAAAAAATAGATAGTTAGGCTTGTTTCTTGCAAAAAATTTAAGAGCACAAAAAGTTGATATTTGGGTGATTAATTGAGTGGCTAAAACCACACCAAATCAATGGCTTGATGGCTCATCCAAAAAACTTTACAGCAAGTTGTCTCCACACTCAAGTAGTCTCTTGATTGTGCCGATTAAGATACAAAATCAAATTTAAATGCAAAAGAATGCCTAATTGATGATGCAAAATGTGTGACAAACTAAATGAGACCGTTAGTTACTTGATGTGAGTAGCGGCCCATGGACATGCTCACAACCAAGAAATTAAGAGCTACTTAGTGGATTATTATGAGATAAGAGTTTGATTAGAAAATATGTGTATTGAACACAAGGTCTAGTATAAAGAGGGGCTAGATTAGCACCAACCAAAGTGATTAGGAGATGCTAATCAACATTGTAACTTTGATAGCAGTTGGAAGGCTATTGTGGATTGCACAATGAACCATTCATATTGAAAATGAACATAGTGAATGTATTTTTATTGAGTACAAATAGCCTTTTTATGTCGGCATCACATGTAGCCTTTTCACATCTTAAAGGGACATTTGGATTTTATCCAAAGGGCAAGATGTTGACTTTGGCCCTTGACCCTTCACATGGCCTATAGGGTATCACATGGCACACATGTCATATCGCATGGTTTCACACGCACGGGTAATGCTTAAATGGCTAACACATTGGATAGGGGAGTCCTTGTAGTGCAACAAACCCTACACCTCAACAAGAACAAAGAAACCCTGCCCATCAATTGCTACTTCCACCCTTGCTTTTCACCCTTAGCATCCTTCAACCTACTAGCTAGGTTGAAAGATTTTAGAATTTATCGTTGTGAGACAATCGTCTCTATATGTATTCTGTATGCAAAGGATTCCCATGACTATCTGGTCAACACACAAGTAGAAACTTCTCAGCAAGAGCTTGAGACAACTGAACGAAGTGAAATACCATAGTCATGGTGTATTGCTCAAATTATGGAGAAAACGGTGGACATTTTCTAGAGGATTTTCCAAAATCGAGCCAACAGGGACATAGGAATTGCCAAGAAAATCATAGAGCAGTATGAAGAAGAAAATTGCAATGTAAGTGTATTTAGCTCATAATTTTTGGTGCAATCATATGTTCTTGCATTACTAGTAGAAGCACCTGTAAAAGCATACAAGTTTAAAATTTGCATGAAGATGCACAAGCACCTAAAAAGCTTACAATCATAGAGAAGTATGAAGAAGAAAATTGCAATGTAAGTGTATTTAGCTCATAATTTTTGGTGCAATCATATGTTCTTGCATTCCTAGTAGAAGCACCTGTAAAAGCATACAAGTTTAAAATTTGCATGAAGATGCACAAGCACCTAAAAAGCTTAAATCGGAATCATTCAGTAATAAATTCTTGCATAAATTGGGTTAAAATGTCCAGTTATCACCAAAGGTTGAAAAGAGTGTTAGGTTTGCAAGTGAATCTGCATCCACTTCCACAAGTGTGCAATTATTCGTGAGTCTAAGGGACACATCAAAGAGAATGATGTTAGAATTGTATGGCACCTATAATTCCTATGCACGATCAATAGACCAAAAAGGGAAACTGTGCAAAAAGGATTGACCAGTGTTTGAAAGGCCTACATACTAGCTCAAAGAATTGTGCCCAGTGATAGATCATGAAGGATGGTTCATTTCAAAGGAAAGAATCTATTATAGCCCATCCTCTCTAGAGTTGAATGATATTAATCGAGTGAACTCATAAATTTGTTTAGAGCCAAACTCTCCCCCATAAAAAATCAAGCTTCAATGTTGTGACCAAATGAGCATATACTTTGACCAAAATAGCCGTAGATATAGACGAGAGTGTAAAACCTATGATGCCTTGGGTACTGAAACCACAGAGTCTCATATCATAGGAAAGCCATGGGATAGACAATATCATGGTGAAGATGATGCTATCTACAACTTGACTTAGAAAATTATTTATCATGTTTCACAAAGGTACAGAGAAAACTATGCAAAAGGTTTACAAATACCAAACATCAATAGTGCTACTTACAATGTGCCTTCACAGTCCCAAAAAATGAGATTAAACTAGAGCCAAATAATTTTGAACTTTCATCATGGAGCAGGCTGTAATGATCACCCTAGGAAGGGGGGAGCTACAAATCCAATAAGCTCAACTCTAGTACCGGCAAATGTGACATCAATCAGAAGCCCTAGAACTTCTAGCCAACAGACCCCTTCAAAGAAAAAACCATTGGAAGACCATATGGTTGCTGAAAGTTTTCAGTTGACCCAGATCCCATTAGAAATTGCAGACAAATGCTTCTATGAAGATCATCAAGGACAAAAGTTTCAATTGATTTCCACAAGTCAAAGTCAAAAATCGACAAACCCAATAACATTCAACAATTGCATGTGACCAAGCTCACATATGCATATCGAGATACATATGGAAATGAATATTAGCAAGTTCATGACCTTGTACAAACCCCTACGTATGGTAAGGCTGAAGTTACAGATTATTTCAAAATGATGCAAAGCCTCAAGCTGCAAGAACAAGTGACAGATCGGTTGGAAGATAAAGTTCAAAAAGCTACACAAAGATCACCACCAAATACTCCTCTAAAGAGACAAACTCTACCAGAAAGTACTATGGATATTCTGAGATCAAAAGTTACTCAAATGTAGGCAGATAATGCTCAAAAATTGCAATCAAAAGGTGCATAATCACAATCAAATGAGTCAACATCAACTGAAGCAAGTAGTCAAAGCAAAGAAGATATAAGGAAAGTTCAATCCAAGGGCACCACCACAACAAAACTAGTCAATTTAGAAAGAAATTATGAGAAGATCACGTGCAACATTACTTGTGAATATGTGGAAAAGATCTCAAGCGAAGTGAAACTGGAACTTTAGCTAGACAAGAATCTCATGTCTTTTTGCACTTGGAAGAAATGTGGCCAACCACATCTAGAAGATTCTCTTGAATTTATTAGAATACCTGGAAACAAATGAGCAGAATGCTGGGGAATCATTTCCACCTTCATTCAAGTAGGTTCACAAACCATCATAACCCAATTCCCTGTGATCACAACAAAAGATCTAACGGAGAACATCATATTGGGAATGCCAATGGCCCAAATTTTTTTAGAGATACAGAGTTCGAACAAGATGCAATCATCACAGACAACAAACCAGGAATGGTCACCCACGGACGACAACAAAAATTCCTCGAGTAAAACTTAAATGGAGACCAATGCCGAAGCAGAGTTTATTGAAGATGATTCATCTCTACCAAATAGAATTTCAAAAGAGATTAAAGCATATCAAGAAATAACAAGTGCAAATTAAACAAAGCAAAAAACAACCATGAATGCTATTGAGTAGAAAAAGCAATCAAAGCCAAAAGTTAAGAAGAATGAGGTTGCAAACAACCAAGAAGCAACAAGAAAACAAAGGCCGATCAATCATTGCTAGCATAGTCAACAAATAGAATTCCAAGTGGAACCCCAAGACTCAAGTTTCCTTCCATAGAGACCAAGCTAAAGCAAGATGAAACCACAACAAGAGCAGTACAAGGATCTTCAAGAGAACCACCAATGAGGATAGCTATAGTTCTTAGCAATACAAATGGAGCAAGTGTGAGATTCAATTCTCTATTGGATAAAGAAGCAAAGTGCAATATGGTTTTAGACCACACCCAAAGCATTCTAGAGATTACTCCATGCAAAAAGGATAGTAAAGCAATGCTAGGTATGGATGCGAGTCAAGAAGAAATGGTTGCTATCCTTAACATCCAAAAGCATGAAGATAATGTAAAGTTTCAAGTAAAATCTTCAAAGGACATGTATGCAGATGTCATCCTTGGACATCAATCCTTAGGCCAACACAAAGAATACAAAGAAGAAACACTGCTATTACTCTAATTTCCAAGAGCAGGTAGCAAACAACAATTACATGTACCATTAATGCTAGATTGAGAGTTGCAAAAGTCACAAGAATCATCGATAAAATCTTACAGACAAAGGTAAAGCTAAAGTGGATCTACAACCGGCTAGCACAAAAGTTGTGATGTCATATGCCTCAACATCAAAGAACCCTCATGGATCAACTCATTCAAGGAAATCGGGCTTTAAAAACTTCAAATCAATTGCTGACCCAAAAAAAAACCTCTAGGGAGACACCCAAAAACGCAAAGGTATTGCAGCCCAAGTACTCAAGAAAGCAAATGAACATCAATTTAGAGCAGTTTAATAAAAGTCAGTGATCCTAAAGATAGCATACCAAAATAGAAAGACAAACACATGGGATGGATAGCATCACAATGGAGGTTAAAAGAGCAGGACTAAGTTATAGAGGTAACAAAAATATACGGGTACCAAAACCACAAGTCAGGGCATATGAAGTGCAATCAAGACCCTCCCAGAGTAGAAGGTCAAATGGGTATCAATTCTACATAGGCTATGCAAAGATTTGACAACCAGTCAACCACAAGCCACCACAAGCCAACTGTAACTACAACCAAACTACATGAAGATCTCAAGAGCTCAACAAGACCTAGAGCTAAGCAAAGTCAACAAAGGAGTTACAAAGGTCATCAAGAGATTTGGATTCCTAAGTCTTTCAATGCTCCGAGTCACATGACAAATGTCGACACTCAATAGAGGCCTACAACAACCTCAAAAGCTCCTTACAAAAGGCCTAATTGGCGAATCAAATGAACATTGGAGTCTTCACATTTAAAGAAGGACAATCCAACCTACAAAGCTTTAGATTCAAAGCTAAAACAGGTATGGAAAAAGAAACCTTCAATGCTAACTTGGTTCCTCAATAATGCTCTTTTTGAGGATTCAAAAGCTTAATTTTACCTGAAGAAATGTTTATGGTAAGCATAAGAATGTGAAAGTCAAGTCACCAAGGTATCTTTGGGATAGTCAGAGTTAGGCTACTGAGCCAAAAAATGAGCAAAGCGTCAGTCCCAAAGCTTCTAGTCATATGAAACATTGTGCTAAGAGTCATAGTTATTAGGCTTATGCTCAAGCTGGAAGAGTTGAACATATCTAAGTTGTGTCTCTCGTGTTAGATGAGATGAACATAAGAGTCAAAGTCTATTAACTTAATCAGGGTAGAGTGACGTAGAGTTCAACGCTCATGCACAATGCAAAGTAAGATGAGAGCACATATCCTCGACAATGAAAACCCTTCTTAAAGGGGTGCCAGCTTGTAAATCCATGACATATTCTTTTATAGCTACACCTTCTTTCTGAAGTACCCCTCCAAAATCTTTCTTGCATAGCATAGATGTTTCCATGCATTTTTGATTATGCACATATAGGATGTCCCATCATTGGACATATGCATTAGATACTCTGTTTTGCTTCCACATATGCACCTTGAGTCGACTATAACATGCAAACCAATGTTCCATCATGCTACTCTCATATTTGCTATCCTTTTATTTATATATCCATCAACAAATAATCCCTTTAGTACTTTGTCAATATTTCCCTTGCTAACAAGTACCACTATAATGAGCGTATCCCACTGGGTTTTCCCTCTTTGGTCATCCAAGTATTAGACCCTAATTTAGATCTTCACCATTCTATTTCTCTTGTACATACTCTTAATAAATAAACAGGAGCCTCACCATTATGCTTCTACAACGAACAAATGCAACATCATCTCTCACATCAGAGACAACTTTGGACCAAGGAAGATGCTACAGCAGAATGAACCTCATCAACAAATTCAACAAAAAATGAAGACAACCTATCAATTCAACAACCAATGAAAACCTTCTAGCCTCCACGGACACTTCTCAACAGTGCTTGAGGAGGGGCACTAAATTGGAAGGAGGGAATGTTAACTAAGCCGACGTCAATTAACAAAAGATACTAAAGGCCCAAGCCTTATGAAGCACATTAAAGATGAATACAAAGAACCGATGAAGATTGGGTTGCACATTTTTTACAATTCCCAAAATGGCCATGTATTGTAATTTCTCGATTTATTTCAAGCCATTGTAATATTTGCAATTCATTGCAGGCTCAATGAGATCCAACCTATAAAGAATCGGTCAGTTAGTGTGCCTAGGTTGCAGATTTTGTAAGTTGTGGAGGCCCTAAAAGCCTTGGGCACCCGAACACTGCATATTTTTACCCTAGGTATATAAGGCAGTTGTAAATGAAATTAGGGTTCTCACCCTCATTTGTTGAGACCACTCTTGGGTGAGAGCTCACGAGGTGTGTGGCTATGGAGTCCTCAAGATTCTCCTTGCTCATGTGACTTGATTAACACTAATCAATTCTTAATTCTCTTAAACTATGCCTCTCTCATACTCTCTTGTGATTGCTAATAATGCTTGATTATCTAGCTCGTAGCTAATTATGGTTAATCTTGCTCTGATCTTGTGTGATTGCTCTCTATTCTTTGTGCCATGTAGGTTTGATTGGAGTGCAGATTCTCAATAGATTTGTGTGTGTGTGTGTGCGCGCGGGGCCATTGTGATTAGTGTGTTTCATGATGGGATTAGTGATGTGTGCATCTTTGCAATCATTAGTGTGTGTGATTTGGTTGATTTGAGGTGAAGAGAAGTGGATGTGGAGATTGCTAGACATTGTGGCTTTAGCTCCTCCATAGGCCAAGAAGCTTGCCTCATAGAGTCGCCATTGATGTTTCCATGATTAGATCACTAATTGGTGAGTGTTTCCATGCCCTAGCTGGGTAGCTCATCACTCTGAATTGACAATTATTTTTGGTTACAGGAGCTATGCTACAATGGTACCCCCAACACTTACCTTGAGGTCACAAACATAGTGGTAAAGATGGCTAATGGGACTATCGTTAAACCTATGGGAATGCTAAAAGATCTCAAGATCAAGGTCTTTGGACACAAGATAAGGCATACCTTCATGTTATAAATTTTTCCAAGCATCCTATGTGATCTTAGATGATCTTAGAACTTCCTTTCATGAGGGAAGTAAATATGGTGCATGATTGGTCTAAACAGGTGAATATCGCGCTTTGATGAGATCTTCGTAAGTGCATCTCTTGGCCTTTTCTTTTTCTTATGGAGTCAGTTTTGCCTCGGATTTCTTCTTTGGTAAATCATTCTATTGAGATGCCGAGGGTTAAGGGCTGGAAGGTAGAGGGGTAGGCCTTGGGGAAGGTTCCGATGGCGGGGTGCTTCCTCCTTAGTCACTTTCTTTGTCCTCCTTCACTTGTGTTTCTGGAAACTCTTTCAACTTCCTTTTAATGTCTTGGACTTCTTTGACTGTGAAGGGCTCTAAATCTTGTTGTTCAATCACTCTCTTATATTCTTCATACGCTCAAATGTAGTGATCAAATCGATCTTCTAGTGGTCTTGAGGAGCTACCCCTCAATCTTTCCCAGATCTGACACACAGTACTCCTCGAGTCCTCTTTTAGAGCTTGTTCGGCCTTGAATTACTTGATCAATCTCTTGATTCAAGCTACCCTTTGACTTGTTGTTTTCTTTTGGCTTCTGCTCCTTTGCCATTGCCATCTACCCTCTTTGGGAACACTGCTTCTCAATGCCCATCTATTGTGGTTGCTACTGCATGGCAGTGTCATGTAGTTTTGTGGTCGTTTGTTGCAAACATGAAATATTGGTTGTAAAACTTACAGATTTTTGCAGCCCTCGGATTCTCTAGGTCTTCAAATGTGGGATTGGTCTTATTGTGAGAGTAGACCCTCACATCATCTCTCCTTTCTCTGAGAGAGCTGCCCTTATTGTGGAGTCCCAGAGCGTATGCAATGATTTGAGGGGTAATTACCACCTTGGTCTTCTTGCCATCCAAAGCAATAATAACTGCCTTGCCGTCTTTTTGAATGGAGTTGGCTAGATCGTAGACTCTTTGTGTGTCCACACCTACTGGTTGTGCTATGAAGAAATTATGTAAATCTGATCTCTCTAGCTGGTTGAGGGTCTCTTCTTTGTTTGTGTATTTCATGATTTCTCATGGATTCATTGGGATATCCATGGTATTTCCTTGTGGGTCTCTGAATGTACCTTGATACACTACCAATCCTTCTCTTTCCAATGTTGCTTCATCCACCCAAGCCTTGGCTAGATTCAGTGTCCCTTCGTGTATTGTGTAGGGTGATTTGTTGATATCTTCTTCTTTGCTGGTGATTTGCTAGCTTCCATTGATCCTGCGGGCACTCCAAGTGCAAAAGTTAGCGTTGCTCATGAAATTTGACATTTCTCAGTTTTAAGCTATCCAAATGACTTTGAATTTGAAACACAAGCTAATTAGGGCCTAAGGGTGCTATGCAAGTGGTCAAAGGTTCATTTTGGGTGCAAATTCATGCCGTGAGACATCATACACATATGATGTCTAAGTGCTCAGAATGAATTGATTTTTCATTTGTGCATAGCTCATAGCATGCATATCCTATATACATGCCTTGATTTCAATTTGGATGACATTTGGGCAGGCTGTGACCATTAGAACTCCTTTTTGGCTTTGAAATTAGATTATGGCTTAGATTTGAGCAGATGAGGTTCAAATGGGGTAAAACTTGGTAGATGCTCTCACAATCATGTGATGAAGGCTGAGAATAGGTCAAGTTAGCTCCAAGGTTCATTTTCTTGCTAGGGAGACATCATACGCGTATGATGTCTACGCTGTCCAAAAGGGCTCAAACTTGTACTTGAGCTGGGCTTTAACATAGCCTAGACTCCAGTGGCATGAGACCTTGATTTGGATTTTTTCTCATGTGTAAGGTCCCCGTCCTAAAAAATCGGGGCGACTTGGAAGATAGCCTTCTTTATCCTCTAAATCCGTTGACGACTCCCTACTCCGATAATGCGAAGCAAGGATACGAGCAACGAACGAGAAGAAGACTTCCACCTATTGTGTTCATAGTTGCAAGACCCTACACCACAAGCCACGTCGATGAAGTTAAAGATTCTATGGACTCTAAATACTACATTATAAGAGAAGAAATCCCTTTCCGAATTAGGGATCCAAAAACAACGCCTTTTTCCCCGCGTTTAAGAGGCACGGCCGCCATCCTTGAATCCAAAATATGACATGAGATAAATCTCTAACTAACGAAGACAAAGTGAAAAGTACTCAACTAATCGAGTCCACCCATCCTTGACTGGCAACCTGAGCCAGTCCCCACTTTCCACACCACATGCACACTTTTTCTCCACACTGTTTTACATATACAAACAATGTTCCTTAATTAATTCCAACCATAGGTTCTTTCATACAGCCCTTCAAACAATACCAAAACAATTCAAACAAGGTCTAATGTAACATCCCTATTATTCAACAAAAATAACTTTTCCAATTTCTCATGAGCTTGCCGCTACCCACGGACTTTCTCTGTCTAACCAACAGAGCCTTTGCAAAGGATTTATTTGCTAACCGCGAATTGCGCAACCGTCCCATCTCGCTAACCGCAAGGCATCTTGCTAACCGCCAGGCATCCCGCTATCCGTGAGGCATCCCGCTAACCGCGAGGAACAAGGAGAGCCGATAACCTCAGCTTAATCTTCGCTATCCACGGAATCATCTCGCTACCCGCGAGAACAAAATATATTCTTTCAACAATTCTTCTCATTAATGATTCATCAAACATGATCAACCAATTCTTCATATCAATCGGAAACCGCTTATCAAACAATAACACTTTATTAAGTCATAACAATTCAACAAACAGTGATAATTTATCAAAACAGTTCTTTCACTAATCTATGAAAACATATGTTTGTTTCATGTGATAGAATCATGTTTTTCGGACGGTTTAAGGGTTCCCTATGCTTAGCTTCCCAAGTCAACAGGAATAGCGATGCAGAATTATAAATTGTCTTACCGAATTTGGAACGCGTATAGCTAACTCCTGTGCTGGAGTTTGGACAGCTTCGACTTCTTCTTCGGTTGATGCTTCCGCATGAGATCTGTTCGGAGTAGACACTTTCCTTCCCACATTCCTTGGTGGTGCAATGGCATGGGCGTTCTTAGAACTTCGTGTTATATGCTTCGGAGCCATAGATTCAGAATGGAGAAAAGAAAAGCGCGTTGGGAGAGAGAGAGAGAGAGAGAGAGAGAGAGAGAGAGAGAGAGAGAGAGAGAGAGTTCACAAATCGGTTAACGGCACGTCGACGATTGGAGATGGGGATGGCTTGAAGGTGAGAGGTTAAGGGAGAGAGGCTTCCTCCGGCGCGTCGTTGCAAGAGAGCTTCCGCTTCTGTAGATGTGTGTGTTCAAAGTGAGAAGAGAAGGGTCCTTTATATAGGCCCTAGGGGGGTGCTAAGAATACTGAGAGGTTTCAAGAATAGGAGAAGAAAAAAACTCGTGCGTCGTCGCGGCCTCAACAAAATAAATTATTATTATTATTTTATTATTTTTTTTTGGGCGTTCGGGAATCCTATGCGCGATTTTAAAAAGCTCTATACTTACAAGTTCTCATTCTATTTTGAAAGAGAGAAAGAAAGAAGTATCCTAATTTTGATTCACCTCTCTTTCCTTCCTAAAAATACTATCTCCAAGCTTTTTCTTCACACATAGATTAGGTTCCCACATAAACATATAGTTCCACCTAAAGAAAGATCATAAATAAATGGATTCGGAACCCGATTTTCAATCCGATTGCTCTGATAAACTCATGATGAGTCACAAAATTGAGAATCTCAATTACTTTGCAAAATATCTGAAATGATTTATAAGGATAAATGTTGGGTACATTACAATCTCCCCAACTTAGGGATTCGAGATGTCCTCATCTCGAGAAAAACCTACTCTAATTACTATCTCGACCCTCATTATATCCGAAAGAGTGATGTCCTTAGTCTGCTACACTTGCTACTACTGCTCCATTAGTCAGTTGTGGACAAGAGTTCCAATAATGTCCCAACTCTCCACATTCAAAGCATCGAACATTCAAGCGTCGAGAATCTTTCACATTAGCAGCATAAACCCTTTGTGGTTGTCTATCGTTGATTCTTTGATTCTCTTCAATTCTTCTTGTAATCTCTTGTTCCTTCATTAAAGGTTTGGCTCGTAGTAAAACATCTTGTACAGTGGTAGGTTTCAAGGCTTCCAATCGCGAGCAAATGGGTTCTCTTAATCCTTGACAAAAGCGAGCTACCTGCTGCTCTATGGTCATTGATGGCGCGTAACGTCTAAGCCTTTGAGTAGTACTCTTCCAAAGATAAACTGTATTGTTTCAAGCTAAAGAACTCATTCATCTTTATCGCTTCATGGGCAGGAGGTAAGTATCTTTCCTTCACCGCTTGTTTGATCTCCCACCAACTCTGAGAGTTCTCCAACACTCCCATGTCACGACAATGTTGTCTCCACCATAATTTCGCTTCCCCTGAGAGGCGAAATATCCCTAACATCGCTTGATTTGTAGGTGTGGTTCTCGCAGCAGAGAAGTAATCATCCATAGCTTCAATCCATACTTCTGCTTCTTTCTCAATATCATCACCCTCTCCTTTAAAAGAAGGTGGTTGCATTTGTTTGAGTAACAACTTCTTCTCCTGAATCTCCGTATAGAGAGCATCGTTCTGAGGGTTTTCCAACGTAGAATTGATTTGAGGATTCCCTTGAGTGTACATCAATGTTTGTAATAACTCAAATCAATAGGGTACTTTCGAAACTTAAACTTATCCAGTCCACTAAAAGCTCAATCGTATGACTTAATCAATCCTTACTTATCCGATTTATTAAAACCCAATCACATGACCTAACCAATCTTGACTTAACCAGTCCATCAAAACTTATTCATATGACTTAACCAGTCATGAGTTATCCAATTCGTCAAAACTCAATCATATGACTTAACCAGTCATGATTATCTCAATCACATGACTTAACCAGTCATGGGTCATCCAATCACATGACTTAACCAGTCATGGCTCATTCAATCTACACAAAAACTCACTTACATGACTTAACCAGTCAAACAATATCTCTGTAGACTTAACTCAATCTTTTAATCATAAAGTCATCAAAATGTCATATAGGAGCCTACAAAAGATCTCTCCAAAAGCAACCATAATAGAGGTTTCAACCATAACTATGATATACATCAATCGGCATATTGTAATATCCTTGCGAGTCTCATAGTGGGAATAGAAAACCATACACATGAAGAAGCTTGAAGTAGCCAACTAAATCTTTTTAACCTAGGCTCTGATACCAACTGTAAGGTCCCCGTCCTAAAAAATCGGGGCGACTTGGAAGATAGCCTTCTTTATCCTCTAAATCCGTTGACGACTCCCTACTCCGATAATGCGAAGCAAGGATACGAGCAACGAAAGAGAAGAAGACTTCCACCTATTGTGTTCGTAGTTGCAAGACCCTACGTCACAAGCCAGGTCGATGAAGTTAAAGATTCTATGGACTCTAGATCCTACATTATAAGAGAAGAAATCCCTTTCACATATTAGGGATCAAAAAACAACGCCTTTTTCCCCGCGTTTAGGAGGCACGGCCGCCATCCTTGAATCCAAAATATGACATGAGATAAATCTCTAACTAACAAAGACAAAGTGAAAAGTACTCGACTAATCGAGTCCACCCATCCTTGACTGGCAACCTGAACCAGTCCCCACTTTCCACACCACACGCACACTTTTTCCCCACACTGTTTTACATATACAAACAGTGTTCCTTAATTAATTCCAACCACAGGTTCTTTCATACAGCCCTTCAAACAATACCAAAACAATTCAAACAAGGTCTAATGTAACATCCCTATTATTCAACAAAAATAACTTTTCCAATTTCTCATGAGCTTGCCGCTACCCACGGACTTTCTCTGTCTAACCAACAGAGCCTTTGCAAAGGATTTATTCGCTAACCGGGAATTGCGCAACCTTCCCATCTCGCTAACCGTGAGGCATCTTGCTAACCGCCAGGCATCCTGCTATCCGCGAGGCATCCTGCTAACCGCGAGGAACAAGGAGAGCGGATAACCTCAGCTTAATCTTCGCTATCCACGGAATCATCTCGCTACCCGCGAGAACAAAATATATTCTTTCAACAATTCTTCTCATTAATGATACATCAAACATGATCAACCAATTCTTCATATCAATCGGAAACCGCTTATCAAACAATAACACTTTATTAAGTCATAACAATTCAACAAACAAGATAATTTATCAAAACAGTTCTTTCACTAATCTATGAAAACATATGCTTGTTTCATGTGATAGAATCACGTTTTTCGGACGGTTTAAGGGTTCCCTATGCTTAGCTTCCCAAGTCAACAGGAATAGCGATGCAGAATTATAAATTGTCTTACCAGATTTGGAACGCGTATAGCTAACTCCTGTGCTGGAGTTTGGATGGCTTCGACTTCTTCTTCGGTTGATGCTTCCGCATGAGATCTGTTCGGAGTAGACACCTTCCTTCCCACCTTCCTTGGTGGTGCAACGGCATGGGCATCCTTAGAACTTCGTGTTACATGCTTCGGAGCCATAGATTCGGAATGGAGAAAAGAAAAGCGCGTTGGGAGAGAGAGAGAGAGAGAGAGAGAGAGAGAGAGAGAGAGTTCACAAATCGGTTAACGGCACGTCGACGATTGGAGATGGGGATGGCTTGAAGGTGAGAGGTTAAGGGAGAGAGGCTTCCTCCGGTGCGTCATTGCAAGAGAGCTTCCGCTTCTGTAGATGTGTGTGTTCAAAGTGAGAAGAGAAGGGTCCTTTATATAGGACCCTGCTCTGATAAACTCATGATGACTCACAAAATTGAGAATCTCAATTACTTTGCAAAATATCTGAAATGATTTATAAGGGTAAATGTTGGGTACATTACATCATGTGTTTGAAGCCAAAATTCATATGTAGAACTTAAAAGTTCCAAAATTTGGGTTTAGATAGGTATATACAATTAAAACTTGATGGAACTTGAGGTGTGGGCTAACAATAATGGGATAATGGCATTGGAAGTGATAAATTCCACCTGACTGGTCATTTTGGCCTTTGTAGACATCTAATGTGTATGATGTCTCTGTTGATATTTTTGGCCCAAACTTGATTTGTAGTATCCCTAGGTGATGAGTAACCCTTTGACCATCTTAGATTTTGATTTGAAGATGATCATATGGTTAGGGCCATAGATTGTGTCATAGGCCAAGATTTTCCATCTTTTGGCTCTAAGTGGTCACAACCTTGCTAAAACTTGTCCAAATTGAATACATGGCCTTTATACTATGTGGTGAACATGCTCATGATGAAAAATGTGGATTTTGGCATATGTATGAGTGAGTAGACATCATACGCATATAATGTCTATTGATCCAAAATTTTCTAAAACTCATTTGGATAAGATGTGTATAGCATGTGCATTGTGCCCATAGCTTCAGATTTAAAATTGAGCTTGAAAATGGATGTCAAAAGCCATAAAAAGGGTTTGTGCTTCTAGATTTTCCCCTTTTGGATAATATGAGGTCAAATGATATCCAAATGTGATGAAAATTTCATCACATTTGGATATCATTCTGATGTGGTAAAAGTGTTAGAGTTGCCAAAATCATAGCAGCATGTCAATTCAAGGGGTCTAGACATCATACGCGTATGATGTCTAGGTTGGCATTTTTTGCTCAAACTTGATGTACAACTAGCTCATGATGTGTGCAAATATGAATTTGGACTAGTGCTCATGTGCCCAAGGCCATAGAAGGTGTTTAGGACACTTTGATTTGGAAACTGATGAGGATGGTGATCAAAACATACCCAAAGGTGCCCAAACTTGGTGTAGAGACTATATGTGCCATGCTATACAAATTTGGATGCCCAAAATGTTGACAAAACTCTTATATGACAGGTATAGACATCATACACGTATGATTTCTAATCTTGCAAAATGGATATTTGAGCTTAGGGATATGATGTATATGCTATGTGCTTGCCTTGTATAAATTTTCACTTGGTTTGGAGCACTTTTGATAGGTCTAAGGCCAAATTGTGGGATTAGGCCTAGACTTTGCATTTTTTGGGCATTGGACACCCTAACCGGCTCAAAATCTTATGAAATTTTATGTACTTCATGTTTAGATTATGCACAATGTGTTCGTGGATTCAAATGAATAGTTCCTGTGCAAAAATTGACTGTGGGACATCATACACGTATGATGTCTATTTTGATAAAAATAAACTATGGTGCTTTGAAGTGCTTTGTGATTGTGCCCTAAGCCCTAATTACCGATTTTCATCTTAAAAAGTTAGATGTTTAGCTTAGAAACTCCCTGTTTGGCATTTGAATTTTTAAAAGGGATTCCTTCACTTGGAGATGACTTTCCGTGATGATTCCTCTTGAGATCAATCTCCCAGGCTTGTGGATGCAGTAGGGCATCTTTTCATGGCTTTGGTATAGAGTTTGGCCTTATGGATACCTTTTTTAGTGATTTGTCACTCAAATAGCGTCTTTTTGTGAGGAGATGGTTGGCGACTATTTTTCTTGATGTCTAACCATATCTGTTGGTTGTTGATGATATGCCGATGATGCCCATGAATTTTGGTAGAAAATGGACGCACCGTTTGGCCGTGAGATCCAAATGATGCTTTGCGTGTTTAAAGCCTAGCTTGATGCTTTGACCAACTCCTAGTAGTTTGACTCTGGAGGAAATTACATAGGCTTGTAGGCACCCTTGAGGAGCACCTACTTATGGAGTCTAGTAGCATTTTGGAAACTTTCTTCTGGGCAAGCTTGTGCAGGCTCCAGGAAGTTAGGGTTTTTGTGACTGGCCTAAACCAGCATAGGAGATCATGATCGTGTTTATCTAGCCTACGGTTAACCCCCTATCAAGTCTTGTAGCTATTGGGTTAGTAGTTGTTGTGTTACGGTCCCGTTTTGGTCTCTTCTCGCGATGTCACATTCCCGTTTCCATAGATTTTTGCGACGAGGAAGTAAGCATACAACAAGGGGGGCACATGGTGAGGAGCCTACCTCTCATGTCTGGCACCGGATTGTGTCCTGTGTGCGTCATACGAAGCCGTCAAAGTCCACACACTTTAGGTCTCTCTAGCCCTCTCTTTAAATGTGAACAATAGAAATGAGATAGTAAGTGGGCCCAAAATATCTTATATTGGGGGTCTCTAGACCACTTGCCATGAAAATTTGACATGTGCTCCTATCTCATTGTGAAATGCACTTTAGGCTCAAAAGTTTCTCAATTTGGACTTTGTTTGACCCTTTTCTAGATAATTTTCCATTTCGTCTAAAAACTAGCCGGATTGGGCTTTTGCAACTTTTTTCCATAATTGCACCCCGACTTTACCATAAGTTGTTCTTGACTTGTTGGTCACCCCCATTTTGACTCCATCCCACCTGCTTTTTCTTATTTACTTTGTTTTTCTCCAAATAATTAGCAAAAATAAAAGAAAAATAATTATAGCAACCTGAAAAATACCAATATATCAAAATTAGTCAAGAACAACACAATAAACTGCTATGCACAGTCATTTGTAACATTTTTGGTCGGATTGCTCTGTTTTTCTCACTTTTATGCACCAAATTTTTGCAATCAAACGCAATCAAAACCCAAAAACATAGAAGACAATGCCCATCTAGTACTTTTCTTAGTCTGTTGGGTTTGCATTGAGAATGCCTCCCCCTCCTAGTCGGAGTCCTCCCGGACAATGGTGGATCACCCTAGGGTATGTGTTGTGCACATGTTACCAGCAAGCGGTGCTAATGATGGCCATGTAATACGACCCTATATGCATACTCGATCAATGCATGGGAAAAAGTAATGTTGTGCAAGAGGAGGGTATAAGCGATGTGCTTATTGGCATTTGATGTTGAGGTTTCTTGTTAAGTCAGCACCAATAGGAGTGTGGTGAAATAGCAATTGTTCTAAGTGTGCCGCTCGCTGTTTTATTGACAATGGTTTCTTTGGTACTTCTAGTTTGTGTTGTTAGTGTTATTGACAGTCTTGTTTGAATCCAAGATCCACATATGGGGTTTGTATTGGCCTTTGTTTAATTACCCAAATTTGAGTGTGGTCATTTTGAGCTTGCCATAATTTCTTGGGTACCCAAATCTATCTCACATTTGTCTTTGGTGATAGGGTTGTGGTTTGGGATGGATCTGAGGGGTTGGTACTAAAGATATTTCTTTGTTGTGTTGCTTTTAAATCCATATTTTTGTTGGATGACCTTGTGCAACAATCAACTTCTTTGGTACCCATACCTAATTGTACTTTTGGGTTGGTTACTGGGGTTTACCATTTGCCTTTGTTTAGATAGCTGTAAGCTTGTTCTGTGGAAATTGTGCAACGTCTACCTTCTTAACCCAAAATTGTTTAGGTGTTGTTTGTGATTGCAGTGGTGGCTGTTGCCTGGTGGGTTTGCCGGATAGACCCCTTAGACTATTCCTGATGCTTAGCTCTATAGTAGTAACCTCCTTTGTTTTGTTCTTTGGAATCCATTGCTGATTTGGTTTAGGGAAGGGTTTTTTGCCCTTAACTTTTAAGTCCGTTACCACCTGTTTGTGGTGTGGTTCTGTCGCAAATGGAACCACTTGATTTTCTTGCACATGTTGAATGTATTAGAGCTCCAATCAATCTGTACGTTGTACTTTCACTGCCATGGCTGGCCAAGCAATAGTGGATGCTGCATTGACTTATCTTCTACCACATAAAACTTATGCGGATAGAGGTATTTATTAATATGCACATGTATCACCATTTATCCCAATGTCTTGATTGAGTGCTTTAAATAACTTTGAATGTCTTATTGTGCTGCTTGAAGTTGTCCCTCAAGTGTCAGCTACTTGTATAGGCTGTAGGAAATAAGATCACCTTGAGCTCCAAAATCTAGGATTGCCTTGGCCTCCACTTGATTACCTCCAAGCTTGACTTTTATGTTGGATCCATTGTATGCTCCTCTTCAAAATATATCATTTTGATCACATTAATTCATAAGGGTGGTCTATGCTGTTGCTGTTGTCATAGAAACTTCCATTTTGCCATGCACTCTCTGGCTTCTTCTTGAGCTTCTTTGACTACCCGTTGCTTTTCTTGAGATCATTTATTTTCCACATGGACTTGTTGAAGCATTCTCTAGGTTAGTGGTAAATGACACTTTTTAAGCTGACATCCACTAATCCAATTAGGCATTTCTTCACCATCTGATGTAGCAAGCTTGACGGGCCCCACTTGGTGATATATTGATGATCACCAAGGGTCCCATCCCTCGCTTTTTAAGTTTTTTAGCATGCTATTTCAATGTATAAACCATGACATAGTCTCTTGTTCTAAACTCTTTTGAGCATACATGATTATTGAAAAATTCCTTTTGTCGCCTTTTTTGGGCGTAGATAGAGGCTATGTCCTTCAAGCAAAGCTCATCTAGTATTTCAAGGTCATCAACTGTGGAAGACAATTCATGGCCTGTCCATCCTAGCTGTTTAGCTACTCTTAGTGTTGGGACCAGGAACTCCAACAACAAGATCACATTAGGCCAAATGCCATGTTGTACAGTGTTGTTCCAATAGATGTTTAGTAGGCTACCCTATAAGCCCACAATGTGGCATGTAACTGTTGGTTCCAATTTGTTCTTGAATCGCATACTATTTTGGTTAAGATAGTGTATAGAGTCTTATTTGTAGCTTCAACCTATCCATTAGAATGTGGATGGTATGGAGAAGACTTGCTGTGAACTACCATGAATTTGTCCAAAAGATTTTCAATAACTTCATTAAGGAAATGTATGCCACGATCAATGACATTTTTTTAGGCCATATCTAACGAAGATATTTTTGTATAGAAAGTGTGCATTGGTCCTTACATCTGCTTCCCATGTGGCCGTAGCTTCAAAGAGATAGTTTGTAGCCACAATGATATATTGGATATAAGTTCTGTAAGCGGGGGGTAAAATTGGTCCCACAAAATCTATACCCCATATAGCAAAAGCTCTGGCTCCCATCATTGGCCGTAGAGGCATCTCTGGCTCCCATCATTGGCCGTAGAGGCATCCCATCTTTCTTTATCAATACTTTGGTACGCTAACACGCATCACATCTCTTAACGTATTTGTAAACGTCCATGTGTAATGTAGGCAACCATATTCCAGTGGTTAAGTTAATTTTTGCCATCTTATCCCCCCTTAAAAATGGTCTCCACCGAGTCATTCATGTGCCTGCTCTAGGATTGGCAAATACATGCTTTTGGTCGCACATATCCTGAGCTGATTGTCCTTTCCTCTCTTATATTGTTGATATTCAATTATTGCAAAATCTCAAACCTCTATTTTTAGGCCCTTTGTAGTGCCCTAGAGGTATTTTCAAGAAACGTCCTCGTTGTCAGATAGTCAATTATGTATTGGCTTCATTTTGGTGCAGTTATCACCTGAAACAATGTAGCATGTTCTACCGATGGTTTAGACCTGCAAATTGCCCAGTTAGTAATGTACTCTTGAACATCAGTGCACATGTTTGGCCAATAAACTCCTAACTGTTGCAAGCACTGGTATGTTTTCTTTTGCGAGCAATGAAATGCTAAGTCCTAAACATGTGCTTCCAAAATATAACAATCATACTCCTCTGGACTTATGCATAACCGCAAAATGTTGTCCAAACCTAAATGGTACAAACATCCGCCAAGTAATTGGAAATACCATGATTGTCAAACCATTCATCTTTTAGTTTTTAGCCCCTTTCTATCAAACTTGCCTCCATAGGATAGGAAATTGTTTATCTCCTGAGACTATTTTGGTATCAGCACTATTAAGTTGTCTGCTTGCATAGTAGACTAGGAAATCCATATTTCCTTCTCTTGACTGGGCCAAGATGCATCTAATAGCAAATGACGAAGCATCAATATGAACACGAAATATTTTTTTCCCAATCTGGTGCTTTCAATACTGGAGCAGATATGAGCGTTTTCTTCAATTTTTCAAAGGATTCTTCACACTCATTTGTCCACACAAAGGCTACTATAAGTCTTTACAGGGTTAGGCAACGACAACATACATGTGTATAAACCTCTTGTAGTAACCACAATGTCCCATAAAGCATTATACTGGCTTTGTGTTGTTTGGTCTAGGTATCTCTACAATTACTTTTATCTTGTCCAAATCGGTATATATGCCGTTCTCTAAGACAATATATCCCAGGATTTTGGCTTGTCTAACCCTAAATATACATTTTTTTGGGTTAAGATAGATCCTATAAGCCTGCACTTCTTAAATACTTTTTTGAGGTGCCATGTGTGTTCATCTCTCAAGAGAGTGTGTACACATAAGTCATCCATGTATATTTCCAAGAATATCCTCAAGTATTCTTTAAAAGCATGTGGCATCAATCTCTGGAAGGTAGATGGTGCATTGGTCAAGCCAAAAGGCATCACCCTATATGCATATATACCCCATTCCATGCCAAAAGTTGTCTTGTATTGATCTTCAGGAGCAATGGCAAGTTGGTTATATCTTAAGAATCCATCTGAAAAGGAGTATGCCCGCTTCCGTGCCGCTCGTTCTAGGACTTGGTTAGTAATAGGTAAGGGGGATAATTATCCCTTATCGTCTTGGCATATTAACCTTATTTAGATTCACACACACTCGTATTTTTCCACTCTTCTTAGGTACTACCACGATGGGAGATACCCAGTTGATGTGTTATCTCTCGTAGATAAACTCAACCTCCTTTAATTTATCAATCTCCTCCTTAGCAAACATATTACTGTACATTAAGGTCTCTGTCGTCTAGGCTTTGCATCGGCTTTTAGTGGGATCATGTGCTTACATATCATAGGATCTACTCCCTTCAAGTATTTATGTGACCAAGAAAACACGTCCTTGTATTCCTTGAGAAGACTTATGAGCTTCTCCTCCTCTTCTGGAATTAGATCTATTGCTATGTAGGCTAGCCGTGGCTCTTCTCTAAGTCCTTCCAAGTCTATCTTTTTTACATCCTCAGGCCCATTGGAGGACTCCTTGTCCTTTTGCTCTTGTAGAGGTTGCGTCAGCACTACCTTCCAATCTTGGATAGTGAACTTTTTGTAGTGGGATGGCACACTCATTTTTTCCTCATCTTTATCGTCTTATCCCTCCCCACTTTGTTCTTCCGTTGTCCATACCTCCTTGAGGGTCTTTTTAAGATCTTGGTACTTGTTCTTTCTCTCCACCTTGGTCCATTTAGTTTCTCCAAACTCCTTTAATGCTGGTTCTTTTGTTTGTTTGTGTTGGAATTAGGGTTGTAGGAAAACACATACAGCTTGGAGAAGATGAAGGAAGCTCAAGGCACACAATTAAGAGTGTATTACTTAGTGTGCAATGGAAAGATAGATAGCCCTAGAGTGATGGGCATATATACAATGCACGAGGGAAAAAACCTCCTAGTGAAGAAAAAAATGCCTTTATAGTACTAAGTGTGTTCACACACATCACTACCACATATATATGGTAATCAATCCCCCCTAGAGTGATGCGGTGAATGAGAGTTGACACATAGAGTAAAGGGAAGTGCCATGCCTTGAGGTCATGATCATTCCACAAAGGGGAGTAGGCCCAAAGCTTTTCGGAAAGCTTTGAACTTCTCATGAGACAATGCCTTTGTGAAAAGATCTGCAAGGTTGTCTTGTGTTGGCACATAAGCCAAGCTGACCTCTCTTCTTGAGAGCCTCTCCTTGATATAGAGGTAACGCACCTCAATGTGCTTTGTGCGAGCATGAAAAACTGGGTTCCTTGCAACTTCCAATGGGCTCTGATTGTTAGTGTAGATAGTGCTGGCAGTGTCCTGTCCAACACCCAAATCAGCCATAAGGCCATCTGATCCATACACACTCAACCGTAGCTTTGAAGACTGCCTTGTACTCAGCCTCACCACTATAAGTGGCCACAATATGTTGATTCTTACTCAACCATGATATACATGAACTACCAAGCATGAAACAACAACCACTTGTGGACACTCGCGAGTCGAAACAACTAGCCAAATCTGAGTCCGAAAAATCATGTAAGTTTGGTGGCAATGATCCCCCCTTGGGATAAAACAAGCAGAGATGTAAAGTGCCACTCAAGTAGTTAAAATCCTCTTGAAAGCCTACCAATGCTTAGACCCTAGTCTATGCATAAATCTGTTGACTTGTGAGATTGGAAATTGTATATTCGGCCTCGTGTTGCATACATAAATGAGGCATTGGTAAACAGTGACATATGCAAGATCACCGGCATCATGAAGTATCAATTTCAAAATTGTTTCCATGGGAGTGGCAATAGGTTTGCAATCCTCAAGTCCAAACTTACATAACAATGTCTCTATGTAATTTTTTTGACACAAGGCAATACCACCATAACACTCCTTAAACTGTATACCCAAATAATGATGCAATAGCCCCAAATCTTTCATCTTGAAAGTAGATTCAAATCAGCATTAAATTCAGCAATATGTCTCTCATTTGGTCTAATGATCAGCAAATCATCCATGCAGAGAACCACAATGAGAAGTACATCACCCTCACGCTTTACATACAATGTGATTTCTATAGGACTGTTACAAAAGCCTCACTTGACTAGATGAGTATTTGCCTTCTCATACCAAGCACGAGGAGATTGCTTCAACCCATACAAAGCTTTGCTACATTTTCACACTTTATCCTCCTGTCCTTTCTTGACAAAACCGCGAGGCTGCGTTACATAAACTTCCTCAAATATGTCACCATTCAAGAAAGTAGTAACAATGTTTGATTGATGTACATCCCAACCAAAATGAGTTGCCAATGCACATAGAAAATTCACAGTCGTCATACGACAAGTGGGAGAAAAAGTCTCTTTATAATCTATTCCTTTTGCCTGTGCATAACCCTTTGCAACAAGTTGATCCTTATAGCAATCAATCTCACCATCCGGCTTGCGTTTCAACTTGTAAACCCACTTCGTACCAATGGCCTTTTTGCAAGAAGGCAAATCACATAAAGTCCATGTGTCATTTTTTATAAGTGCATCATGTTTTGATTGCATGGCAGCCATCCAATTTTTTGAATTCTATGCTTCATCAAAAGATAGAGGTTACTCAACATCATGTAAGCTAGACACAGCCAAATCATAACAATCTGATGCATAAGATACATGGCAAGAGCCTGAATCTGTGTGAATAGACAAAGGTGCATCCAAGTTACTATCACGCAATGTATGCACCAGCCATTTTGGCATACCTCTAGCTTGCTCATTTTTAGTTCTTTCCTCATCAAGTACATCATGTACATCTACATCAGTAATATGCTGATCTGTAACATTTTCAAAAACCTCCATAGGTTGTATATTTGCCTCATTGGAATTTACATTCAAAATTCCACCATTGAAAAGAGGCAACAAAGTGTCACAAATGTCCTGTGAGCTTACATTACTGTCTTTAGTACATGACACCAAGGGGCTGAATATAATCTTCCACAAACACAACATCCCGTGAAACTAGAATACACTTTGTTTGTGGATGATACAACCTCTAACCTTTGCTTTCAGCACTATAACCAACAAAAATACATTTGATAGCCTTAACATCCAATTTTTTGCGGTGTGTTTGTGGCACCAAAGCATATGCCAAACAGTCAAAAACACACAATTGCACCAAAGCATATGCCAAACAACCAAAAACATGCATGTCCTTAATAGAAGGCTCTCTATCATGCCATGCTTCATATGGAGTCATAGACTACAAATATTTTGTAGGACACCTGTTAAGTACATAAGTGGCACACATGATGGCCTCAAGCCAAAACGAATGCGGCAAACAAAGCTTGGCTTTTGACTATACATCATGCCATATCTATAAGTGACCTGTTTTCCCTCTTAGAAACACCATTTTTATGAGACGTATAAGGCACTGTACATTGGTGTTTTATCCCACAACTAGCCAAAAATGCATTAAATTCATGAGACATATACTCCCCCCCTCAATCGAAACAGAGGGTGGCCATAGTACATTACGAGACATTTTCAACCATAGCCAGAAATTTTTTGAAGCACATAAATACTTTGGAATTCAATTTAAGTGGATATACCCATGCATGCCTGGAGTGATCATCAATAAAATTCATGAAGTAAAGGTAATTGCCCAAGGATGGAGTTTGCATGGAAACACAAACATCACTATGTACAAGTTGCAACCTGCATGTGGCCCTAATTGAACCATCCTTTGGAAACGTAGAACGTTGCATCTTACCCAAAATACAACCTTCACAGACATATTTGACAGGTGATTCAATAGGTGGCAAAGAAGCAACCATATTAGATTTTTGCAAGCGTAGTAAACTGGCAAAATTTAGATGACCTAAACGTGCATGCCAAAGTTTTGCATCTCAAATAGCCTTTGAATCCACAATTGCATTTGCAAAATTCTGCTCACATCTGTCACACAAAGTGAGCTTATACAGCCCACGACATAAAATGCCAGATACAACATTTTCATCACCAAAACTGAGATCACGTAATGTACATCTGTCATCCACAAATTTGACTACAAGACCAAGTCTAGCAAGTGCATATACAGACAAAATATTCTTCTTGATCCCAGGTACATAAAGTGCATCAACAAGTGTAAAAGAACTACCATTTGCAGCAATAAGCGCGATCTTTCCAACTCCTTGAACCGAATAAGAGGCATTGTTGGCACAAGTCATTGAATTCCCATGAGAGACAGACTCAAGAGAGGTGAACAAATCATGATGTGAGGCAATGTGCTTTGTAGCACCACTATCAAAATACTACACATGTGAATCTGTAGCAACTGACATGCATGCATCATGGACAATAGGATTATAGGTACACTCTTCACTAAAAGCCCATTTTGCATCAACATCAACATCAAAGTCTCCTTTCATAGAAGACTCAACAATAGCTGCATTTGTAGTGGAACCAACATTTGTAGTGGAACCTCCCTCTTTCTTTTTAGCCTCTTTGGCCTTCAACTTAGGACACTGCTTGATCAAGTGATCATTAGTTTTACAATAATGGCAATGCATATTCTTTTCTCCCTTATCACGAAAATCTCTAGACAAATTGCTACCAGCAGGTAGTATTAGGAACATGTGATTTTCCACTCACAAAAGAACCATGAGAAGTGGCTAGATTACTGTTACAACCTTTTCTTTAAGCAACAATAAAGGCATGTTCAACTGCACGCTGTCTAGTCTCTTTTTTTTTGGAAAATGACTCTTGCAATAGCAATGTGCATAATGCATCAAACTTGAAAACTATTTCCTTGGGTCATAAGTGTCCAAATATTAACAGAAGTCTGGTAAGAATCTGGCAAGGCATCAAGAACAGTCTGCACAAGGGAGCTGTCTAAAAATGACTTCACTTGCAAAAATAAGTTGCTCATTGATATCCTTGACACCAGCAAGGAAAGTGTCCATATCATCTTTCTCATGTATAATCTTAGATTCTAGCTCTTTACAAAGCAATGCAATTTTAGCCTCATTGTTGCGACTTGCATAAAGACCAGCCAGAATATCCCAAGCCACTTTTGTAGATTTCACTGAACAAATGTCAGGAGTAATAGTGCACTTCACAAACAATGCAATCAATGCATGAGCTTGCACATCTTTTACATCCCAACAAGCTTGTTCTGTTGCGCAGGCAAAACAACTCTAACAACAACAATCCTTGTAGCAAAACTTGCAACATCCTCAACATCGCCTACATCCTTGAAACAACCAAGACGTACATCAATGCCTTGCACAATATTTTAGACACCCTTTGACACAAGAACATGTTGAATTATGTAAGCCCACATAGGGTAATTGTCCCCATCCAATCTATCCTCAACAACAAACACCTTGAACACAACTGTGTTGTTGTTGGCCATGGAGAATGCCTGTACCTAATGTGAGAACTGCCCGAAAAGAGGAGAAACAAAGTGGGAACAACACGTGCTATATAACACAAATTGTAGAAGACTATAAGGGATGTGTTACGCAGAGAAAAACACTCACAAAAATTCTGCAAAAAATGACAAAATAGCGAGCACAGTACTACTTGTAGTAAAAATGTAGGCCGAAATGATCCCGAATCAGAAATCTGAGGAGACTGAGATCTTCGAGCATGCCCAAAATATTTGTCGCTGCAAAAGCTTGTCAAAGCTCAGTGAAATTGAAGAAAGTGAGCAGGCATGTGCTGGAGTTACTGGCAGCTAAGCTCGAGAGGATGCAACCTGCTCTGATATCAAATTGTTGGAATTAGGGTTGCAGGAAAATACACACAGCTTGGAGAAGACAAAGGAATCTCAAGACACACAATCGAGAGTGTATTACTTAGTGTGCAATGGAAAGATAGATAGCCATAGAGTGATGGGTGTATATACAATGCACGGGCGAAAAAACCTCCTAGTGAGGGGAAAAAAGCCCCGGCAGTCCTAAGTGTGTTCACACACATCACTACCACATGTATATGGTAACACTTTGGATTTTGATTCAGAATTAAACTTTTTGGTTTGTTTTTGTAGGTCCTTTATGCTCTCTTTTCAGCTTTTACAAGCATGAGAAACTATGCTTTGCTCCTTATTCTAGGCATATGGTTCTCTCTTGGTTTGTTTTCAGCTCTCTTTTGCTTGTAGCATTCTTGATGTCTAGGTTTATGATTTGAAAATTCATAAAACCTAACATCTGCTATCATTTCTTCCTACTCACTCGGGTTATCAGAGAATTCATTATCCACATCATCCTCTCGTTCAAAATGCTCTAGGGAGTCATGAAACTCTTCTTCCTCTCCTTTGGTATTTTCCAATCGATCATCTCCGAGTTCTTCTAGGGCTAATTTCTCATCATTTTCTTTTACTATATTGAACATATAGTATGGAACCACGTCACAATCATCCTTGTCACAAAAATCTTTTATGTCTTCATAACAAAATTTGGGGTGTTCGCATTCTGCGTGATGGATTTTGGATTAACCAATGCCCTTGCTATATTCCAACAATTGATAAACATTGCTTTTAGAGAATATTTAAGGGATTTTTTTGAAGCTTTCCTAGACAAATTTTGTGTTTATTCTTCTTGGAAAGAACATCTATCATGACTACAAAAGGTGTTTGAAAAGTGTAGGTCATATCGTATCTCATTGAACACATTCAAATGCCAATTTTGGATCAAGCATGGAGTTATTTTAGGACACATAGTGTCCAAGAGCAATATCTCCACTGTTTGATGAAGAAAAAATTAAAGTAATACTAGATTTTCTCCCACCCACCAACTATAAGGGAGTTCAAAAGATTCATGGGTCATGTCGGTTATATCGCAATTTATTCTATTTCTTGTGGAGATAGCTCATCCCTTATACAAGCTTATCATTGAGTTTAAAGGGATCAAAGAGTGTGACAAGGCCTATGAACTATTGAAGTAGGCCCTAGAAAGTCCCCTGATTCTAAGGGCACTTGATTGGAATGTTATCTTCCACGGATATATTGTTGCAGCAAACTCTGCTATTGGGTGTGTTCTAACTCAACCAAGAGAGCATAAATTAGTCTACCCCATTATCTTTGATAGTTTCCAATTGAAAGATGTTGAAAGAAACTACACCACTATAGAGCAAGAGGGTTTAGCTATGATCTATGTAGTGAAGAAATTTTTCTATTATCTTCTTGCTAGCAAGTTTTTTTTTTTATGTGGATCATCAAGCATTGTGGTATATAGTGAACAAACCATGCTCCAGAGGAAGAACTATACGATGGTTATTGATTCTTCTTGATTTTGCTTTCGCTTTTGTGGTGAGACCCGGCAAAAGACATGTCATGGTTGATCATTTATCTTGCCGATACAATGGGCTACTCAAGGAATGTGAACCTTATTGTCTAATTGGAACTCTCTAGCTAGGAAAAGACAATATTTGTAGACGTTGTGCCCGTGAGGATGAGTATTTTTATGTATTGCAAGAAGAACATATGGGCATAGTTGGAGGGCATTTTTTAGGAGAACTAACTACTAGAAAAGTGTTACAATTAGACTATTGGTGGACCACATTATTTAAGGATGCATTACTTTTTGCAAAAGGGTGTGATAAATGCCATTGTTATAAAACCACATAGTAGTGGAAAAATAAGATCCCCTTACTTTTAAAGTGATTCACCCATTTGAAAAATGGGGCTTAGACTTTGTAGGTACGATTAGTCTAGCAGCCCATAAAGCTCAATCTTGATACATTATTCTTGCCATTCACTACATGACAAAGTGGGTGGTGCTACCATATACATGTGGTAGTGATGTGTGTGAACACACTTAGGACTGCAGGGGAATTGTTTCCCTCACTAGGAGGTTTTTTCCCCCGTGCATTGTATATACGCCCATCACTCTAGGGCTATATTATTTTTCCATTGCACACTAAGAAATAAAATACATTCTCTGTTATGTGCCTTGATCTTCCTTCATCTTCTCCAATTTGTGTGTGTTTTCATGCAATCCTAATTCCAACAATTGCTTATAGAGCAGGTTGCATCCTCTTGGGCTTAGCTACCAGCAACTCCAGCACACGCTTGCTTACTTTCTCCAATTTTTGTTAGCTTTGGCAAGTGTCAGTAGCTCATGAAATAATTTGGGAAAGCTTGTAGAGCTAGGTCTACTCAGATTTCTTATTTGGGCTCATTTTAGATCATTTTAGTGTCAGTAGCTCAAGAAATAATTTGGGAAAGCTTGTAGAGCTAGGTCTACTCAGATTTCTTATTTGGACTCATTTTAGTCCCCGTTTCCACTATAAGCAGTACTACGTAGGCTATTTTGTCATTTTGTACCAATTTTTTGGCCGTGCTATTTTTTTCATAATAAGTCCCTTACAATCTTCTATGGTTTGTTCTATATAGCATGTGTTGTTCCCGCTTTGTTTCTCCTCTTTTTGAGCAGTTATCACATCAGGTGCAGCATTTGCCATGGCTAACAACAACACATATGTGTTCAAGATGTTTGCTGATGAGGATAGATTGGATGGGGACAATTACCCTATGTGGGCTTACATGATGCAACATGTCCTTGTGTCAAAGGGTGTCTAGAATATTGTGCAGGGCATTGATGTACCTCATGGTTCTGAGGATGTAGGTGATGTTGAGGATGTTGCAGGTTTTGGTGCTAGGGTTTCTGCTGCCCGAGCTATTTTGACTATGGATGAGAGCAAGCTCATTGGGATTTAAAAGATGCACAAGCTCATGATTTGATTGTGTTTTCTGTGAATCGCACTATTACTCCTCATATTTCTTCAACAAAATCTACAAAACAAGCTTGGGATATTCTAGCTGGTCTTTATGCAAGTTGCAATGAGGCTAAAATTGCATTGCTGCGTAAAGAGCTGGAGTCAAAGATTATGCATGAGGAAGATGAGATGGAAACTTTCCTTGCTCGTGTCAAGGATATCAATGAGCAACTTATTTCTACATGCAAATTCATTTATGACAATTCCCTTGGGCAGACCGATCTTGATGCTTTGCCAGATTCTTACCAGACTTTTGCTAGTACTTGGAGACTTATGACCCAAGCAAATCCAGAAGTTGTCAAGTTTGATGCATTAAGCACATTACTATTGCAAGAGTCACTATCCAAAAAAAAAGAGGGCTAAAGAGCATGCACTTGAACATGCGTTTATTGCCGCTCAAAGAAAAGGTAGTAATAACAATGTAATCACTTCTCATGGCTCTTCTGCGAATGGAAAATCTTATGTTACTAATGCTTCTGCTAGCAACACTTTGTCTGGGAATTTTAGTGATAAGGGAAAAAAGAAGATGCGTTGCCATTATTGTAAAGCTAATGATCACTTGATCAAGTAGTGTCCAAAATTGAAGCCAAAAGAGGCTAAGAAGAAAGAGGCTGCATCAACTATACAGTCCAATACAAAGCTATCTGGGCAAAGTTTAAAATAAACCGTCGGTAATAACCAATGTGGCCCATGAACCTTTGAACTCCTTTATAGTTTGTAGGTGGTGGCAATTCAACAATGGCTTTAATTTTTCTCTTATCTATGGAACTCCTATTTTTGGACACTATATGCCCTAAAAGACTCCATGTTTAACCCAAAATTGGCATTTGAAAGGGTTTAAGGAGATGCGATACAATCTGTACTTCTCAAATGATTTTCGTAAGCATGATAGATGTTCTTTCCAAGAGGAATAAACACAAAGTTCATCTAAGAAAGCTTCGCAAAACTCTCGCAAATATTCTCTAAAAGTAGTGTTTATTAATCTTTGAAAGGTAGAAGGGGCATTGGTTAATTCAAAAGCCATAACACGAAATGAAAACACTCCAAATTCGGTTATAAGCACCGTTTTAGCTTGGTCTTCTAGTGCAATTGTGATTTGAATGTATCCAAAGTACCTATCTAAAAAGCTATAAGCTTCCTTTCCTGCAACTCTTTCAAGCACATGTTCTGAATATGGCAAGGGGTAATGGTCCCTCCTAGTGGCGGCATTCACATTCTTGAGATCCACACACACTCTGAATTTTCCATTATTTTTTGGCACAATCACTATCAGAGAAACCCATTCTGAGTGCTCAATAGGGTATATGAATCTGCATTTCACAAGCTTTTCATTCTCTTCTTGAACGATCTTTGCATATTTAGGATTCATTGGGTAGGGTCATTGCTGAACTAGTTTAGCCATGCTATTCATGGGGATTGTGTGTTGCACCATGGAAGGTGGAACACTTTTCATATCATAATTAACCAAGAAAATATATCCTTGAATTCCTTGAGAAGTTCTTTAAGTACACACTCCTCGGTCTCTGTCACATCTTGGGCAATGAAAACATGTTTGGGTTCTTTTCTTGGGTCTGCTAACTCTATTTCCTTAACTATCACTAGACTGTCATAAACTCCATTGCTTCCATCGATAAGTTTTCTTTGAGCCTTTGTATACACAACCGTACATTCCTCTATGGTGTAGGATTTGAAATGTTCACGTGTAGGGTGTAAATATGTGGGGTCTTGTTGTTCTGTGGGCTGTGATTTCATTGCTGATTCCTTTTGTTGTCGAGCTAACTCTTGATTTTGTCATCTCCTTACAGTACGGCTCAACTTTGGCTTCTCTGTAGTCTCTAGTTGTGTGATGTCAATGGGTTGTGGACTACACCACAAAACTCTTTGAAGGTATTCACCCCAGTTATCTACCAAATTTTGATGAGCATAACATGTCCCTATATAATTAAGCCATTCTGCGGTAGATTTCTTTTCATTTATTCTGGCACGCACATTTTCTCGATATCGTCGCCTCTTATATCTCTTACTCTTCTTGTCTAATTTTTTATTACGGCCGATCTCTAGTGAAGAGTCACTAGATGAATCGCTACTTGTGACTTCTGCTCCCTTGGATAGATTGTCATCTAGGGTACCACTGGGCCCTGAATGGTTTGTCCCCACATTTTCACTAAGATTTAACTCAGATTTTTTGTCCTCGGAGTCAATTTCAATTGATGATTCTGACCCCAAATTGTGTGGGCTATAGTCCTGTGAGACGCTACTAGTTCCAATGCCAGTCAAACCTTCATCTTGTAGGTCATCAGAAGCTATATGCATTGCTTCTCGCATATTTAAGGGTATGATTGGTGACATTTCATCCCCCTTAGGTGTTACCTAGGTCGTCCCCCTGTTTCCCCAAGTGTTTATGGTTGCTTTTAAGTGGACCCAATCCTCATTGTCCAACTCAGTCATCCCAGGTAGTACATCCATATAAAGAGAATCTTCCCCAACATCAGTGTCCACTTTACATGTGTAACAATACTACAATGGGGCCGAGTGAAATGTGGTGTCAGATCTATGATCAATTATAAACCTGTTTCCTAGAGGATGTGCGAGTGCTTTTTATTGGAGAGCTTCTGATTTATAGCTTTTTGCAAAAAATTAGGTCTTTCTTGGTTTTGAGCTTAATTCGTAGACTTTTTTTATTATGCTTGGTCGGACATGGCTACATGAAAACATGCATCATTGTGAAAATAATTCCCATTTAAGTTTCACACCTATATTTTGTGCGCTAGGATGGCCAATCTAGTAAATATCAATAAAGAAATTTAAGGTAATCCATTTTTGAAAAATCTTTTAATGGTAGAGAGAATTTTAGGGTCTACATGACTTCAAATTATCACGCTTATGGTAAATCAATATTTTGGTTAGCATACTTAAAAAACTACTAGCTATCCAAGTATTAAGAGGTATCCAAAAGACCAAAGGGAAGGGAAAGTGTGAAAAAAAGTACACTAAGGATAAGAGGTGTGTTTTACATTAGTAGATAGTGGGAATACTTAGATTTTATTTTAAATTCAAGCCTTTCTGGTTGGATGTGGGTCTCAATTTTTTTTTTCCTTTTAGAGATATAATTTGGTGTCATTTAGAGCAAATTCTACTACATTATAGCATCTTAAATACCTAAATAAAAGTTTGTATGTTACTAATGTACCTCACAATCAAATCCACTATTGAGAATATTTAGTCATTGTGTAGATATATTCAATTAGAAAATCCTAAAACAATATCCTTTGGTCTTCATCTGAACATGTGGAAAACATTAGAAAGGGTTGTGGATCTAGCATAGAGGAATGATTTAGTTGTGGATGTAATCTAGCCACAACTTACCTTGTAAGGTCACACTTTGTACGAGAACAAACACACACAAATCATTAGCTCGATAGAGGTGGTAAGATGAATCTGTAGATGGGTAGATAGTGCAAAGTTTAGCTAGGGGCATTCTTAGTATATCTATCTCTGATGATATAACCTTGCAAGTGATTGAGTTGATACCAAGAAATACAAATTGGAGAAGGATAGGGTGATAATTTTATGGTGGGTGGTAAAGTGAGTGTGAGTATCTAGGCAATAGAGCTAGCATCAATGTATTTGTTAGGAAAATGGAAGACTAAATGAGTGAAATAAAGTACATAACTACCAAGGAGGATTGATTCTTGGTGGGCAATCAATTGAAGACATAAGAGAAAGATCAAAGGAACATTTGGGTGTATTGAGTTCAAGACTCGATCCATGCTTCAAAGAAGAACTTATTCTTCAAAAAGCTAGGGATCTTGAGATACTAGGGTTCTATAGACCCATGAAGAGGAGAGGTTAATATACCTCCTCTATGTCTCTACAAATCATTTGAGATAGTCAATCTTCAATATTCCACAATCCTCAATAATAGACTTGGATGTGTGATAGTTCATTGATAGAAAAGATTAGGGAAATAATTAGACACCATGACAATTTTCCTTATGACTAGACAAAGGTTCTAGTGTGCCAATGGTTTCCATTGGAGACTCTGCAAACGTAACCCCATTACATCTAGCTTCCACGTTGATTACATTAACCAACTGATCCTAGATAGTAAGAACAACTAAAGTCAACCTTGATAAAGCAGCAGAAACAAGTTTCTAGGATTAAGTTACAAGCCTAGAATAGCTATAGAATGCACTCTCATGGATCACTTTTGGTGCTATAAGTTGTGCTGCATGTGTTCTGGAAATGTGCCATAGTTAGTGGCTCTTCTAGACATAATTTTTTGCATGTATGATTTCTTATTGCTTAGATTAAAAATATGGTTAGGTCATGTTGTTATGTGATTACATACTTGTCATGAGAGAGGGGTTACAAGATATAGTGACATATGAAATAACAAAGAACCTTTTTGATGCATGTATCTGGAAATGTTCCATAGTTAGTGGCTCTTTTAGACCTAATTCTCTGCATGTATGATTTTTAAGAGATTATATTGAAAATATAGTTAATACATGTTTCTACGCGATTACGTACTTTCTACGAGAGAGGGCTTACAAGCTATAGGGACATATGCAATAGCAAAGAACCAAGAGTGGCAGAGATCAAGTGCATCTTTGAATGGGAATGCAATGTGTTGCCAACTATTTCAGTAAGAAACTAATATAAGAATGAGAAGGAGCTAGAGGACTGCTTTTAAAATATGTAAATCTACTATTTTAAGTGAGGTTCAAGTTTGCCTCAATTATAACAAGACCATAGTGATAACATTGGCTCGATCAAAGGGTCCATAAGGGAAGCATTCCACATCTTCTTCTCTCTGTTTGTGTGTGTTTAATTTTGACTTTGCATGGTGGTACCAGTATTGTTTTCTATAAATGCATGTAGTTAAATTTCTTAATTTATACTAAGACGGTCTTAGGAGTCATGGAAAAGACAAAATTTTATGACATTGGCAGTTACTCATTCCATGCTTGTTGGATTGGCCTTTAGATATTACTATATAACCTAAGGCAATATTATAAGACTCAAGAATCCCCAAAAATATATGAATATGAGGATGATGAAGGGGCTCTTGGACCTCAATAATCTTCCACATTGTCAAATCTCCCCACTTCAAAGTATCAACCCCTTTCCTCAAGGTTTGCAAGGTCGTCAAAAATATATTCGAATTGTGCTAAATCTGGTAAAATCATATCTAACATATCAGCCTCAAAATTGAAGATTGTATAAAGTCGTGGGGTCAGCTCTTAATGGCATACTCAGTGAAAAACTATTCTTCCAAAATTATGGGACTTATTTCAATAGAACCAGTGAAGACATTTTTTTCTAGCAATGTGGGACTTACTGCAAAGGAAAAATTCCCAAATATCTCTCAAAATTCAAAAATTTTCAAAATACCCTTTATCAATTTTAATGCATTGCTCCAAATTTTGCATCTTTTTGACAATAGAGATCCATCTTCAAGTGTCATATTTATATAAATTTTCATACCAAGCTCACAAATAGAGGTATTTGTGTCTACTCTCATAATAATCCATTTTAGTTTAAGAACCCACAATGCCATCCAAATCGTAGTTTTGTCATCTTCGGTTGAGGGGTAACTTATGAGAGCTCTAGAAAGAAGAGTGTTTGGAGATGTTTATGAGAGTTACAGGGGGTATTCTGGAAAATTTGGGAGTTTTTAGGGGCATTTGGAAAAATTTTGGAAAAATGCTAGGGATATTGTGAGAATTTTTGGAATTTGAGGGGTATTTTTGGACTTTTCCCTTTGGAATAAGTCCCCAAATGTTAAAATAAAATGTGTTTGTTGGTGTTCTTGCAACCACTCTCACAATCATCAAAAAGTGTTTTCACGGTGCATCGTTGAGAGCTCACCATATGGAGCACAATTCGTTTCCTATGGATTGTGAGCTCTTCCTCTACACAATCTTCAATTTCTAAGGGTACTTTTGTGACTATTTGATAGAAAATGGACACAATCCATAGGAAACACGAGATCCCCCCTAAACAATCTCCAAGTTTTAAAGGTATTTTGATAAAATTTCTCATAGCAAATCAAGAGCTCGCAGACCGTCCGCGCGCGCGTTGAAGGAATGTTAATCGCTCGGTTTTGCTCTCCGATTGGATGATGCTATGGATGACATTGCAGACCATCTGTTGCCACTCCTCTAGACTTGTGACACTAGAAGTAGATTGTACAACTTCTAACCAACCTATATGGTATGTGTAACCCGTGTACAGATCAGTCAAGGTTTTAATTTGTAGGTCATATTGCCAATTTTTGTTGAGAAACAACCCTTCTAGGCCCGGCGTACTAGAGGTTTCCCTTGAGGTGGAAGCATTGTTGTTCCCCACAATTTGACCCACACTGCCTACTAACTTAGGAGCACTTGATTGCTCGATTGCCATGCCTATTGTCCTAGGGGTCTTTCCCTTCATGGCTCGGTGTTGTTCTAGGAAACTCTCCATTTCCCTCTCCCTAGCCGCTTGCATATAGCGCTCAACTTCTTGCACCTCCACAAGACTCCTACCATCGCGTAGTAGAACTTCGGGGGGTGATTGCTTTGCAGGGTCTTCCATGAAAGCAGAGGGTAGGATATCGACGTGGACACTCTTGGGGAGTATAGGATCCCCCTGAGATACCAAAGGCGAATCTACCTCTCCCTCACCTTCATTAACTTCACTAGCCGCAGGTTCAGAGCGAGTAGCTCTACTAAAGTTTTCTATAAAGCGACTAAACACACTATATCCACACTATGGAGACCAGACAGGTTCATTTTTGTTTACTCGTTTACTTGCTCGGGGTTTGGTGTAGGGTGCCCTTCCATAATATTGTAGTCAGATGAAGAGTCACTAGCCCCTATGTTTGGGTCTTGGGTTGTACTACCTTGGGTCCCCGTTGAGGGCCCGAAACCTAAGGTAGGTGGGTATTGAGAACACCCGTGTAAGTAGAAGTGCTCGCTAGTTTCTCGGCCTCTAGCACATGACAAGAGTGCAGATGCATGTGCCTTTGGCACCCTACAAGCATTGGCAAATACCCTCAAAGGTTAACCGCTTGATTTTTTGGGCGTTTTGTACCCCGTTTTCACTCGTTTTTTGATGTTTTTTAATGTCTTTTTACAATCGGTTTTTGGATTAGAGCGTGTGATAGCTTGAAACGAGCATATTGCTCAGGGAGTCGTGGTGTGCTTTACAGCACAATGTTCGGTTACCTGAAGTTCCAATGGTCCTCAAAGGGGTTGATTTTTACTTAGGCGTGAGGCTAAAATAAGTAAGTCCAAAGGATGACTGAGGCCTGAGCCTGGGCTTGGGCTTTGGCTTGGAAAATGTTCCCGATCCCGGTCCTTCCTTTTAAATAAATAATTTTTAAAAAAAAAATTAAATTTTTACTTTTTTACTTTTTTTGGAGGATAAGGTTGCCGCGCATACACACATCTAACCTACCTACTTGCAACTAACAAAGCTACTGTTACACACTATTTAACACATTACTACAGCAACTAATTAACTAACAGATCTACTTACTGCACCTTACAGATCTAACATTATAGATCTAATACCTTAAATCTAACACCTTATCAACAAAAAATAGTACACTGCAGCAAAAAATAGTACACTGCAGCAAAAAAATCTAACACCTTATTAATAGAAAACAGTACGTTGCAGCAAAAACAAAGTTCATAAATCCCTCTCAACAGCAACACACCTTCTTTCTCTACCTTTCCTACATCTCACATTGGTGCTATTCGAGCTTAGTGCAGGGCATCTCCCTGGTAGCGGCACCAAAAATGTGCGCATTTGTCGCACGTGTCAAAGCAAGGGACTTGCCGTACACTGTGTGCGAGCCACAAATGTCTGCAAGCACACAACCAAATTAATCTAGCGAGCTCAAGAGAGCAAGGGTGTGTCACTCACCACCCTACGCTCGTCTTCGTGGAGGATTCCTTGCCACGAAGAAGAGGGAGCTACCGCCGTGCCGTGCTCAACCGCCTCACCATCGTTGTGTAGTCGCAATGCTCGATCACCCTCTCTCTCTCTCTCTCTCTCTCTCTCTCTCTCTCTCTCTCTCTCTCTCTCTCTCTCTCTCTCTCTCTCTCTCTCTCTCTCTCTCTCTCTCTGTGTGTGTGTGTGTGTGTGTGTGTGTGTGTGTGTGTGTGTGTGTGTGTGTGTGTCTCACGCATACACACACACACACACACACACACAAGGAGATGAAGAAGAAGATGGAGATGGAGCAAGAGCACTCTTCAATTGCACAAATGAGAGAATGAGTCATTTTTAGGTTTGGGTGACTTTTATACGAGCTCATCCATTCACACTTGGGTGCCCATGCTTAGCCAACTAACCCTTGAATGTTCCAGTTAGAGTGCACCTCTCATTGGCGATCACTCTCCCTTTTCCTATTGGACCGACATGCCCGGCCCATGACTACTAGAAGTGGATGCCGGTGGTTAACACTTAACTTCCAAATCTTAGCGAATGTTTATATATAGACATGGCCACAATGCTCTGCTATGGGGACTATCACAGGTGGATGGTTGAATTGTGAAAAGTGAAAAAATGGGAGTGCCAAAGGTAACCCTTAGTGTGGTCCACATGGTTGGCCAGACGGTTCCCCAATCGGAGCTTGGATCACGGAGATATTGAAGTCTGAAGTCAGGAGCAGATGCACAATAAGCAATGCCAGATGGATTTCCTCTGTTTTGGCACCCTTGGTTTGTGGTCTTTGGAGAGGTTGATTGCGGTGGAATTTATGTGGATTGAAGCCGACACAAAAGGCTTTCACTTGGTTTTTGCAGCTTGGGCATTGGGCATGCGAGCAGGAAGCTATTGAAGATCAAATGTTGAACTGTAGGGGATTTTTTTTCATTGGTTCCATTTAGGTTTTTAGGAGCCCAAGGGGGAGCTCCCTTGTGGAGATGCCATGTGACTCACAGAGAAACCCCACATGCAAGATAAGGGGGGTGGGGCTTGTGGTTTATATAATGGGCCAAGGGCCATTTGAGGAGCACAAAGGGAGAGAGAGGGAGTCCTCTTAAGGCATTGTCCATGGCGGGCGCTAGTGGGCACTGTGTGTGCAACAGCTTGGCTCTATTAGCAGTGGTGTGACCAGTGAGGGTGCTCGCAATAGTGTCGTTTCTACTGGGGACGGCCATCAAACATCAATGTTATGTAGTGATGATGTGGTAGTTTCATAAGCGGTTGTTCCTACACCCTATTGGGCAATCTTTTTTATGAGGAGAAGGTTCACCCCTTGCCCTTGTCACACCATCCTGAAAACTACAAGGGAGAGAGGTTTCATGCGAGACTTGGCATGCAATAAAAGTTTGAGTGAAAGGGGTAGTTTGCATGCACTAGAAAAAGGAAAGCCAATCAAAAATAGAAAAAAGCTAAAAATGAGGGATGGGCCCTATAAGAGCACGATTTTTTGGTCATTTGAGGGGGCAGCTTGCACAAATCTAGAGGAGAGAAAGAAGAAGGTTGTACTCTTTTTTTTAAAGAGAGAAAAGATCATCATTGCCTGTACCTGTTGATTCCCCCATCCCCCTTCTCTTTTCTACTATCTTTTCTCTTTGGTGCCAGCGCCAACATGTGCGTGTGTCGCCCCGGACCATGTGTGGTGTTGTGCAGAGAGAGAGAGAGAGAGAGAGAGAGAGAGAGAGAGAGAGAGAGAGAGAGAGAGAGAGAGAGAGAGAGAGAGAGAGAGAGAGAGAGAGAGAGAGAGAGAGAGAGAGAGAGAGAGAGAGAGAGAGAGAGAGAGAGGATGGTGTGTTCAGTTATGGTGTGTGTAATCAAAGCTGCAAGTGCATGGTGTGAGTTTGATTCTCCAACGTTTGTGTGTGCATGTTTGTAATGTGTGATAGGATTCTGTATATGAAATACTATCGTTCTAAAGCTAATTTTGAGAGGAGTGGGGTGTTGTCAGTACCCTGGGCTATAGAGAGGAATTCTGATGTGAGTGCATGCTATGAGTTTCATTATCCTAGATGTGTGTGTGTGCATGTTTGTACTGTGTGATAGGATTCTATAGATGAAATAGTGTCGTTTTAAAGTTGATCCTGAGAGGAGTGGGATGTTGTGAGTACTCTGGGCTATAGAGAGGAATTATGATGTGTTTTTTAAGTGTGTTCCCATTCCCCCTTTCCATCTTTTGGTGCCCCCACTAAGGAATATGCGGTTTGCTCCTAGTTGAAGCTGAAAGCACTGTTTGAATCTGACAAATGGTTGGTGGATGGTGTGGTGAAATTTTAATTATAAAATTTCAAGCTAACAAAAATGGTGGAGCCAAGCATTAGCCCAATTTTCACATGTATTGAAGACCCAGAGGATTGAGTAGCAAATTTTGAGCTATGGATGTTGTCGATGCATATGGTGACAGACACAGAGAAGTTGCAGACAATGCCACTAGTGATGCATAGATGTCCAAAGGTTTGGCTTGATGGTCTAAAGAATGGCAAGTGAAGCTCATGGCAAGAGTTGCGGACTCAATTTCTTGGGCGATTTCAAAAGTTGGTTTCTCCACGGCCGAAGCAGGTGCAAAGGTGAAGGCATTGCATCAAGATATAAATCAAGATTTTCCAGTTTTTGTTGAGCAATTTGAAGCTTGTTGGAAGTAATTGGAGATTGCTACAAGGTTTAGTAGTACCTTGATTGCCTGCATCCAAAGATTAGAGTGCCTGCATCCAAAGATTAGAGAAAAGGTGGAGTTTGGTGCAGATAGCTCTGAAGACATGGTATACTTGGCCAAGGTGAAGAGCAGAAAGACGAAGCAAAAGTTGGAGTTGGGCATGCTAAAGCCTGTAGATTATGTGCCTATAGTGGTTATAGTGTGTCCTATGATTTAGTCAAAGTAGTGCTAGTTGTTCAAAGTGCATAACCTCCTGACATAATGGTAGTGGTCAGTTATGCTCCTTGGAAGTTTCCTATTTGTGGTGTGCCTATGCCAATGGTGAACGAGCTTTCAATGAGGAGAGCTTCTCAAGAGGTGGTTTCTTTGCAGCACGGCAGCGAGGCTACAAGAGCCAAAGTGAAGGAGAAGAAGAAGATTGCACAGGAGTTTTTTGTCGATGCGTGTACCGACGTTGCCGAGCTAAGGGAGGAGTGTGCCTCTCTTAAGTAGAAGAGATGGTGATTTTGTATGGTGTTTTTGTTGAAGATGGAAGCTACCGTTGCTAATTTTTAGTGATGTCTTTCCCCCCTTTCCCATTTTCTTCTTTCCTCTTCTCAAGCGTGTGTGGTGTTAGTGTGCGCCCCTCGGGTCATCTTCATGTGGGTTTGAGAGACAAAGAGAGAGAGGTGTTGTGTTGTGGAAGTTCTAGAAGTGGGTAAAATCAGAGCGATTGTTGTCTAGTGATTGTGCGAAGCATGTGTGTGGTGGTTTGTATGTAAGTGGTGGTATTCTTGTGTAGATGTGAAGATGATTTCTAGTGGATGGGGTTGTTCTGAGTACCCTGGGCTATATAGAGGAATCTATGTGTGTTTTTGGGTGTGTTCCCATTCCCCCTCTACCGTAGATCATTCTTCCTAATTCTTAATGGTTACTTAGGGTTCTCAATCCAATATTATGAAGCATTACATATAGTGTGTCAGTAATTTCTAGTGGGTTACTCTGTATTTCTCCTTAGCTTAGATATTCTAAAGAGATTTCTCCATTGTGATGAGACGAGGATGAGCCTGGGGAGGGTAAGAATGTCCAGATGACCCCCCAAAGATACAATCAACACGGCCACTCAAAAAGAAAAGAAAAAAGAAGAAGAAAAAAGGAGCTTAAAAACAAGTAAGGATCTATGTGGTAAAAAATCTGAACAAAGATTCTTGGGGGGCCAACAAAAGGGAATATATTTAGGCAATGACTTCATACATAGCTCCCTTTATCGTATCTAATCTTGAAGGTCTTCTAAAAATAGCCTCTAGTCAACCTTCAGACATGAAACAATCTGCTCTCACAATTAAACAGCTCTAACTTGACTGTAAAGAATAAGGAAAATTACCCACGGGATTAACGGTCGACCTTTGGTTCCTATCGACAATTAAACTAGTGATGCTAGATGTCTTGATTCATTGACCTCCACAAGTGCTTGTGAGTTTAATTATATTTCATTTTAATGTCTAGTACTCAGGTTTGTTTAATACTTTGTTACCAATCACTCTTTGTGCTTATTCACATCATATGATTTTTAATTATCCATGTTCTTATGAGAATGAAATTACTATGCTATTTCTTGTTGATTTTGCAGTATTTAAGCAAAGATAAAGAGTTGCGTTCTTCTCCATGGGCTACTACTCTCATCAAGATGTTTAACTACTACAAGATCCATACGAGTGGATCCACAGAGTTCCTACTTTCCAATACACATTCCTAAATTCCAATGATAGAATTTACATTAGGAAGGGGTGCATGTGAACTTTCAGTGTCATTCTTATTATTCATTTGTATTGAGTCATGGGCCAGGCTTGTCGATTCTACATGTGTAATTATGGGTGATCATCGTTGATAGGTGCACACTAGATTTATTATAGAGAGATGACATGTTTTGATTGTTGGCCGAGTGTGGGCGTGACACTGTTGGGAGAAGAAATTCAAATGGAGGAGCAAAACTAAGCTATTAGACTAGCTCAAATGATGCGGTTCCTACCATTGTTTTATAAGTAGTTCTATAAGCCTACCTTTAGCAACTTGGTGACCTAGGTGTGCTAGCTTCCATCCATAATCTTTGTTAGTACAATACAAAGTACTTTGTTTGTGATTTTTGCGTATTGATTGCATTGACCAATAGGGTCCAAACCATATCGTTGAGAAAATGTGAACCTTGGTCGATAACAATCTCAATAGGTAGACCAAAGTGCACAAAGATATTTTGGTTTGGCCATAGTGTGGGTATCAGCCATTGTGCTTGGCATAGCTTCTACCCATTTTGAAAGATAATTTGAGGCAATAATGATGTACTAGAGGAAAGCGTTTCGACAAAATATATACCTCATTTGGTGAATGCTCATGTGCTAATGATAGGGGTTAAAGGAATTTGGTTGAAATTGGTCAAGATATGTGCCCTTTGAAATCATCACACTCGGTTACATAAAAATTGAAATCCATGTGAAGGTGGGCCACCACAAGCCAATCAACTTAGTAGAAATCTCCCCAGAGAAATGGCATGCATCCATTCCAATGTGGGCACTCTTTAGGACGTGTAGGTATGATTTTTCAAGGATACACAGTCTGAGGTTTGAGTCAGGACCAATGTGGTATAATTATTCTCCAAAAATGCAATATTTCCCCATATTTATGATGGCATTGCATTGTTTGGCTTTGGATGGATTCACATTGAGCATCTTATTCTTGAGATAATGATTTATATGCATCCCATATGAATTAGGCAATCCCATAAGATGATATAGTGTCATGCTTGCAAAATTTGGCATATTCATAGCGGTAGGGATGGTACTCGTCGAGGGGAGGCGCGAGAGAAGGGGGGGGGGGGGTTTCGTTGCTATATGTAAACCCTCCATATCAAGTGTGTTCAATGCCTCTTACAAAAACCCCTTACTTATAGATTTTTAATGAATAAAACACACCCTTTTCCTATTCAATTTTTGTACATCCCCTTTGTTTGGTACCCTTTTGTATGCTAATAAAGGTAAAATGTTTGGTTATAAAACCCCTCATATTGAACTCACGTACTATACTAACATATTTATGGGTGAAGCCCCCCAAGGGATGGTAGCAGTGGTGAGGAGCATGACAATGTTTTCTTTCACTGCACTTAAGGACCCATTCAATGGCAAAGAGCGAAGCATCAAGAAGGTCATCATTCACCCCGATGGGCTCCTCTCGTGAGGTTAATCTAAAAAGTTGATCTACACGTCAATGCTTGGTCGCTTGGTCCCTTTCTTGATTGCTACCTCAAAGTCAAATTCTAGCAAAATAATGAACCAACACACTATCTTGCCTATGTTGCATGGCTTGTTGACTAAGTAAAAGAGGGCTTGATGGTCAAAAAAGAAGGAAAACTTATCTATAATCAAATAGTGTCAAAGCTTCCTGGTCAAATAGATAAATGAAAGTGGTAGGGATGGTAGTAGTGGTGAGGAGTGTCACAATGTTTTCACTCCACTTTGGGACCCATTCAATGGCAAAGAGTGGAGCATCGAGAAGGTCATCACTCTCCCCAATGGTCTCCTTCCCTTTCAAGTGTTTTTAGAATAGGAGCACTCACCAGTGCAGATTTGATCTTCTCAAAGGCCACTTGCACATTGCAGGGGCTAGTTAGCCTAGGGAGATTTACAATAACCAAGATTTTATCTAAATCAATGGTAATACCATGTTTGAATACTATATGGTTAATAATCCTACCATACCTAACCATAGATTTTCACTTCTTGAGGTTTAGGTAGATTCTATAAGTGTGGCATTGGATAAATATTAAAATTAAGTGGTTAAAGTTGAGAGGTCCCCAGCCCGCCGACTGTAAAGTCGTGATGGGCCGGATCCTTAACAGTCTCTAGGCTTGATAAAACTTAAAGTCTTTAAGTTAAAAAAATCTTTTTTTAGTTGTTCACATATTGGCACTTGTTAGATTAATTTTTGTATGACACTTGAAACAACTTATGGAGATGTAATCATTTGGTCCCATACGTTGATTAGGCCTTTTGCATACATTAATAAACATCTCATCTCTCTCTCTCTCTCTCTCTCTCTCTCTCTCTCTCACACACACACACACACACACACACCCACACACACACACACAGTATGGAGAGAGAGAGAGAGAGAGAGTGTATGAGAGAGAGAGAGAGAGAGAGAGAGAGAGTGTGTGTGTGTGAGAGAGAGAGAGAGAGGGAGAGGGGGGGGGAGAGAGAACTTTTGCTTTCATAGAGAGCTGATTGTGAATGAATCCAAAATAAAGGTTATACTTGTGAAAACCAACTATAAGGAGAAGCCATGCAATGTGTAAGAATTGAGACATTTGAAGTTATTGAGAGTTTTAAGTACCCTGGCCTTGAGGTTCCGGCCCATCACAAGTGGCACGAATTTTGTTTGGAGGTTGGGAAGAGACCATACTATGCATTTGGGAACATGTATAATATAGAAGACATCAAATGTTGGGCTCTCAAGAAGTATCTTTTTGACACATTGGTGACAACCGTTCTTCTTTATAGAGTTGAAGTATGGGGTGCAGGAGCATCTGAAAGTCTATTTGGAAAGAGTTTAACTTTCAAGAGCATTTTCTTACAAAATGTCTCCAAGCTAAGATGAAAACGTCATATATGCTCCTACTTCTTGAGTCGAGATCTCTTCCAATTGAGGTTATGGGCATGGAAAAGGGTTGTGGAGTACAAGATAAGGTGCATGAAAACTCCTCACATTGACTCCCTACAATTGCATGGAAAGCAAGAAAAAAAGTTCAAAAGATACGCAAGATCTTAAGGATGGGATGGATGCAAGACATTAAGAAGTGGTTTGGGAGATGAGATGCATTGCAGTTGCTACATGATGCTTCAATAGACTCCCACGTGAATGAAGTGTTTCTACAATGCCAATGTATTAAAACTTGGGAGGAATCCGATGGGTCCCACTTTATACATTACACAACCCATATTTTCCCCAACTACAAAACCATGTTCTTCACCGAAAGAGGAAACCATACCCTCCTTATATGTTGGAGACCATGTCCTTGTTGGCGATAAACATTATTGTATCCATTTGGCATAGCTCCCATTCCCTTCGATGCGTGTTGGGGCAATGAAGAAGAGTCATATCGAATATGCACATTATAATCACTACAAGTTTGAGAGTTTTAGTATCACACACTACTAGAGTACTTAGCTTTTGCTCACATCCGAACTTGCTTCCCTCACATTTTCAGCCATGACTTAGACCTACACACCTTCCTCCCCAACCACAGTGCGGACTCTCCATTGCAATTTTCATCACCAAGCATTCAGAATCACTTGTCAGTGGAAGGAGGGAAGGGGCGATGACTTACCTCTATCTCTACGTCTTCGTCATGCAGAAGCTTCAAGAAAAGTCATGCTCCCCACGACATTCAACTTGTTTTTTTCACTTTTGCAAATGTCACATAAGCGACACCGTCGCTTATGCAACACATGCCAATTTGCAAGCATCACTGTCTGTGCTTATGTAATTTGCAAGCGTCTGTGAGTTGCATAAGCGAGCCCATAATTGTCGCATAAGCAATGACGTGTGCGTCGCTTATGTGACCAACAAAGCTCTAATACCATGTAAAGAGATTGAGGAGAGAGGTTGAGATCTTGCAAGCACGCATAACGATACAAAGATGGAGGTTGAATTCTACTTCTCTTTTTCGTTACTCAAGATGATAAGATAGGTATAGAAAACATAGGTAGCGAATACATATTTTCCTAAATTCTCATAACAAGAGCTTTAGCAAATTAACCATAACAAAATCCTCTCCTTACCTTGATTGGCTAGCAAATAATATTTATGCCTTCAAACAAGCAACTGGCAATATTAGTAAAGAGAATATAGAATAGATAAATGTTGTGATTATCATTTGGATCTTGCTTGATTTCAATTGAAGTAGCAAGCTCTATGCAAGGTGTTAAATCATTGAGCTATAAAAGTGCCTACTTAGAGCATATGCCAACAAAAGCACCAACTTAATTGTGTTTAAATACACCGGAATAATGGCACGAGAATGTGTAAACAACCATTATATAAACCAATGCACAAATTTCTTATTGCTTGTTACTCCAAACACATGATTCATGTTTCAATAAATGGGAACTTGAAGCACCTATAACCTAGATGAGCAAGGTGACATCATACAAGTGTGTACACCTAAATGAAGTAGCCGAATCACAAACAAAACAGTAAGTGCACACACCAAAGGGTTGAGGAGCATCTAGGAGTTGTGTTTATACTGCTGATTATCATGCATTCTCTTGACTACACTTGCAGTGTACTTGCCTTGATGTTGTGCAAGAGCAAGCTCAGTCTTGGATGGCGCTCTAGAGCCATCACTTCCTGCAAATGTTCCTGCCCCATAGGGCGAGCCACCTCGCACTTCATCGAGTTTGAACATGTTATCTCCAAATGTATACCCAATTGGCACAAACAACATGCCATGATGCACAAGTTGTGTGATCGATGTCAATCTGTGAAAAACAAAAAAGAAAGGTTGGCTTCAGCTATTTGTAAATGAGAGCTTGGACCGTGCAAAAAGAGTAATGAAAACCATAATATAAATAGAGCTCTGACACTCGGCATGTTAACAATAAATCAAATCTTGCTATAGATGAGACATCAGGCTTGCAGAAAAGGGTAAAGTAAGGGAAGAAATGATCTTACATTGTTGATTCTTGCCCACCTCCTTGCGTAGCTGTGCTCACAAAAAGACCAGCTGGCTTTCCAGCAAGGAGCTGCCCCTGCCAAAGAGAGCCAGTGGAATCAAAGAAGGCCTTCATTTGGGCGGCCATTGCCCCAAAGCGTGTCGGAAACCCGAAGATAAAACCATCTGCTTCAGTGAGCTCCTTTGCAGATATGATGGGAACACTCTTGTCCTTTGTAGGGGCGGCCCCTAATTGCTCCAGAATGTGATGAGGTAATGTCTCTTCCACTCTGTAGAGGTACCCCTCTACCCCTTCCACACTATCCACCCCCGTTTTCATCGCCTTTGCTAGAGTCTCAACATGTCCATACATTGAGTAGTAGCTATGGGAGCAAAACCACATCTTGCATGTTAAAAAATCCTCTTCTCTACACGTAGTAAAAGAGTGAGGACCACATTAAGGCTGCATCAGACAATGAATGAATTGTCTATGGTGATCTTGCTCATCGCAACGATACATCTAATTTTCAGCTTGTGTGTAATCTATATTAGGCAGGCTTCTACTCTACATCATCAGAAGGGCACTTACATGATGAAAACCTGGAGCTTGTCGGTTGATGATGATGCAAATCCGTTCACAATGCCGCTGATGGGAGTGTCGGCCAACGGGATTGCAGGCTGTGCAGCTCCATCAGTTGACTTACCACAACAGGAACCCATGGATTGCAATGCTGCTACACAAAAAGTACGTCGCAAATGTACATGATAAGCCCTTAGAGCTGGCTAACACGCTTTATAGCATGTAGCATATGTAAATATAAAACTTATTTCTCAAGTGTTATGCCTGCCTGGTGCAACAGGTTATGCTTTTTGATCATGGAGTAAAATACAAGCTTTTGTGGGCTCTTCAACAAGTGCTTGTTTTTTGACATGGGGGCCCAAGTCTGCGTGAAGGTGAGTCTCTCTCTCTCTCTCTCACACACACACACACAGACACACACACACAGGTTTTTGGGTTGATGGATCTGAATAATTATTTTCGACTTTGCCGCATTTGTACATTTCACGTTGTATGTACTATGGGTATGGGGCCGCTCCAGCGCAGCTCATGAGTCGACGGCACCGCCTTCACCAATATGGATGTGCAGACTATGATTTGACGACGATCTTTCGCTGTATAAAATGGTTGTCACTTGTCAACAGCATATTAAGCTTCGCGTAGCAAGGCTGCACTATTGACATGGTTAGGTTTTGAACGCTGCACCAGTCACTCCTAAAATAAATGTGACCTCTTCAAACTTTTTTTTTTTTTTTTTGGGGCAATAGGAATTTCAAGACGAGGGAGCAACCCGACCAAGCACAGCAAGATGAAGCATCCAGAACGACTAAACCGGCTGCCACCTTATTCAGATATGCAAGAGAAATATAACAAACTTGGCAAATACGAGGATGCCTCCATACCTGGGGAGTTGCCACCCCACCCATGCATCTCCACCGCACCTCTCGAAGGCACGCCCATTGGGATCATCAAAGCTCACACACCGATCAACCTCGGCTACATCAGAACCCTAACCAACTGCGACCGCCGTCCAGCACATCTCAAGATACCATCCCCATGCGAATGACAATACTCTGCATCCTAACCACCACACATCCTAATCACCATGCATCCTAATCACTCTAGGGCTATCGATCTTTCCATTGCACACTAAGTAATACACTCTCTATTGTGTGCCTTGAGCTTCCTTCGTCTTCTCCAAGCTATGTGCATTTCTCTGCAACCCTAATTCCAACAATTGGTATCGAAGCAGGCTGCGTCCTCTCGGACTTAGTCGCCAGCAACTCCAGCATACGCCTGCTCATTTTCTCTGATTTCAGTGCGCTTTGGCGAGCGTTTGCAGGTTGATTTCTGATTCGGACTCATTTCAGCCTCTGTTTCCATTACAGGCAGTACTGCACATGCTATTTCGTCATTTTGTGCGGAAATTCTGTCAGTGTCGTTCTTTGCATAACAGGTGCCTTACAGTCTTCTACGGTTTGTGCTATATAGCACGTGTTGTTCCCGCTTTGTTTCTCCTCTTTTCGGGCAGTTTTCACATCAGGTGCAGCATTTACCATGGCTGACAACAACACAGATGTGTTCAAGATGTTTGCTGTTGAGGACAGATTGGATGTGGACAATTACCCTATGTGGACTTACATGATGCAACATGTTCTTCTGTCAAAGGGTGTCTGGAATATTGTGCAGGGCATTGATGCACTTCTTGGTTCTGAGGATGCAGGTGATGTTGAGGATGTGGTAGGTTTTGCTGCAAGGATTGCTCCTATTAGAGTTGTTTTGCCTATGGCAAAACAATCTCGTTGGGATGTAAAGGATGCATAGGCTCATACATTGATTGCGTTGTTTGTGAAGTGCACCATTGTTCCTCACATTCGTTCAGCAAAATCTGCAAAACAGGCTTGGGATATTTTGGCTGGTCTTTATGCAAGTCGCAATGAGGCTAAAATTGCTTTGCTGCGTAAAGAGCTGGAGTCGAAGATTATGCATGAGGAAGATGATATGGACACTTTCCTTGCTGGTGTCAAGGATATCAATGAGCAACTTATTTCTGCAGGTGAAGTCATTTCAGACAGTTTCCTTGTGCAGACTGTTCTTGATGCCTTACTAGATTCTTACCAGACTTTTGCTAGTACTTGGAGACTTTTGACCCAAGGAAATCCTGAAGTTGTCAAGTTTGATGCATTATGCACATTGCTGTTGCAAGAGTCACTTTCCAAAAAAAACAAGACTAGACAACGTACAGTTGAATAGGCTTGTATTGCTTGTACAATCTTCTGTGAAAGGAGACTGTGATGCTAATGGTGATGCAGAATGGGCTTTTAGTGCAGAGTGTACTTACAATCCAGCTGTCCATGATGCATGCATGTCAGTTGCTACAGATTCACATCTGTGGTATTTCGATAGTGGTGGTACAAAGCACATTACCTCACATCGTGAATTGTTCACCTCTCTCGAGTCTGTCCCTCATGGGAATTTAGTCACTTGTGCCAACAATACCTCTTATCCCATTCAAGGAGTTGGAAAGATTGTGCTTACTACTGCAAATGGCAGTTCTTTCACACTTGTTGATGCACTTTATGTACCTAGGATAAAGAAGAATCTTTTGTCTGTATTTGCACTTGCTAGACTTGGACTTGTAGTCAAATTTGTGGATAACAGATGTACAATCCATGATCTCAGTTTTGGTAATGAAATTGTTGCATCTGGGCTGTTGTGCCATGGGCTGTATAAGATCACTTCGTATGATAAGTGTGGACAAAATTTTGCAAATGCAATTGCAGATTCAAGGGCTATTTCAGAAGAAAAACTTTGGCATGCAAATTTTGGTCATCTGAATTTTGCCAGTTTACTGTATTTGCAGAAAACTGTTATGGTCGCTTCTTTGCCGCCTCTTGAATCACTCGTCAAACATGTTTGTGAAGGCTGTATTTTGGGTAAGATTCAGTGTTCCAAGTTTCAAAAGGATGGTTCAGTTAGGGCCACATGCAGGTTGCAGTTTGTACATAGTGATGTTTGTGGGTCCATGCAAACTCCATCCTTGGGAAATTACCTTTATTTCGTGACTTTCATTGATGATTACTCCAAGCATGCATGGGTATTTCCACTTAAAGCGGAGTCCGAAGTTTTTATGTTCTTAAAACAATTTCTGGCTATGGCTGAAAATGTCTCGAAATGTACTATGGGCACCCTCCATTCCGATTGAAGGGGGGGAGTATATGTCTCATGAATTTACTGCATTTCTGGCTAGTCGTAGGATAAAACACCAATGTACAGTGCCTTATACGCCTCAACAAAATGGTGTTCCTGAGAGGAAAAACAGGTCACTTACAAATGGCACGATGTACGGTCAAAAGTCAAAATTTGCCGCATTCTTTTTGGCTTGAGGCCATCATGTGTGCAACTTATGTACTTAACAGGTGTCCTACAAAAACTTTGCACTCTATTACTCCATATGAAGCATGGCATGATAGAAAGCCTTCTATTGAGCACATGCATGTTTTTGGTTGTTTAGCATATGCTTTGGTGCCACAAACATAGCGCAAAAAATTGGATGATAAGGCTGTCAAATGTATTTTTGTTGGTTATAGTGTTGAAAGCAAAGGTTACAGGTTGTATCATCCGCAACAAAGCGTATTCTGGTTTCACGGGATGTAGTGTTTGTGGAAGATTCTATTCAGCCCTTGCTGTCATGTACTAGAGACAGTAATGTAAGCTCACAGGACACATATGACACTTTGTTGCCTCTTTTTAGTGGTGGAAATTTGCATGTAAAAGGCAAATGTACAACCTATGGGGGTTTCAAAAAATGTTATAGATCAGCCTATTACTGATGCAGATGTACATGATGTACTTGATGAGTAAAGGGATGAAAATGAGTAGGCTAGAGGTATGCCAAAATGGCTAGTGCATACATTATGTGACACTAAATTGGATGCACCATTGTGTAGTCGTACTTGTTCAGGCTCTCGCCATGCATCTTATGCATCATATTGTTATGCTTTGGCTGTGTCTAGCTTACATGATCTTGAGGAACCTTTGTCTTTTGATGAAGCACAGAATTCAGAATTTTGGATGGCTGCCACGCAATCAGAATATGATGTCCTTATAGAAAATGACACATGGACTTTATATGATTTTCCTCCTGGCAAAAAGGCCATTGGTACGAAGTGGGTTTACAAGTTGAAACGCAAGCCGGATGGTGAGATTGATCGCCATAAGGCTCGACTTGTTGCAAAGGGTTATGCACAACAAAAAGGCATAGATTATAAGAGACTTTTGCTCCCACTTGTCGTACGACTACTGTATGTTTTTGTGTGCATTGGCAGCTCATTTTGGTTGGGATGTACATCAATCATACATTGTTACTGCTTTCTTGAATGGTGACATATTTGAGGAAGTTTATGTAATGCAGCCTCGCGGTTTTGTCAAGAAAGGACAAGAGGACAAAGTGTGCAGATGTAAGAAGGCTTTGTATGGGTTGAAGCAATCTCCTCGTGCTTTGTATGAGAAAGCTGACACTCATTTGGTCAAACAAGGTTTTCGTAAACAGTCCAATAGAAAGCACATTTTATGTAAAGCGTGAGGGTGATGTACTTCTCATTGTGGTTCTTTATGTAGATGATTTGCTGATCACTGGACCAAATGAGAGACATATTGATGAATTTAAGGCTGATTTGAATGTTGCTTTCAAGATGAAAGATTTGGGGTTGTTGCATCATTATTTGGGTATACAGTTTAAGCCATGTGATGGTGGTATTGCCTTGTGTAAGAAAAGTTACATAGAGACATTGTTATGTAAGTTTGGAGGATTGCAAACCTATTGCCACTCCCATGCAAACAGGTTTGAAATTGAGTCTTCATGATGCTGGTGATCCTGCAGATGTCACTCTTTATCAAACTGCTATTGGATGCCTCATTTACGTATGCAACACGAGGCCAAATATTCAGTTTGTAGTCTCACAGGTCAGCAGATTTATGAGGATGGATCATTGCAGCCAGATTTACATGCTTTTTTGGACTCAGATTGGGCTGGTTGTTTTGGCATGAGAGTGTCCATAAGTGGTTTTTGTTTCATGCTTGGCAGTTCATGTATATCATGGTTGAGCAAGAAGAAACCTACTATGGCTACTTTGAGTTGTGAGGCTGAGTACAGGGCAGTCTTCACAGCTACGGTTGAGTGTGTATGACTCAGATGCCTTATGGCTGATTTGGGTGTTGGACAGGACACTGCCAACACTATCTACACTGACAGTCAGAGCGCATTGGAAGTTGCAAGGAACCCAGTTTTTCATGCTCGCACAAAGCACATTGAGGTGCATTACCATTGTGTCAAGGAGAGGCTCTCAGCAGGAGAGATCAGCTTGACTTATGTGCCAACACAGGACAACCTTGCAGATCTTTTCACAAAGGCATTGTCTCGTGAGAAGCTCAAAGCTTTCCACAAAGCTTTGGGCTTACTCCCCTTTGTGGACCGATCATGTCCTCACGACATGGCACTTCCCTTTACTCATGTGCCAGCTCTCATTCACCGCATCACTCCAGGGGGGATTTGTTACCATATACATGTGGTAGTGATGTGTGTGAACACACTAGGACCGTCGGGTCATTTTCTCCCTCTTTAAGAGGTTTTCCCCCCCGTGCATTGTATATACGCCTATCACTCTAGGTAATACACTCTCTATTGTGTACCTTGACCTTCCTTCGTCTTCTCCAAGCTGTGTGCATTTCTCTGCAACCCTAATTCCAACATTTCGATCATAGAAAAATATCATGGAATAATACCATGCCATCATAAAACAACTAGATAGAACAAAATCCATGACATCATGATAAATAAAAAATCATTAGGAATAACACCATAGAATCATGAAACAACACCATGAAATTTTTTTTCTCTATCATAGATGAGTCAACATGGAATAACATCATGGAATAAAAATATCATGGAACAATACCATGCCATCATAAAACAACTAGATAGAACAAAATCCATGACATCATGATAAATAAAAAATCATTAGGAATAACACCATAGCATCATGAAACAACACCATGAAATTTTTTTTCTCGATCATAGATGAGTCAACATGGAATAACATCATGGCATCATGGAGAAAATCCATGAAGAAATAAATATCTCAAATATGTGGTAGCGGTTCTATCGATGTGTCCACACCATGATTGATATACAAACATCATGGCATCATGGAGAAAATTCATGAAGAAATAAATATCTCAAATATGTGGTAGCGGTTCTATCGATGTGTCCACACCATGATTGATATACACCTGTAGGTATTGTTGTAGGCACCGTGCTACTAGGTAGCGGTGCTTTAATAACAAATGAGGTCCAGGGTGTAATTTTTTCCACGCTCCTTACTAGGATAGGCATAGTAGTCAGAGTGTCTTTGAGGGAAAGATGAGCTAAATTTGGAAAGATAAAACTATTGCTTGTGGGATCAGAATGTATTGAGACTCTAGGAGAAACAACATATGATGGATCCATGGGACTTATTGAGGGAGTCTCCATTTGTGATAGGGTCGGTTGTTTTGCCTTTTCCGTATCCAAGAATCTCATAGGAACCATCAAGGGAATGTTAGTTCCCTTGTTTTGCCTCTCCGATTTGACAACCCCATGGCCGAGCTGCTTTCATATATCATTTCACCTCTTGTACTTCGGCAAGACTCCTACCATTGGGTAATAGAACTTTAGAGGGTGATGGCTTAATAAGATCGACATGGACACTCTTGGGGAGTATAGGGTCTACATGACAAGTGAAAAGCAAACCTACCTCCCCATCACTTCACTAGCTGTAGGCCTCAAACGAGTGGCTTGACTAATGGCTTCCATTAGGTGATTAAACACACTAGCACTTGGTTGTGGGGCCAACACATGTACATTTTGGTTTGTATATTCTGGGTATGGGATAGGGTAGACTCTAGCACTTGCCTAGAGCATAAATGCATGTAATTTCTATACCTAAAAGTGTTGACAAGTACCCTAAGAGGCCTCGCCACTAGCTATTTCAATCATTTCTACTTGATTTGATTCGTCTTTTTAACCCTTTTCTATGTGTATGATGTGGTATGGGTCATGTGATAGCTCAAACGAGTGTATCAATCGGAGGGATGTGGCATGCTTTACAACACACAATTCGGCTATCAAAAATTCTTATAACCCCCACAATAATTGATTTTGACTTGGGTATGTAGGCACAAGAGAGAAAGTCTAAAGGAAGCTAGTGGAGGGAAAAGGTGAATCTTAGAACCCACTTGTTTCCTTTTGCCCTTGAGAAGTGGGGTATATATATAACATGAAACACACTATTCCTTCACTTGAAAGAAAGTTATGGAGGACCCTACTTCCTATATATAAAAATCAAGACCAAGACCGAGGTCGGGGCCAATGGGGCTCTCTTCTTTTTCTTGCCTCTACGGGGGACTAGTTGGAGTCATCTTTTTTTGTGTCAATTCAAAAAAGAATACAAAGTTTCTTACATGGCGTTTCTTTTTTTTCCCCCTTTTGTTTTAATTGGTTTTCAGAGATATCAACTCAAAATTTGACTAAAGAAACTGCCATTAGTAGAACTTAACAAAGCCTAAGCTTACAGAAAAACATAAAATAGGCAACAATGACATAGAGTAAAATGTAAATAAAATTGCAACAGAGCTTTGATAACCCAAAATAAAAATCACAACCGACTTCAACACATCCAGATGTACACAGATAGACAGCACATACACGTACTTCTTAGCCTTCCAAACATGCAAAAAAATAACCTCAACATAGATGCAGGTTGCGGTTGAAGCTTGCCGTAGAGTGACTCCCACGGCAGTGGTGCCAAAAATGTCGATTGTTGGGGTTTTGCTAAACACTATGTGCAAGCCACACGGCTACAAGCACACAACCTGTGCATACAATCAAGCTCTATGACTGCACGTTGGCCTGTCACTCACCTCCTGCATTGTTGCCGCTGAGATTCTTGTGCACACCGAGAGAAAGAAGCCACCGTGCTGTTGACCACCCTCCTCGCTCTCATCGTACTCCCGCTGATTGATCACCTATGCTCTCTCTCTCTCTCTCTCTCTCTCTCTCTCTCTCTCTCTCTCTCTCTCTCTCTCTCTCTCTCTCTGTCTCTCTCTCTCTCTCAAACAGACAAAAGAAGAAGATAAGTCAAGAGCAAAATCCATGCATTCAGAATGAATCAAAAGACTAGTTTTACAACCTTATCTATGGGTTGGTCCGTCCCTTTCACATACGGTGTCCACATTCGGCCAATTGGCACTAAAGAAGTTTGGTGTAGTCTAGTGTGCCTCTCATTTCTAAACATGATAGTAGGACTAGCTCTACATTCTTTTCTATGCTTTACTAAAAAGAAAGTTATGTTATGTAGATCCAATTTACAAGTTTACATTGCAACTATGATGGTGTGAAATGCCTTTATCACTCGTGAGCTCTAATTTCTTGATAATGTGATGCGCGGTGCAAAGTTGATAGATGTTTAAGACAATGGCATGGTTCCCACAATTCATATAGTAAATGATGGCAACCTTGTTAAAGGAATTACAAAACAGATAAGATAAGTCAAAAGATAAGAAATCAATCACATAGTTATAAGTAAAACATTCTATCGATATAGGTTGAGGAGTCTTCATGTTATAAATATATTTATGCTATCCAAGTAATACATTAGCAAAAAATATATAGATGCTTATGTAGGCTTAAGTAGGATATATTCCTGCATCTAAAATCTCCATGAAGCTAGCTATTGAAAGAATATTTTCAAACTCCTAATAGTTCGTAGCCTTCTAGATTTGCTTACAGTAACAAAATCTAACAAGTTGTGCAGATAAGCAGCACTTGGATTTTCATCACCATCCCTCCTCAGAGCAAGTCGTTCTTGAAGAACCCTATTTTCCAAGTCTTTTGTACCCATTTGCCAATCTTCCTTGCTAGACCACCTATAGTTGGGCACTTCTTGAACAAGTGAGGGAGGTCCTCACTAGCCGTTTTGCATCCTGAAAAACTATCAAAGCCAGTATCTCTTGATTTCCACATTGTTTGTTAATGAGGGAGAGCCAATCAAGATCATTAGAGTGTGGTAGACATCCTTGGTTTGCACTTTAAAGAAGTGGTTGCTCTTGGGCCATTGCTAGGCCTTCCACTCAAACTTGGACTCACACACATGCATACAATAGTGGTCAATCCCTTCAACAGCTTTGTCCCATTGAGGTGGAACTGGGTAGCTAATTGATCAGCTCCTATTGTTGTTGTCCCAAAAATGGTGAAAGGAAGGACTCATGAGTGGGATAGGGTCATCAACATCGTACTAATTGAATTGTGCTAACCAGAACATGGGTTGTTGTTTGCCTCTTGTTGAGGCCATGTAGCTTAATATCGATGCATTATGAAATCCCTTAAGCCTTGACATGAGCTTCAGGTTGCTTTGTATATTTATTTTGGAGAACTCAAGACATCTACTCACAATTGTGAGTTTCGGAAAAGAAAAGAATATATTTGTGCATCTCAAAACTACACTGAGTTTTTTTTTCTCCTAAGAGATGTAAAGTACAAAACTTAAACATACCCTTGAAACTTTTTGTCAATTTCAAGAAAGCATAGCTAAATTCCTAGGTTAGAACCCAGAAAGAGTATATTTAACCTTATGTACATGGTTTTTTGGTGCAAATTTCTATTCTTGATGGATTATCCATGACAGTTTTGAAAAGAAATTTGGTTTATGAGATTTATCTACAATTGGATGCCCAAAAAAAAAGTATACTCTTGGTATTAACATATAAATTCACTTTGGATCATAGACTTGCACTAAGCTCGCATCAAATCTTTCATACAAGTTTTGAAAACCCAAAAAAAATTTTAATTTATCATCATTTTCGAGATTGTTTTTTTTTCCTTGCTACATTTAGTAGGTGTGAAATCTAAGCTTTTTAAGGTTAATTTTCTTGTTTTCATGGTGATTACCTATTAGTAAGAATTACAACCTTGAGAAATAGTGCTTTTTCAAGAAGTTATAAGCCTTTAATAATTTTTCTTGAGAAAATAACTTCAAACATACAATGAATATCTCAATGCGGTCCCCATTTTGACATAAAAACAATCCTCAATTTTCTTTTGCTCATAAGCTAACTCTTTGATGAACAATGCTTCAGGAATTAGTTTCTAGCTTCAAAAATTATATCCAAAAAGTTAGAAGGAAAACAGGACACTTTAGTGCATTAGGACACTTGAGTGTCCGATTACATAACTAGAATTCAAATATCATTTTGCAAGAGCATTGGCATTGCTATGAATGCTTACAGACAATGATGAGAAGCCCAATAAACTTGCTGCCTCACGCCAACAAAGGATTTGTATTTGTTTTCTTCATACAAAATGTTATAGATGACGGATAGGATTTGTCCATTATACAAAGCTAGCATTTATAAAGTAATGTTCAAGAGCCTTATATTATTGACAAAGTTGCTAAAGAACTTCTAAGGGTTCAATATACAAAGCTTGCATTTATAAAGTATTGTTCAAGAGCCTTATATTATATAAAATGTTTCTAAGGAACCTTGATGAAGCTAATGCATCAGCGCCACTTTGAGCCAACAAGAGTGTAGTCTTCATTATCTTCATACAAAATGGTGCGAATGGCATTCGTGAAAGAGAAGCTTGGTGAAACTCTTGGATGGATCCCCCCAGCTGAATGTACTTGAGACGATGGTGGGCCTATGGAAGCCTACATATCAAGGAGTATGAGTTTTTCTTTTCTACATTTCTTCAATACAAATGGGAAAAAAAATATATATATATATATATATATATATATATATATATATATATATATATATATATGAACGGCATATCAACCAAAATCAGCATGTCAACCAGAAAAGAGAAATATATTGAACTAAGCATATCAATAAAAATCAGCACCCATAAATACAAAGATATGTACTCTAAAAAAGGACAAGAGCTAAGATTTTTCACAATATTGACCAATAATACTTACAAAATAATTCAAAGCTACAATACTAAATCAAATTATCTTCAATCTCTTGACATTCATGATGATACCTAGGTCGGAGTGTCTTTATAGTATCCCTAGTGGTTGTGGACCTTTAGAATGTTGGAATAGAGTATTAAGTACTGTTGGGTCAACCTTGGTGGTAGAAAGCCAAATTTAAATAGAATTGGAACTTTAGAATGTTGTAATATATTATTAACTAATGTTGGGTTGATCTTGGTTATGACGAGCAAAAAAGACAATCAAAGGGGTCCATTGCAAATACAAAATCCCTTCCGAGAAGTGGCTATTGTTGCAAAATGATTCTATTCAATTATCAATTAATGATCAATATCATGGAAAGCTTAGCTGATGAACAAGAGTGAGGCTTTCTGAAATCTACTCAGGATTTGTTGTCTTTGTGCTTGGTGGTTGTACAGTCAATTAAGCAACATTAGTAGAAAAAACCATGGTGGTCTGTGATTGTTGATGCGGGTAAACTAGTGTCGCATCAAGCCACAAGAGAAAAACAATTGTGGAAGCTCAAGCCATAGAGGAAGGCATTACAAAAGGAATTGCGGGGGTTGTGATATTGGACCTTAAGAAAATCATTTTTATCCCATAAAACTAGTTTCAAGAAAATCTTATAGCTAGAGATACGTAAAATCAAACAAATCAAAGAAGGCGAGGTCCAAATAATCGATCAAGGATCCAAAGAGAAACCAAAATCAGTCAAGACTTTTATGGAATTGCAATCAAAATTTTAGGAGGAACTTATTCTACTTTTGAAGGACTTTTGGATGTTTCTTCTTGGAATTACTCTAATATGCAAGGTGTGAGCTGTAATTTTAGCATCAACACCACATCAACTCGAAGAAGGATGTTGTGCCAATTCAGCATAAAGGGTGTTGAATACACCCGCATATTCCAAGGCAAGTAAAGGATGAGTAATATTGGTAAAAGTTTTCTTTATTGTTACAACAAAAAATCCAAAATATATTTTACCCATTGTGGTAGTTCCAAAGAAGAACAAGAAGTTATGGATCTATGTTGACTATGGGAAGCTAAATGTAGCTATGGTTCTTGACCCTTTCTCATTGCCATTTTTTGGATTTTATTTTAGATAATGTGGTATACAAAGAGATGTACTTTTGGATGCCCTTTCGCCGAAACGCACAACACTCTTTGGTCTAGAGCGATTGTTCTATTTCAAACACACTACACAAAGACGGCATTTATTTCAGCATGGAGGGTGTTTATATGCACAATAAAGTGGTTTGGATTGTGGAATGTTCCGAGTACATTTCAAAGGGATATGCAAGAAATATTTAGCCATTGTTCGATAGACTTTATGGGGATTTTTTCCATCAATTTAGTGTTCAAAGAAAAGGGTAATCATTTAAACTATATGTTGCTATGTTTTGAGCAATGTTGTCAAGTCTGCCTCAATTTAAACCCTATGAAATATGTCTTTGCATTGAGCAATCCATTGTTATTAGGAAATATTAATTCAAAAGATGAAATTGTGATGGATTTGTTAAAGATAGTTGTAGTGATACAAGCCCCCATTTGCATTCATCTATGGTCATAGTCTTGTTATTAGGTCAAGTGTTCTGGCATGGTCAGCACTTATTGTTCTTGGCTCATGTAGATATTTACCCAATTAAAATTATGCAAAAGGATAAGAGGCTTTCTTGGAGTCCTAAGTGCATCCTAGCATACACATACTAAGAAAGTTCCTAATGTTGTTGCGATACATAATTGAGCAAAAGAGTTTCGTGTATCTGTTGATGCTTTGGATATGGCAATCCACAATGTACTCATGTAGGATACATGCACACAATGGTATTTATTATGCTAATCAGTGGCTATCTCGTACAAAGGAGAATTATTCCATCACGAAACATGAATGCCTTTAAATGGTGTACCTAGTCAAGAGATTCCTCCATTACCTCTAGGGTCACAAATTTTACTTTCATGTGCACCATTCAATGTTGTTGTACCTGGAACAACATCAAATTTCTTGCAAAACACCTTGCAATGGTGAAAGATTGTCAAATTTGACATCATTCACTCATCAACCCAATGCACAACATATGAGTGTGGATTATTTTGGCACCACAAGGAGTGGATGATGACTTACTAGATATGAATTTATTTTTTATTCAAGAATAAAAGAAAATTCCTCCCACTCCCTCGTATATACCCAGACAAGTATTAGAAAATTATGTATTCCTTAGAAAGAGGACACGTGTCTCTCAATGTGATGGTAGATCACATGAAGCAATTCGTATTGCAAAGCCACAAGTTTGAGACAATCCAAGGCCAACTATATTACAAGGATCTACGTGATATGCTTTGTGGTGTATATAATTTTTGGAATAGCAAGCAATGACAGAAGAAACCCTTGAGGGGTCTCTCTATGTAAAACCTATATCTCATGTGCGTTTAATGACTTTTTTTGAACCCCTTAGTTGTGAATTTTTCCCCAATAAAAGGGACCTATTCAATCTCTCTGAATTTTTTTCAAAACCCTTCTGTATATGAAAATGTGAAAAAATATAGAATAAAATAATCTCCACTATTGAATCCATGTGTACGCATTTTTTTAATGTAGTGACCCTCCCAAGAACACCTATAGAACCTTACTTGCTCAGAAATCTTACATTTGGGCTTGTGGTAAAATAGTGTGTGGGATGATTCCGTGTGGATTGTTTGCAACATGTATTGTTTGTTAGCGAAAGGCCAACCAATCAGCAGAGATTAATTGTGCTTACATCCAGTGCTACCTTTAACTGTGGAAATTGGTCTTCATTGGAACCGTAAAACTAGCAACCCTCAACTGTTATTTGAGTCAACATCAATTAACAAGAGCTGCTAATGATTGAAGAATTATGAATGCACATCAAAAATAAATATGAAGAAGCAGTGAAGATTGGAGCTAAACTTTTTTTACATTTTTTCAAAATGGTCATATATTGTAATCTCTGAATTTATTTAGTCATTGTGATAATTGTAACGTGTTACAGGTTCAATGAGAGATCCAAAATGTAAAGAATATGACAATTAGCATGCATAGATTCCAAATACAGTACGTTATGGAGGTCTTGGACACCCGAACATTTCACATTTTAAACCTTATGGCTATCGTATAAAATCAGCTTTTGTAAGGGTTTTGTAAGTTTTGGATAATGAAAGTGAGACAATTGAGTACTGCGAGTTATGTGTTATTTTCAATTGATCGAGTCTCCCGTGTGGTATTGCATTGTGAATCCAAGCATACCAACACGCTCATAGATAAAAGCTCTCTTTCTATGTAAGTTGTGTTTTTAAACATGCCTATCTACGAGCTATTTTCATTTTCTATGTACAATACACGCACCTAAAATGATTTTTGATCATAGGGATAGATAAGAGCATGTCCTAAGGAAGCCATAAAGTGCTTCGAAGGCCGAAACCAAACTACAAATAAGCTGTTTATCTTGGGTGCGATTTTTTCTGAGTGTCAAAAATGACTTTTGAGCACATGGGGATGTTGAGGATACTCTAAACATTCTAGGTATTAAGTTTTGTTGCATTTGGAGCGTTGTAGATACATGAAATCAACGTATTAGGTTTGCGGTAAACATATTGTTTATCTTAGGTGCAATTCTACTCGAGTGTCATAAATGACTTTTGAGCACAATGTGGGCATGTTCAGGATACTCTGTACATTCTACATAGCAAGTTTCATTGCATTCGGAGCATCATAGCTATACAAATTCATAGATCAAGCTTGCAGTAAGGAAAGTAGTTTTTGATGTTTGACTTGGGTCTTTCGAGAGATTATCTATCTATTGTAGCCTCCATGTACCAATCGCGTCAGCTACGTCCCACGGATTCATATTTCATGTCTGTGGTTCTCGCTTTGCTAGCAACGATACAGTGAGACTTGGCAGTCGACCGACATTTTGAGGAGGTAACTTAGACTAGAGAAAAACCCAAAGCATTCACTTGAATTTCCATTTCTTCCTCTAGTTTTGGCTAGAGTAACATATTTTCTAACTTTATCACGGTCGAGAGGTGCTTGAGAGTAGAGATACTTGGTAAGGACCTCAGGAGCATTAGTTTAGTAGGACGGATTAGGTGAAAGATCCTTGAGACTAGCTAGTGGTCGGTAAGGGTATCTCCTATGTAGGAAGTAAAGATTTGAGACTAAAAGTTGAATTTTCACTTTCTGCACTCTTTTTTCATGTTCACTAAAAGTAGTGTAAGTAGAAAACCATCAGGATTGCATCTAATCCAAGGTGCATTAAAGAAAATAAAAGTTTTTTACCAAGTCTATCTTAGGTGTGCCGAAGATAACAAAGGTTTTCTGGAACTAATATTGAAAAACTGAATTGGCAAGGTGATAGACCAACTCGAGTAGATTACTCCCTTTGAATTTGGAAACATTTGGATCATTGAAAGGCCTTGTTAAGCCCAAATCTGGAAAAAACTGCTAACTTTTGAAAATTTTACAGAAGTAAATTCAGTTCTAGCTAAATCTTGAAACCAAGGTGTGGATAAATCCTAAAACTTGTATAAAAATGAGTTTGTGAAGCAAAAATTGCAAAAGATCAAATTTTGGTAGAGTTTTATCTTAAACGCACCAAAGATAGAATTCCATACAAAGGAAAAAATTTGCCAAATTTTCAACTCAGAGGGCTTCAATAGACCATTATACAGCTCTTGAGCAATTTTGAACAAGTTTAAAGCTGTGTAAGGATTAAAAACACCAAAAAACTCAAAAACCTTTAAAACAAGATCAAAAAGGGTGACAAACCACTAGTAAACAGTCAAAACTTTGTGAAACTCATTGAACAAGTTTGAAATCACATATAAGAACTTAAATAAATCACATTGGACAAAAATATATTGAAATAGAAAAAATTTATTTTAAGTGCACGGAAGATAAAATTTTCACTAGGATTACATGTAAAAACCCAAGAAAATCAGCTTAGAAAAAAATCTCTTGAAATAGTGAAACTTTATCTTATACACGCCAAAGATAAATTTTTCACCAAAAAGGTGATTTTTTTATCTTGACACAAGGGTTAGCTTTGTCTTATCATACGAACCCCATTTAAGTGATCAAAGTTCAAATTTTGGAGAATTTTTTCTTAGGGACGCCGAAGATAAATTCTTTACCATAAAAGAAATTTTGTGGATTTGACACCAAGGATATCTCTGTCAGGCTATGAGGACCCCATCCAAGTGATAAAAGTTAAAGTTACTCCCACCGTGAAGTGCAGCCATCTTAGGTACGCCTAAGATAGCCGTTGAAACATTTCAGAGTTAGGGCACATTGTGTGTATCCGGAGAAAGGAATTCTTAGATACCTTGTAACTTTAGATTGACAATTGTGGAATCACATACGGTTTGAAGTGCTAGTGTGCAAGAAATCACGTCCTGAAAGAAAAGGGCAAGGCATGGCTCAGAAGCACTGTGTGTGAATCAAAGATCATCTTTCCAGGTTTGAAGTATCTGTTAATTGCTTGTGTCCATTTATGAACTTTAGATCTGGTAGGGTGATACATAATCTCGGTACTTTGGGAAAAAATTTGAGTAGGCACCAAAGAGAGCGTAAACCAAGGGGAACCAACAAGAGTGAAAAATATTGGTTTTTTGACCCAATAGATAATAATTGCCATTATTATCTCTTGCTATCCAAGGAAGGAATTTTTCACATTTTTTGTTCACCAATGTTATTGGACCCTTCATAAAAATAGCCTAGCAAATTTGCAGTCATCTGGACATTGTTTGCTACTAGAACTTGGGTTTTTAGGAGTTAAAGGTTGTAGATTGGTCCTTTGGCTACGTTTGCAAAAGTGATACTAAAAAATTTGACCCAAAATTGGGAAACTTTTAAGATCGAGTCATAATCTCTTCAGCTCTAGCAAGAAGATCCTTGTTCTAGCCCCATTCAAAAAGTTGTCACAGTTTGAACAAAAAACACCAAATGAGCTAAAGAATTGATTGTGCAAGCTAAAACTTTGCAAGTACAACCATTGTATATTGGAGCTTAAGGCGAAGTAATTCGGATCAAGGATCGAAAGACCAAGGGTACATGTGATTGCAAATCAAGCTATTTAGAGCCATAATTTTTCATCGTTTCAAAGGGTTGTAAACAATTCTAATGCATTTGAGCTAGAGTTTCCCAACTCTTGTGTGTCTAGAAAGCAATCAATTGTCAGAATTGCTTTGGCACAAGCAATCTTTGCAACCTGAGGAAGGAGGAATTTTACCATGCAACAATACAATCTGCTAGGAGATAGGTTTACAGACCAAACACAACATGGATTCTATCCAAGCAGAAAGTTCAAGTGGACCAGAGCTAGTCAATGGTAGTAGAAAATGCACAAATGCAAACAAAGCGAGTTTTACAACTCTATGGCTTCAATGGTGAGAAGGTATTGTATACAGATTCAGAAAGCCATAGGTATCTAATGAGCAACAAAAGAAACACAAAAGCCAAGATCCTGTTAATCTGAGTAAAGATAGATCCAAAGAACTCCCAGATGTTCACAGATTTCAGTGGAACCAAGTATTGCAAGCTCAAAGATGGAGCCATGTATTGTATGGCTCCATATGAATTATGTGTGCCATACAATGCACACTAGTGGTAGTGGATGCATTATCCCTTTAGCTCAAAGGGACACATCAAAGCGAATGTTGTTAGCATTGTATGGCACACATAATTCATATACACATTATGTAAACCGAGAACGGTAATTGTATAAAACGGATCGACCAGTGTTTGAGTGCCCCACATACCAGCTCAGTGTTATGCCGAGTGATAGATCAAAAAGGATGGTTCATTTCGGAGAAAAAAATCTGTTATAGCCCATCTTCTCTAGAGCGGAATGACATTACCCAAGTAAACCCAAAATCCTATTCACAGCCAAACTCTCCCCCATCAGAAATCAAGCTTCGACATTGTGATCAAACCAGCATTTACTTTGACCAAAATAGATGTGGATATAAACGAGTCTAGAATCTATGATGCATTGGGCCTTGAAACCACAGAAGCTCATGTCATAGGAGACCCGCAAGATAGACAATACCGAGGCAAAGATGATGTTATCTACATCTTGACTTGGGGAATCATATGTCATGTTTCATAGAGATACATACGAAACTATGCAGAAAGTTTGAAGATGACAAACACCGATAATGCTATACACATGCCCTCACAGTCCCAAAAGGTGAGATCAAACTAGAGTCAAACAGTCTTGAGCTCTCATAATGGAGAAAGCTTTAGTGATCACCCTAGGAAGGGGGGAGCTACAAACTCCTCAAGCTCGGCTCATCTACCAAAAAATACACCACCAGTTAGAATCCATAAATCCTCTAGCGACCAGACCCCTTCAAAGCAAAAACCATTGAAAGGTCATACGGTTGTCGCAAGCTCCCAGTTGACCTAGATTCCATCAGAGTCTGCATATCAATGCTTCTATGAAGATCGTCAGGGACAAAAGTTTCAGCGAATGTCCACAAGTTAAAGTCAAAAGTCAACGAATCCCATAGTGTTCAAGCAATTGCACGTGACCAAGCTCACAAATGCATACAAAGATGCAGATGGCAATGAATACCATCAAGTTCATGACTTTGTACAAACTCATATGGATGGTAAAATTGAAGTTAAGGATTATCTCAAGTTTGTGCAAAGCCTCAAGCTGCTAGAACAGGTGAAAGATAGGTCAAAATCAACGGAAGTTGAAGCTCAAAAACCTATACAAAGGCCACCATCTAAATCTCCTCCAAAGAGACAGATTTTTCAAAAAGAAAAATGGATTTTTTCATATCAAAGGTTACTCAAATGCAGGCAAATAATGCTCAACATTTGCAAGCAAAAGGTGCAGCATTGCAGACAACCAAGTCAACATCGATTGAAGTAGATAGTCAAAGCAAAGAAGATGTAGAGAACGTTTGACTTGAGGACACCACCACAACAAGACAAGTCAATTCAAAAAGAAATCTTAAGAAGATGAACTGTAATATTACCGATGAACACGTAGAAAAGCTATCAAGTTGAGTTAATCTAGATCTTCGGCTAAATAAGAACCTCATGTCTTTCTGCACTTAAAAACAACGTGGCCAATCATAGCTAGAAGATTCTCCTGAATTCATAAGCTAGAAGATTCTCCTGAATTCATAAGCATATCTGGAGAGAAACCGGCAGACTGTTGGGGAATCATTTCTACCACCATTCACATAAGTGCAATGACCATCATATCCCAGTTCCACGTGATCACAACAAAAGATAAAATTGATAATACCATATTAGGAATGTCAATGGCCCAGAAGGTTTTAGAGATACTGAGTTCAAATAAGATGCAGTCTTCAAAGACAACAAAGAATGAGGACCACAATTGGTCATCGACGAAAGACATCACAAGTACAATTCAAATGGAGACCAATGATAAAGCAAATCTTATTGAAGATGATTCATCTCCAACCAATTACATAACCTCAAAAGAGCTTAAAGAAGATCAAGCAATAACAAGTGCAGTTCAAAAAGAGAAAACAACCACCACAAAAACTATTGAGCAAAGTATGTCATTAAACCCAGTAGTTAAGAAGATCGAGGTTATAGACAACCAGGAAGAAAATGGAAGTCCTAGTGAAACTCAAAGTCCCAAGTCACCTTCCATAGAGACACAGCTAGATTACGACAAGACTATGGCCAAATAAGGACAATGATCTTCAATAGAACCATCAAGGAGGATAGCTATAGTCCTCAATAGTAAAAATGGATCAAGTGTCAGATGCAATGCTCTACTAGATAACGAAGAAAAGTGAAATACGATTTCAGAGAACATCCAAAGAATCCTTGAGATTACTCCAAGTAAATAGGACAGTGACGCAATGCTAGATATGGCTACAAGTCAAGAAGAAATGGTTTCTACTCTTAGCATCCAGAAGCATGAAGAGCAAGTAAAGTTTCAAATAAAGCCTTCAAAAGAAATTCGTGTAGATATAATACTTGGACATTAATGGTTGAACCAACACAAGGCCTACAGAGAAGATACAATGTTGATACTCTCTTTCCCAAGAAGTAACAAGCAATAGTTACAAGTATCGTTAATGTAAGATTCAGAGTTGCAAAAGTCACAAGAATCATCGATAAATCGTACAGACAAAGGTTAAGCTAATGTGGACCTACAATCGACTAGTACAAGGCTCAAAGCATGTTTAGGTGGTACCACTTTTTGCACCTTTTGGTGTTACCACTTGCAAAAAGTAGGGACTGGTGATATTTTCACAAATTTACTTAAAAATTGGCACTCCTTATACTTTTAGATTCTCCTGAAGAAGACCTATCTATTGATATATAATATGATAGGTGATATTTTGTATGAAGTGTGAGAACGGGGTTCCCAAAGTACTAAATGAAGTAGTGTCCAAGACACCCAAAAGTGGTACCACCTATATAAGCTTTGATCCACAAAAGATGTGGCATCGTATGCCTCAACATCATAGAACCCTCATGGATCAACTTCTTCAAGCAAATCAAGATTTAGAAACTTCAAGTCAATTGCTAGCCAAAACAAAACCTCTAGGGAGCCAACTAGAAAAGCAAAGGTATATCAATCCAAGTACCCAAGAAAGCAAAGCAAATTCAAAAAAGTGTTAGTTCCAAGCAGTTTAGTAAAATTCAATGATCCAGTGTGTATTGAAGACAGAAGGTCAACACAAAAAGATAAACACATGGTATGGATAGCATATAAAGGTAATAGACACATATAGGTACCAAAACCAAAGATCAGGGCATATGAAGTGTAATTGAGACCCTCCCAAGGAATAAGGCCAAATACGTATCAACCTCGACAATATCCTACGATACCAAAGAAGAGGCAATACAATAGGACAACATCAAATTCTGCTCAAGTCAACCACAACCTGCAAATAAATGCAAATCACACATGGACTACAAAACAATATTCCCCTTGCAAAAAGGTTCTACAAAGGCTATACAAAGATTTGGCTACCAGCCAACCAAATACTAATTGCAAATGAGACAAAACTACATGAAGATCTCAGGACCTCAACAAGACCTAGTGCCACACATATTCATCAAGGAAGTTACAAAGGTCATAACGAGATTTGGATTCCTGAGTCTTTCAATACTCCAAGTCAAAAGTAAAATATCGACAGTCAACTAAGGCCTACAACAACATCAAAGGCTTCTTATAGTAGGCCTAACTGGACAACTAAACAACCAATGGAGTCTTCACAATCAAAGAAGGATGACCATACCAACAAAGTTGTACATTCAAAGGTGATTAAACAGGTATGGCAAAAGAAACCTTTAATGCCCACTTGGTCCTTCAATAATTCTCTTTTTGAGGATTCGAGCTTACTTAATGCCCACTGGGTCCTTCAATAATTCGCTTTTTGAGGATTCGAGCTTACTTTTATGTGAAGAAATGTTTGTAGTAAGCTCCAAAATCTAAAGAGTCAAGTCGCCAAGGTGCAAAAAACACCCTTTGCCATAGTCAGAGTCGGACTGCCGAGCCAAAAAATGAGCGAAGTGTTAATTCCAAATCTTCAAGTCATATTAAACTTTGTGATAAGAGTCGTGGTTATTAGGCTTACGCTCAAGCTCGAAGAGTTGAGCATATCTAAGTCGTATCCTCATGCTAGATGAGATGAGCTAGTTGTCGAGATGACTCCAAGGCAAGCCAAGCGTATCTGTCCCTAGGGAGATCCCATAGACCGCGCATAAAAGAAATTGATCTTGTCAACGCCTCCACGACGAGGGGGGGGCGGCTAGCTCGGCTCGGATGATCTCATGTGGTATTGAGGCCTTAGTCCGAATCATCCGAGCGATCCCCAGAGGCCTCTCCATACATCTCCATCCATCTGTGTTGCCAGATCTCCCATGGTGTTCTTCTGAGGGTCCCCGTACCTGAACTCCATAGAGCATAGCTGGAGTCACTAGAGTGTCAAAAAGCCAAAGCTTTGTTCGCAGTTCCTGAAACTGAACCTAAGAACACATCCTCTCCAGTCCTCCCAACGCTGCATCTGCTCTCGTCAGTCTAGTCTCTGATGCTCTCCTTAGTGAAAACACCGGTCCACCGAAGAGTACCCCAAGATAAGTACCCCCCATGTCTCAATGGAGGTGACCGCTGGTGGTGGTGAATGTTCGTGGAATAGCCTCCATGCTTCGCCTGAGTCCCGACTTATAAATAACTCATACAGACCTTGCTCTAGCTGGGAGAAATAAGCCCTTTTCTTTCATCGCACTAGGCGGCGAAAGATAATCCGTGACTGTCTATGTGTGGTAATACCCATGAGCACTTCCCTCTGTAACTTGATCCTCATCTCTCTACACTCCTCATCATACCAACTGTTCTAGGGCATTTTTCCAGATCGTCTCCGTGTAGGCTGGTTGTGGGGGTATGCTTCTGATGCTGCATCATGGAGCGTCTCTGTCAGTATCTGAGTGAGTTCATCTAGTGGCCGTCCTAGCTCTTGGGTGCATAGCTTCTTGTATACCAAAGGTAAACAGTTACTTGTTTCTTGATTCTACAATTTTGATGCAACGTGTGGTCATTATATGCTATGTATTGCACGTCTCTTCAAAAGCTTGTTGCTGCATGGGAAGCATTGACCCAAGATAGTATTTGGGAAGATATGTTGATTCTGAGTTGCAAGGTTCCAAAGCAAGAAGACATGCATTCTTGTGGATGGAGAGATCTTGCAAATACAGAGCTTCTTCTAGAACGCATTTATGCTGAGGAGCGTAAAAGTGTAAGTGTAATGTTTCGCTTTTGTAATCCTTGCACAAAAAGAGAATAGGTGGAATTAGAAACGTTTCAACAACTCAGAAATACATACGAGAGAGAGAGAGAGAGAGAGAGAGAGAGAGCCGAACGACTCAGAAATACATATGAGAGAGAGAGAGAGAGAGAGAGAGAGAGAGAGAGAGCGAGCCGTCCCTGACAATGACACTGAGGAGCTGCTGACTGTAATGACCTACTGGACCTGCGACGACCTACTCGATGTGTTGCACCAAGGTGAGGAGTTGAGGAATTGCGATGACCTGCAGACTACTGGAATCAAAAAGCAAGACTTGCGACGACCTGTTGTTGCCAGATAAAAAAGCCGATGACTTGCTCCCTAAGCATTCCCTCGGAAGTATCATAAAATATTGTCTGGTGGTGGGCACTCCTAGCATTGAAATCCCCTAGTATGATAATGTCACCTACCTTAGAAAATTCCCATATGTCATTATCCAAAATAGCAAAGGGGGATTGTCCCCTAGGTGATGCATATACTGATGTACTAGGAGGAAAGTAACAGATAGCAATGTAGAGGTATCTGCTCGTCTCTGCCGTGAGCCTCACCCGCATGTACCTAGCATGCTCATCCTTGCGCGCTATATATATATCAATGGTTGCAACTCCTCTCTAAATAGAACTGCCACTCCCCTTGAGCCTCGTCCTCAATGCTCCGATCTGGTCTCTTGCCTGCAGGCTGTCTCCCATCTATATCCGCTCACCTGTGGCATGGATTGCCCAGGGGCTTGATGCTTCTCAGAGTAAAAGATGATGTCTCTCCCTGTAAAGCTATCCTCAAAGGCCCCTACATCAAGACGAAGTGAACCGTTACAATTCCAGGTTGCCATCTTTAGTGTGGTCCCATAGGTCTCGCATCGTCATGCCGGACGTCGCTCCAATATCACCACCTTTCCATCTCCGTAAAAAGCAATCTTTTCCTTTTCCCTTGCTGCTCTAATTTCCGGCATTACTTCTTGCATATGAGCAATCTGCAAGAGGGTGAGGTCATCTCCAAGAAAGATGTCAGTCTTCTTTAGAGTCGGTCTCTTCTTCAGGAAATCCTTCTTCGCTTCCATGGAGGGGAAGCGGAGAATGAGTGCACTTTCCTTCGAGGTTTCTCCGTTGCTCCCGCTTTTCTTTGTGCCCACTCACCAAGCCCTCGTATGCGTCTACTCATTGACCCCCACCAGACTCATGAGTTCTTTCACCTCTTCCTCCACATTATCTTGGTCTCTGAGGCCACATATCCTTACGTGTAAGGCCCGCACACGTCTCCTTTGCTCCTCTTCTAGTGTCAAGTTGATGATGGTTGGTGTGGGGGTGGGGGTTATTTCCTTGCCTTTCCCTTTCTTGACAGTCTCGATCCATTTTTCGGCCTTTTCTGCTTTTTGTTGGGTCTTGTGATGACATCTACCCAAGAGCTCGTCATTTCTTTTTGTTGCTCCCCACCTTCTTTGATGGCCCGCACTTGTTCCTTAATCATGTTGAGAGAGAGAGAGAGAGAGAGAGAGAGAGAGTTGTTCAAGGAATCTGGCATGGTGGGTGTTCAGCCTGTAAGTTTAAGCACATAATCACAACCGCTCATAGATTTGCCTCCAGACACCCAAGAAGACGAGCACATAAGCACAGCAGACATTTTTGTGTTGAACAAGAGGAAAACCTTCATTGGTTGCCTGGCTATGAATTCCAGGGCTTGATTTTTTTGGTCGCTACAGCAGCAACCCTCACACGAAAAGGTGTGCCCACATCAGTAGACGCCCCTGCAGACAGTGTGTGGGTGACTGCACAGTGGCTTATGTGCTCAGCAAGAGCACGAGAGAGAGAGAGAGGCTGTGAGTACCCGTGGCCTCTTCAACTACACCCCGCATTGTAATAGAAAAACCGTCTCTGTCTTTCTATCGACACAAACGTAGGAAGACTAGAGGGTTCTCGCAATAGAAAATTTCTACTTGTGGCGTGAAATTCAAGGCCACATTTTTGTAGTAAAACATCAAAATGATGCATTGCCAGCTACCTCCAACAGTGCTAACAAAGATTATATCCACATCCGTGTCTAGAGCTAAGGATCTACTCAATTGCCATGTGTCTAGGTCACGATCATCCAATGATGAGACACAACGAGGACAATCTGGGCTGGTTAACGAAGAGCCATATGGATCAACGTCGTCAGATTGCAAATTTGAGTGTATGTGACACAACGGCTCTAATATGACCTTGCATGGACTCCTACTTCACGACCTTTTTTGATACATAGGAAATCTTCTTTGACGTTCTGCATACTGTGTGCCTCGCCATTCACGACGCGGCTTCTCTCTGTGGCAGTCCTTATGCTACGCTTTCGAACGCACTCTCGCAAAAGCTGAAAACAATGGAGGACATCGGCTGCAATTTTTCGTCTCTGTTACTTAAGGCCCCTTTACCCTAGGACCTTTTGTAAAAGAATTACGAGAGAGAGAGAGAGAGAGAGAGAGAGAGAGAGAGAGAGAGAGAGAGTGTTTCGAATGAATGATAAACTATTTCCAAGAATAATTTAATATATAAGAAGACGACAATGCACTTAAAAAGAGTTCTAAAAAAACGTTCTATTTAGAATTGAAGAACGCAAAAGATTAAACAGTTTGATGATGGAGCAAAAATAGGAGCCAAGGTTACTTAAAGAATGTACCTCAATGGCTTGGAGCTTGCGCAAGTACCACTCTCGTTCAATGCGAAGCCCCATATAAATTTTCTCTAGGGTGAGCTCCTTAGCACCTTTATGTGGATGTTGCAACAGTCAAGTGTTCGGTGCAGCGGAATGAATGTTTGAACTTTGCTCAAGATGAATGCTCCGATCTGTGCTCAAGGTTCCTTTTATTCTTATGGAAGGGAGCAATGGACACAAACAAATTGAATGGACACTGTAAATGGAAGTGCATGAAACTGGAGATAGAGAAGAGAATACGACACCAGAGACGTTGTAAAACCCTCCTCCGAAGGCCCCAATCTCGTCGACGAGAGTGGTCTACTATTGATTGCACAAACTGGTACAAACTGAATGCATGTGATTGATGCAAGTCTAGGCTAGATCGATGACGAGGACGGGGATGGCGAGACCGATCTAAGGGTTGAAATTTGACGCTTTCTATTTGATGTCCAAAAACGCTGATAGGCTGAATTCCGCTGGCTGAAATCGTTGAAGAATTTGCTCCTAAAAACGATGATAGGGCTGATTCTTAATGGCTGAAAACAGCTGGTCTTTAGGGCTGAAATCTGTCGGTCTTTATCTGCTGAAAAACGCCATGAATGAGGGCGATCATATGATGCTGAAAAACCCCAGGCAAGGGGGGAACAAAGGCCTAAAGGAGTCGCCCAAGGCTGAGATCTGTTGCGACAATGCTTGGATCAAAAACGCTAGGGCTGGGACTGTCTATCGATGCTGCTTGCTAAGGAAAACGCCAAGGCTGAGGGAGTCTTTGCTGGCGATGCTTGATGAAAAACGCTAGCATGGAGAGTCTTCTGCTTGGAGGGAAAACGCCACCAAGGGAGGTCTTGCTGAGAAGTTGCCTGTTGAGCATTGGTGCTCCTGCTGCCTCTTCTGCCAATTAGTGCTAGTCTAGGTTGCTTATATACAAACTTACTCAATTTGCCCTACCTACTTTCCAACAAAAGTCACTTAAAAACAATAAGTGAAAAATGTCCAAAATAGGAAAAATAGGCTAAATGCATTGGAAAATTCCCTTGAAGGATTCTGATGGATTCTGATGGGAAAGCTTATGATCATGTTCTGTGCAACCAAAGGATATGCATCTACACTAAGTACCTGGGCATGCACGGTCTACGAACAGACTCACAAAAGTACCAGAACACTTCTAAATCTAGATTGACTGGACTGACTGAACCCTTGTCGTGCTCAAGCTTGTCCACGGACACACATAGTTGGATGTGTCACGTGACATCCCCTCCTTTTCAAAGTGAGGTACTGGTACCAAACTATAAGGCGTCAAGGGAGATCGCCAATAGCATCTGGAATCCTGAAAGGGACTCTTCGTCGGCCCACTCTGATGTGTGGGTCGTGCGGTACTTGAACTTCATAAAGGTCTGCAACGCTTGCTTCTTTGGGCCGCGCCGAAAGCGACACAAAGTCTTCTGTGGCTCCTTCGATGCTTCAACTTCGTCTAGAGTCATGCTTCTTTCTTCTTCAAGAATCTCCATGGCTGAGAATTCCTAAAACCATTTCCAACACAAAACCATGAACATACCTATTCCATGTAAAGTGACTGGAAAAAATCTTATCTTCGTCAAAGACTGTGTATACAATGTAGATGAACAAAGAGACGGAGTGCCAAACCGTTCACCACACACACGCAAACAATGATATCGAATCTTTCTCTTATGATCTAGAGCAATCAATTGTGGCAATTCACAACGGAAATGCCCATGCTTGGTGCTCATACTTTCATGTGCTCTGTCTACAAATGTGTCATGCCAAGGAAGAGACATGGAATGTGACGTCCTTAAATACATACTTTACACCTTTTCATGAACAATCCGCATACATTCGAGCTCATTCATGAGTGAAACGTGCTCAACATACAATATGTCATGCCTAGTAGAAGGGATCACATAAAGACGCTGACGAAAATACAGGAACCGATCACGAATGAAACACTTGAACAATGTGTACGTAGGAATCATGCGAACACATAATACTTCCTGTGAGGGTTCTTTTGACTTAGGCTTGAGAGCCAAAATCGATTCTACCTGAGGGGGTTCTTTGGACCTAGGCTCGAGAGCCAAGATTTGGTCTTCGTGATTGATCGTCTCTGCAATGAGCTTAGCTTCACTAAAGAAAGTATCAACTAACACATCATCCTTCTTGTGAACAAACACATCTTCTTCATGCAACTCATCATGCTTGTGAGAAATCACATCTTGATCATGCAAATCATCATGATTGTCATTGTCATCCAAACCATCATGCTCATCATTATCATACAAATCATCATGCAAACCATTGTCATTCAAATCATGTGTATCATGTTTCGGAGAAGAAGAAACAGGGAGTCTCCTTCTCTTGAATCCGTTCAATCTTCGCCTGCACATTAGCAATGAGAGAGGGAGAATGAAAAACTTCCTCTCCATGAATGACAATGGGAGAGTCACTTTTGGCATTGAAAGTGAACATATTTTCCACCCAATCAATGAGAGGATTATACTCACGAAACCATCGAATGCCCAAAATCATATCACATCCTGAGAGAGGAGAGACAAAAAAATTTCTACGGAAAGCAGCTTGTTGAACTGTAAACAACACACCAAGACACTCTTTCGTGATGAGAGAGTTTAGACCGGGAGCAAAACCAGAGACCTCGAGAGGAGATTTCTGACTAACCTCTAGCCGAGCTCTCTCAACAAGAGAGAGACTGATCACATCATGCATACTACCTGGGTCAAACAATATGAAAAAACGCTGCCCTGTCATATGACCATAACATTTAATGAGAGACTCATCAATGGGAGGGTCAAGAGAAACTTGGGGCACACTCGTGTTGTCATTGATTGCATTGACAAAGGAAGTGGGTTCTGTGGATTCTCTAGATTCATTAGAGTCAAGCTTAGGACATGTTCTTTTTATGTTACCCTTAATGTGACAATGAAAACAACGACCTTCCTTAGAATAAGTGCTTTGCTCTTCCAACGTAATGTATCCTCCTAAAATTCCTTGTGCTACCTTTTCATCTGGAGTGAGCTTAGGTTTAGCAATTGTGTTAGCCTTACCCTTAGGTTCATTGGAAGAGTTCTTTTCTGAGAGACTCTTGGAAAATTGGTAAGAAGAGTTATCGTTCTTACTATTCTGAGGATTCTCAGAAGTCCGAGAGGCACATGTGGAAGTCTTGTTCTCCTTAGGCTTTCCCTTGTTATGCTTCATCTCCTGTGCGAGAGCAATCGCTACCGCCTTGTTGAAATCGATTGGATCGAACACCTCGACATCGTGCTTGATATACTCATCCAATCCCTAAAGGAATGCCTCTTTGCGTTCATCATCCAACCTGCGTAATTGGGTACCTAGCTGCAAAACACGATTAGAAAAAGACATAACCGGCATACCATTTTGCTTGAGAGCGCGCCAATCGTCCTTCGATCGTGCGAGGTACTGAGGTGGCATAAAAAGCACCTTGAGCTTGTCTTGGAAATCAGCCCAATTGAAGGAAAGGGGCGTGAATTCATCGGCTTCCTCTAGGTGCGCGGCTAACTGTGCCTCTTGCCATGCGTGGTACCAATTGATGGCAGCACTGGCAAGGTACATAGCTGCCGTCAAAACCTTGCTATTCCCTGTCTTCTTAGTTGTCGCAAAATAAGCATTAAATTGATGCAACCAAGAATGAATAACTATAGCATCCATCTTACCATCATACTTACTGAAAGTCAACTTCTCTGTGACTGGGTTGTTGGAGTCCGCATCCCGGCTTGCGCAACTTGACGGACTACCAACATCTTTGGTTGGTTCAGACTTCGAGGCAAGAACTTGTCGAACCAATTTTTGAGTGCGGAGTTCTCTTTGAGCCTCCCGATCGGCCTCCAAGGCCGCTCGTCTTGCTTCAGCTTCCTCCTGTCTTTGTGCTTTTATTTCTTTTTGTTCATCGCGCTCGTGGTCCAAGGCAATGCGAGCGGCTTCTTGTTGTATGGCACTTCTTTCGTTGCGTTCTTCGCGCTCGCGTTCCAAGGCAATGCGAGTAGCTTCTTCTTGTATTGCATTTCTTTCGTTTCGTTCTTTTCGCGCGCGATTCGCTTCTTGTTCTTCGCGCTCGCGTTCCAAGGCAATGCGAGTAGCTTCTTCTTGTATTGCATTTCTTTCGTTTCGTTCTTTTCACGCGCGATTCGCTTCTTGTTGTGCCAGAGCAACACGAGTCGCTTCGCGATTCTCTTCTTGTTGTTGGGCCATTATATCTAACATCGACTTGACCACGCCTCCATGGAAGTTGATACAACTCGTAGTGTAGATAGAGAAGGGGGAGGGTTGGAAAAATCTCTTGGTGAGGAAAACTTTTTGTCGCCTCTCTCATGCTCATCACCTGTATGCGAAGTATCCATTCCGCTTCGGGTGATGACCATGCACTATGATCTGTGGTTCTTAAGTTCACGAGGCACTTGGGTTCTTGACGGTCTTGGGTTCTTGGGTTCTTGAGGGTCTTGAGGGTCTTGAGGTTCTTGAGGTTTTCTTTCGCTTGCAATCTGTGGTTGAGAAGGATCTTCTCTTCACCCGAGTTCTGCTCTTTTCCGCGGGCGCACCCCTTGGCGGCCTTGCACTCACACCAAGGTTGCTCTGATACCAATGTTAGGTGCATCAGAATGAATGTTTGAACTTTGCTCAAGATGAGTGCTTCGATATGTGCTCAAGGTTCCTTTTATTCTTATGGAAGGGAGAGCCTTCCGTTCTTAATGAGAGAGTGCAATGGACACAAACAAAGTGAATGGACACTGTAAATGGAAGTGCGTGAGACTGAAAGATAGAGAAGAGAATACGACACCAGAGACGTTGTAAAACCCTCCTCCAAAGGCCTCACTCTCGTCGGCGAGAGTGGTCTACTATTGATTGCACAAACTCGTACAAACTGAATGCATGTGACTGATGCAAGTCTAGGCTAGATCGATGACGACGACGGGGATGGCGAGACCGATCTAAGGGCTAAAATCTGACGCTTTCTATCTGCTGTCCAAAAACGTTGATAGGTTGAATTCCGCTGGCTGAAATCGCTGAAGAATCTGCTCCTAAAAACGATGATAGGGCTGATTATTAATGGCTGAAAACTGCTGGTCTTTAGGGCTGAAATCTGCAAGTCTTAGGGCTGAAATCTGTCGGTCTTTACCTGCTGAAAAACGCCATGAATGAGGGCGATCATATGATGCTGAAAAACGACAGGCAAGGGGGGAATAAAGGCCTGAAGAATCGCCCAAGGCTGAGATCTGTTGCGACAATGCTTGGATCAAAAACGCTAGGGCTGGGACTCTCTGTCGATGCTGCTTGCTAGGGAAAACGCCAAGGCTGAGGGAGTCTTTGCTGGCGATGCTTGATGAAAAACGCTAGAATGGGGAGTCTTCTGCTTGGAGGGAAAACGCCACCAAGGGAGGTCTTGCCGAGAAGTTGCCTGTTGAGCACCGACGCTCGTGCTGCCTCATCTGCCAAATAGTGCTAGTCTAGGTTTGCTTATATACAAACTTACTCCATTTGCCCTACCTACTTTCCAACAAACGTCACTTAAAAAATAATAAGTGGAAAATGTCAAAAATAGGGAAAATAGGCTAAATGCACTGCCCTGAAGGATTCTGATGGATTCTGACGGGAATGCTTATGATCATGCTGTGTGCAGCCAAAGGATATGCATCTATACTAAGTGCCTGGGCATGCACGCTCTGCGAACAAACTCACAAAAGTGCCAAAACACTTCTAAATCTAAACTGACTGGACTGACTGAACCCTTGCCGTGTTGTAGCTTGTCCACGGACACATAAAGTTGGATGTGTCACGTGACATCAAGGCAAACAAACATGATTAAAAGTCCACAAACATGCACCTAACAAAATATGTAATCTAAGTTTTGGATGCCAACAGATGTGAGATAGATTTCCAAGCGAGAGACCAAGATAGAATTCCACAAACATGTAGACGAGGCATTTCACATTACCAAAGTGGAGGTTAATATACACTAGTCATGAGAGACCTTGTATAATTACATCTTTACAAGCAAAAAGTATGTTATGGTCAATGAACTAGTAAAGGCTTTTGCTACAAGACCAATCTCTCTCTCTCTCTCTCTCTCTCTCTCTCTCTCTCTCTCTCTCTCTCTCTCTCTCTCTCTCTCTCTCTCTCTCTCTCTCTCTCTCTCTCTCTCTCTCTCTCTGTGTCTGGAGATCTAAGAGTCATCGTAGCTTCATGATGGGCTTCCTAAGGTGTTCTTTGGTCTCTCCACTGCATCATCATCATCATGCAAAATGTTGCCAAAGGATACACCTTGAAACAAATGCAAGAAGGAGCTGCAGAGACATACACGCCATGAGCATCAATGTCTTGAAAGATGTCGTGGAGGTTTTCCCACACGTCCGAATCGGAGTTGCCTGCATCCAACAAGTTGGTATGCACCGGTGGGCCCTCAAATGGCGAGGTATCATTCTCTGCACACGCATGCAGGCAATTTCAAATAAACATAGAATGAGGAGAGAGAGAGAGAGAGAGAGAGAGAGAGAGAGAAGCTTTTCATGGGAGCTTCCACGCACCAGATGAGGAGTTGAGGTCATTGGGCTCGTATCTCTCTCCTTTCTTGCTAGTATGTTGCTGCGTTGTGGAGCCGGGCGCCTTTGCTCGCGTTCCCATTTCACAAATGATAGGCTATTAGCGTAGGCAATGCAAGAAACGCACGAATCAAGAACCTCTCGGCAATGCCATTCGTCCTGACTCTCTATGGCCGTTTTGGTTTTCCTGGTATTTTTGAAGAGAGAGATAGCTCTACCACAACGTGCCGAATGGCAGCTGGGCAGTCAAGCTTTAATGCTGATGTCACGTGACACATACAACCCTACGTGTCCGTGGACAAGCTACAGCATGATTAGGGTTCAGTACGATCAAGTCAGTTTAGAATAGGAAGTGATCTGGCACTTTTGTGAGTCTGTTCACAGACTGTGCATGTCCAAACACTTAGATTAGATGCATATCCTCTGGTTGCACACAACATGATCATCAGATTACATCAGAACCCATGAGTAGCATTTTTACAGTGCATAGACCTATTTTTCCCTATTTTTGACATTTTTCACTTATTATTTTAAAGTGACTTTTGTTGGTAAGTAGGTAGAGCAAATTTGCTAAGTTTGTATATATGTCACGTGACACATCCAACCCTATGTGTCCGTAGACAAGCTACAGCATGACAGGGTTCAGTCAGTCCAGTCAGTTTAGCTTAGGAGGTGTTCTGGCACTTTTGTGAGTCTATTTGCAGACCGTGCATGCCCAGGCACTTAGTGTAGATGCATATCCTCTCGTTGCACACAGCATGATCATAAGCATTCCCATCAGAATCCTTCAGGGGAATTTTCCAGTGTATTTTACCTATTTTTGACATTTTTCACTTATTATTTTAAGTGACTTTTGTTGGGGAACTGAGTAGGGCAATTTGGGTAAGATAATACATAAGCAAACCAAGGCTAGTACTATTTGGCAGAAGAGCAAGGAGAACACAGGCCGCAGGCAGCAGGTTCCCCCCCTCTCTCTCAGCAAGATCCTCCCCCTTGGTGGCGTTTTTCCTCCAAGCAAGAAACCATAGCCTTTGGCGTTTTCAATAAGATCCTCATCGCCATCAGCACCCTCAGTACCTAGCGTTTTCAGCCAAGCATCCTCGCCAAGACCTCCCATCTCTAGCGTTTTCTTTAGCAAGACTTCATCGCCATAGGACCACCCCTTTGCTGGCTTTTTTCAGCAACCATGATCGCCCACATCTTTGGCGTTTTCAGCAGAGCATAGCAGCAGAATTTCAGCGGTTTGACAACCTAAAACCAGTGATTCTCAGCCAACAGAAACCAGCCCAAATCAGCGTTTTTGACTCCATCAGATTCCAGCCAGTAGCGTTTTTGGACAGCAGTGAATTTGCATCAGTTTTCAGCCTTAGTGTCGATCTCGTCATCCCCGTCATCGACCTCGACATACCCTAGAATTGCATCAGTCCACAGTCATCCACTTGTACGAGTTTGTGCAATCAATAGTAGACCACTCTCGCCAACGAGAGTGGGGCCCTCAGAGAAGGGTTTTACAACGTCTCTGGTGTCGTATTCTCTTCTCTCTCTATCTCTCAATCTCATACACTTTCACGCACAGTGTCCATTCACTTTGTTTCTGTCCATTGCACTCTCTCATTAAGAACGGAAGGCTCTCCCTTCCATAAATACAAAAGGAACCTTGAGCACAGTTCGGAGCACTCATCCTGAGCAAAGTTCAAACATTCATTTCGCTGCACATTACATTGGTATCAGAGCTTCGGCAATGTTCTGTATCACTCAAGGAAAGAACTACAAGAATCACAAGAATTTTTTTTCTTGTTGGGGTCGCACGAACCCAAGTTTACTTGGGCGTGTCGATTCCTAATCGTGTTTTTGAAGAGTGACAGGAAACCCAAGAAAGAAGGGCTTGTCCAACCTCCCCTTGTGCCTCTTTTCACTCATTGAGAGCGGACCGTGCACTTAGCGGCCGGCCAATCGACGTGAGGTGGGAAAAAGCAACCTTGGTGTGAGCGCAAGGCCGCCAAGGGGTGCGCCCGCGGAAAAGAGCAAAACTCGGGTGAAGAGAAGATCCTTCTCAAACACAGATTGCAAGCAAAAGAAGACCCACAAGAGCCTCAAGAACTCAAGACCCTCAAGAACCCAAGAACCCAAGACCCGCAACAACCCAAGTTCCTCGTGAACTTAAGAACCAAAGATCATAGTGCATGGTCGTTACCCGAAGCGGAATGGATACTTCGCATACAGATGGTAAGCATGAGAGTGGCGAAGAAGAGTCTTCCCCACCAGGAGGTTTTCCCGACCCTCCCCCTTCCCCATCTACGCCACGAGTTGTACCAAATCCTATGGAGACGATCGTCAAGTCAATGATGGAGATGTTGGCACAACAACAAGAAACGACTCGCGTTGCGATGGCACAACTAGAAAGAAAAGCAAAACGATGGCGGCCTTGGAGCGTAAGCGTGATCAAGCGCGCTTGGCGGCTGAAGAACTGCAAGCCGAGTGAACAACGCATGCAACAATTGGTTCGACAAGTTCTTGCCTCGAACTACGAACCAGCCAAAGATGTTGGTAGTTCCTTAAGTGGCGCAAGCCGTGATTTGGACTCCAACAACCCAATCACAGAGAAGATCCAGTTCACTAAGTATGATGGTAAGATGGATGCCACGGTAATTCATTCTTGGTTGCATCAATTTAATGCTTATTTTGCGACAACTAAGAAGACAGGGAATAGCAAGGTTTTGATGGCAGCTATGTACCTTGCCGGTGATGTCATCAATTGGTACCACGCATGGCAAGAGACACAGTTAGCCACGCACCTAGGAGAAGCCCACGAATTCACGCCCCTTTCCTCCAATTGGGCTGATTTCCAAGACAAGCTCAAGGCGCGGTTTATGCCACCTCAGTACCTCGCACGATTGAAGGACGATTGGCGCGCTCTCAAGCAAAATGGTCTGTCAGTTATGTCTTTTTCTAATCGTATTTTGCAACTAGGTACCCAATGACGCAAGTCGGATGATGAGCGCAAAGAGGCATTCCTTTACGGATTGGACAAGTATATAAGTACGATGTCAAGGTGCTCGATCCAATAGATCTCAACAAAGCGGTAGCGATTGCTCTCACACAGGAGATGAAGCACAAGAAGGGAAAATGTCACGTGACACATCCAACCCTATGTGTCCGTGGACAAGCTACACCATAACAGGGTTCCCGTCAGTCCAATCAGTCTAGATTAGAAGTGATCTGGCGCATAAGCATAAGCATTTCCATCAGATTCCATCAGAGTCAGTTTGGGGATTTTTCCAGTGACTTTATCCTATTTTCCATATTTTTGACATTTTTCACTTATTAATTTAAGTGACTTCCCAACAAAAGTAAGTAGGGCAAATTGGGTAAGAAAATATATAAGCAAACCCAAAATAGCACTCTTGGGCACATGAGCAAGGAGCACAAGCAGCCCCCACGCAGCAGGTGCTCCTCCTCTCTCAACAAGACCCTCTCCAAGCCTCCCTTGGTGAGACGTCCCCCCTTCAGCCAGCGTTTTTGCTAGAGCCACCTCTCACAGTAGATTGGCGTTTTTCCCAAGCAAAGCCACGCCGACAGAAGCCAGCCCCAACCCTTAGCGTTTGGATCGCCAGCCAAACTGCAGTTTTTAGCGTTTTCAATGCTGAAAACGCAGCCATGACAGCGTTTTACAGCAGGTACAGCAGCAAGTAAATTCAGCCCTAAAAACACAGCCTCATCTGCGTTTTTCAGCCACACAAACAGCGCCAAAGTCCCGCAGTTTTCAGCCCTTCAGTCAACGTCGTCGTCACCGACTTAGTCTCAAGTGCATCAGTTTTCCATGCATCATCATGGTACCACCTTGTGCAATCAATCGTAGACCACTCTCGCCATCGAGAGTGGGGCCTTCGGAGAGGGTTTTACAACGTCTCTGGTGTCGTATCTCTCTTCTCTCTTTCTCTCAGTTCAATCCAGTCAAGTCTAGATTAGAAGTGATCTAGCACTTTCGTGAGTCTATTCGTAGACCGTGCATGCCCAGTCACTTAGCATAGATGCATATCCTCTGGTTGCACACAACATAATCATCAGTATTCCCTTCAGAATCCATCAAATTCAGTCAGAGGAATTTTCCAGTGATTTTAGCCTATTTTCCCTATTTTGGACATTTTTTCACTTATTAATTTAAGTCGCTTTCCAACAAAAGTAGGTAGGGCAATTTTGCTAAGTTAATATATAAGCAAACCCAAGTCGGCACTTTCTGGCAAAAGAGGCAGCAGAACACATATAACAAACTTGGACACTCCAAGTCAAGAATCAACCGCGACAGCACCAAATAACCACTTCAAAACAATTCACAGATCACAATAGATTTGCACTGGCCCGGCGGAGTTCCGTGCCTAGAGATATTGGCCCCAAAGACTGGCGCCCCTTTCGGTATTTCTTTTTGTATTAATCAATCATCAAAGTACAAGAGAGCGGTTAGGGTTTCACTCTCAGACTCTGCGTCCAGATGCTCTGAGAAGTGAGGCCCTCACCACTAATTTAAAGGTTACAAGGGATGCCCAAAAGCAGAGCCCCAAAAGCTTTTAAAATCAAAAGCATCAGTTCTCTCTCTCTCTTAGAGAGTCTTTTCTTTTTTTATATAAAAAAAAAGCAAAAGCAAAATTCGCGTCGCTCATCATTTTTCAAAAAAAAAAAAATTTAATAATCCACCTTTGCGATTTTCGAAATTTAGGGTTTTTGGCAAAAATTAGGGTTTGCAGGAATTTTAGGGTTTCTGGCAAAAATTAGGGTTTCTGCTGTCCGCCCCGTCATTACTTTGTGACATACCCCCCTCTTGAAAGCATTGTAATCGACCGCGATTACGCCTGCAAAACCGACAAAAGCCATAAACCGTCTTAGCAGACACTGACTGTTAGTACCTACGTACTAGGAACGCACATCTAGCACATGTACAAAATCGACAGTCACATCACACGACATCACAGGACATCCCCAGACATCACAGGACATCACATGACATTCAACATTCATTCGGATCTTAGACCATGATTTATCGGCAATGTAGCTAGCAATCACATCTAGGTCCAATCGGGACCTCATCGATGTCCGATTGACTAACCCCTATTGCAACCATGTCTATTCGAGATCAATCAGACCAAAATGCTGCAGTCATTTCGGCTATCAGTTCCTGCACTCACAAGAAGTCAAGAACAAATCAGTATCATAATCAGGAATTCCATTTCATAAAGTCATCCAGCAGAATACTGTCCGCTCTCAGTATCCCTGAAGCTCAAAGAGACATCAGTGACTTTAGTATCAAAATCGAGGCATCTGTTGACAAAGGAGTGGAGTGACTCCCCTCTTGTGCATCCCACTGCACCAGATCTTCGGCCAAGCTGAGTTCTGGGTTCCGTTTGGAGTAGACTATACTAAACCAAAACATCGAGGTAAAGTTTCACAATCCGAGGAGTATCTGCTAGGTCCTCCTCCTCCATCCACTTCGCATCAAATGAAGGAAAGTTCTTGAACTTAACCAAGAACCGCCTTCGGACTTTACCCTTATTCTTCGTATCATTATGTGCCAAAATCTGTTCAAAAACAAGGATCTCCTCGTTTTCTTCCACTTTGGGTTGCTCATCAGGCTCCCCTTCATCAGGCACATCACCCTTAACAGGGTTCAGGAGACTCACATGCAATGCATTGTGAATCCTCCAAGTATCTGGCAGTTCCAATCGGAAGGAGACATCATTTATCTTGTCAGTGATCTGGAAAGGTCCGTAGTATCACATACTAAGCTTTGGAAAAAGCCTCTCCTTTCCCTTTTTCTTTCTTAGGCGTGCCTTCTCAAAAGTAAGAGCACCCAATCATCCTCCTTCAGTTTCCAGTCGCGACGATGGCGATCCGCTGCCTCTTTCTGTCGTTCTTGAGACTTCTGTAAAGTCTCGCCAACCTTGGCAAAAGCCGTATCCAAATCTCGCGAATATTCATCCGCTTCAAATTTCTAATCTTTCGTGCTCAGGAAGGATGGAACCTTCGTAGCAGTTTCAACAATCTCTCATGGCGTCTTCCCCGTCGAATAGTGTATCGTGTTATTGTAGGCAAATTCCACCAAAGGTAAGTTCTTTTCCCATTGAGTCTTCTGATGCGAGATACAAGACTTCAATAAATCTAAAATCACTGAATTGGCAATCTCAGATTGCCCGTCAGTCTGCAAGTGGAACGATGACGAGAACTGCAACCGCGTGCCAATGTTCTCCCAAACTGCCTTCCAAAACAAACTCATAAATCTGGGGTCTCTGTCGGAGACAATCGTCTCAGGCGTGCCATGTAATCGGAAAATCATCGTGATCATTCTGTATTCTCGGGAGATCAAAAAAAATGAAATCCATTTCAATACTTTCCCAGGGGCAGGTGGGTATGGGTAAAGGCTGTAACAATCCCTGTGCTTTATGCCTATCAAACTTGACCTTCTGGCATACCAAGCAACTGCGCAAAAACTCTTCCACGTCCTTCTTCAGTCTCCACCAAAAGAAATCTCTCTCTACCCCTTTCATGGTGGTAGCAATGCCGCGGTGACCCGTAAAAGGTGGACAGTGGCATTCAGTCATAACCTTTTCCCTCAACGGCTCTGTAACGCACAACATAGTCTTTTTCATCAAGTAGCCTTCTCGAAGGGTGTATCCAGCTACTGTCTCCCCATCCCGTATCCGTGTGAAAATATCTGCAAAACCTGATACCACTGTAACAAACTTGGACACTCCAAGTCAAGAATCAACCGCGACAGCACCAAATAACCACTTCAAAACAATTCACAGATCACAATAGATTTGCACTGGCCCGGCGGAGTTCCGTGCCTAGAGATATTGGCCCCAAAGACTGGCGCCCCTTTCGGTATTTCTTTTTGTATTAATCAATCATCAAAGTACAAGAGAGCGGTTAGGGTTTCACTCTTAGACTGTGCGTCCAGATGCTCTGAGAAGTGAGGCCCTCACCACTAATTTAAAGGTTACAAGGGATGCCCAAAAGCAGAGCCCCAAAAGCTTTTAAAATCAAAAGCATCAGTTCTCTCTCTCTCTTAGAGAGTCTTTTCTTTTTTTTTATAAAAAAAAAAGCAAAAGCAAAATTCGCGTCGCTCATCATTTTTTTTTAAAAAATAATCCGCCTCCGTGATTTCCGGAATTTAGGGTTTTTGGCAAAAATTAGGGTTTGCAGGAATTTTAGGGTTTCTGGCAGAAATTAGGGTTTCTGCTGTCCGCCACGTCATCACTTTGTGACAACACATGCTCAACAGGCACCTTCTCAGCAGAACCCCAGCAGGAACCCCTAGCGTTTTTGGTCCTCATCCTCGCCGCACATCAGCCCAGCGTTTTTCAACTTGGATCATCACCATCTTTTCTGACAACCTGGCGTTTTCAAGTAGCAGCAACATGTCCTCCACAGCTGGCGTTTTTCCCATGATCGCCATCAGTACCAGATAGGGCAACGTTTTCTACTAACGCTAGACAAGCTGCAGTGTTTTTGGTTTTCAGCCCATTCTGCAGCAGAACAGTAGCGTTTTCAGCCTTCGTGGACAGCAGACCATTCAGCCCTAGAAGCATTGCAGATACCCCCATTTTCAGCCATAAAAACGCAGCCAAAACAGTCATTTTCAGCCACCCAAAACAGCCCAAAGATTTGCAGATTTTCAGCAGTTAGAAGACCACAGATTTCAGCCCTAAAGTCGTCGTCGTCGTCATCGGCGGCATAGTCCCAAGTTGCATCAGTCCATTGCATCCGCATTGTACCACTTTGTGCAATCTAAGTAGACCACTCTCGCCGACGAGAGTGGGGCCTTCGGAGGAGGGTTTTACAACGTCTCTGGTATCGTATCTCTCTTCCCTCTCAATCCCTCAGTCTCATTCACTTGCACGCACAGTGTTCACTTTGTTGTGATCATAGCACTCTCTCATTAAGAACGAAAGGCTCTACCTTCCATAAGAACAAAAGGAACCTTGAGCACAATTCGGAGCACTCATGTTGAGCAAAGCGCAAACAATCATTCCACTACACCTAACAGATCATAGCACTTTCCATCAAGACGAAAGGCTCTCCCTTCCATAAGAACTAAAAGAAACCTTGAGCAAATATAGATCACTAATCTTGAGGAAATATAACATTCATTCCGCTGCACCTTACATTGGTACCAGAGCTTTGGAGGTGTTCTGTATCACTCAAGGAAAGAACCACAAGAACCACGAGAATTTTTTTGCTTGTTGCGGTGCCACGAACCCAAGTTGGCTTGGGCGTGTCGATTCCTAATCGTGTTTTGTTGAAGAGTGACAGGAATCCCAAGAAAGAAGGGCTTGTCCAGCCTCCCCTTGTGTCTCTTTTCACTCATTGAGAGCGGACCGTGCACTTAGCGGCCGGCCAATTGACGTGAGGTAGGAAAAAGCAACCTTGGTGTGAGCGCAAGGCCGCCAAGGGGTGCGCCCGCGGAAAAGAGTAGAACACGGGTGAAGAGAAGATCCTTCTCCAACGCGATTTGCAAGCAAACGAAAACCTCAAGAACCTCAAGACCCTCAAGAACCCAAGTTCCTCGTGAACTTAAGAACCAAAGATCATAGTGCATGGTCGTCACCCGAAGCGGAATGGATACTCCGCATTCAGGTTATGAGCATGAGAGAGGCGACGAAGGATTCTCCCCACCAGGAGATTTTTCCAACCCTCCCCCTTCGCCATCTACGCCACAAGTTGGACCCACGTCTATGGAGGCGATGGTCAAGTCGATGTTGGACATGATGGCACAACAACAAGAAACGAATCGAGTTGCATTGGCACAACTCGCAAGCAAAGCAGAACAACAAGAAGCTAGGGACCGTATGCGCGACGAAAGAATTGCAAGACTTGCCGCAGAACAAGCAGCTAAGGACCGTAACAAGTAGCTAAGGACCGTGAGCAAGCAGCCAAGGACCGCGAGCGCGACGAAAGAAACGCCAGACTTGCCGTACAACAAGAAGACAATCGCCTTGCTTTAGAACGCGAACGTGACGCAAGAAAAGAAAGAAAAGAACTAAGAAAGGACGAAGCGGCAGCACGAAGCGCGGCCTTGGAGACCGAGCATGAAGCTCAAAGAGAACTACGAACTCAAGAATTGGTTCGACGGGTACTTGCCTCGAAGACCGAACCACCCAAAGATCCTCGGAGTTCATCAAGTGGCACAAGCCACACGCGGATTCCAACCATCCAGTCACAAAGAAGTTGACCTTCAGTAAGTGTGATGGTAAGATGGATGCTACGGTTATTCATTCTTGGTTGCATCAATTTAATGCTTATTTTGCGACAACTAAGAAGACAGGAAATAGCAAAGTTTTGACGGTAGCTATGTACCTTGCCGGTGATGCCATCAATTGGTACCACGCATGGCAAGAGGCACAGCTAGCCACGCACCTAGAGGAAGCCGACGAACTCACGCCCCTTTCCTTCAATTGGGCTAATTTCCAAGACAAGCTCAAGGCACCGTTCATGCCACCTCAGTACCTCACACGATTGAAGGATGATTGACGCTCTCTCAAGCAAAATGGTATGCCAGTCATGTCTTTTTCTAATCGTGTTTTGCAGCTAGGCACTCAATTACGAAAATCGGATGATGAGCGCAAAGAGGCTTTTCTCTTTGGATTGGACGAGTATATCAAGTACGATGTCGAGGTACTCGATCCAATCGATCTCAACAAGGCGGTAGCGATTGCTCTCGCACAGGAGATGAAGCACAACAAGGGAAAGCCCAAGGAGAACAAGACTTCCACAAGTACCTCGCAGACTTCTCAGAACCCTCAAAACGGTAAGAATGGTAATTCTTCTAGTCCTTCTTCCTCTAATTCCTCGGAAAAGAACTCTAACAATGAAAGGGTAAAGCTAAAGCACATGCAAAACCTAAGCTAACCCCTGATGAAAAAGCTTCACAAGGAATTGTAGGAGGATACATCTGTTAGGTGCAGCGGAATGAATGTTGTATTTTCTCAAGATTAGTGATCTTTATTGCTCAAGGTTCCTTGTCTTTCTGCTTCGTCTTCTGCGTGTCTGCGTTCCATTTCTACTTTGAATTCACGATCCAATTTGGCTTGTCGTTCTTTTCGATCATCGCGCTCGCGTTCGAAAGCAAGGCGATTGGCTTCTTGTTGTGCCAACGCAACTCGATTCGCTTCTAAAGTAAGGCGAGTCGCTTCTTGTTGTTGTAGTGCGTTTCTTTCATTTCGTTCCATCGTAATGCGAGTCGTTTCTTGTTGTGCCAGCATCATCTCCATCATTGACTTGACCATCATCTCCATAGGAGTTAGAACAACTCGTGGTGTAGATGGCGAAGGGGGAGGGTTGGAAAAATCTCCTAGTGGGGAGAATCCTTCGTCGCCTCTCTCGTGCTCATCACCTATATGCGAAGTATCCATTCCGCTTCGGGTGACGACCATGCACTATGATCTTCGGTTCTTACGTTCACGAGGAACTTGGGTTCTTGAGGATCTTGGTTCTTGGGTTCTTGGGTTCTTGAGGATCTTGAGGTTCTTGAGGTGTTCTTTCGCTTGCAAATCGCGTTGGAGAAGGATCTTCTCTTCACCCGAGTTCTACTCCTTTCTGCGGGCACACCCCTTGGCGGCCTTGCGCTCACACCAAAGTTGCTTTTTCCCACCTCACGTCGATTGGCCGGCCGCCGAGTGCACGGTCCGCTCTCAATGAGTGAAAAGAGACACAAGGGGAGGCTGGACAAGCCCTTCTTTCTTGGGATTCCTGTCACTCTTCAACAAAACACGATTAGGAATCGACACGCCCAAGCGAACTTGGGTTCGTGCGATCACAACAAGCAAAAAAAATTCTTGTGGTTCTTGTGGTTCTTTCCTTGAGTGATACAGAACACTGTCGAAGCTCTGATACCAATGTTAGGTGCAGCGGACTGAATGTTGTATTTTCTCAAGATTAGTGATCTTTATTGCTCAAGGTTCCTTTTAGTTCTTTAGGGAAAGAGAGAGCTTTCCGTCTTGTAGAGTGCTGTGGTCGCGAACAAAGTGAGTGGATATTGTGTGTGCAAGTGAATGAGACTGAGAGAAGGAGAGAGAAGAGATACGACACTGAGAGGTTGTAAAACCCTCCTCCGAAGGCCCCACTCTCGTCGGTGAGAGTGGTCTACTTGATTGCACAAATGCGTACAATGCAGATGCAATGGGACTATGCCGATGACGACGACGGTGATGACGACGACTCGATGGCTGAAATCTGAGGTCTTCTAATCGCTGAATTTCGGGACTGTTTCGGTGGCTGAAAATGACTGTTTTGGCTGCGTTTTCTTGGGCTAAAAATGGGGGATCATCTGCAACCAGCTTGGGGGCTGATCTGCTACTGTGCATATGCTGAAAAACTGCGTGTATCTGCTGCGGCTTAAGGCTGAAAACAAAAACGCTAAGGGTTCCTGTTGCTTAGCAAAACATTGGTGCTGATCTGGGACCGCAAATCAAAAACGCTATGATGCTTGCAACAACGCCCATGCTGATGTGGAGAAAAACGCCAGCAAATCTGGGAATTCTGATGGTGATCATGAGCATCTGCTGTCGCTATGATGCTGAGGGTGATGGCGATGGCCTGCTGTGGAAAACGCGAGGGATGGGAACTTGCCCGCGATGATGGAGGTCCAAAAACGCTGGGGGTGCTAATGGGGGGTACTGCTGAGAAGTTGCCTGTTGAGCGGGAAGCTCCTGCTGCCTCTTCTGCAATGGAGTGCTAACTTGGGTTTTCTTATATATTAACTTACCCAATTTGCCCTACTCAATTCCCAACAAAAGTCACTTAAAAAAATAAGTGAAAAATACCAAAAATAGGAAAAATAGACTAAATGCACTGGAAAACTCCCCTTACTGAATCTGATGGATTCTGAAGGGAATAGTGATGATCATGCTGTGTCACGTGACACATCCCAACCCTATGTGTCCGTGGACAAGCTACACCATAGCAGGGTTTCCGTCAAAGTCCAGTCAAGTTAGATTAGGAGTGATCTGGCACTTCTGTGAGTCTATTCGTAGACCGTGCATGCCCAATCACTCAGGATAGATGCATATCCTCTGGTTGCACCTTGCACAAGCATAAACATTTCCATCAGATTCCATCAGAGTCAGTTTGGGGATTTTTCAGATGACTTTATCCCATCTTTCCCTATTTTTGACATTTTTCACTTATTTATTAAGTGACTTTTGTTGGGTAGTCAGTCGGGCAAATTGGGTAAGTTAATTTATAAGCAAACCCAAGTTAGCACTAATTGGCAGATGAGCAGAGAGCACAACAGGCTTTTCCAAAGCAGCAGGTGTTCCTTCCCTCTCAGCAAGAACCTCTCCAACTTCAGTGAGGCCATTCCCCCCCGCATCTTCAGCCTTGGTGTCACCTTCTCCCCTTGCAGAGCCTAGCGCTTCCCTCTTGGAGACATCGCCAGGAACCTCAGCACAGTAAGCGTTTTCTTCCCAAGTTACTAACGCCAGCAGCCACAGCAAATTCAGCGTTTTCAGTCTCAGCCTATCCAGCGTTTTGTTCTTCCCTTGGCAGCAGTAAACCTGCAATTACTAACGCTAGGAAGCAAGGAAGAACTGCAGCAAATCAGCACCATAAACACAAGAGGATCTTGGTTACAGCAGCGTTTTTCATCCCCGATCGCAGCAGAAGATCCGCATGCCATAAGGGTGAATTGGGCCTTGCAAGACAGTCAATATTCAGCAATCAAAGCCCTGCTGTAACAGCATTTTTCAGCCAGCCTTATCCCCCAAAAACGCAGCCAAAAGAGACCCGGAACCTAGTGTTTTGTCCAGCACTCAGATTCAGCCATAAGCCCCCAAGATTCCGTCCATTTTCAGCAAAGAAAACAGTCCCCTTTTCAACCACGAAGCCGTCGACATCGTCACCATCGTCGTCATCGGCATAGTCCAGCAGCATCAGTCCTTTGCATTCGCATTGTACTTTTCGTGCAATCAAGTAGACCACTCTCGCCGACGAGAGTGGGGCCTTCGGAGGAGGGTTTTACAACCCCTCGGTGTCGTATCTCTTCTCTCTCCTTCTCTCAGTCTCATTCATTTGCACGCACTAGATCCACTCACTTTGTTCGTGATCACCACATTCTCTACAAGACGGAAAGCTCTCTCTTTCCCTAAGAACTAAAAGGAACCTTGAGCAGTAAAGATCACAAATCTTGAGAAAAATACAACATTCATTCCGTTGCACCTAACATGCTGTGTGCAACCAGAGGATATGCATCTATACTAAGTGACTGGGCATGCACGGTCTACGAATAGACTCACAAAAGTGCCAGATCACTTCTAAATCTAGACTTGACTGAACTGACTGAACCCTAATCATGCTGTAGCGTGTCCACGGACACAGGGTTGGATGTGACAACATCACGGCTGAAGAACAAGATGCTAAAGAAGGTAGATGTTTTCAATGTCACGTCAAGGGACACATTAAGAAGGCCTGTCCTAAGACAATCCCACCCAAAGAACCAAAGGCACCCACAGCTACCACAAGCACTGTCACAACACAACCTGCATCTTCTCCTGACTCACACACACATTGATGAGTCTCTCTTGAAGTGTTATGGTCATGTCAAGGGGCAGAGTTTAATCATATTGTTTGATCCAGGCAGTATGCATGATGTGATTAGTCCCCTTCTTGTTGAGAGAGCCCGCCTAGAGGTTAGTCAGAAAGCTCCTCTCGAGGTTTCTGGCTTCGCTCCTGGTATGGACTCTCTCATCACGAAGAAGTGCCTTGATGTGATGTTTACCGTTCAACAAGCGTAGGAAATTTCTTGTATCTCCTCTCTCAGGATGTGATATGATTTTGAGCATTCAATGGTTTCGTGAACTCGACGCTCACATTAAATTTGGTACTACCACGATCACTTTACATTCCGACTCTGATTCCCCCCTCATCATTCGTGCTGAGGAGGGCTTGCATTCTTTGCCTCTCATCTCTCATGTGCAGGTAAAGCGTGAATTACGACGAGGAGCACAAGCGGCATTCATCTATGCTGCTCCAGTTTCCCAGAGCATTCAGGCTCCAACTAAGTATTCGGAGTTGTTTACGAAGTTTAAACATCTCTTTTTGCAGGATGATCTTCGACGTCATCTCCACCCCGAGCGGCCGGAGGACCCCGCATCGAGCTTATGGAGGGAGCACAACCTGTCAGTAAGGCTCCCTACCGTTTGAACAAGACACAGGAAGAAGAGTTAGAGCGACAACTCACGGAGTTGGTGACTAGAGTATTCATACGTCCTAGTGTAAGTCCTTTTGCTGCCCCTATTTTGTTCGTTCGTAAGAAGGATGGTTCGTCTCGTTTGTGTGTTGATTACAGAGCATTAAACAAGATGACCGTCAAGAACAAGTTCCCGATGCCTCGCATTGAGTATATTCTTGATAGGCTCAATGGGGCAAAGGTTTTCAGCGAGGTCGATCTCAAAAGTGGATACCATCAGGTACGGGTATTCAAAAGCGACATTTTCAAGACCGCCTTTCGCCCCGAGCGAGGGCAATGGGAGTACATTGTTATGCCTTTTAGATTGACAGGTGCCGTGGATACGTTCAATCGACTCATGGTAGGTCGTTTCGGCGATATGGTCGATGTATGTGTGTTCATCTTTTTAGATGATATTCTCATTTTTTCTGCATCGTGGGAACATGAAAGAGATGTTGAAAGGGTACTAACTCGTTTGGATGAGTGTCAGTTGTACATCGCACCTAAGAAGTCTAAATTTTTTCTGATTGAAGTCACTTATCTGGGTTATATCATTTCTGCAGAAGGCGTCAAGCTAGATCCCGCGAAGGTGGAACAGGTTCGTAATTGGGATTTGCCCAAAACTGCATATGATGTGCGTTCTTTTCTTGGTTTATGTCAAGCATATAGTTCGCACACAAAGAATTTCGCATGCATTGCTGCACCTATGGCTGATGTTTTGAAAGGGGTAAAGACTCGCCGTCAACGCGTAGACTTGCCCGACGCAGCCATTGAGGCTTTCGCAGCTCTCAAGGTTGCGGTGACAGAAGCACCGTGTCTTATCCTTGCCTCTTGGGATGATCCCTTTGAGGTATGGACGGATGCGAGCAATGTCGCCATGGGCGCTGTGCTTCAGCAGCATGGTCGCCAGTAGCTTTCCTTAGCCAGAAGCTCAATAGTGCGGAAAAGAATTATTCAGTTTATGATAAAGAACTTTTGTCTGTCATTCACTCTCTTAACCATTAGAAGCATTTTTTGTATGGTAGAGAGTTTACAGTGCGCACAGATCATCAAGCCCTCAAGTGGCTCCAATCTATACCTAGTGCACATTGGAGTGATCGCCAAGCGCGGTGGTCACAATTTTTTGAGCAATTTGGCGGTTTGATTGAGTATATGCCTGGAAAAGCTAACCCTGTTGTAGATGCGTTGAGTCGCAAAGGACAGATTTTGGCTCTTGAGTCGAGAACCACATTTTCTATACAAGGTGAGTCTTTTGACAGCATGAAGAATCAGTATGCGAATTCGGAGTTTGGTAAGTATTGGTTGCAGGCTCTTGCTTCCAAAGGGCCCAGCAACTATCCCATTCGTGATGGATTGTTATTTTTTCGTCAGCGTTTATGTGTGTTGCCCTCTCTTAGGCCAACCATATTGCATGATACACATGATTCTCTCACGGGTAGGCACACGGAAATGAACACAACATTGGAAAAAATTGAATGATTTTTTTATTGGCCTAAAATACGAAAAGATGTGTTTCGTTATGTCACACAGTGCACTATATGTCAAAAAGTAAAAGCTCCTCGGGTTAAGCAGCAAGGCCTCTTACTTTCGCTGCCTATTCCCGAGGGACCTTTTCAGGATATCTCTATGGATTTTGTGACTAACTTACCACCAAGTTTGCATTCAAGGAACACTCAATGTTTAACAATTGTTGATCGTTTTAGCAAATTTTGCATGTTGATTCCTTGTAAGGCCACAATCACAGCACAAGATGTAGCACGATTGTTCATTAAGCATTGGTACCCCTCTGTGGTTTGCCAAAGTCCATTGTTTCAGATAGGGATGTTAAGTTCACGTCCAACTTTTGGCGCGCACTCTTTGAAAACTTTGGCACAAAGTTGAATTTTTCATCGGCTTTTCATCCACAGTCAGATGGTCAAACAGAAATTTACAATCAATTGGCTTTTGATGTGTTAGAATCTTATGTTCATGATCAACAATCTCAATGGGAGCTCTATCTCCCATTGGTTCAGGCTATTTTAAATGACTCCTTTTCTTCTGCTATTGGTCGAACTCCGTATCAGGCAACTTTTGGCCGTCCGTTCCAATCACTTTTGACTAGATCGGTCAGTCAAATGCCTGATGCCAATGCTGAGAGTCAGTCATTGGATGAGATTTCTGAGAGTGTGAAGCTTCAGCTAAGCAAGGCTCACGAGTCTTATTCTCGGCAGGCTAACACGCATCGTCAGGAGCTCTCGATCAAGGAAGGAGATTGGGTATATCTAAGAATCATGAAACAACGTCTTAAGCAAGTTGGAAAGAAATGTCCTAAGTTGTCTTTTCGTATGTATGGTCCATTTCCAGTCATCAAAAAGATTAATGAGGTTTCAATGAAATTGCAGTTGCCTAACTCATGGTCAATGCACAACGTTTTCCATGTTTCTTGGTTGAAAGTGTTTCAGGGAACACCTCCAAAGGACGTTTCGGAAGAAGAAGAACCGGAGATCAACAATGAAGTTGAAGTCATGGAGCCGGAGCAAGTCTTGTTGCATCGGTTTCCCCATGGTTTGAAGAAGCAAGTACAACAATAATTTTTGAAGTTCAAAGATCGAGAAACCCATGAACGGTGTGGGTAGACGAAGAGTTCTTCAAGGATTATCCAGAGTTGTTGGCAGACTACAAGGAAGCCATGCAGCTCGGTACCAGTACCTCACTTTAAAAAGGAGGGGATGTCACGTGACACATCCAACCCTATGTGTCCGTGGACAAGATACACCATATTAGGGTTCCCGTCAGTCCAGTCAGTCCAGATTAGAAGTGATCTGGCACTTTTGTGAGTCTATTCGTAGACCGTGCATACCCAATCACTTAGTGTAGATGCATATCCTCTGGTTGCACACCGCAAAAGCATAAGCATTTCCATCAGATTCCATCAGAGTCAGTTTGAGGATTTTTCCAGTGACTTTATCCTATTTTCCCTATTTTTGACATTTTTCACTTATTAATTTAAGTGACTTCCCAACAAAAGTAGGTAGGCCAAATTGGGTAAGAAAATATATAAGCAAACCCAAGTTAGCACTCTCGGGCAGATGAGCAAGGAGCACAACAGGTCCCCCAAGCAGCAGGTACTCCCCCTCTCTCAACAAGACCCTCTCCAAGCCTCCCTTGGTAAAACCTCCCCCCTTCAGCCAGCGTTTTTGCTAGCACCACCTCTCACAGCAGATTGGCGTTTTTCCCAAGCAAAGCCTCGCCGACAGAAGCCAACCCCAACCCTTAGCGTTTTGGATCGCCAGCCAAACTGCAGATTTCAGCGTTTTCTCTCAGCGTTTTCAGCATTGAAAACGCGGCCATGACAGCGTTTTACAGCAGGTACAGCAGCAAGTAAATTCAGCCCTAAAAACACAGCCTCATCTGCGTTTTTCAGCCACACAAACAGCCCCAAAGTCCCGCAGTTTTCAGCCCTTCAGTCAACGTCGTCGTCACCGACTTAGTCTCAAGTGCATCAGTCATCGTAGACCAATCTCGCCAACGAGAGTGGGGCCTTCGGAGGAGGGTTTTACAACGTCTCTGGTGTCGTATCTCTCTTCTCTCTTTCTCTCAGTCTCATACACTTGCACGCACAATATCCACTCACTTTCTTCGTGATCATAGCACTCTCCATCAAGACGGAAGGGCTCTCCCTTCCATAAGAACTAAAAGGAACCATGAGCAAATACAGATCACTAATCTTGAGGAAATACAACATTCATTCCGCTGCACCTTACAGAAAGCCTAAGGAGAACAAGACTTCCACAAGTACCTCGCAGACTTCTCAGAACCCTCAGAACGGTAAGAACGGTAACTCTCTAACCAATCGTCCAATAGTCTCTCAAAAAAGAACTCTTCCAATGAACCTAAGGGTAAGGCTAACACAATTGCTAAACCTAAGCTCACTCCAAATGAAAGGTAGCACAAGGAATTTTAGGAGGATACATCACGTCGGAAGAGCAAAGCACTTATTCTAAGGAAGGTCGTTGTTTTCATTGTCACATTAAGGGTCACATAAAATGAACTTGTCCTAAGCTTGACTCTAATGAATCTAAAGAAACCACAGAACCCACTTCCTCTGTCAATGCAATCAATGACAATAAGAGTGTGCCCCAAGTTTCTCCTGACCCTCCCATTGATCAGTCTCTCATTAAATGTTATGGTCATATTACAAGGCAGCGTTTTGTCATATTGTTTGACCCAGGCAGTATGCATGATGTGATCAGTCCCTCTCTTGTTGAGAGAGCCCGCCTAGAGGTTAGTCAGAAATCTCCTCTCGAGGTCTCTGGCTTCGCTCCCGGTATAGACTCTCTCATCACAAAAGAGTGTCTTGATGTGTTGTTTACAGTTCAACAAGCTGCTTGTTGCTAATTGGACTATTTTCTTATTTTTAATGATTAATCTCTTTTTTAGGATATTTTATTGTGTGCACTAAGAACTGTTAAAAGATTGTAGCTACAAGAACTCCCATCAAGAACGGACAACTCTGATGTGTCATTTGATGGGTGACGGTAAACATCGCGAAGGAGTTTCCGTAAGTTCGGTGGAAAGGGCCGGGTTATGAGTGCCCCTAATGCGTCACATGATGGGTGACGGGTGCATCAGTAAGGGGGCATCCCGTAGGCTAAGGAGGAAATCCGAACTTAGTAAGAAAATACGCGTAAGAACGCAAGCACAAGAATAAAGATGGGTTCAATGAAGCTTTTTACGAAAAGCAGGAACAATCGCGTGAAGGCAGACGCTTTCCCGCGAGGAATCTATGTTTGCATTGCATTCGTGCATGTGGTTGCATCCAGGGACGCCTGGGAAGTGTTGTTAAATCCATTGGTTTTAACTTATAAGGTTTTATTGAGTTTTTGGGCAGGTTCAGACCAATTTTAAAATATGCCGGCCGCCCACTTAATAAGTGGACAGCCACTTAGAAGATAAAGCAACAAAACCAGCCAGCGAATTCTCTCTCCCTATTTCGGGTAGAACAGCGCGAATAAATAAAAAAAAACGGCCGCGATCTCTACGCGAGCAGTTATTCGTGCCGTGGCCAGGGAGCTATAAAAGCACCACATGCCCTCACTCACGCAGGTACCAACATCAGCAAGAGAAGACTCTGCCGCAAGAGATCGCGAGACTACGAAGCACGGAAGTCGCTTTTCCCGCGCAAGAGCGACGGGTATCTATTGTGGATTCGCCGTACGAATTGTTGTCGCGTGTTTGTGTGGTTTGTTTTGCAGGAATCTCCCGTCTTACGGGAAGGCCCTTCACGAGAAGTACGGCTTCACGTCTAAGTCCCTAACGAGAAAGTACGGCTTCGCGCCTAAGTCCCTTACGGGAAGGAACGGCCTTGTGCCCAAGCCCTTTACGGGAAAGCACAACCTTCGGGTCTAAGATTACAAAACGGAGCGGTTTCCTTGAGTTCTCGTGCTTGTATACGAATTCTCCCTAAATAAAAGAATACTCTTAACCGGGGGGGACTAGCCCATCTTCTGGTCCCCAATACTGTGTCGATCTTCTCCCTTCTCTCACATTTGCAAAGTATTTTAATTTTCAGATTTTCAAGTGCTCGTGTACGCTCCCGTTTTGTGACAGTGGTATCAGAGCATGGTCTCCTCTCTTTCTCTGTAACGGACGACGACTCTGGGAAGATACGGGAAGAAGCCATGACAAGCCAAGAGAGAAGTAAGCAGGCGGAAACCTAAGTCTTGTAGGAAAAGCTCGCAGAGTTGGAAAAAAAAATTTTCTCTGCAAGAAGTCGACACAAGACTTGGGATTCTCTGAGAAGGCGACAAGAGCATGATGCTCAAGAACCTAGAGAATCCAAGGAGCGGAATGCTCAAGATCCTTCAAAATTCAAAAAATATCCATAAACATCAATCCAAAACCATAGCCATGAAATCCCGTCATTTCGGGAAGGATATGAAGGAGGTCTCTAGACCTAAGAACACTCCGGTCAAGTTTGATACTTGTGACGGAAGAGAAGATGTTCCGAAAGCTACCGCTTTAATTCGACAGTTTGAAGTTGCCTTTGCAAATGGCAATTTCTCAGAAGCGTCGAAGGTGAGGCATGTGACTAAACACCTCAAGGGGGATTGCAAGTACTTGATGGTATACCAAAGCTCTGCAAGTGTTTAAAGGCAAAACTACTCCCCTGTTCATACTCACGAGCACGACACAGACAACATACTTATCATCCGATGACACGACTAACCCGTAGGTGCACGTAGGCAATCTCGTTAGCTTGTCAGGCTGAGACCAATCTACACATACGCACTTTTATGATGCATCAATCACTAACCCTGGTAGAAAGCAACCCACTCTATCCCTAAACGCTCACAACACCGTTTACACGTCCAATGAACTCGGAATCGCATCAAACTTACTAGGCATCATCCTCTCACTAGGACATACTTACCTATAAGTCTAATCTCACCAAATTTGAACCCTAGCTATCTCGAATACTGTCGCGATAGACCAATGGGTCATAATCCAAAAGTGCGCGAAACTTCAGTTAATCAGTATCTATGTGTAGCTAATCTCTTTCTCATTCCATGAAGCACTTGATTATTGAAAACAGACACCGTTTGTACTACTTACAAGCAAAACAAGCTCGAGGAAGAATCGATCGCGATCAACTCGAAACGGCGAATGCGTGGCGTGGGCGCGTACCTCTCGGAGAGACTACCGCGATGGTGTGGTCGCGTCGTGAATCCGGTGAGGGAGAAGCGCGTAGAAAAGAGAATAAGACACACTCACTCTCTCTCTCTCCCTCTCAGACTCGTACGACACAGAATTAATGTTCAAAAAATGTTGTCCAAAAAATGGTTCGAAGGTGACTTTTATACTTTAGTCACCTTAGCTCAAAAATGTACATGGGGTTCTCTTGCTCATGATTACAAAGTGGGAATAAATCTGAGTCCTGACTAACTGATTAATATTTACATAATCCAGACGAATGGATCAAAATGATAAGACGTCTTTGACATAAAAAATGGAATTTGATATACTTTACAAGATGGGCTCATTACAACAGTTGGACCAATGGGGCTCCAGCACTCCCCCCCTCCTAATTCATGTCTACCACGACATGATCGTCTTTGTCTTCATTGTCGTTGTCGCCTTTCTTGGGTGATTTGATGTAGAAACGCATCATAGCGCATAGACTCACTTGCCATTGATGGGCCAAAAATTTTTAACTTGTACATAAAAGCCCGTGTAAAATGCTTCTTCAAAGGTTTGGAGATGGTAGCTTGGCAGAAACATCACCCGTTTGAAATAGGCATACAATACTAGCTCTATCGGTGGCCCACTTAGATCATATGACAACTCTGAGATGCTTCTTTCAGTATTCATATACTCTGATGTCCAGCTTTCTGAGAAGACTGTGAGACAGGCCAAAAATGTTCGAGCTATCTTACATAGCATCTTGCAGGATAGGTCAGGAGAGCCTCCAAATTCTGCTATGGCGCCCTGCAGGGTTTTCACCATGTAAGAACCGGATATTCTCTCTCCCTCTGCTGGCCCTAGCATTACTGGATAATTCAACCATGTCGGATTTCTGCTCTGTAGTGCTTTATGTTGGCTGTATGTGTATGTTCGGAGAGTGGGGCAAAACGTTCTGTCATTCCTCAGCTAAGGCGGTGCGTTGACTAAGTGGATCAGGTTATTAGGGTGATCCAATAGCCATTGACGCCTCCACTTTGGCTGGCTGTCCACTATTCTGTTTTGTTGTTCCCTATCCTGTACTTCTCCTTCAAACACTGGCACTTGTTCTTCTTTTTCGAGCTGTCGTTGATGTGTTAGAGTTTCGTACTTCAGCAGAGCATAGGGTAACATAGGTGCATTCCATTCCTTTCGTAGCTCTGCTGCTGTTTTGCCCGATCTGGAAAGCCCTTGTAGCAACTCCTTTTCAAGTTGCATAGCCTTGTACCATATCATTTCTGTTTGTTTTTCCATCTGCTCGGCCAGCCTCTGCTCTTCCAATTTCGTGACTGAATCTTCTTCTGTCTCTTGGTCTTTGGAGCCGGTTTGATCCGTCTGCGTATCTGGTGCCTCCTGTTCATCTGAATCATCCTCGTACTCATCTTGACCCCCATATACTTCGGCGAGTCCAACCAAATTCGTTGTTGCTGGCTCCATGTGCACTCGTACCTGCTCTTGGTGCTGCCCTGCACTTTGTAGACTTGCGATTTGTGCGGCCATTGTTCTACTATTGATTTGTAGAGCTTGAAATTCCATTTCTTTTTTAGCGGCAGATTCCTCTAACTGTTTTAACTTAATGTGCAAGTTTTCATTTTCTTCTCTGATTGATTTGGAAACAATGCTTTCCATTTCACTGTCAGGAGCTGGTCCTTGTTGTTGTTCACTTTGCAAGTCTGAAATTTGTCTTTGTAGTTGATCTTCTGCTCTAAGCGCACTTTCAGCAATCATTAAACGCTGTTTTCTTTCCAACTCTAGCTTGTGTCCTCCAATGGTGTTAATAGATGCCGGTACTTTCCTTTGTGATCTGTCTTCGCTATTTTCCCTTAATACCAGCCAGTCGTTCTGATGAGGGGCAGGTGGCAACTGATCTGCCGCGCCTATGGCATGGTATATTACTCTGGTTAGGACTTCTCCTCCTGCAATGCAATTGGGTCTGTCCTGCCTTAGCTTTGTCATTTCTTCAAACATATATGACGCGTGATCTATATAGAACTCACGGGTCATTCCCATAGCCCATGTCAGTGTGGTTGAGATGCTCCCGTGCGGTGTAGTGTATCTTGGTGGCCTTTTGCTGTAGCTCAACAAACACTGACTGTAGATCTGTGTCAGTTCTCTTACTTCCGGGTTTGCTATGAGTTCGAAAGAAGGTAGTTTGGACTTTTGCAAGTAAACTGTGAGGTTTTTCCTTCTTTCTCTCATGTTTGCTCCTTGATCTGACAATTTCAATGCCTCTTTGATGATCTCTTTGGTGATCTGGATCTCCATCACTTCATTATCCATGCCTGCCACTCTGCAAGTTCCATCTTCTTGGATAGTCTCTATTAGATGTTGTACCCTCTTGAAATCTATCCCTACTGGTGGTAGTGATACGAAGTTCCACAAGCCGACTTTTTTGAGCCATTACCTTTGCGGTGATCTTTTCAAGTAATTCTCTGCCTCCTTGGGAATCATCATTGTATCCACTAAGTTTCTTTTGTCATCCACATATGTACCTTGATATATCTGAAAGGCCGCTGCATGTTGCACATCTGCAGGTATCCAGGTGGTTGCTGGCTTTAAAGAATTGGGTAGAAGTGCATAGGGTACTGCCCCTTCCGTTGCCAGGTTCTTGCCTTTTCTTTTTCCCGGAGAAGCCTCCATTGATCCTGTCATCACAATTATCAGTTCATGCACAAACATAGTACTACTCTCCTAAATTGATTACCACTTAATCATGCATCTAGATGAGCCTTCTTAATCCCAAGATTAGTTAAGATAAAATGTTAGCAGATAGACAAGCTCTTCCATTGTGCGACTTTGGCGGCTTCAAATTGATGTTGTTGGTGAAGGAGAACAAGTCCAAATGCCTTGAAATTTTGTGTGGTGTATGCTCTCATGGCATGTAAGGTCACTCCATAAGCCAAAGCTCAAAATCTGTCCATTTGCTACTTTTTCTCAGTCTATCGCGATAGACTAACATTTTTTTGATCTGGGTCCTTTTTTGCAGTTGTGACTCCACCAATTGGTTTCCCATACCTTGCACATGATCTGACCCCATTTCTACCTCAAATGAATGTCAAGTGACCCCTTTTTGGATCAACTCCTATTTTTCCAGATTCCCTTCAAGGAGATGTTGGTCTATCTCCTTCATTTTGTGTTGTTTTGGGCTCAAACTTAGTGGGTGGTCATCTTGCATCATGTTGAAGACAACTGCTAATTCAAATTTTTGATAAGATGGCCCAGTATCCCTCTGCTTGGTCTATCGCGATAGATTGGGACTTAGTGCCAGTTTGTCATTTTTTGGCTTTGTGACCATTTGTCTACCTTCTCCCAGTTGATGCAAGGTTTCTTGACCCCTCACATGTAAATTTTACCTGTCTGTCCTTGAGATGTCCTGTTCTGAATTTGAGTTGTCTGCATGTCTTTCTCAGCTTGCCATATGAGTCCATCTTGGCACCAAATTTGGTGTACTGCCTTCATTTGCTTCCCCAAGTCTAGCTTGTAAAAATTTGAAAAGTCTTTCCCCCCAATAATTGTTGTAGCAAGTCTATCGCGATAGACCTAGTTTTTGGCCAAAAAAGATTTTTCTTGCACTTTGACTTGATATTGGTTCCTTACCTTGTCTTCATCAGTGGTAATTCCATTAGCCGACACTATGTGGCCTAAGATTTTACCTTGTCGTACCATGAATACGCATTTTTCTAGGTTGAGGCAAATCCTATACGTTCTGCATTTTTCGAATACCTTTCTCAGATGATCTATATGGTCTTCTTTCAATAGAGAATAGACACACAAGTCGTCCATGTAAATATCCAAGAATTTTCGCAAGTATTATTTAAAAGCGTGTGTCATTAATCTCTGAAATGTGGCTGGAGCATTGGTCAAGCCAAATGGCATTACCCTAAACGCATATATGCCCCATTCTGTTGCAATGCTGTTTTGTATTGATCTTCTAGTTTGACCCCCAATTGGTTATAACCAGAGAATCCGTCCATAAAGCTATAGGCTTGCTTGCCTGCCACTCGTTCCAGGACGTGTTCAGTGATAGGAAGAGGGTAGTTGTCGTTTATCTTCTTGAGATTCACACACACTCGTAATTTCTAATTTTTCTTGGGTACCACCACTATCGGGGACACCCAGTCCGTGTGTTCTATCTCATAAATAAATTCAGCCTCCATAAGTTTGTCTATCTCCTCTTTTATCCTTTTGGCGAATGTCTCATTATACGTGTAGGGACGTTGTTTGCTTGGCTTTGCATCAGACTTCAGAGGGATTGAATATTCACAAATGTTAGGATCTGTAACCGGCCTGTTCAATCCAAAAAGGGCGGTAGACTTTACTTCAAACCTTGATTTAGCTTTCACCCATTATTAGTCGTCTATTTTACCTGTACTTTCAAGACACAACAAAGGGGAGAGGGATACAGGCTGCTAGATTGCACCTGTATGAGCAGACCGACACCAGATTGGCCCCTAACTTAGGCGCCCCTTTCGGTATTTCTTTATTGTTCAAAAGAGGGAATAAACGCTGTGGTTCCCTATAAGCTGCCCCGCACAAACTCGGCTGAATTTCCACTGTTCAGCCCGATTTCGGCAGCATAACTATACTAGAACCCTTCACAGTCAGTATTCCCACGCATTGGCCGACTTTCCCGACGCATACGGGCACTTTGCAAAACCTGGCGAGAATCTGCAGCGCGCTGAATTCTCTGTTTTCAGCCCTGAAAATGCGCTAGATCACCTGTACAGCGGTCCCCTTGCGTCCCCGAACCTCCTAGGGGTATTAGGGTCCGTTTAGGGCCAAAACCCTAAACCTGCAAAAATACACAGCAGGCTGTAATTCCCTGTTTTGGGCTCCGTTTCGCGTGCCGGTCGCATCCGTAGCAAGTCCTCGAGCTCCCGCACCTGTAGGGCTACTTGCCCTTTGAATCGGACGAGATTTCTGGCGTGAAACCTCTCCGAATTCACCTGTACCTGCGGGGGGATTAGCCGGTAGCTAATCCAGTACCTGTGCAAGAGGCTCTTGCCTCGGCAATCGCGCATGAACCCACACAACTGTACATTGGTCAAATGAAGAGCCCACTAGAGGGGCATAACATACTGCCAAAGGGGAGAGAGAGGGCAGTGCGTAGCGTGCAGGGCATCACTCCTGGCACCGCACTGTGCATGAGAAGGAAAGCAAGCACTCCATAGCTCTTAACCTGTGACCAAAACTGAAAATGAGCCTCTCCCAGCTTAAAATTCAGTGCCACTTCTTGTTGCATGAGGCAAGTGCACCAGAATGTGCCACTTGGCACATTTACAAGCATTTTCCCGTTTCGGGGTTGCCGCCTAAAAATCTCCCAACCGGTTGCCCAGTTGACTTCACGGCAGAGTAAGAAAATGTTCCCCTTGTCATTCCGGAGGTAATGACGTCAACACATTTTCAGGTCCCAAAATAGCAGTTCCCTAAATTTTAGGAGATGCTGCCATTGTATCTTTCTAGGTCATCCGACTCTCTTTGTACACTGCGGCCACATCCAGAACTGAAATGTAGCCTCTGTAGCAAAGGATTCCACTTTGGCTAGTCAATGACCCCACTTGGCTAACCATAGTCCTTGTCCAACCTTAGTGCTCTCTTGCCCTGAGGCCTGGACTCCCTCTGGACAGTTCCACACTAGCTATGCAATGCAGGGCAGTTAGATTTCCCGAGGGGTGTTTCCAAAAAGTGAAAGTAAATAGATAATAAGAAAGAAATCAACAAAAAGGATAGATAGTAGTCACACGCTGGTGACAGGATCCACTCCCTTCAAATCTTTGTACGACCATGCAAATACATCTCGAAATTCCTTAAGTGTTTTGATCAGTAAGTCCTATTCTTCTCGACCTAGATCTGTGGCAATGTAAGCAGATCGAGGATTTTCTCCACAAATGACCATGTAACCGGCCTGTTCAATCCAAAAAGGGCGGTAGACTTTACTTCAAACCTTGATTTAGCTTTCACCCATTATTAGTCGTCTATTTTACCTGTACTTTCAAGACACAACAAAGGGGAGAGGGATACAGGCTACTAGATTGCACCTGTATGAGCAGACCGACACCAGATTGGCCCCTAACTTAGGCGCCCCTTTCGGTATTTCTTTATTGTTCAAAAGAGGGAATAAACGTTGTGGTTCCCTATAAGCTGCCCCGCACAAACTCGGCTGAATTTCCACTGTTCAGCCCGATTTCGACAGCATAACTGTACTAGAACCCTTCACAGTCAGTATTCCCACGCATTGGCCGACTTTCCCGACGCATACGGGCACTTTGCAAAACCTGGCGAGAATCTGCAGCGCGCTGAATTCTCTGTTTTCAGCCCTGAAAATGCGCCAGATCACCTGTACAGCGGTCCCCTTGCGTCCCCGAACCTCCTAGGGGTATTAGGGTCCGTTTAGGGCCAAAACCCTAAACCTGCAAAAATACACAGCAGGCTGTAATTCCCTGTTTTGGGCTCCGTTTCGCGTGCCGGTCGCATCCGTAGCAAGTCCTCGAGCTCCCGCACCTGTAGGGCTACTTGCCCTTTGAATCGGACGAGATTTCTGGCGTGAAACCTCTCCGAATTCACCTGTACCTGCGGGGGGGATTAGCCGCTAGCTAATCCAGTACTTGTGCAAGAGGCTCTTGCCTCGGCAATCGCGCATGAACCCACACAACTGTACATTGGTCAAATGAAGAGCCCACTAGAGGGGCATAACATACTGCCAAAGGGGAGAGAGAGGGCAGTGCGTAGCGTGCAGGGCATCACTCCTGGCACCGCACTGTGCATGAGAGGGAAAGCAAGCACTCCATAGCTCTTAACCTGTGACCAAAACTGAAAATGAGCCTCTCCCAGCTTAAAATTCAGCGCCACTTCTTGTTGCATGAGGCAAGTGCACCAGAATGTGCCACTTGGCACATTTACAAGCATTTTCCCGTTTCGGGGTTGCCGCCTAAAAATCTCCCAACCGGTTGCCCAGTTGACTTCACGGCAGAGTAAGAAAATGTTCCCCTTGTCATTCCGGAGGTAATGACGTCAACACATTTTCAGGTCCCAAAATAGCAATTCCCTAAATTTTAGGAGATGCTGCCATTGTATCTTTCTAGGTCATCCGACCCTCTTTGTACATTGCGGCCACATCCAGAACTGAAATGTAGCCTCTGTAGCAAAGGATTCCACTTTGGCTAGTCAATGACCCCACTTGGCTAACCATAGTCCTTGTCCAACCTTAGTGCTCTCTTGCCCTGAGGCCTGGACTCCCTCTGGACAGTTCCACACTAGCTATGCAATGCAGGGCAGTTAGATTTCCCGAGGGGTGTTTCCAAAAAGTGAAAGTAAATAGATAATAAGAAAGAAATCAACAAAAAGGATAGATAGTAGTCACACGCTGGTGACAGGATCCACTCCCTTCAAATCTTTGTACGACCATGCAAATACATCTCGAAATTCCTTAAGTGTTTTGATCAGTAAGTCCTATTCTTCTCGACCTAGATTTGTGGCAATGTAAGCAGATCGAGGATTTTCTCCTGGCTCTGCTAAGTCTATTTTCTTGGCGTTCTCTGGCCCATCGTAGGACTCGTTTGATTTAGGCTCCCTCATTTGTTGCTGAACCACCAATCTTCTTTCCTGAATGGTGTACTTACAATAGTGAGGAGGTACATCTATCTTTTTACTCCCATCACTAGCGTTCGTTCCATCGCTACTTTCCATTTCAGTTGTCCATACATTTTTAATTTTTTGTTTCAACTCATTGTATCTTGTTTTCCGTTCAATTTTCGTCATAATTGGACTACCACAGACATTCAGTTTTTCTGTTGCAACTCTTTTTTTTGGTTTGCTAGTTTTCTTAGGTTTCAACAATCTGGACTTAAATCCCGAGTCTTCAGCAACCTTAAGAAATCTTCTTGACAGTTTATCCTTAGCACAATCAACAGCATGAATTTTCATAAGGAAATGTGTCTTACCCTTAAACTCTGGCATGGGTCTCAACCTGGTTGATGTACTGATGTGGTGTCGTTTACTCTTGTATCTTTTTTGGCGTCTCTCACTTTGGTTTGGGAAATTGTAGAAGACGTCATTGTCTTGATCTTGATTGTCGTCTCCCTCTGTATTTTCCAACTTCTCGTCATCCGCATTATCCTTGTTTTCACTTTGATCAGAAGAATCATAAAATTCTTCTCCTTCCTGCTTGATTTCTTTAGTGGGGATGTCCACATAGCCCACTATCTTAATCTCATGTTTCGTTTCTGTTTTATGGATCCTCATATTCTCAGTATCTACCTCGTCCTCGTCCTCCTCCACAATTTTGCTCAACATGTAGTATGGTATGATATCGTAGCCATTCTCATCACAAAATTTCGTGGGAGTGACTTCATTGACGCATACATCCAATGTAGCCAAAATTTGAGACCATTCTAGGGGTTCGAGCTTCTCTTCAGGAAAAGGTTCTCGTATATAGGCATCGTCTTCCAAGACCCTCTCTAGTGTCCTTTCATCGTGGTCAAATTCACTACATTGAGATGCTCCACACATCCATATCTCTTTTTTCTTACAAAGCCACGCTGGGACTTCTAATCCACTAATGGTGGCTGAGTCAAATTCTTCCACAGGGGTTCTCGTGACATCATGGTAGCTATGATTTTTCATGTTTACGCGTGTAGTAGTTTCAACATGTCTTAGATACAAATAATCATACCCCCAATCCTGCACCATTTTGAGTTGCCTCATGAACGGCCTACCAAGGATAATGTCATAGTTGTTGTTCTTGCCGAAATCTACTATGGCAAAGGTATGTTCGTACTCTATGCCACAGGAAGATACCACAATTGCCTCAAGCAATCCTATAGGCCTTTCTATGTGCCCATCCGCCAGTTGCAATTTCATTCTAGTTGTTCGTATTGCTGGTTTTCCCCATTTTTCCCATAGCAATTTGGTCGCAATGGCAATACCAGCTCCACTATCAAGTATTGCCTTAGTCTCTATGCCATTATACTCAACCGGTAGGGTCGTGTTGCCGTCTTCACCCTCACAATACTCTCCTACCTTGTTGAGTGGCACTGGTCTAGTGTTGACTTTCTTCGGTTCTGTGTCATTAAGCTCGGTTTCGAAGAACTTAAGAGGCGTCCTTATGCCAAATTTTTCAAGACATTTGCCCACTTCCGTCCACATGCTTGGCCTAATTTTTAACAATTCTGCCAATGTAATTGTACACTTGACCGGAGTGGTCAACAAGTCTGTCAGGATTTTAGTGTCCAATTGATTAGAACCGCCTATTCTCTGAGAAGGTACTCTTCGAATTTCTAACCTTGCCTCATAGTCCCCCATATATGATGGCAAAGTTCTGAGAGATTGTGGTCTGCTATCTTCGGATGCAACTGAACCATTATCCCCTTGAAATGATTTAACGTCCAAATCCCATGGAGTCTTATTCAAGTTCAGCTCCGAGAAAGGCGCTGACTCGACTGTTTTTGTCTCATATTTTTCTTGAGCTTTTCGCACCGTTTCCCATAGCTCTTCAGGCCAATTTTCTTCCACAATAGGGGAATATGGTGGAAAATCTTTCAGTGATTCATCAGTGCTATTAGGTACCTCTTTTGCATCCTCTACATCCGGCAAGGATTTAATGTTTTCTATCTTGTCGGGTATCCTTTGTTCGGTTTTGTGAGGTGTTTCATTGTTTGGTGGTTTGATTACTCTATCTCCTGCTTGCATAGGTGGAGGCTCCAGTAAAGCTTGTGCAGTTTCAATCAACTGTTTGCACATCTCTAGTCTCTGTTTTTCTATCTCTCGATATGGATATGTCATCCACCTTTGCTCTAGGGTCTGTGTCACCAGCGTGTGACTACTATCTATCCTTTTTGTTGATTTCTTTCTTATTATCTATTTACTTTCACTTTTTGGAAACACCCCTCGGGAAATCTAACTGCCCTGCATTGCATAGCTAGTGTGGAACTGTCCAGAGGGAGTCCGGGCCTGAGGGCAAGAGAGCACTAAGGTTGGACAAGGACTATGGTTAGCCAAGTGGGGTCATTGACTAGCCAAAGTGGAATCCTTTGCTACAGAGGCTACATTTCAGTTCTGGATGTGGCCGCAGTGTACAAAGAGGGTCGGATGACCTAGAAAGATACAATGGCAGCATCTCCTAAAATTTAGGGAACTGCTATTTTGGGACCTGAAAATGTCTTCGCGTCATTACGTGCAGTTTGACATGGGGATCATTTTGTTACTCTGTGGCCAAGTCAACAGAGGCTGCAGGTGAGATATTTTTAGACCCGAGGGTCTAAAGCGGGAAAATGCACAAATGAGTGACACTTGGCACTCTGAGGCCAGTTTACTACTTATAGAGAAGGCAAAAACGTGATTTATAGCTGGGAGGCTCATTTTGCAAGTCTCTGTCACAGGTTAAGAGCTATGGAGTGCTTGCTTTCCCTCTTATGCACAGTGCGGTGCCAGGAGTGATGCCCTGCACGCTACGCACTGCCCTCTCTCTCCCCTTTGGCAGTATGTTATGCCCCTCTAGTGGGCTCTTCATTTGACCAATGTACAGTTGTGTGGGTTCATGCGCGATTGCCGAGGCAAGAGCCTCTTGCACAGGTACTGGATTAGCTAGCGGCTAATCCCCCCGCAGGTACAGGTGAATTCGGAGAGGTTTCACGCCAGAAATCTCGTCCGTTTCAAAGGGCAAGTAGCCCTACAGGTGCGGGAGCTCGAGGACTTGCTAGGGATGCGACCGGCACGCGGAACGGAGCCCGAAACAGTGAATTACAGCCTGCTGTGTATTTTTGCAGGTTTAGGGTTTTGGCCCTAAACGGACCCTAATACCCCCAGGAGGTTCGGGGACGCAAGGGGACCGCTGTACAGGCGATCTGGCGCATTTTCAGGGCTGAAAACAGAGAATTCAGCGTGCTGCAGATTCTCGCCAGGTTTTGCAAAGTGCCCGTAGGCGTCGGGAAAGTCAGTCAATGCGTGGGAATACTGACAGTGAAGGGTTCTAGTACAGTTATGCTGCCGAAATCAGGCTGGAACAGTGGAAATTCAGCCGAGTTTGTGCGGGGCAGCTTGTAGGGAACCACAGCGTTTATTCCCTCTTTTGAACAATAAAGAAATACCGAAAGGGGCGCCTAAGTTAGGGGCCAATCTGGTGTCCGTCTACTCATACAGGTGCAATCTAGCAGCCTGTATCCCTCTCCCCTTTGTTGTGTCTTGAAAGTACAGGTAAAATAGACGACTAATAATGGGTGAAAGCTAAATCAAGGTTTAAAGTAAAGTCTACCGCCCTTTTTGGATTGAACAGGCCGGTTTCATGGTTCCATCGACGGGATTAAATCACTTTTTCCCATAGAAGTGAGCCTTGGGCAGTTTTTGGACTTGAAGACACAGGGGATCATAGACCAGACACAGGGAATTGCAATTATGGCTGACAGACCAGATGATGTGACTGAAGAGGTTTCCTCTTCACAGGGTCAACAGACACATGAAGTGGGTGAGTCCTCAAGACCACCACAGACTGATGATGATATATTCAGGACCCAGTTGGCTACTGCTGTGGCTATGTTCACACAAGTAATGCAGAACCCAAGGTTTTTAGCCTTTCTGCAACCTCCTGTTCCGTCTCAGCAAGTTGGGTCACTGGATCATATTCAAAAGCCTGTTAAGGCTCGAACACAGGTGATTCATACCGCACAGTCAATGGAAACACCTGTACACTTGACGGAGAACATGCAGTCTCCACAACGTATGCCTAAGGTGCAAGAACAGGTGGTTGAGATGCCAGTTTTTCAAGCTGTACCAATTCAGCCCGCCACCTTTCAGCAGCCTATAGCTGGTTCTAATGGGCAGGGAAGCAACTTACAGGCTATGCAACAAGTCTTCCCACCACCTTCAGTACACCCTGGCTATTTTGGAGGTGGATCCGTATTCCAAAGCATGGCTGGTCATGCACCTGGAAATCAGTTTTATACGCCAGGAACAGTGTTTGGGGGTGCTCAAACGATGATGCCTAACCCCATGTACAGTGTCATGGGTATGCAACCAGGGTTTCAAAGCACTCAGGGACAATTTGGGATGCCACAAGCAAATTTTGGCATGGCTGGAATTACAAATCAGCAGCCAAATATGGCATTTCCAGGTCAAGTTAATAGCGGCCAAGGAACACAGATGAACCCTATTAGTGTTCCCATGTTTCAGTCACTTCCATATGACAATTTAACGCCGCTGGAGAGGCCAACTCCGTACAAAGAAGGTGGCAAAGGTGTGTCATTCACGACCTTTACAGGGTTTGATGACAGGAAGAAGGCTCTTTCATTCCTCTAGCAGTTTGATAAGGCCTATGCAGGGGGAAACTTTACAGAGGCTTCAAAGGTCCGCAAGGCAGCCACTTTCTTGACAGGGAATGCGGGACAATGGTGGACAACTTTATTGCTTCAAGGGCAAGCTCCGTCCACATGGATTTACTTCAAGCAGATTTTTGCAGCAGCATGGTTATCTGATGATTTCGAAGCAGATGTCATGACAGAATGGCACCAGCTAAATGCTGCCACTTGCAGAAATCTGGATGATTACAATCGGAAGTTTTGGAAAGCTCTACTTCCAGTAACTTCCTATAGGTTTGTGCCATTGACAGAACAGATTGAAAAATACTGTTGTGGCCTACCCAAAGGATTGAGAAAATACTGCACGAAGACAAAAGTCACTACTTTGACGCAGCTCATCGAGGTAGCAAACACTGGCAATGGTTTGCTCAAGGGAGAAGATTGTGAATTTAACACTGGCGTCAAGGCAGGATCAGGCAAGAAAAATTCAGCCAAGAAGCACGTTCCCAATGAGGCTCCTAAAGGGACTCAGGAGTCAGCCAACGCAGGGAAAGACAAAGCTACGGCTGAATCAGAAAAAGGACCAGCAAAGAAATGGAAAAGACGTTTTCCTCGCAAGTCAGAAGAGCAAAAGAAGGTCCTGAGGACAGAGAACAAATGCTTTATATGTGAGCAGCCTGGCCACATTGCTTACAACTGTCCTACAAAGAAAAGGCCAGCTGATTCTGAAGACAAGGAAGACAAGAAAGGAAAGAAGCCCATGGCTGGTCTAGTGCCAGATATGGTGGGCGATAAGCCAAATTCGGATGCAAGTGAGCTTTGCAGAGCATGGGGAAAGGTCAGGGATCAAACAGTGCTTATCTTCTTTGATCCAGGTGCCAAAGCCAACTTTATTTCCCCAGAATTGGCTTCAAAGTTGGGAATCAGACCTGAAGAGATGGGGTATACAGCAGAGGCAGGTTTGGCATGTCCTGGCCATACAGAGGCTGTGACACCCATCATTGGAAAGTTGCGTCTACATATCCAGTCCTATGTAGATGCTGAAGAATTTTACATCATGCCACTGGACGGATGTGATGTGTTGTTAGGTATTCCTTGGTTGTTTCGTGTACAGGGAATCCTGGATGCCTACAACAAAAAGATCACTGTACAGAGCAGGGGAAAGACTCATATTCTGGATGTAAAGCTTAAAGGGGAGTCTATTCCTACTGTATCAGCTTCTGCTATTACTTCTGTAATGAAAAAGCATCTTTCTGCGTACTTGGTTTTTGCACGTGAAGTGTCAGATTGTGATGAATCAAATTTATCTGTGCTAGATAAAGAAAGGTCAATGTTTTTACAACAGTATAGTGACTGTTTTTCCGATTCATTACCGTCTCAATTACCGCCAGAGAGACCCGAGGACCATGCGATAGATTTGGTGCCAGGCTGTAGCCCACCAAATAAGCCTCCGTACAGGGTTAGTGCGGCTCAGCAGAAAGAGATAATGGGCCAAGTACAGGAGCTGTTAGAAAAAGGGCTGATTCAGCCCAGTTCATCTCCATTCTGTTCTCCAGTATTGTTGGTGCAGAAAAAAGATGGCTCATGGCGTATGTGCATCGACTACCGTGCACTGAACAAGAATACCATCAAGAATAGGTTCCCTATACCTAGAATTGATGATATTATGGACAAATTAGAAGGAGCAGCTATGTTTAGCAGGATAGATCTAAAGAGTGGGTATCATCAGATCCGCATTAGATCAGAGGATGTGCACAAGACTGCTTTTAGAACAACGTTTGGCCTTTACGAATTTTTAGTGATGCCCTTTGGTCTCACAAATGCTCCTGCTACGTTTAATAGGATGATGGACAGAATTTTCCGTCCACACCAGCAGTTTGTTGGTACATTCTTTGATGACATGATAGTCTACTCAAAGAATGAAGAGGAGCATAGGCATCACTTGGCCATTGTGTTCAAAGAGCTACGCAGTCATAGGTTGCTCATCAATGCAAAGAAAAGTGAGTTTTTTCTGGAAGAGATTCACTTTCTGGGACACATTGTCTCAAAGGATGGTGTCAGAATGGATCCTGCAAAAGTCGAAGCGATCAAGTCATGGCCAAATTTGAAGACGGTGCATGATGTCCGAAGCTTTTTGGGACTATGCTCCTATTACAGAAGGTTTATCCGAAATTTCGCTGAGATTGCTTCACCTTTACATGCTCTTCAAAAGAAGGCAGTCACCTTTAGATGGACACAAAAAGAGATTTTAGCTTTTAATCTCTTAAAGGAAAAGATGACTTCGGATCCAGTCATTGTGTTGCCAGATCTTAGGAAGTCATTTGTGGTCCAGTGTGATGCCTGCGGTAGTAGCATTGGTGCTGTGCTAATGCAAGATGGCAGGGTAGTAGCCTATGAGAGCAGAATTTTGCAAGGGCCAGAGATGACCATGCAGGTCTATGAGAAAGAATTACTGGCTGTGATTCATGCGCTCTTAAGTTGGAAACACTACCTGCTAGGTGCAGATTTCGTTGTCCAAACGGACCATCAGACCTTGCGATACTTCTTGACACAGACAAAGTTATCTGAAAAGCATATGCGATGGGCAAATATCTTGTCCATGTTCCATTTTCAGATTGTGCATGTGGAAGGCAAGAAGAACGTTGTGGCTGATGCCTTGTCAAGGAAGCCACAAATTTCAGCTGTGTCGATTCCTTATCATCATGAACTTGATGATATGAGAGAACAGTATGCAAATGATGAAGATTTTGCAAGGGTCTTCGAGCAACTAATGGATGGACAACGTCATGAACACTATCTTCTCAAAGATGGGTTCATGATGATGCATGGCAGATTGTGTGTCACAAAGCCATTGCGACGCAAAGTTATGGAAGAGAGTCATGTCCCACCGTATGCAGGGCATCGTGGTATCGATGCTACAGTTAAAGCGGTTGAGACATTCTTCTATTGGCCTACATTGAGAAGGGATGTGGATGCCTTTGTGCGAGAATGCCTAATATGCCAAAAGGTCAAGTTTGACAGGCAAAAGGCACCAGGGTTATTGCAACCACTACCTATTCCAGATAAACCATGGGAAAGTATTGCTATGGATTTTATCTTTGATCTTCCAAGAACGCAGACAGGAAACGATGGTATTTGGACCATTATTTGCAGATTCAGCAAACAGGCTCATTTTATTCCTGTCAGGAAGAAGATAAAGCCAGATCAGATGGCACGCTTGTTTATGAGCAATATTTTCAAGTATCATGGCATGCCACAGTCGATTGTTAGCGACCGTGATCCACGCATGACAAGTTTGTTCTGGAGAGGTTTGTTTGAGAATATGGGCACCACGCTCAAATTCTCTTCGTCATTTCATCCTCAAACAGATGGGCAGTCAGAAGAGGCAAATTCTACTGTCCTAGATCTGCTGAAGTGTTATGTGTCAGAGCATAAAGGAAAGTGGGAGCAGTATTTGCCATTGGTGGAGTATGCATACAATAATACAGTGCATTCATCAACTGGCAAGGCACCTTTCGAGATAGTTGAAGGTGGCAAGAAAGTTCCTCCCATACTGCATACAAAGGACAAGATATTTGAAGCAGATAAGTATGTTCAGGACATGGATGAAATGTACAAGAAGGTCAAAGTGGCCTTAGAAAGGACTCAGGCAAAGCAAAAGAAAGCAGCTGATCGTCACCGTCGTGAAGTGGTATATTCACTTGGTGATTGGGTGCTTCTACGGTTTGAAAAGGCAAGGTTAAAGAAGATGAAGGGCAAGGAAAGACTGTTTCCAAAGCTCAGCATGCGTTACTATGGGCCTTTTCAAGTGTGCGACATAATCAGTGATGTTGCATATAGGCTGAAATTGCCTGACAGTTGGAAGATTCACAATGCGTTTCATGTGAGTCTTCTCAGACCCTATGTGGGTGATGTGCCAGAAGATATACCAGCTGAACATCAGCCGGAAGTCGAGGAACTTGACGAGATCTTGCTCCCTGAACAGATTTTGGCACACAAAGAAAGGAAAGTGAAAGGCAAGGTTGCGAGGCGTTACTTGGTAAAGTTCAGAAACTATCCAACAATGGATGCTAAGTGGATGGAAGAAGGTGAACTTGCAGAGTCACCAACTGTGTTATCACTCTACCTGGAAGCCTTCGATTTGCAACCTACCTTGACCCCTTGAGTTTCAAAGCTACATGGATTGTCAGTGTGACAATGGCTTCTGAAACAAATGATGTACATGGTATTTAAAGTGAGCTCAAATGAAATACCTGTTACATGAATGTTAGAGCTGTACAGATTGTTAGTTTGGCAATTGCTCTTATGGAATGTCCAAAAGTTTGGTTAGTGCTATAGAAGTGAGTATTTCTTGTCAGTTTGTCAAGGATACAGTGATTGCTTCTATTGAAGAGTACATGTGTAACTGCATTCTTAAACTGTCGGTTTGGGTATGCTCGAAAGTGTTACGGGATCCAACGTGTACTATAAGACAGTGGCAAAATGAGCAGCTACCATTTTGTCATTGGAAAGTTAGTGACTCAAAGCAATGGCAGAGTGCGAAGCTACCACTATGTCATTGGGACAGGGTTCACACGCAGGCAATACATGAGTCGACGAGGTGTTGAATACACCAGGGTTGACAATGAGCATGTATGTGTCGTATATGTGTCGACAGGTGTTGAATACATCAGTGTTGACAGTAAGCATGGACGACATAGATGCAAACGAGGACGTTTGAGATTTCAAGAGGGGGGTATGTCACCAGCGTGTGACTACTATCTATCCTTTTTGTTGATTTCTTTCTTATTATCTATTTACTTTCACTTTTTGGAAACACCCCTCGGGAAATCTAACTGCCCTGCATTGCATAGCTAGTGTGGAACTGTCCAGAGGGAGTCCGGGCCTGAGGGCAAGAGAGCACTAAGGTTGGACAAGGACTATGGTTAGCCAAGTGGGGTCATTGACTAGCCAAAGTGGAATCCTTTGCTACAGAGGCTACATTTCAGTTCTGGATGTGGCCGCAGTGTACAAAGAGGGTCGGATGACCTAGAAAGATACAATGGCAGCATCTCCTAAAATTTAGGGAACTGCTATTTTGGGACCTGAAAATGTCTTCGCGTCATTACGTGCAGTTTGACATGGGGATCATTTTGTTACTCTGTGGCCAAGTCAACAGAGGCTGCAGGTGAGATATTTTTAGACCCGAGGGTCTAAAGCGGGAAAATGCACAAATGAGTGACACTTGGCACTCTGAGGCCAGTTTACTACTTATAGAGAAGGCAAAAACGTGATTTATAGCTGGGAGGCTCATTTTGCAAGTCTCTGTCACAGGTTAAGAGCTATGGAGTGCTTGCTTTCCCTCTTATGCACAGTGCGGTGCCAGGAGTGATGCCCTGCACGCTACGCACTGCCCTCTCTCTCCCCTTTGGCAGTATGTTATGCCCCTCTAGTGGGCTCTTCATTTGACCAATGTACAGTTGTGTGGGTTCATGCGCGATTGCCGAGGCAAGAGCCTCTTGCACAGGTACTGGATTAGCTAGCGGCTAATCCCCCCGCAGGTACAGGTGAATTCGGAGAGGTTTCACGCCAGAAATCTCGTCCGTTTCAAAGGGCAAGTAGCCCTACAGGTGCGGGAGCTCGAGGACTTGCTAGGGATGCGACCGGCACGCGGAACGGAGCCCGAAACAGTGAATTACAGCCTGCTGTGTATTTTTGCAGGTTTAGGGTTTTGGCCCTAAACGGACCCTAATACCCCCAGGAGGTTCGGGGACGCAAGGGGACCGCTGTACAGGCGATCTGGCGCATTTTCAGGGCTGAAAACAGAGAATTCAGCGTGCTGCAGATTCTCGCCAGGTTTTGCAAAGTGCCCGTAGGCGTCGGGAAAGTCAGTCAATGCGTGGGAATACTGACAGTGAAGGGTTCTAGTACAGTTATGCTGCCGAAATCAGGCTGGAACAGTGGAAATTCAGCCGAGTTTGTGCGGGGCAGCTTGTAGGGAACCACAGCGTTTATTCCCTCTTTTGAACAATAAAGAAATACCGAAAGGGGCGCCTAAGTTAGGGGCCAATCTGGTGTCCGTCTACTCATACAGGTGCAATCTAGCAGCCTGTATCCCTCTCCCCTTTGTTGTGTCTTGAAAGTACAGGTAAAATAGACGACTAATAATGGGTGAAAGCTAAATCAAGGTTTAAAGTAAAGTCTACCGCCCTTTTTGGATTGAACAGGCCGGTTTCATGGTTCCATCGACGGGATTAAATCACTTTTTCCCATAGAAGTGAGCCTTGGGCAGTTTTTGGACTTGAAGACACAGGGGATCATAGACCAGACACAGGGAATTGCAATTATGGCTGACAGACCAGATGATGTGACTGAAGAGGTTTCCTCTTCACAGGGTCAACAGACACATGAAGTGGGTGAGTCCTCAAGACCACCACAGACTGATGATGATATATTCAGGACCCAGTTGGCTACTGCTGTGGCTATGTTCACACAAGTAATGCAGAACCCAAGGTTTTTAGCCTTTCTGCAACCTCCTGTTCCGTCTCAGCAAGTTGGGTCACTGGATCATATTCAAAAGCCTGTTAAGGCTCGAACACAGGTGATTCATACCGCACAGTCAATGGAAACACCTGTACACTTGACGGAGAACATGCAGTCTCCACAACGTATGCCTAAGGTGCAAGAACAGGTGGTTGAGATGCCAGTTTTTCAAGCTGTACCAATTCAGCCCGCCACCTTTCAGCAGCCTATAGCTGGTTCTAATGGGCAGGGAAGCAACTTACAGGCTATGCAACAAGTCTTCCCACCACCTTCAGTACACCCTGGCTATTTTGGAGGTGGATCCGTATTCCAAAGCATGGCTGGTCATGCACCTGGAAATCAGTTTTATACGCCAGGAACAGTGTTTGGGGGTGCTCAAACGATGATGCCTAACCCCATGTACAGTGTCATGGGTATGCAACCAGGGTTTCAAAGCACTCAGGGACAATTTGGGATGCCACAAGCAAATTTTGGCATGGCTGGAATTACAAATCAGCAGCCAAATATGGCATTTCCAGGTCAAGTTAATAGCGGCCAAGGAACACAGATGAACCCTATTAGTGTTCCCATGTTTCAGTCACTTCCATATGACAATTTAACGCCGCTGGAGAGGCCAACTCCGTACAAAGAAGGTGGCAAAGGTGTGTCATTCACGACCTTTACAGGTTTGATGACAGAAGAAGGCTCTTTCATTCCTCCAGCAGTTTGATAAGGCCTATGCAGGGGGAAACTTTACAGAGGCTTCAAAGGTCCGCAAGGCAGCCACTTTCTTGACAGGGAATGCGGGACAATGGTGGACAACTTTATTGCTTCAAGGGCAAGCTCCGTCCACATGGATTTACTTCAAGCAGATTTTTGCAGCAGCATGGTTATCTGATGATTTCGAAGCAGATGTCATGACAGAATGGCACCAGCTAAATGCTGCCACTTGCAGAAATCTGGATGATTACAATCGGAAGTTTTGGAAAGCTCTACTTCCAGTAACTTCCTATAGGTTTGTGCCATTGACAGAACAGATTGAAAAATACTGTTGTGGCCTACCCAAAGGATTGAGAAAATACTGCACGAAGACAAAAGTCACTACTTTGACGCAGCTCATCGAGGTAGCAAACACTGGCAATGGTTTGCTCAAGGGAGAAGATTGTGAATTTAACACTGGCGTCAAGGCAGGATCAGGCAAGAAAAATTCAGCCAAGAAGCACGTTCCCAATGAGGCTCCTAAAGGGACTCAGGAGTCAGCCAACGCAGGGAAAGACAAAGCTACGGCTGAATCAGAAAAAGGACCAGCAAAGAAATGGAAAAGACGTTTTCCTCGCAAGTCAGAAGAGCAAAAGAAGGTCCTGAGGACAGAGAACAAATGCTTTATATGTGAGCAGCCTGGCCACATTGCTTACAACTGTCCTACAAAGAAAAGGCCAGCTGATTCTGAAGACAAGGAAGACAAGAAAGGAAAGAAGCCCATGGCTGGTCTAGTGCCAGATATGGTGGGCGATAAGCCAAATTCGGATGCAAGTGAGCTTTGCAGAGCATGGGGAAAGGTCAGGGATCAAACAGTGCTTATCTTCTTTGATCCAGGTGCCAAAGCCAACTTTATTTCCCCAGAATTGGCTTCAAAGTTGGGAATCAGACCTGAAGAGATGGGGTATACAGCAGAGGCAGGTTTGGCATGTCCTGGCCATACAGAGGCTGTGACACCCATCATTGGAAAGTTGCGTCTACATATCCAGTCCTATGTAGATGCTGAAGAATTTTACATCATGCCACTGGACGGATGTGATGTGTTGTTAGGTATTCCTTGGTTGTTTCGTGTACAGGGAATCCTGGATGCCTACAACAAAAAGATCACTGTACAGAGCAGGGGAAAGACTCATATTCTGGATGTAAAGCTTAAAGGGGAGTCTATTCCTACTGTATCAGCTTCTGCTATTACTTCTGTAATGAAAAAGCATCTTTCTGCGTACTTGGTTTTTGCACGTGAAGTGTCAGATTGTGATGAATCAAATTTATCTGTGCTAGATAAAGAAAGGTCAATGTTTTTACAACAGTATAGTGACTGTTTTTCCGATTCATTACCGTCTCAATTACCGCCAGAGAGACCCGAGGACCATGCGATAGATTTGGTGCCAGGCTGTAGCCCACCAAATAAGCCTCCGTACAGGGTTAGTGCGGCTCAGCAGAAAGAGATAATGGGCCAAGTACAGGAGCTGTTAGAAAAAGGGCTGATTCAGCCCAGTTCATCTCCATTCTGTTCTCCAGTATTGTTGGTGCAGAAAAAAGATGGCTCATGGCGTATGTGCATCGACTACCGTGCACTGAACAAGAATACCATCAAGAATAGGTTCCCTATACCTAGAATTGATGATATTATGGACAAATTAGAAGGAGCAGCTATGTTTAGCAGGATAGATCTAAAGAGTGGGTATCATCAGATCCGCATTAGATCAGAGGATGTGCACAAGACTGCTTTTAGAACAACGTTTGGCCTTTACGAATTTTTAGTGATGCCCTTTGGTCTCACAAATGCTCCTGCTACGTTTAATAGGATGATGGACAGAATTTTTCCGTCCACACCAGCAGTTTGTTGGTACATTCTTTGATGACATGATAGTCTACTCAAAGAATGAAGAGGAGCATAGGCATCACTTGGCCATTGTGTTCAAAGAGCTACGCAGTCATAGGTTGCTCATCAATGCAAAGAAAAGTGAGTTTTTTCTGGAAGAGATTCACTTTCTGGGACACATTGTCTCAAAGGATGGTGTCAGAATGGATCCTGCAAAAGTCGAAGCGATCAAGTCATGGCCAAATTTGAAGACGGTGCATGATGTCCGAAGCTTTTTGGGACTATGCTCCTATTACAGAAGGTTTATCCGAAATTTCGCTGAGATTGCTTCACCTTTACATGCTCTTCAAAAGAAGGCAGTCACCTTTAGATGGACACAAAAAGAGATTTTAGCTTTTAATCTCTTAAAGGAAAAGATGACTTCGGATCCAGTCATTGTGTTGCCAGATCTTAGGAAGTCATTTGTGGTCCAGTGTGATGCCTGCGGTAGTAGCATTGGTGCTGTGCTAATGCAAGATGGCAGGGTAGTAGCCTATGAGAGCAGAATTTTGCAAGGGCCAGAGATGACCATGCAGGTCTATGAGAAAGAATTACTGGCTGTGATTCATGCGCTCTTAAGTTGGAAACACTACCTGCTAGGTGCAGATTTCGTTGTCCAAACGGACCATCAGACCTTGCGATACTTCTTGACACAGACAAAGTTATCTGAAAAGCATATGCGATGGGCAAATATCTTGTCCATGTTCCATTTTCAGATTGTGCATGTGGAAGGCAAGAAGAACGTTGTGGCTGATGCCTTGTCAAGGAAGCCACAAATTTCAGCTGTGTCGATTCCTTATCATCATGAACTTGATGATATGAGAGAACAGTATGCAAATGATGAAGATTTTGCAAGGGTCTTCGAGCAACTAATGGATGGACAACGTCATGAACACTATCTTCTCAAAGATGGGTTCATGATGATGCATGGCAGATTGTGTGTCACAAAGCCATTGCGACGCAAAGTTATGGAAGAGAGTCATGTCCCACCGTATGCAGGGCATCGTGGTATCGATGCTACAGTTAAAGCGGTTGAGACATTCTTCTATTGGCCTACATTGAGAAGGGATGTGGATGCCTTTGTGCGAGAATGCCTAATATGCCAAAAGGTCAAGTTTGACAGGCAAAAGGCACCAGGGTTATTGCAACCACTACCTATTCCAGATAAACCATGGGAAAGTATTGCTATGGATTTTATCTTTGATCTTCCAAGAACGCAGACAGGAAACGATGGTATTTGGACCATTATTTGCAGATTCAGCAAACAGGCTCATTTTATTCCTGTCAGGAAGAAGATAAAGCCAGATCAGATGGCACGCTTGTTTATGAGCAATATTTTCAAGTATCATGGCATGCCACAGTCGATTGTTAGCGACCGTGATCCACGCATGACAAGTTTGTTCTGGAGAGGTTTGTTTGAGAATATGGGCACCACGCTCAAATTCTCTTCGTCATTTCATCCTCAAACAGATGGGCAGTCAGAAGAGGCAAATTCTACTGTCCTAGATCTGCTGAAGTGTTATGTGTCAGAGCATAAAGGAAAGTGGGAGCAGTATTTGCCATTGGTGGAGTATGCATACAATAATACAGTGCATTCATCAACTGGCAAGGCACCTTTCGAGATAGTTGAAGGTGGCAAGAAAGTTCCTCCCATACTGCATACAAAGGACAAGATATTTGAAGCAGATAAGTATGTTCAGGACATGGATGAAATGTACAAGAAGGTCAAAGTGGCCTTAGAAAGGACTCAGGCAAAGCAAAAGAAAGCAGCTGATCGTCACCGTCGTGAAGTGGTATATTCACTTGGTGATTGGGTGCTTCTACGGTTTGAAAAGGCAAGGTTAAAGAAGATGAAGGGCAAGGAAAGACTGTTTCCAAAGCTCAGCATGCGTTACTATGGGCCTTTTCAAGTGTGCGACATAATCAGTGATGTTGCATATAGGCTGAAATTGCCTGACAGTTGGAAGATTCACAATGCGTTTCATGTGAGTCTTCTCAGACCCTATGTGGGTGATGTGCCAGAAGATATACCAGCTGAACATCAGCCGGAAGTCGAGGAACTTGACGAGATCTTGCTCCCTGAACAGATTTTGGCACACAAAGAAAGGAAAGTGAAAGGCAAGGTTGCGAGGCGTTACTTGGTAAAGTTCAGAAACTATCCAACAATGGATGCTAAGTGGATGGAAGAAGGTGAACTTGCAGAGTCACCAACTGTGTTATCACTCTACCTGGAAGCCTTCGATTTGCAACCTACCTTGACCCCTTGAGTTTCAAAGCTACATGGATTGTCAGTGTGACAATGGCTTCTGAAACAAATGATGTACATGGTATTTAAAGTGAGCTCAAATGAAATACCTGTTACATGAATGTTAGAGCTGTACAGATTGTTAGTTTGGCAATTGCTCTTATGGAATGTCCAAAAGTTTGGTTAGTGCTATAGAAGTGAGTATTTCTTGTCAGTTTGTCAAGGATACAGTGATTGCTTCTATTGAAGAGTACATGTGTAACTGCATTCTTAAACTGTCGGTTTGGGTATGCTCGAAAGTGTTACGGGATCCAACGTGTACTATAAGACAGTGGCAAAATGAGCAGCTACCATTTTGTCATTGGAAAGTTAGTGACTCAAAGCAATGGCAGAGTGCGAAGCTACCACTATGTCATTGGGACAGGGTTCACACGCAGGCAATACATGAGTCGACGAGGTGTTGAATACACCAGGGTTGACAATGAGCATGTATGTGTCGTATATGTGTCGACAGGTGTTGAATACATCAGTGTTGACAGTAAGCATGGACGACATAGATGCAAACGAGGACGTTTGAGATTTCAAGAGGGGGGTATGTCACCAGCGTGTGACTACTATCTATCCTTTTTGTTGATTTCTTTCTTATTATCTATTTACTTTCACTTTTTGGAAACACCCCTCGGGAAATCTAACTGCCCTGCATTGCATAGCTAGTGTGGAACTGTCCAGAGGGAGTCCGGGCCTGAGGGCAAGAGAGCACTAAGGTTGGACAAGGACTATGGTTAGCCAAGTGGGGTCATTGACTAGCCAAAGTGGAATCCTTTGCTACAGAGGCTACATTTCAGTTCTGGATGTGGCCGCAGTGTACAAAGAGGGTCGGATGACCTAGAAAGATACAATGGCAGCATCTCCTAAAATTTAGGGAACTGCTATTTTGGGACCTGAAAATGTCTTCGCGTCATTACGTGCAGTTTGACATGGGGATCATTTTGTTACTCTGTGGCCAAGTCAACAGAGGCTGCAGGTGAGATATTTTTAGACCCGAGGGTCTAAAGCGGGAAAATGCACAAATGAGTGACACTTGGCACTCTGAGGCCAGTTTACTACTTATAGAGAAGGCAAAAACGTGATTTATAGCTGGGAGGCTCATTTTGCAAGTCTCTGTCACAGGTTAAGAGCTATGGAGTGCTTGCTTTCCCTCTTATGCACAGTGCGGTGCCAGGAGTGATGCCCTGCACGCTACGCACTGCCCTCTCTCTCCCCTTTGGCAGTATGTTATGCCCCTCTAGTGGGCTCTTCATTTGACCAATGTACAGTTGTGTGGGTTCATGCGCGATTGCCGAGGCAAGAGCCTCTTGCACAGGTACTGGATTAGCTAGCGGCTAATCCCCCCGCAGGTACAGGTGAATTCGGAGAGGTTTCACGCCAGAAATCTCGTCCGTTTCAAAGGGCAAGTAGCCCTACAGGTGCGGGAGCTCGAGGACTTGCTAGGGATGCGACCGGCACGCGGAACGGAGCCCGAAACAGTGAATTACAGCCTGCTGTGTATTTTTGCAGGTTTAGGGTTTTGGCCCTAAACGGACCCTAATACCCCCAGGAGGTTCGGGGACGCAAGGGGACCGCTGTACAGGCGATCTGGCGCATTTTCAGGGCTGAAAACAGAGAATTCAGCGTGCTGCAGATTCTCGCCAGGTTTTGCAAAGTGCCCGTAGGCGTCGGGAAAGTCAGTCAATGCGTGGGAATACTGACAGTGAAGGGTTCTAGTACAGTTATGCTGCCGAAATCAGGCTGGAACAGTGGAAATTCAGCCGAGTTTGTGCGGGGCAGCTTGTAGGGAACCACAGCGTTTATTCCCTCTTTTGAACAATAAAGAAATACCGAAAGGGGCGCCTAAGTTAGGGGCCAATCTGGTGTCCGTCTACTCATACAGGTGCAATCTAGCAGCCTGTATCCCTCTCCCCTTTGTTGTGTCTTGAAAGTACAGGTAAAATAGACGACTAATAATGGGTGAAAGCTAAATCAAGGTTTAAAGTAAAGTCTACCGCCCTTTTTGGATTGAACAGGCCGGTTTCATGGTTCCATCGACGGGATTAAATCACTTTTTCCCATAGAAGTGAGCCTTGGGCAGTTTTTGGACTTGAAGACACAGGGGATCATAGACCAGACACAGGGAATTGCAATTATGGCTGACAGACCAGATGATGTGACTGAAGAGGTTTCCTCTTCACAGGGTCAACAGACACATGAAGTGGGTGAGTCCTCAAGACCACCACAGACTGATGATGATATATTCAGGACCCAGTTGGCTACTGCTGTGGCTATGTTCACACAAGTAATGCAGAACCCAAGGTTTTTAGCCTTTCTGCAACCTCCTGTTCCGTCTCAGCAAGTTGGGTCACTGGATCATATTCAAAAGCCTGTTAAGGCTCGAACACAGGTGATTCATACCGCACAGTCAATGGAAACACCTGTACACTTGACGGAGAACATGCAGTCTCCACAACGTATGCCTAAGGTGCAAGAACAGGTGGTTGAGATGCCAGTTTTTCAAGCTGTACCAATTCAGCCCGCCACCTTTCAGCAGCCTATAGCTGGTTCTAATGGGCAGGGAAGCAACTTACAGGCTATGCAACAAGTCTTCCCACCACCTTCAGTACACCCTGGCTATTTTGGAGGTGGATCCGTATTCCAAAGCATGGCTGGTCATGCACCTGGAAATCAGTTTTATACGCCAGGAACAGTGTTTGGGGGTGCTCAAACGATGATGCCTAACCCCATGTACAGTGTCATGGGTATGCAACCAGGGTTTCAAAGCACTCAGGGACAATTTGGGATGCCACAAGCAAATTTTGGCATGGCTGGAATTACAAATCAGCAGCCAAATATGGCATTTCCAGGTCAAGTTAATAGCGGCCAAGGAACACAGATGAACCCTATTAGTGTTCCCATGTTTCAGTCACTTCCATATGACAATTTAACGCCGCTGGAGAGGCCAACTCCGTACAAAGAAGGTGGCAAAGGTGTGTCATTCACGACCTTTACAGGGTTTGATGACAGGAAGAAGGCTCTTTCATTCCTCCAGCAGTTTGATAAGGCCTATGCAGGGGGAAACTTTACAGAGGCTTCAAAGGTCCGCAAGGCAGCCACTTTCTTGACAGGGAATGCGGGACAATGGTGGACAACTTTATTGCTTCAAGGGCAAGCTCCGTCCACATGGATTTACTTCAAGCAGATTTTTGCAGCAGCATGGTTATCTGATGATTTCGAAGCAGATGTCATGACAGAATGGCACCAGCTAAATGCTGCCACTTGCAGAAATCTGGATGATTACAATCGGAAGTTTTGGAAAGCTCTACTTCCAGTAACTTCCTATAGGTTTGTGCCATTGACAGAACAGATTGAAAAATACTGTTGTGGCCTACCCAAAGGATTGAGAAAATACTGCACGAAGACAAAAGTCACTACTTTGACGCAGCTCATCGAGGTAGCAAACACTGGCAATGGTTTGCTCAAGGGAGAAGATTGTGAATTTAACACTGGCGTCAAGGCAGGATCAGGCAAGAAAAATTCAGCCAAGAAGCACGTTCCCAATGAGGCTCCTAAAGGGACTCAGGAGTCAGCCAACGCAGGGAAAGACAAAGCTACGGCTGAATCAGAAAAAGGACCAGCAAAGAAATGGAAAAGACGTTTTCCTCGCAAGTCAGAAGAGCAAAAGAAGGTCCTGAGGACAGAGAACAAATGCTTTATATGTGAGCAGCCTGGCCACATTGCTTACAACTGTCCTACAAAGAAAAGGCCAGCTGATTCTGAAGACAAGGAAGACAAGAAAGGAAAGAAGCCCATGGCTGGTCTAGTGCCAGATATGGTGGGCGATAAGCCAAATTCGGATGCAAGTGAGCTTTGCAGAGCATGGGGAAAGGTCAGGGATCAAACAGTGCTTATCTTCTTTGATCCAGGTGCCAAAGCCAACTTTATTTCCCCAGAATTGGCTTCAAAGTTGGGAATCAGACCTGAAGAGATGGGGTATACAGCAGAGGCAGGTTTGGCATGTCCTGGCCATACAGAGGCTGTGACACCCATCATTGGAAAGTTGCGTCTACATATCCAGTCCTATGTAGATGCTGAAGAATTTTACATCATGCCACTGGACGGATGTGATGTGTTGTTAGGTATTCCTTGGTTGTTTCGTGTACAGGGAATCCTGGATGCCTACAACAAAAAGATCACTGTACAGAGCAGGGGAAAGACTCATATTCTGGATGTAAAGCTTAAAGGGGAGTCTATTCCTACTGTATCAGCTTCTGCTATTACTTCTGTAATGAAAAAGCATCTTTCTGCGTACTTGGTTTTTGCACGTGAAGTGTCAGATTGTGATGAATCAAATTTATCTGTGCTAGATAAAGAAAGGTCAATGTTTTTACAACAGTATAGTGACTGTTTTTCCGATTCATTACCGTCTCAATTACCGCCAGAGAGACCCGAGGACCATGCGATAGATTTGGTGCCAGGCTGTAGCCCACCAAATAAGCCTCCGTACAGGGTTAGTGCGGCTCAGCAGAAAGAGATAATGGGCCAAGTACAGGAGCTGTTAGAAAAAGGGCTGATTCAGCCCAGTTCATCTCCATTCTGTTCTCCAGTATTGTTGGTGCAGAAAAAAGATGGCTCATGGCGTATGTGCATCGACTACCGTGCACTGAACAAGAATACCATCAAGAATAGGTTCCCTATACCTAGAATTGATGATATTATGGACAAATTAGAAGGAGCAGCTATGTTTAGCAGGATAGATCTAAAGAGTGGGTATCATCAGATCCGCATTAGATCAGAGGATGTGCACAAGACTGCTTTTAGAACAACGTTTGGCCTTTACGAATTTTTAGTGATGCCCTTTGGTCTCACAAATGCTCCTGCTACGTTTAATAGGATGATGGACAGAATTTTCCGTCCACACCAGCAGTTTGTTGGTACATTCTTTGATGACATGATAGTCTACTCAAAGAATGAAGAGGAGCATAGGCATCACTTGGCCATTGTGTTCAAAGAGCTACGCAGTCATAGGTTGCTCATCAATGCAAAGAAAAGTGAGTTTTTTCTGGAAGAGATTCACTTTCTGGGACACATTGTCTCAAAGGATGGTGTCAGAATGGATCCTGCAAAAGTCGAAGCGATCAAGTCATGGCCAAATTTGAAGACGGTGCATGATGTCCGAAGCTTTTTGGGACTATGCTCCTATTACAGAAGGTTTATCCGAAATTTCGCTGAGATTGCTTCACCTTTACATGCTCTTCAAAAGAAGGCAGTCACCTTTAGATGGACACAAAAAGAGATTTTAGCTTTTAATCTCTTAAAGGAAAAGATGACTTCGGATCCAGTCATTGTGTTGCCAGATCTTAGGAAGTCATTTGTGGTCCAGTGTGATGCCTGCGGTAGTAGCATTGGTGCTGTGCTAATGCAAGATGGCAGGGTAGTAGCCTATGAGAGCAGAATTTTGCAAGGGCCAGAGATGACCATGCAGGTCTATGAGAAAGAATTACTGGCTGTGATTCATGCGCTCTTAAGTTGGAAACACTACCTGCTAGGTGCAGATTTCGTTGTCCAAACGGACCATCAGACCTTGCGATACTTCTTGACACAGACAAAGTTATCTGAAAAGCATATGCGATGGGCAAATATCTTGTCCATGTTCCATTTTCAGATTGTGCATGTGGAAGGCAAGAAGAACGTTGTGGCTGATGCCTTGTCAAGGAAGCCACAAATTTCAGCTGTGTCGATTCCTTATCATCATGAACTTGATGATATGAGAGAACAGTATGCAAATGATGAAGATTTTGCAAGGGTCTTCGAGCAACTAATGGATGGACAACGTCATGAACACTATCTTCTCAAAGATGGGTTCATGATGATGCATGGCAGATTGTGTGTCACAAAGCCATTGCGACGCAAAGTTATGGAAGAGAGTCATGTCCCACCGTATGCAGGGCATCGTGGTATCGATGCTACAGTTAAAGCGGTTGAGACATTCTTCTATTGGCCTACATTGAGAAGGGATGTGGATGCCTTTGTGCGAGAATGCCTAATATGCCAAAAGGTCAAGTTTGACAGGCAAAAGGCACCAGGGTTATTGCAACCACTACCTATTCCAGATAAACCATGGGAAAGTATTGCTATGGATTTTATCTTTGATCTTCCAAGAACGCAGACAGGAAACGATGGTATTTGGACCATTATTTGCAGATTCAGCAAACAGGCTCATTTTATTCCTGTCAGGAAGAAGATAAAGCCAGATCAGATGGCACGCTTGTTTATGAGCAATATTTTCAAGTATCATGGCATGCCACAGTCGATTGTTAGCGACCGTGATCCACGCATGACAAGTTTGTTCTGGAGAGGTTTGTTTGAGAATATGGGCACCACGCTCAAATTCTCTTCGTCATTTCATCCTCAAACAGATGGGCAGTCAGAAGAGGCAAATTCTACTGTCCTAGATCTGCTGAAGTGTTATGTGTCAGAGCATAAAGGAAAGTGGGAGCAGTATTTGCCATTGGTGGAGTATGCATACAATAATACAGTGCATTCATCAACTGGCAAGGCACCTTTCGAGATAGTTGAAGGTGGCAAGAAAGTTCCTCCCATACTGCATACAAAGGACAAGATATTTGAAGCAGATAAGTATGTTCAGGACATGGATGAAATGTACAAGAAGGTCAAAGTGGCCTTAGAAAGGACTCAGGCAAAGCAAAAGAAAGCAGCTGATCGTCACCGTCGTGAAGTGGTATATTCACTTGGTGATTGGGTGCTTCTACGGTTTGAAAAGGCAAGGTTAAAGAAGATGAAGGGCAAGGAAAGACTGTTTCCAAAGCTCAGCATGCGTTACTATGGGCCTTTTCAAGTGTGCGACATAATCAGTGATGTTGCATATAGGCTGAAATTGCCTGACAGTTGGAAGATTCACAATGCGTTTCATGTGAGTCTTCTCAGACCCTATGTGGGTGATGTGCCAGAAGATATACCAGCTGAACATCAGCCGGAAGTCGAGGAACTTGACGAGATCTTGCTCCCTGAACAGATTTTGGCACACAAAGAAAGGAAAGTGAAAGGCAAGGTTGCGAGGCGTTACTTGGTAAAGTTCAGAAACTATCCAACAATGGATGCTAAGTGGATGGAAGAAGGTGAACTTGCAGAGTCACCAACTGTGTTATCACTCTACCTGGAAGCCTTCGATTTGCAACCTACCTTGACCCCTTGAGTTTCAAAGCTACATGGATTGTCAGTGTGACAATGGCTTCTGAAACAAATGATGTACATGGTATTTAAAGTGAGCTCAAATGAAATACCTGTTACATGAATGTTAGAGCTGTACAGATTGTTAGTTTGGCAATTGCTCTTATGGAATGTCCAAAAGTTTGGTTAGTGCTATAGAAGTGAGTATTTCTTGTCAGTTTGTCAAGGATACAGTGATTGCTTCTATTGAAGAGTACATGTGTAACTGCATTCTTAAACTGTCGGTTTGGGTATGCTCGAAAGTGTTACGGGATCCAACGTGTACTATAAGACAGTGGCAAAATGAGCAGCTACCATTTTGTCATTGGAAAGTTAGTGACTCAAAGCAATGGCAGAGTGCGAAGCTACCACTATGTCATTGGGACAGGGTTCACACGCAGGCAATACATGAGTCGACGAGGTGTTGAATACACCAGGGTTGACAATGAGCATGTATGTGTCGTATATGTGTCGACAGGTGTTGAATACATCAGTGTTGACAGTAAGCATGGACGACATAGATGCAAACGAGGACGTTTGAGATTTCAAGAGGGGGGTATGTCACCAGCGTGTGACTACTATCTATCCTTTTTGTTGATTTCTTTCTTATTATCTATTTACTTTCACTTTTTGGAAACACCCCTCGGGAAATCTAACTGCCCTGCATTGCATAGCTAGTGTGGAACTGTCCAGAGGGAGTCCGGGCCTGAGGGCAAGAGAGCACTAAGGTTGGACAAGGACTATGGTTAGCCAAGTGGGGTCATTGACTAGCCAAAGTGGAATCCTTTGCTACAGAGGCTACATTTCAGTTCTGGATGTGGCCGCAGTGTACAAAGAGGGTCGGATGACCTAGAAAGATACAATGGCAGCATCTCCTAAAATTTAGGGAACTGCTATTTTGGGACCTGAAAATGTCTTCGCGTCATTACGTGCAGTTTGACATGGGGATCATTTTGTTACTCTGTGGCCAAGTCAACAGAGGCTGCAGGTGAGATATTTTTAGACCCGAGGGTCTAAAGCGGGAAAATGCACAAATGAGTGACACTTGGCACTCTGAGGCCAGTTTACTACTTATAGAGAAGGCAAAAACGTGATTTATAGCTGGGAGGCTCATTTTGCAAGTCTCTGTCACAGGTTAAGAGCTATGGAGTGCTTGCTTTCCCTCTTATGCACAGTGCGGTGCCAGGAGTGATGCCCTGCACGCTACGCACTGCCCTCTCTCTCCCCTTTGGCAGTATGTTATGCCCCTCTAGTGGGCTCTTCATTTGACCAATGTACAGTTGTGTGGGTTCATGCGCGATTGCCGAGGCAAGAGCCTCTTGCACAGGTACTGGATTAGCTAGCGGCTAATCCCCCCGCAGGTACAGGTGAATTCGGAGAGGTTTCACGCCAGAAATCTCGTCCGTTTCAAAGGGCAAGTAGCCCTACAGGTGCGGGAGCTCGAGGACTTGCTAGGGATGCGACCGGCACGCGGAACGGAGCCCGAAACAGTGAATTACAGCCTGCTGTGTATTTTTGCAGGTTTAGGGTTTTGGCCCTAAACGGACCCTAATACCCCCAGGAGGTTCGGGGACGCAAGGGGACCGCTGTACAGGCGATCTGGCGCATTTTCAGGGCTGAAAACAGAGAATTCAGCGTGCTGCAGATTCTCGCCAGGTTTTGCAAAGTGCCCGTAGGCGTCGGGAAAGTCAGTCAATGCGTGGGAATACTGACAGTGAAGGGTTCTAGTACAGTTATGCTGCCGAAATCAGGCTGGAACAGTGGAAATTCAGCCGAGTTTGTGCGGGGCAGCTTGTAGGGAACCACAGCGTTTATTCCCTCTTTTGAACAATAAAGAAATACCGAAAGGGGCGCCTAAGTTAGGGGCCAATCTGGTGTCCGTCTACTCATACAGGTGCAATCTAGCAGCCTGTATCCCTCTCCCCTTTGTTGTGTCTTGAAAGTACAGGTAAAATAGACGACTAATAATGGGTGAAAGCTAAATCAAGGTTTAAAGTAAAGTCTACCGCCCTTTTTGGATTGAACAGGCCGGTTTCAGTCTGTCTGTTCTTCAATCTTGCTTCATATGCTTGCAAGATTGCATCTAAGGGTTCATTGATCTTATCTACCAATACCGACCCTCCTGAGCTTGCACTCTTTGGTCCTTCCGTTGATTTTAGAGAGTCGGACTCTCTTTGCTGTTTAAGTTGCTCTCGAGCTATCGTTAGCTCAGCTTCTACATCTTTTTGTTTTCGCTCACGTCTAGCTTTCATTTTCGCTCTTCGTTCTTTCCAAGGATTATCACGACTGACGCTAGACTTGTGAGTCTTGATTTCTTCTTGATTTTGATCGTTACTCTTGGGTTGATTGTCATTTTTCCTTTCTTGGGCTCTCGTCAAGACCTTAACAGGAATCGGAGTTTCGTTTTCTGACACTCCACTCGACGGTAGCGCTCCCAACATATTCAAGGTAGTTTTTACTCGTTTGCTCGAGTTTTTAGGGCAATCGGGGATCAAGTGAGTAATTCCACACTCCGTGCAATATGCGTTGACCCTAATGATTTCGTCATGAGGGCAGTCCCTCAGCCAATGGTCTCCTCCACACTTGTAGCATGGTCCTTTAGGCTGTTGAGGTGCTCCTGGGGCTCCTCTTTGTTGGTGTGCAATTCTTTGCCCGCTCATGCCTCCGTTGGCTATGAACAACAGTGTTCTTTCATCCAGGCTATATCGTCCTTCTCCCGTTGCCTGTGCAGCAGTTGGTGGTCCTGTATTTCCTATAATGCTCCATGGTTTTGGTGTAGAGGGTTCGTCCGGTGGATAATAGACAGAGTTCGCCGCATATCCATTGGGCTCGTCATAGTATGCATGCATAGGTACCAAAGCCTTCTCGTCCGACTCAGTTACTGTGGGTGTGTATCTTATGCCAACGGGTCGTAATCCTGGTAGAGGTGGTTGTTGTCCCAACACTGGTTGTGGTCTTTCTACGCCTACAGGTCCTGGTAGGTTGCCTGTTTGATATCTAGGCATCGGTGGGACTTGAGGAGATGTCGCCTGAGCTTGCGGAGCATATGGTCGTTCTCTCACATATCCCTTGTTATAATAAAACTCCTCTGTCCCATGGTTTGTCCATTTTTGTTCAATCGCACACCATTTTGGTTGTTTAGCTTGTGGTTTGGAATACAAGTTAATCTTTTTAAGCACTTCCTCTACAAGCTGCTCTTGGCTTACCGCTACTTCCCCCTTCAGTGTTGTCTTAGCAGACTTGCCTCCGCTTTGTTGTGAGAAAGAATCATCGTCAAGATCCTTGAACTCACCCTCTTTGTAGACCGCACAATTGTCCACAAGGTATAGAGCTTCCTTGGTTAAATCATTCAACGTAGTGCTCCTTTTCATATGTAAGTCCTTTTGAAGATCTGCATTCCTTAGTCCTTGGATAAATATAAGCATAAGTCTGGACTAAGTTGGTAGTTCTTCCACGGGACAGAACTTAACATATCTTTTTAATCGGAGGGCGGCCTTCCGCACGGACTCTCCATCTTTCTATTTAAATTTATGGATTTGCGAGACTGTATTATGAGCTATCCCCCTTTGTGAGAATTCCTCGATAAACTCGTCAAACACTTCCTCCATAGACTCAAAGTCTCTTCGCTCCACCGAGTCAAACCATGTAGCCGCATCATTCTCTAAGGTTAAACCGAATCCTGCAAATTGGGTAGGAAAGTCTAGCACCTCTTCAGCTCTAATTACACGCACAAAGGTTGCTACATGATCTCTTGGATCCTTGCTTCCCGTATATTTCTTGTTTACCCATTTTTGCACTTGAGAAGGTCTAATTCTACAATGGTCTCCAAATCTCATCATGGGATCTCCCCGTCCTAGTCGATATACTTCCTCTGGTCTCCTGTAGTGGCCAGGTTCCTCTCCCAATGATGCTCCTAATCCATAATTTCTAGCAGTTCTCGTGAGAGATGGTTCATCTCTCCGAACTCGTTCTCGGGGTGTTCTTCCAAGCTCAGTTGACCCCTGAGTCTTTGGCTTACTCTCTCCTTGATATTGTGCATAGAGCGGTGGTTCTTGTAAATCCCTTAACCCTCGTGCGGTTTGATAACCCTCTCGGGTTTGGTCTTGTTCTAATGTAGCACTCTGACGAAGCCATGCCTGCAGTGATGACTGAGTAGTTGGTTGGTCCTGGTAGTTGGACGTCGGTGGTCGGGTAGAATGTGAGGTAACGTCATACTCTTCTGAAAAGGGATTAGTCGACTTCCTAGGGGTGTAGGTGGCTCTTGGTACCTCGTCGGGGCCATAGGTCGATGCTCCCGGAACTGTTGCCTTTTCAACCTCTTCTGGGAGAATACGTTTGTATTCTCGCCCGTATCTGTCAACAAAAACAATATCCTTCCCCATAGCAGTTTCATAAGAAAATAAGTAAAGAACCTTGTCTTTGCTTAATTCATTTGGGTAGGGTTCCTTGCATCGAAAGTAAGAGAATATTCCCTCGCTTTCATGCTTGTAAATCCCTACATTCTCATTATAGGTTGGGACCCTGGTTGTTTTCTTATCATACATAAAAAGCGCTCTAAGTCGATCAATGTTAGGAGGCGGTTCTTGGGTTTCTGAAACCATTTTCCCTTTTGCCACGTTATCCCCATATCTGTTGTAATCCTCAGGGTTACTCACTATCAGATAGTGGTTTCCCTTTTCGTCTCTGAATCTGTCTCCATCATCGTAGACTCGAATTATCTCTAGTCTCTGAGCCGGTCTTTCTTCAATACAAATACACTTGCGTCCCCGATAGTCAGAATAGACTAGGGCTCCCCTCGAGTTAGTTCCTTCCAAGAAGATTATAGTGAACTGGGTTTCGTTTAAAGGATGTAGGGAGGTGCTCCCTCCTGGCATTGGTCCTTCACCGATGAAACCTATTGGCTGTTGACTCCCCATCATGAAGAAGGACTTTTCCGACGAAGTGTCAGTATCACTACCCTCTTCAATGATTGGTGCCAATGGGTCTAGTCTCGTCTGAGTCAAGGTTGTCCACGTCCGTCGAACGGAACGATCCGTCCGTTCCGTCCCGTCCCATCCGTTCCGTCCGATCGAAAAAAAATGACCGTTGGCGGACTTTTTTGACTGTTTTTACAGCCGTTTTGTAGCGCCACGTGCTGACAGTTTTTGAACGCTAAAACTTGAACGTTGGGGGCCTTGGAGCCTTGGCCCTTGGGGCATCATAAGCCAATGTGCCATCCCACCCCACCCCCACCCCCCCCCCCCAACATCCACACACACACACACACACACACACAAAGCCACATGGGCCATGGCCATGGCACATGGAATTTGAATTTTGAAGCATGCTCTCTCTTTAACCCTCTTCTCCCTCTCTCCTCAAAACCTATATAAGGTTACCCACCCTCTCTTCTTCTCCATATATCCCTCAAGCTCTCTCATTCATCTCCTTACCTACTCAAGCTCCCTCAAGCTCTCTCCATTCATCAAGGGCCAAGGCTTCAAGCTTTGGCACTCCATCAAGGCTTCAAGCTCCCTCATCTCCTTCAAGCTCTCCATTAATCCTTCAAGCTCTCTTCATCTCCTTCAAGCTCTCCATTATTTCTTAAGCTCCCTTCATCTCCATCCATCTCCTTCAAGCTCTCCATTACTCTAAAGTTCTCTCATCACTCCCCATCCCTCAAGCTCTACATAATGCCGCCCGCTCTTCATGAAGCCTTCAACAAGCATTGCCGCTACTTTGAAAGGGTGAAGAACAAGCAAAATGTTTGCAAATGGTATTGCAAATATTGCCCGAAGACCATGACCTCAAGCTCCACCCGCCTTATCATCCACTTGACCAAGGAGAAGCGGGTCCTTGTTCGAATATCCCCGACGACATTCTCCAAGAGTGCAAAGCAAAGTATCTCCCCTTGAAGACGCGCAAGGCATCGGAAGAGGTAATTCCGCCCGACCATGATCTCTCCGATTCGGGAGAGGATGCTTCTCCATCAATGTCCGTTGCATCCGGCGACGCTACCATGGCCTCCACCGAGGGTGGTAGCGTCTCAAAGAAGAGCAAAAGAAGTCATGGTGGGCGGCCTCCAAAGAAAGCTACTCTTGCACAAACGGTGGGTGGAACTTCCAGTCCATTGTCTTTCCTCAAAGAGAGGCAACGACAAGCGGAGATAGAGATTGCACGCACCATCATCGAGTGCAATCTCTCTTTTCATATTCTTCGCACGGATCATTGGAAACGCATGGTGAAGGCTATTGCCGCGGTTGGTCCATGTGAAGGGTGGACGGGAGTGTCATACCATGACATGCGCACCAAAAAGCTTGATGAAGAGAGGGCACGAATCGACAAGTCTCTTGACCCCGTGCGTGCCGGATGGGTAAAGTATGGTTGCTCTATTCCCACCGATGGATGGAGTGACCGCAAGAAGAGGGGAATCATTAATATCCTTGTCTCATGCCCTCTTGGCACCTACTTCTTGCGAGCGGTTGATGCGGGAGCAAGGGGGAAAAAGGTCACGGGTGCCTTCATTTACCGCCACATTCGTCAAGCCATAAAAGAGGTAAAAAATTTTATTCCACTCTGAAGTATCTACTATTTTCAATTTTGTCTTTTGCTTTGGCTCTTCTCACTTTCCCTTCTTTCTCCATATGTAGATCGGTCCAAGCAACGTCATTCAAGTAATCACCAACAATGCCTCCAATTGTGCTTCCATGGCCAAAAAGCTAGAGGCGGAGTATCCACACATAGTATGGACTCCATGTGCATCACATTGCATTGACCTCCTCTTGGAGGACATTGGCGACCTACCTTGGGTGAAGGACATTCTATCCCAAGCCCTCTCCATCGTCAACTTCATCAACAAAAAGGTGAGAGTACTTGCGATATATCACACTTACTCCGGCTTGGAGTTGAAGAAGCCTTCCGCAACACGCTTTGCCGCTATGTGGCTCCTCCTTGAGCGCCTCTATGATGTGCAAACCAACTTGCAAAAGACAATGGTCTCAGATGAGTTCAAAGCATGGATTGAAGAAGAGACCCAATCATCCCAACAAGATGCAAAGGCCATCCAACGGCTTTGCTTGAAGGAGGAGTTTTGGCAAGAGGTCAAGGGTCTTGTCATGGTGGTATTGCCATTGTATAAGGTGCTTCGGATGACCGACATGGAAGGGTCTACCATAGGTCTCCTTTACCACTTCATGGAGGAGGCTTACAAGGAGATTGAGAGATCCACCATTCTTGATGGAGCACCCGATGGTTCACGGTAAACATATCACCTTATGATTTATGTACATTGTAAGTTGTCTTTTTCTATCTACGGTTCTACCCTTCCATGCTTGACTATCTTTCTCTCTCTCTTCGTAGTGATGTGTTGGAGGACTCTCCAAAGAGAGATGACATTCTCTTCCTTGTTAAAAAGCGGTGGGATTGGATGAGGCGACCAATCCATGGCTTTGCCGCCCTCTTGCATCCGGCTTTCAAAAAGCCATCCATCTTTGCGGATCAAGCACTTCAAGAGGAGCGCGACAAGTACCTTCCAAAGATACTCAATGAAGAACACCATGGAGAGTTTCTCCAAGAGCTCATCAACTATGGAGACCAAAGAGGCACGGCATTCGCTTCCTCGGTGTGTTGGAAGAGGGATTCGTTAATGAAGCCTCTTTTTTGGTGGGAATGTTTTGGCTATCAATTGCCTCACCTTCAAAGGGTGGCATTGAGGGTTCTTGGACAGGTATATCATATATATTAATAATTATACATAATGCCATACCATAAATTATAAATTTATAATCTCAATCGTGTCATCATTTGACATTCATCATTCATGTGACATAAGTCACCTCTCAATTTAAAATTCCCATAATTCAAATCTCATGCCTCTCTTCTATCATCTATGTGCTCTAGGATTGCTCATCGGGTGCATGTGAGCGGAATTGGTCGGCGTATTCTCTTATACACACCAAGATCCGCAACAAGCTTTCTACGAAGCAATTGGAGCGGCTTATCTATTGTCGCTCCAATTTACGCATGTTGAGGTCCATGCATGAGATGCCCATGGCTAGGCAGGTAATTGAGTTGGCTACATCATACTCTTTATTTATGCTTTCACATGTATGATGTAATATGTATGATGTAATATGTATGATGTATCATGTGCTCATATTTTTGGCATGCCAAATTGCTAACTCCATTAATCTTCTTGCATGTTGTAAATGACAAATAGGTGAATGTAGATGAATGCAAGCTCTCCATTGAGACTCTTAAGAGTCTCAACAAAGATCGCGATCCAGAGGAGGAGCAAATATTTCGAGACCTCTACTTGGAGTTGGAGGAGATTGATCGCCGTGTCTCTCGCACACGGTCCCGCAAGAAGGTGGTTGTGCGAGCTTTGGCAACTACAGGTAGAGGAGCTTCCACTTCGGTTGCTCGTGGGAGTGGAAGAGCGTCGGCACGGACACCCAGGTCCTATGTGCGGCGAGGCTCGGGTACCGATCTACTATGGCGGACACCACTTTGGAGAATGTGTCCATTTCTAGGCCTGCGGATCCTAGAGAGCCAGAGTTTGATGATGAGGGCAACATCCTTAGTGAGAGAGATTATGGTCTTGCATCTAGTGCATCTGATGCAAGTAGTGATGAGGATGATGCAGCTACCTCTAGCTCAAGCTCTAGCTCAAGCTCGGACCACAACTCCGGTGATGAGAGCGATATGAGCACTTAGAACTCTCTCTTTATGCTTTAAAGTTTGCACCCATGGGCCATGAGACTATGAGTTGTGTGACGTGTCACTACTTTTTTGTACTACTTTTTGTCACTTGTATCTCTCGAGCCTCGACTCTCTACTTATGTAATGAATTATGAAATCAAATGCAATCATGATCATCTTTTTTCGAACATTGCCGTTTCCAATGTCCATGGCCAAATCTTTAATGTTCTTACTTGTAAGACATGTCCTTTAAGTTGTATGTACTTAATACTAAGTAGTTACTCATAATAGAGTAAAAGCTCTGAAAAATATATGATTTATTTTTTTGCATCGTACGTTACTTCAACGTACGTCTATTTTTTTTTAGTTCGATTAGTACCGCACGTCTTCGTACGTGTAACCATTGTACGTGACCGTACGTGTCAACTATGGTCTGAGTTACACTCTCTTCTGTGGACGTGGTGCTAATTTGACTTTTGACACTTTTAGCTCCCGACTTAACAAAGGCTCCTGACCTTAAATACATAAGAATGAAAGTTTTGTTGCAAAATTAAAGCTTACCTGGACTCCTTCTTCCTGTATAGCTTTCTGATGACCTCCTTCTCGGATCTACACAAGGATGGTTAGTCTGTTCACAAGTGTTGTCCCTGAATTACCAAAAAATCTTTCAAGTATATACAGCAACCACTTAGTCAGTCTTCTGGTGGTCCAATTTCAATTATGAAATGACGGTTGGGATCTATATAGAGAGTATGTCCTAGCAATATAGTCACAAATTGCAAAAAGTATCTGATTCACTACTTCCTTAGTCTATCGCGATAGACTGACAGTTTGCTCTGGCACAAGTCAATTCAAAATTGTGACTTTACCCTTGAGTTCCAGTTACCCTCTATAGCCTATCCCCCAAGTTTTGTGAAGTTTGGACACTTGGGTTGGGTTTTGGTCGCATTTTAGTATTTCAGTCGGAGCTTGATTCTCTATCTAACCCTCAGCTTGACCTTCAGTGATCTAAATGCCTTGAATTTTGGTGTGTCTGCTATTTAGGCCTTGATAAAGCTCTCCCTAGGGAAAATTTGAAAGAAAAGTTCCCCAGCATAAATTTCCTTGGTCTATCGTGATAGACTGAGCACTTTCTCCATTTTCAGCTTTTTTACAAAGTTTTCTCCACAGTTGGTTTAGCCTCCCCTTGTGTAGTGCATTGACCAATTTTGGCACTGTTTGGACATTTGGTCAAAGACTTCTTGCCCTTGTCTCTGAATTCAAACTCCAAACACCAGTTTTGAAGTTTTGGGGTCAAAATTGGTGTTCAAATTCACTCAATTTTTGTGAGTATCCTTGTATTGATGTGTTAAGCTTGTGGTATAAGGGTTTTTTGCTTGTTGCTAAACAAACACCACCTTCACCAGTCTATCGCGATAGACCAGGCAGTGAGCAATGGGGACTTCATTTTTTGTCTGTTTTTGCATAGTCTTGTTCCCTGTGTCCATATAAGTCTATCCCCCAAGTTTTATGAAGTTTGGACTTATTTTGACCTCAAACTCAAGCACTTCACAAATTTCACTTTTCTCTGACAATTCACAACTCCATTGCACTTGAAGTGATGCAAATTTGATGACACTGCATCTTAAACTTGTGCACATCAGTCATACCTCATGACACAGTCAGTTTACCCTTGGCTAATGGTTATATCTCATCTTGGCCTCTTTAGGTTCACTTAGTGTTTCCTTATGACAATCACTTGTTTCTTTTTTTTGTTTGTTTTTTGCGGTTTTATAGCGTTTTTCTACTCTATTTCTTCACAAGTATAACAAGCACTCAAAACCAAAAACCACAACTCCACATTATCCTATTTAACTAAATCTAACTAGTCGCAGACCTTCAGCAAGACACAAGCTTCCTAGCTATCCACTAGACCTCAGGATACTCTATCCTGGATCTTGTTCTAAAAGTTAAAGCTCTCTATAGTCAAAACTAAAGTAAGCTAACCATCACACGAGTGACGTAGATCTCCCTACTTAAGGTCTTGTGTCCCCGGCAGCGGCGCCAATGTTTTAGGGCAAAACTACTCCCCTGTTCATACTCACGAGCACGACACAGACAACATACTTATCATCCGATGACACGACTAACCCGTAGGTGCACGTAGGCAATCTCGTTAGCTTGTCAGGCTGAGACCAATCTACACATACGCACTTTTATGATGCATCAATCACTAACCCTAGTAGAATGCAACCCACTCTATCCCTAAACGCTCACAACACCGTTTACACGTCCAATGAACTCGGAATCGCATCAAACTTACTAGGCATCATCCTCTCACTAGGACATACTTACCTATAAGTCTAATCTCACCAGATTTGAACCCTAGCTATCTCGAATACTGTCGCGATAGACCAACAGGTCATAATCCAAAAGTGGGTGAAACTTAAGTTTATCAGTATTTATGTGTAGCTAATCTCTTTCTCATTCCATGAAGCACTTGATTATTGAAAACAGACACCGTTTGTGCTACTTACAAGCAAAACAAGCTCGAGGAAGAATCGATCGCGATCAACTCGAAACGGCGAATGCGTGGCGTGGGCACGTAGCTCTCGGAGAGACTACCACGATGGTGTGGTCGCGTCATGAATCCGGTGAGGGAGAAGCGTGTAGCGAAGAGGATAAGACTCTCTCTCTCTCTCTCTCTCTCTCTCTCTCTCTCTCTCTCTCTCTCTCTCTCTCTCTCTCTCTCTCTCAGACTCGTACGACACAGGATTAATGTTCAAAAAATGTTGTCCAAAAAATGGTTCTAAGGTGACTTTTATACTTTAGTCACCTTAGCTCAAAAATGTACATGGAATTCTCTTGCTCATGATTACAAAGTGGGAATAAATCTGAGTCCTGACTAACTGACTAATATTTACATAATCCAAACGAATGGATCAAAATGATAAGAAGTCTTTGACATAAAAAATGGAATTTGATATGCTTTACAAGATGGGCTCATTACAACCGTTGGACCAATGGGGCTCCAACAGCAAGGAACTTACAACAAGACTTGGATTCAATTCAAGGCTGAATTTTTTGACAAATTTTTTTCCTCTATGCTTTGAAGAAGGCATCCAAGAAGATTGGGATCGGTTTGCCCAAAAGGAACACGAGTGAGTCAAAGCAAGTAGTGGTTCACTCTTGCCAAGGTAGCTCCATTCTTGATCCTCTCTGAGGAAGGAAAGATGAACAAATTTAACGAAGGACTTTTGCCCGAATTTGTAAACCCATCTGCAAGATACTTTGCAGCAGATGGTGGAGTCCGCAATAAAAGCTGAAAGTGTACACCTTGATGTATATAGAATACAATCCCCGCAGTGGGACGAGAATCATTGAACCCAGAAACAACAAATTTTTGTTACCTCTCCTCGAAGGATACGTTGCTATCCGGAGAAAGTTTGGAGTAAGGGAATTCAATCTAACTCCTGAGTTTTTTGAATAGAAGACCCTCAAACTTCAAGTGAGAGGGCAGGTCTGATCAAAGTTACGTGTTTGAGGAAGTTACAAAGCGCGTTTTCTTTTTCGCACGAGGATTGCATAAGTCTAGCCAAGACTGATCACTCTTGAGTGCTTATGAGAGTAGGGTTGAGTCAGAACATTGTTTTATACGATGAACTACTTTGCTTAACCATCCGGAAGGTCCATAATTGATCTGGTATCCGGTAATTCTCGAACAGATTACCTGCTACTGCGAGTAGGAAATTATGAAGGAACCATTCTGAGCTTTCCAACAAAGAAAAGCTTTCATTAAGCTTGAGTACCTTATGAACCAACACCCCTACCCGGTAATATGGTAGTGCTTTTTGCACAAGTGAATGAACACTCTCTTTAGGAGGGAAGGAACAAGCGACGACTACGGCATGTGCTTGAGGAATCCAAGGATTAAAATCCTAGATTATTTGATGAGCAGGTTTTGCTCTAAGATCGAGCCAAGTGATCATCAAGTTGAGCGTCTTCGCTCTAAGGATTTAACGAAGGGAAGGTAATTTCTCAGGTTCACCGAAACTTTAACACGGCTTAAGAATTATGTACACTTTTGAGTACATGGATAACACACGAAGATGCAGACCTATGCCAAGGTACTGGACGAGAGTTTGTTATACTCTCGTGAGCGCCTTTTTGTGCGCAAGGATACTCCGACACGAGAATCTCTATTTGAGATGTGTTCGGTAGAAGGAATTTGAGTTTCTCTACGGAGAAGAGGTTTTCTGATGGTCGTTGATCATTGAGTACGCTATGTGCTTTTACCATTACAGTAGCAACTTTTGGTTGCGGTATATGTTTCTCCATGAGCAGGTCAAGTAGCATTTACACGCTGCTGGAATAAATTCGAACTATTTTGTTCGTAAGAATATAATTCGCCAACCGTTTTAAAAATGGTAAGAATTACCTTAACCACATATGGGAGAACATCATTGAGATCTAAAGCGTGTTCACCCTTAAGTAGGCCGAGTTTGAACTTATGTTCACAGAAAGATATGGCTAGAATTTTATCTGCCTAAGATTTTGCGAGGAGTCCTAGATGCTTGCAAGGATGGCCTCTGCAAGGAAGAGACGCTAATGGGCGTCAGGAAAACACTGCTGGTGATAATAACTTGCAGGAGGAAAAGATTGGAAGGAAGTCCCGCCGTGCACAAGGAATCTTCGGACTGGAACCATTCGCCTACGTTGAGCATCGGCCCGAAACAAGAACCTTCCTTAAGGTGATCGCAAATTGTGAAAGAAAGACATCGAGCTTAATGCTCTATGACTTGAGCATTCCCTATGTAGGAGGACACCAGAGGTTTAATACCCTCTAGACTAACAGCGCAAGATTATGCGCAAAGACAGATACCTAGATTGATTTCTAGGAGGATTATTCTTTTCGGATTGAGAAGGTGGAATTGAGTTAACAGACTCTAGAATGAGGAAACTTCCGATCTGTTGGAAAGACGCGAATGACGAGTTCTTACATGGCTCGTAAGTTTGATAATTGGTGAAGCATATCCTCGAGGTACTAGAGGAAGGACATGAACCGGTAAGGTAAGTATTGAATTATTGAATTTTTGAATTTTTGTTTAAATTAATTTTAAAGTTCTCTTTTGAGAAAGATCTAGCTCAACTCACCGTTGAGCAAGATTTTGAATCTTTCCGATTTCTCCCCGGCAGTTCAGTTGGACCTCTACAGTTGAGGACAACTGTTTATAAGTGAGAGGGATGTTGCTAAACTTGCTTTATTTGACAAGAAAATAATTCTAAATGAATTATTGGATTTATAAGTGAGAGGGTTTTCTCGCTTGGAACAACAGGAAAAATAATTCTAAATGAATTATTGGAATTTTAAGTGAGGGTTTTTCTCACTAGAGACATCGGAGTACAGAGTATTCCTAGTGCGTCATTCAAAGTAATGACAGAAGCACTGAGAACGGGAATATCTGTAAGGCCACCAGGAACGGGTACTTCTGATGCGTCACATCGGATGGGTGACAGGGAGCATCGAAAAGAAGTATCTGACCATCCGGGAACGGACATCTCTGATGCGTCATAGGATGGGTGACATAGAGCATCGTGAAGGAGATTGTACCGTAAGTTCGGTAGGAAAGGACTAGGTGATGGGTATTCTTGATGCGTCACAAGGTAGGTGACGGGTGCATCGGAAAGGGAATATCCATAGTCGGGAGGAAATTCCGAACTGTGTTAGAATTGTGCACAAGGAAAAGCAAGCATAGAAGGAATCTAGACTTAACAATCGGACAGTTAGTCTTACTCAAGTTTGAGAAGGCAAGACTTAAGAAACAAGCGTCTCATTAGGGGAAGGTGGTAAAACTTTCTACCCGTTATTATGGACCGTTTAAGATCACTGAGCGAGTAAATGATGTCAAGTTCCGATTAGCACTACCGCCTGATTGGAAGATCCATAATGCTTTCCATGTCAGTTTACTCCGGCCGTATGTGGGACCGCCTCCAAGCCAGCCTAGTGCTGAGGAACCTCCTAAGGTTGAGAAAACGGAAGAAATACTCCAACCGGAGCAGATAGTAAGTCATCAGGAGCGGTCTCTCAAATCCGGAAAATAACACGAAAGTATTTGGTTAAGTTTAAGAACTATTCGAATCTAGATGTTCAGTGGATGACGCAGGAGGAATTAGCAACTTATCCCGAGATACTAGAGGTATATGTCCAAGCTCTACAGTTGAGGTCAACTGTTTAGAAGCCAAAGGGATGTTGCTAATTGGACTATTTTCTTATTTTTAATGATTAATCTCTTTTTTAGGATATTTTATTGTGTGCACTAAGAACTGTTAAAAGATTGTAGCTATAGGAACTACCATCAAGAACGGACAACTCTGATGTGTCATTTGATGGGTGACGGTAAACATCGCGAAGGAGTTTCCGTAAGTTCGGTGGAAAGGGCCGGGTTACGAGTGCCCCTGATGCGTCACATGATGGGTGACGGGTGCATCAGTAAGGGGGCATCCCGTAGGCCAAGGAGGAAATCCGAACTGAGTAAGAAAATACGCGTAAGAACGCAAGCACAAGAATAAAGATGGATTCAATGAAGCTTTTTACGAAAAGCAGGAACAATCGCGGGAAGGCAGACGCTTTCCCGCGAGGAATCTATGTTTGCATTGCATTCGTGCATGTGGTTGCATACAGGGACGCCTGGGAAGTGTTGTTAAATGCATTGGTTTTAACTTATAAGGTTTTATTGAGTTTTTGGGCAAGTTCAGACCAATTTTAAAATATGCCGGCCGCCCACTTAATAAGTGGACAGCCACTTAGAAGATAAAGCAACAAAACCAACCAGCGAATTCTCTCTCCCTATTTCAGGTAGAACAGCGGGAAAAAAAAAAAAAAAAACGGCCGCGATCTCTACGCGAGCAGTTATTCGTGCCGTGGCCAGGGAGCTATAAAAGCACCACATGCCCTCACTCACGGGAGGTACCAACATCAACAAGAGAAGACTCTGCCGCAAGAGATCGCGAGACTACGAAGCACGGAAGTCGCTTTTCCCGCGCAAGAGCGACAGGTATCTATTGTGGATTCGCCATACGAATTGTTGTCGCGTGTTTGTGTGGTTTGTTTTGCAAGAATCCCGCGTCTTACGGGAAGGCCCTTCACGGGAAGTACGGCTTCACGCCTAAGTCCCTTACGGGAAAGTACGCCTTCGCGCCTAAGTCCCTTACGGGAAGGAACGGCCTTGTGCCCAAGCCCTATACGGGAAAGCACGACCTTCGGGTCTAAGATTACAGAACGGAGGGGTTTCCTCGGGTTCTCGTGCTTGTATACGAATTCTCCCTGAATAAAAGAATACTCTTAACGGGGGGGGCCCAGCCCATCTTCTGGTCCCCAATACTGTGTCGATCTTCTCCCTTCTCTCACATTTGCAAAGTATTTTAATTTTCAGATTTTCAAGTGCTCGTGTACGCTCCCATTTTGTGACACTGCTTTCCATAGAAAATTTTTTGTCTCTCCTCTCTCAGGATGTGATATGATTTTGGGCATTCGATGGTTTCGTGAGCATAACCCTCTGATTGATTGGGCGGAAAATACGTTCACTTTCAATGCCAAAAGTGACTCTCCCATTGTCATTCGTGGAGAGCATGTTGTTCATTCTCCCTCTCTCATTGCGAATGTGCAGGCAAAGATTGAACGGATTCAGGAGAAAGAGACTCTCTCAATCTCTTCTTCTCTAAAGCATGACACAGAATTTGCATGATGATACCCGTGATGATTTAAATGATAATGATGAGCATGATGATTTGGATGACACTGACAAGCATGATGCTTTGCATGATCAAGATGTGATTTCTCATAAGCATGATGAGTTGCATGAAAATGATGTGATTGTTCACAAGGATGATGTGTTAGTTGATACTTTGTCTAGTGAAGCTAACCTCATTGCAAATTCGGTCAGTCACGAAGAACCGATCTTGGCTCTCGAACCTAGGTCCAAAGAACCCCCTCAGGAAGAACCGATCTTGGCTCTCGAGCCTCCGTCCAAAGAACCCTCACAGGAAGTACTATGTGTTCGAATGATTCGTCAGCACGCATTGATCGAGTGTTTCATTCGTGATCGTTTCCTGTATTTTAGTCAGCATCTTTATTCATCCCTTTTCCTAGGCATGACATATTGTACTTGAGCACGTTTCACTCATAAATGAGCACAAATATGCGGATTTTTCATGAAAAGCTGAAAAGTATGCATTCAAGGAAGTCACATTCCATGTCTCTTTTTTGGCATGACACATTTGTAGAAAGAACACAAGAAAGTATAAGCACCAAGCATGGGCATTTCCATTGTGAATTGCCACAGTTGATTGCTTTAGATCCGCAGAGAAAGATTCAATCTCATGGTTTGCGTGTGTGTGGTGAACGGTTTGGCACTCCGTCTATTTGTTCATCTACATTGCATGCATAGTCTTTTAGGAAGACAAGATTTTTTCCAGTCACTTTACATGGCATAGGTATGTTCATGGTTTTGTGTTGGAAGTGGTTTCAAGAATTTTCAATCGTGGAGATTCTTGAAGACGGAAGAAGCATGACTCTAAACGAAGTTGAAGCATTGAAGGAGCCACAGAAGACTGTCGCTTTCGGCGCGGCCCAAAGAAGCAAGCGTTGCAGACCTTTATGAAGTTCGAGTATCGCACGACCCACACATCAAAGTGGGCCGGCGAAGAGTCCCTTCCAGGATTCCGGATGCTATTGGCGATCTCCCTCGACGCTATACAGTTCGGTACCAGTACCTCACTTTGAAAAGGAGGGGATGTCACGTGACACATCCAACCCTATGTATCCGTGGTTAAGCTACAACATGACAAGGGTTCAGTCAGTCCAGTTAGTCTAGCTTAGGAAGTGTTCTGACACTTTTGTGAATCTGTTCGCAGACCGTGCATGCCCAGGCACTTAGTGTAGATGCATATCCTCTGGTTGCACACAACATGATCATAAGCATTCCCATCAGAATCCTTCAGGGAAATTTTCCAGTGTATTTTACCTATTTTCCCTATTTTTGACATTTTTCACTTATTATTTTAAGTGACTTTTGTTGGGAACTGAGTAGGGCAATTAAGGTAAGATAATATATAGGCAAACCAAGGCTAGCACTATTTGACAAAAGAGCAAGGAGAATGTCACAAGGCGGGCACCACGTGCCAATAGAAAAGAACAGACTGAACAACTTTACGCACTTCAAATAACAACTGAACTGAAATGGAGAGAGAGACGACACGCGACACGGAGTGGCGGAATTCCACCCCAGAGAGTATTGGCCCCAAACCTTGGCGCCCCTTTCGGTATTTCTTTATATTGCATCAACACAGTACAAGCCGGTACTCCACACTCTGCACCTTCGTACTAAAGCATGCCAGAGAATGAGCCCTAGCCTCATATTTAAAGGCCCTTGGCCTGAAAAGCAGTTATAGTAAAAAGCCTTTAAAACTCAAAAGCTTCTGGTTCTAAAGCAAAGCCAAAAAGCTGCCAGCGCAATTTACGAAAATCCGTACAGCCTGCCACGTCCTCAGCCAGCACAAAACGCGGAAATCCGTATAGCCTGCCACGTCATCATGTCAGCGCAATTTTTGGAATTTGTCTGCTGCCTTAGGGTTAGGGTTAGGGTTTTTGGCAAAAATTAGGGTTTGCAAGTTTTAGGGTTAGGGTTCTCAGAATTAGGGTTTGCAAGTTTTAGGGTTAGGGTTTCCAGCATTAGGGTTTCAGCAATTAGGGTTTCTGGCAGACATTAGGGTTTAGGCTCCTCGGCCACATCTGTACGTTGACTCCATTCTTTAGGCTTTGACACGTCAACAGTTTGTTACATCTCCCCTTCTTGAAAGAGGGTCATTCCGAGGGACAATCAATTTGCTCTTTTTATTAAGGAGTTAGCTTCTCCTTTCTGCTCTTTTGATCAAGGAATTAGCTGCTCCTATCGACTGTTTTGATCAAGGAGTTAGCTTCTCCTTTTGTCCAGATCGGAACTCTGGATATTCCGGCATAGTAAAATTAGCCATCACACCCAGACCGTACTGATCTTCCTCGCGTGTCTTGATGCACTAAAATTACATACCCAGGCAATCTCGTCCAATTAGGAATATTCAGTGGTTGGCACATCACAATTTAACACAAAAGCTCACATATGCATGTTACAAGACATAGAAACATAAAGCCGCCGATGAACACTCCTCCCGCATAACCTAACAAGGTCCGGGCCGGGAGATATTCAACGACTCCCTCATCACTCCTCCCGCATAACCTAAAAAGGTCCGGGCCATGAGATATAGAGGCCTTTTATAACCAAACGCCCCCCAGACCACAGCCTGCGTCGTTTGGAGGTGCTGAGAGTAACCACTACTCAGACTTCTTAATACTCCTCCCGCATAACCATCCAAGTCCGGGCCATGAGTAACAACAACAATACTTCCCCCGTAAATAACCACAAGGGTCGGGCCATGAGTAAAAAAAAAAACAGCACTTTTCAATCGTTCAATACTCCCCCCGCAAATAACCACAAGGGTCCGGGCCATGAGTATGAACAAGCATTCTCAAACATCATTTCTCACTTCTCCACACGGGAATAAAATCACCAATCATTGAAACCAGTATCAAACCAGAGTCAAACAATTCAAATCGGCACCAAGACAGGTTCAAAATAGATACCATCCATTTCAAACAAAGCTTCAAACAATACTTTCGCAAGCAAAGTTCAAAAGTATCTAACTATAGAACAACTAGAGAGTTCATTCAGGGTTTTGTTCGGACAACCGAACTTTGAGGACGACTGGCTTGCCCTTTTGCATCACGGTGATGGTTCGGTTCTGAACTTGGAGAGTCGCATCATTCTTGTCATGCCAAGGCATGCCTAATAGAACGTCACAATTGCCCAACTTCATAATGTGGAAATCGGCTTTTCCATGATAATCTTGGATAGTCACTGGAAGAGCACCAATGAGTGGTACCACTTTCTGAGTTTGCCCTGTGGCTAGCTCAGCTTCAATTTCTCCACCCTCAGCATCATAATCAAAGTCCATCTGCTTCAAGAATTGTGGATGGATAAAGTTCTCTGTAGCTCCTAGGTCAAAGAAAATTAGGGCTTTCAAACCGTTGACTTTGCCATATGCTCGACACAATTCATTTGTACTTTCAAGGCGTATGCCATAGATGTCAGGTACTAATCCAATGGCCGGTTTAGCTCGTTTGGCTGGAGATGGTCCTGGGTTTCTGTTGACCATCGACGCGGGAGTCAGCTCCGCAGGTCTGTCAATGTGTTGGGGACAACCAAAATAGTTATGTCTTGTTTGAAAGCATCCAAAACATCGGCCTTCTTGTAGTAAGGTGTCTCGTTGTTGAGGTGTCAAACGAGGCCTTTGTGGTTGACTTTCACGAGACTCTCGAGAATTTGTTCGTTGTTGCCGAGAGTTGTGGTTAGCGGCCGGAGATTCTTCTGTGGTAAACTCTAGCTTTCCCTTCAACAGTTTGTAGCCAAACGCGGCATGGTCCATAAGTTCTTGCATGGTAGAGACTTGCTTGGATAGACAGTATTCTTGCAATGGTGATGGTAGTCCAATGGTGTATCGCTCGCACTGGGCCTCCAAGGGAACAAATCTAAAAAAGGACACCGGAAGGCACACGTCGAGAAACCTTTGGTTATATTCGTCCATGGTTTCGATGGCAAGCATTTTCAAGTTGCCCCACTCTGCCAAAATCCGGACTTCAAACATCCAAGTCATGTAACTACGTGCAAAAACTGTCTTGAAAGCTTGCCAAGTCCTTGGAGCGTGTTGTTGTGTCGCAATTGAACTCCACCATTGCATAGCATTGTCTTTAAGAAATCCCGCTGCTCGAGAAATCTTGGATTCTTCTGTATAGTTCCCCAAAGCATAGATGTTGTCGAATTGCTGTAGGAACTGCAATGCTTTCTTGCGATCTTTCACCCCAGAAAAAGTCAAAAATTTGACTGTTGTGCCACCATCCTTGAAATCTTTGGGTTGGTTAGGCGCATATCCCGAGTATGGATAATAAGGGTATCCATATGGGCTCCAACCATTGTACCCTGGTGGCGGTGGTGGTGGAGGTGGCGGCAATGGCGGTGGCAAAGGCGGTTGCACTGGATCAGGGTCAGATGGCTGCACCATATTCCTGAAGACTCCCCCGATTGGAACAGACGGCTGAGAAGGTTGCCGGTTAGAAGCTCTCGTACTTTCTGGTGCCGGAGGAGGAGGTACCACCTGGGGCATCAGAGGGGGTAACATGTAGTTCAAAAATTGTTGAAAACTTTGCAACATCAGAAGATTCAGCTGAGGATGCCGCGAAAGAATGTCCTGGAGTTCGTTGAGCAGGAACTGCAAATATTCTGCTGAATCCATGAATTCCAAGTATCGGGTTCTTAATTGGCTTATGCACTATAAGACACTGCGGAGCGCGCCCGATGCGCGATGAAGTAAGGGTGGGAGTGGTTAATAAGTCCGGGTTGGAGGGCGAAATATCCTCGAATAAAGCTCTGTCTGCTCTTTTGTGGGACCGATATGCTTTCAGAAAAGCACACGCCTGATCCTCTGATACCACTGTCACAAGGCGGGCACCACGTGCCAATAGAAAAGAACAGACTGAACAACTTTACGCACTTCAAATAACAATTGAACTGAAATGGAGAGAGAGACGACACGCGACACGGAGTGGCGGAACTGAAGCATGCCAGAGAATGAGCCCTAGCCTCATATTTAAAGGCCCTTGGCCTGAAAAGCAGTTATAGTAAAAAGCCTTTAAAACTCAAAAGCTTCTGGTTCTAAAGCAAAGCCAAAATGCTACCAGCGCAATTTACGGAAATCGGTACAACCTGCCACGTCATCAGCCAGCGCAAACCGCGAAAATCTGTACAGCCTGCCACGTCATCATGTCAACGCAATTTTCGGAATTTGTCTGCTGCCTTAGGGTTAGGATTAGGGTTAGGGCTTGGGTTAGGGTTTCTTGCAAAAATTAGGGTTTGTAGGTTTTAGGGTTAGGGTTCTCAAAATAGGGTTTGTAGGTCTTAGGGTTAGGGTTTCCAGCATTAGGGTTTCAGCAGTTAGGGTTTCTGGCAGACATTAGGGTTTAGGCCCCTCGGCCACATCTGTACGTTGACTCCATTCTTTAGGCTGTGACACGTCAACAGTTTGTTACAGAGAACACAGGCCGCAGGCAACAGGTTCCTCCCTCTCTCTCTTAGCAAGATCCCCCCCCTTGGTGGCGTTTTTCCTCCAAGTAAGAAACCACAGCCTCTAGCGTTTTCAGTAAGATCCTCATCGCCATCAGCACCCTCAGTACCTAGCATTTTCAGCCAAGCATCCTCACCAAAACCTCCCATCCTCTAGCGTTTTCTTCAGCAAGACTTCATCGCCATAGGACCACCACTTTGCTGGCGTTTTTCAGCATACCATGATCGCCCACATCCCTGGCGTTTTCAGCAGAGCACAGCAGCAGAATTTCAGCGGTTTGACAACCTAAAACCAGTGATTTTCAGCCAACATAAACCAGCCCAAATCAGCGTTTTTGATTCCATCAGATTTCAGCCAGTAGCGTTTTTGGACAGCAGTGAATTTGCATCAATTTTCAGCCTTAGTGTCTATCTCGTCATTCCCATCGTCGACCTAGACATAGGCTAGAATCGCATCAGTCCACAGTCATCCACTTGTACGAGTTTGTGCAATCAATAGTAAACCACTCTCGCCAACAAGAGTGACGCCTTCGGAGGAGGGTTTTACAACGTCTCTAGATTCGTATTCTCTTCTCTGTCTATCTCTCAGTCTCATACACTTTCACACACAGTGTCCATTCACTTTGTTTGTGTCCATTGCACTCTCTCATTAAGAACCGAAGGCTCTCCCTTCCATAAGAACAAAAGGAACCTTGAGCACAGTTCGGAGCACTCATCTTGAGCAAAGTTCAAACATTCATTTCACTGCACATTACAAATTACAATATAAGCAAACCTGTTACCATATACATGTGGTAGTGATGTGTGTGAACGCGCTAGGACCGCCGGGGCATTTTTTCCCTCTTTAGGAGGTTTTTTCCCCCGTGCATTGTATATACGCCCATCACTCTAGGGCTATCTATCTTTCCATTGCACACTAAGAAACATACTCTCTATTGTGTGCCTTGAGCTTCCTTCGTCTTCTCCAAGCTGTGTGTGTTTCTCTGCAACCCTAATTCCAACAATTGGTATCAGAGCAGGTCACGTCCTCGAGAGTTTAGTCGCTAGCTGTTCCAGCACACGCCTGCTCACTTTCTCCGATTTCAGTGAAGTCATTTCAGACAGCCCAAATCAAAATTCTGAGCAACTTATTTCTGTAGGTGAAGTCATTTCAGACAGTTCCCTTGTGCAGACTGTTCTTGATGCCTTACCAGATTCCTACCAGACTTTTGCTAGTACTTGGAGGCTGATGACCCAAGGAAATCCAGAAGTTGTCAAGATTGATGCATTATGCACATTGCTATTGCAGGAGTCACTGTCCAGAAAAAAACAGGACTAGACAGCGTGCAGTTGAACAGGCTTTTATTGCTTCTCAAAGAAAGGGTGGTAACAGTAATGCAGCCACTTCTTATGGTTCTGCTGCGAGTGGCAAAAATTCTGTTCCTAATGCTTCTGGTGGCAGCACTTGGTCTAGCAATTCTGGTGATAAGGGCAAAAAGAAGATACGTTGCCATTATTGTAAAGCCAATGATCACTTGATCAAGTCGTGTCCTAAGTTGAAGGCCAAAGAGGCTAAGAAGAAAGAGGGTGGTTCCACTGCAAATGCTGGTTCCACTACAAATGCAGCCATTGTTGAGTCTTCTGTGAAAGGAGACTGTGATGCTGATGTTGATGCAGAATGGGCTTTTAGCGCAGAGTGCACTTACAATCCTCCTGTCCATGATGCATGCTTGTCAGTTGCTGCAGATTCACATGTGTGGTATTTCGACAGTGGTGCTACAGAGCACATTACCTCACATCGTGAATTGTTTACCTCTCTCGAGTCTGTCCCTCATGGGAATTCACTCACTTGTGCCAACAACGCCTCTTATCCAGTTCACGGAGTTGGAAAGATTGTGCTCACTGCTGCTAATGGCAGTTCCTTCACACTTGTTGATGCACTTTATGTACCTGGGATCAAGAAGAATCTCTTGTCTATAGCCGCACTTCCTAGACTTGGACTTGTAGTCAAATTTGTGGATGACAGATGTACAGTTCATGATCTCAGTTTTGGTGATGAAATTGTTGCATCTGGGCTTTTGTGGCGTGGGCTGTATAAGCTCACTTTGTATGACAAGTGTTGGCAAAATTTTGCAAATGCTGTTGCAGATTCAAGGGCTATTTCAGATGCAAAACTTTGGCATACACGTTTTGGTCATCTGAATTTTGCCAGTTTGCTGCGTTTGCAGAAATCTGATATGGTTACTTCTTTGCCGCCTCTTGAAGAACCTGTCAAACATGTTTGTGAAGGCTGTATTCTGGGTAAAATGCAGCGTTCTAAGTTTCCAAAGGATGGTTCAGTTAGGGCCACATGCAGGTTGCAGCTTGTGCATAGTGATGTTTGTGGGCCTATGCAAACTCCGTCCTTGGGCAATTACCTGTACTTCGTGCCTTTCATTGATGATTACTCCAGGCATGCATGGGTATTTCCGCTTAAAGCGAAGTCCGAAGTTTTTATGTGCTTCAAACAATTTTTGGGTATGGCTGAAAATGTCTCAAAATGTACTATGGGCACCCTCCGTTCCGATCGAGGGGGGGAGTATATGTCTCATGAATTTAATGCATTTCTGGCTAGTCGTGGGATAAAACACCAATGTACAATGCCTTATACACCTCAGCAAAATGGTGTTGCTGAGAGGAAAAACAAGTCACTAACGGAAATGGCACGATGTATGGTCAAAAGTCAAGCTTTGCCGCATTCTTTTTGGCTTGAGGCCATCATGTGTGCCACTTAAGTACTGAACAGGTGTCCTACGAAAGCTTTGCAGTCTATTACTCCATATGAAGCATGGCATGATAGAAAACCTTCTATTGAGCACATGCGTGTTTTTGGCTGTTTGGCATATGCTTTGGTGCCACAAGTGCAGCGCAGAAAATTGGATGATAAGGCTGTCAAATGTATTTTTGTTGGTTATAGTGTTGAAAGCAAAGGTTACAGGTTGTATCATCCGCAAACAAAACATATTTTGGTTTCACGGGATGTAGTGTTTGTGGAAGACTCTGTTCAGCCCTTGTTGTCATGTACTAGAGACAATAATGTAAGCTCACAGGACATTTATGACACTTTGTTGCCTCTTTTCAGTGGTGGAAATACGAATGTAAGTTCCAATGAGGCAAATGTACAACCTATGGGGGTTTCTGAAAATGTTTTAGATCAGCCTATTACTGATGCAGATGTACATGATCTACTTGATGAGGAAAGGGCTGAAAATGAACAGGCTAGAGGTATGCCAAAATGGCTGGTGCACACTTTGCGTGACAGTAAATTGGATGCACCTTTGTCTAGTCGTACTCGTTCAGGCTCTCGCCATGCATCTTATGCATCAGATTGTTATGCTTTGGTTGTGTCTAGTTTACATGATGTTGAGGAGCCTCTGTCTTTTGATGAAGCACAAAATTCAGAAAATTGGATGGCTGCCATGCAATCAGAATTTGATGCACTTATAGAGAATGACACATGGACTTTATGTGATTTGCCTCCTGGCAAAAAGGCCATTGGTACGAAGTGGGTTTACAAGTTCAAACGCAAGCCAGATGGTGAGATCGATCACCATAAGGCTCGACTTGTTGCAAAGGGTTATGCACAACAAAAAGGCATAGATTATGAAGAGACTTTTGCTCCCACTTGTCGTATGACTACTGTGCGTTTTCTATGTGCATTGGCAGCTCATTTTGGTTGGGATGTACATCAATCAGACATTGTTACTGCTTTCTTGAATGGTGACATATTTGAGGAAGTTTATGTAACGCAGCCTCGCGGTTTTGTCATAAAAAGACAAGAGGACAAAGTGTGCAAAGGTAACAAGGCTTTGTATGGGTTGAAGCAATCTCCTCGTGCTTGGTATGAGAAAGCTGACACTCATTTGGTCAAACAAGGCTTTCGTAACATTCCAACAGAAAGCATATTGTATGTAAAGCATGAGGATGATGTATTTCTCATCGTGGTTCTTTACGTTGATGATTTGTTGATCACAGGACCAAATGAGAGACATATTGCTGAATTTAAGGCTGATTTGAATGCTACTTTCAAGATGAAAGATTTGGGGCTGTTGCATCATTACTTGGGTATACAGTTTAAGCAGTGTGATGGTGGTATTGCCTTGTGTCAGAAAAGTTACATAGAGACATTGCTATGTAAGTTTGGACTTGAGGATTGCAAACCTATTGCCACTCCCATGGAAACAGGTTTGAAGTTGAGTCTACATGATGCTAGCGATCCTGCTGATGTCACTCTTTACCAAACTGCTGTTGGCTGCCTCATTTATGTATGCAACACGAGGCCAGATATTCAGTTTGCAGTCTCACAGGTAAGCATATTTATGCATAGCCCAGGGTCTAAGCATTGGCAGGCTGTCAAGAGGATTTTCCGCTACCTTAGTGGCACTTTACATCTTGGCTTGTTTTATCCCAAGGGGGGATCATTGCCGCCAGACTTACATGCTTTTTCGGACTCAGATTGGGCTGGTTGTTTTGACACGCGAGTGTCCACAAGTGGTTTTTGTTTCATGCTTGGCAATTCATGTATATCATGGTTGAGCAAGAAGCAACCTACTGTGGCCACTTCGAGTTGTGAGGCTGAGTACAGGGCAGTCTTCACAGCTACGGTTGAGTGTGTATGGCTCAGACGCCTTATGCCTGATTTGGGTGTTGGACAGGACACTGCCAACACTATATACACTAACAGTCAGAGCGCATTGGCAGTTGCGAGGAACCCAGTTTTTCATGCTCGCACAAAGCACATTGAGGTGCATTACCACTATGTCAGGGAGAGGCTCTCAGCAGGAGAGATCAGCTTGGCTTATGTGCAAACACAGGACAACCTTGCAGATCTTCACAAAGGCATTGTCTCGTGAGAAACTTGAAGCTTTCCGCAAAGCTTTGGGCTTACTTCCCTTTGTGGACTGATCCTGTCCTCAGGGCATGGCACTTCCCTTTACTCATGTGCCAGATCTCGTTCACCGCATCACTCCAGGGGGGATTTGTTACCATATACATGTGGTAGTGATGTGTGTGAACACACTAGGACCGCCGGGGCATTTTTTCCCTCTTTAGGAGGTTTTTTCCCCCGTGCATTGTATATACGCCCATCACTCTAGGGCTAAATATCTTTCCATTGCACACTAAGTAACATACTCTCTATTGTGTGCCTTGAGCTTCCTTCGTCTTCTCCAAGCTGTGTGTGTTTCTCTGCAACCCTAATTCCAACAAAGACAACCGACAGCAGCAGCAAATTTTCAGCCCTAGCGTTTTGCAGTTTCACCGCGACGGAACACCAAGAAGCATCAGCGTTTTCAGTTTTCAGCAATCAAACTCCGCAGTAGAAGTCCCAAACCTCGCAGATCTCACCTCCCTGCAGCAAATCCTCGCCGCACGGTCAAATCCCGTGAAGTTTGCAGATTCAGCCTGGAAAACGCAGATTTCAGCATCTGCGGTTCAGCGCGTCGTTGTCGCATCATCGCCATCGACATCGTCATCAACATGGAGTCAGAATTCAACAGATAAAGATTTGCAGATTTCAGCCCTTAGCGTTTTCAGTTTTGAGCCCGTCTCGTCGTCGTCCTCATCGTTGTCGACATCGTCGGCAAGTCCAAGCAATGTAGAGATTTGTGCAATCATAAGTAGACCGCTCTCGCCATAGAGTGGGGTCCTAGGAGGAGGGTTTTACAATGTATCTGCTGTCGTTTTCTCTTCTCTCTCTATCTCTCAGTCTCAGCACCTTCACTCACAGTGTCCATTCACTTTGTTTGTGTCCATTGCACTCTCTCATAAAAGAACGGAAGGCTCTCCGTTCCCTAAGTAAAAGGAACCTTGAGCACAGTTCGGAGCACTCATCTTGAGCAAAGTTCAAACATTCATTTGGCAGTGTTCTGTATCACTCAAGGAAAGAACCACAAGATTTTTTTTTGCTTGTTGCGGTCGCACGTAACCCAAGTCCTCTTGGGCGTGTCGATTCCTAATCGTGTATTTGAAGAGTGACAGGAAATCCAAGAAAGAAGGGCTTGTCCAGCCTCCCCTTGTGCCTCTTTTCATTCATTAAGAGCGGACCGTGCACTTAGCGGCCGGCCAATCGACGTGAGGTGGGAAAAAGCAACCTTGGTGTGAGCGCAAGGCCGCCAAGGGGTGCGCCCACGGAAAAGAGCATAACTCGGGTGAAGAGAAGATCCTTCTCGAACACAAATTGCAAGCGAAAGAAGAACCTCAAGAACCCCAAGACCCTCAAGAACCCAAGAACCCACGACCCACAAGCACCCAAGTTCCTCGTGAACTTAAGAACCCAAGACCACAAAAACCCACGACTTCAGAATGGTCATCACTCAAAGTGGAATGGATACTTCGCTTGGAGGTGATGAGCATGAGAGAGGTGAAGAGGAATTTTCCCCACCAGGAGGTTTTTTTGACCCTCCCCCTTCCGCATCTACGCCCAGGATTGCACTAACTCCTATGGAGGAGTTGGAGCAGATGTTTATGGACAAAAGGATAGAACTAGAAGCGCAACGCGCTGCCTTGGAGCGCAAGCGCAAAGAAAGACAAGCAGCATGGGAGCAAAGACGGGAAGAATTGGATCGTAAACACGCAAAAGAAAAGCAGAAAGAAAGGCCGACTTAGAGCATGAGCATGAGCAAGCGCGCGAAGTGGCCAAAGAAAGGAAGGCAGCTAGTGAGCGTGAGCAAGCGCGCTTGGCGGCCAAAGAAAGCCTAGCCGAATTTGATCACAAGTGCGAAGAAAGACGGTTAGCGTATGAAGAACAGAGCGCCCGACACATGAAGGAGATGTTGCAACTTTTTTCTCGAGACAGGCACAGATGCAAGAAATTCGGGAAAAGGAGACTCTCAGTCTCTTCTTCTCCAAAGCATGACACACAGGATTTGCATGGTGATAAGCATGATGAATTGCCTAATAATGATAAGCATGATGATTTGGATGACAATGAGAAGCACGATGATTTGAATGACAATGATAAGCATGTTGATTTGCATGATGATCAAGATGTGATTTCTCACAAGCATAATGATTTGCATGAAGATGACGTGATTGTTCACAAGAATGATGAGTTAGTTGATGCTTTTTCTAGCGAAGCTAACCTCGTTGCAGATTCAATAAATCGCGAAGAATCGATCTTGGCACGAAGGATCGATAAATCACGAAGAAACTTTGTGTCGCTTTCGGCGCAGCCCAAAGACGAAAGCGTTGCAGACCTTTATGAAGTTCAAGTATCGCACGACCCACACCTCAGAGTGGGCCGGCAAAGAGTCCTTTTGAGGATTCCGGATGCTATTGGCGATCTCCCTTGACGCCATACAGTTCGGTACCAGTACCTCACTTTGAAAAGGAGGGGATGTCACATGACACATCCAACCCTATGTATCCGTGGACAAGCTACAGCATGATCAGGGTTCAGTACGATCAAGTCAGTCTAGAATAGGAAGTGATTTTGTCACGATTGTGACTAGTTACACTCTTCTTGATTCATTACAGATACAGAGGCGAAGTGTGACTAACCCAGGAGGACTCCTGTTCTCGAATGGTCACACCCCTTCGCCCAAAAGACATACCTCTTCGCCAAAAGCCACACTCCTTCGACGACTGGTCACACCCCTTCACCTTACGGATGCGACTCTTCACCCAATGGTTGCAGCTCTTCGTCGAAAGGATGTGTCTTTTTGTCTAAAGTCATGTCTCTTCACAAAGAGACATGCCTCTTCACTGATGACTATTCAATTCCTATAAAAGGAACCCTTGTATCACACTTTCGAGGGATAAAACACAGAGTCTTCTAAGTCTTGTTCTAAGTTCAGTCTCAGTTTCTTAAGTCGCTAATCCTTAATTAAGTACTTAAACTTTGGATCTCTGTCTGAAACAATAGACTTTGGTAATCCATGTAATCTGAAAATGTGTTGCACAAATAATTGCGCAACGTCTGGTGCCGAGGCAGCTTTCTTGCAAGGAATAAAGTGTGCCATCTTTGAAAACCGATCCACCACTATGAGAATCTGTGCATTGCCTTTTTGAGAACGAGGCAATGCAGTGATAAAATCCATGCTGACACTTTCCCATCTTTCTTGAGGTACGGGTAAAGGATGAAGTAACCCTTGAGGAAGTTGTCGAGAGGCCTTCATTGTTTGACAGGAATGACAAGCTTTGACAAACTTGATAACATCTTGCTACATTTGTGGCCAAAAATATGTTGCAGATAACAATCTGTATGTCTTGTTGATGCCTGGATAAGCAGCAAAAGAGACTTCATGATGTTCTTGGATCAAAATTTTCCGCAATGGTGTAATGTGTGGAACACAAATGCGATCAATGTAATACAGCAAGTCATTGACAATGGTGTAAGCTGCGAACATATTCATCTCTGCAGGAGTCGGAGTAGAGGATTTAAGGGCTTGAAATGCATCCCCAAAATCTCGATCTGTCAAATACTCATGCTTGAAACAAGCAGGTATTTCCATCTGCACACCGGAAATGGCAAAGTTGATGGCTCGAGGAAGACGGCTTAAGGCATCTGCAACTGCATTTGCCAGGCCTGGCACGTATTGAATAATCATATGAAAATTTGCCAAGAACTCAACCCATCGTCCTTAACAAGGATTCATCACCGGTTGAGTAAAAATGTATGTCAATGATTGATGATCTGTCTGCACCACGGAATCTGCGCCAAGAAGATAATGTTTCCAAGTCCGGTAAGCATGAACAATGGCTAAAAATTCCTTGTCATAAACTAGGTATCTCATTTGTATGGCTAAAAATTTGCGGCTGTCAAAAGCAATGACACGCTCATTCTGCATAAGAACACCTCCAGAAGAGCAACCCTCACCCGAAAAGGTGTGGCCACATCAGTAGACGCCTCTGCAGACAGTGTGTGGGTGACTGCACAGTGGCTTATGTGCTCAACACGAGAGAGAGAGAGAGAGAGAGAAAGGGTGAGTACCCGTGGCCTCTTCAACTACACGTCGCTTCGTAATAGAAAAACCCTCTCTGTCTTTCTATCGACACAAACGTAGAAAGACTAGAGGATTCTCGCAATAGAAAATTTCTACTTGTGGTGTGAAATTCAAGGCCACATTTTTGTAGTAAAACATCAAATGATGCATTGCCAGCTACCTCCAACAATGCTAACAAAGATTATATCCACATTTGTGTCTAGAGCTAAGGCTCTACTCAATTGCCATGTGTCTAGGTCACGATCATCCAGTGATGAGACACAACGAGGCCAATCTGGGCTGGTTAGCGAAGAGCCAAATGGAATTGATGTTGTCAGAACAATACTTTGAGTGTATGTGACGCAACGGCTCTATTATGACCTTGCATTGACTGCTTCACGATCTTTTTTGTTACACAGGAAATCTTCTTTGACGTTCTGCATACTGTGTGCCTTGCCATTCACGACGCGGCTTCTCTATGTGGCAGTCCTTATGCTACGCTTTCGAACGCACTCTCGCAAAAGCTGAAAACAGTGGAGGACATCAGCTGCAATTTTTTGTCTCTCTAAAGTGGCCTTGAGTTGGCCCCTTTACCCTAGGACCTTTTGTAAAAGAATTACGAGAGAGAGAGAGAGAGAGAGAGAGAGAGAGAGTTTCGATGAATGATAAACTATTTCCAAGAATAATTTAATATATAAGAAGAAGACAATGCACTTAAAAAGAGTTAAAAAAAAAAACATTCTATTTAGAATTGAAGAACACAAAAGATTAAACAGTTTGATGATGGAGCAAAAATAGGAGCCAAGGTTACTTGAAGAATGTACCTCAATGGCTTGGAGCTTGCGCAAGTACCACTCTCGTTCAATGCGAAGCCCCATATAAATTTTCTCTAGGGTGAGCTCCTTAGCACCTTTATGTGGATGTTGCAACAGTCAAGGCAAACAAACATGATTAAAAGTCCACAAACATGCACTTGACAAAATATGTTATCTACGTTTTGGATGCCAACAAATGTGAGATATGTAGATTTCAAGGCGAGAGACCAAGATCGAATTCCACAAACATGTAGACAAAGCATTTTACATTACCAAAGTGGAAGTTGATATACACTAGCCATGAGAGAGCTTGTATAATTACATCTTTACAAGCAAAAAGTATGTTATGGTTAATGAACTAGTGAAGTCTTTTGCTACAAGACCAAGCTCTCTCTCTCTCTCTCTCTCTCTCTCTCTCTCTCTCTCTCTCTCTCTCTCTCTCTCTCTCTCTCTCTCTCCGGAGAGGATACGCAGCTTCGTGTGCATCTCTACGAGTCGGCGTAGCTTCATGATGGGCTTCCTAAGGTTTTCTTTGGTCTCTCCACTGCATCATCATCATCATGCAAAATGTTGCCAAAGGATACACCTTGAAACAAATGCAAGAAGGACATGCAGAGACATACCCGCCATGAGCATCAATGTCTTGAAAGATGTCGCGGAGGTTTTCCCACACGTCCGAATCGGAGTTGCCCGCATCCAACAAGTTGGTATGCACCGGTGGGCCCTCAAATGGCGAGGTATCATTCTCTGCACACGCATGCAGGCAATTTCAAATAAACATAGAATGAGAGAGAGAGAGAGAGAGAGAGAGAGAGAGAGAAGCTTTTCATGGGAGCTTCCACGCACCAGATGAGGAGTTGAGGTCACTGGGCTCGTATCGCTCTCTTGTCTTGCTAGTATGCTGCTGCGTTGTGGAGCCGGGCGCCTTTGCTCGCGTTCCCATTTCGCAAATGAGCGTAGGCGATGCAAGAAACGCACGAATCAAGAACCTCTTGGCCGTCCCGACTCCCTATGGGCGAGTGGTATTTTTGAATAGAGAGATAGCTCTAGCACAACTTGTGGTATCGCAGCTCGCCACTCAAGCTTTAATGTTGGGGAATCTTCCGTCCCGACTCCCTATGGGCGAGTGGTATTTTTGAATAGAGAGATAGCTCTAGCACAACTTGTCGTACCGCAGCTCGCCACTCAAGCTTTAATGTTGGGGAATCTTCCCTTGCTGCCTGCACAACGTCTCAAGCCGCAGCTCGGCCAGCGAGTGGAAGAGCAAAGCACGATGTTGATTGGAAGGCAGGAAAAGCTGTCACACTTGCCAGGGGAGGTGGGGTGTGTGCTACAACGGCTAGCTAGCCACTTGCCGGCCAAAAAAAGGGCATGGGACATGTAGGCTCTCGTCCCTGTAGGATTCGCTTTGGTTGGCCGGCTGCACTTGTTGCGCTCGTGCTAAGAGAGAGAGAGAGAGAGAGAGAGAGAGAGAGAGAGAGAGAACACATAAAGTCGTTCAAGGAATATGCCATGGTGGGTGTTCAGCCTGCAAGTTTGAGCACATAATCACAACCGCTCACAGATTTGCCTCCAGACACCCAAGAAGACGAGCACACAAGCACAGCAGATATTTTTGTGTTGAACAAGAGGAAAACCTTTATTGGTTGGCTGGCTATGAATTCTAGGGCTTGATTTTTTTGGTCGCTAGAGTAGCAACCGTCACCCGAAAACATGTGGCCACATCAGCAGACGCCTGCACAGCAGCAGACAGTGTGTGGGTGACTGCACAGTGGCTTATGTGCTCAACACGAGAGAGAGAGAGAGAGAGAGAGAGAGAGAGAGAGAGAGAGAGAGAGAGAGAGAAAGGCTATGAGTACCCGTGGCCTCTTCAACTACACCCCGCATCGTAATAGAAAAACCCTCTCTGTCTTTCTATCGACACAAACGTAGAAAGACTGGAGGGTTCTCGCAATAGAAAAATTCACTGGTGGCGTGAGATTCAAGGCCACATTTTTGTAGTAAAACATCAAAATGATGCATTGCCAACTGCCTCCAACTATGCTAACAAAGATTATATCCACATTTGTGTCTAGAGCTAAGGATCTACTCAATTGCGATGTGTCTAGGTCACGATTATCATTAGGGTAGAAAAGTCGATTTAGAGACGCTCAAAATGTATGCAACATTTTAAGAAAGTTCAAATCTTTATTAATCAGTCTCCCGTGATTTTCCATGATCTTGAATCAAAATGATGTCAAAAGATATTTTATGTGAAATTCTTAGGTATAAAATCTCTCCCTCATCGAGTATTCGAATAATAAAAACGTTATGGTAGATTTATTGGAACATTTTTCTAGTTTTGGCACCAGTACTTTTATTGGTTCTTTTTCCCTATGCAAGAGCAAGCTAATAAAAAACAAACCTAGGGACCTAAGACACTCCAGTTCTTAACATGATTGCCTTTATCTTGGATTGTTTTACCGATTTAGCAATCGCACCAAACATAAATTGCTTGGCCTGGGCACACACTACCAACACACTAGTGTGTAGGAGTATGATGTCTTCTTTTCTTCCAAGATGGTAGCTTCAATGTTAGAAAGAGACTCCAATAACAATATCCTTCTTCAACCAAGTTGGGCTCAATATCCATTGCGGTGGGATGTGATGCTCTTGAGTTTACTTACATGAGTAGAGACATGTGTGTGTGTGTGTAATGGAATTTGCCTATTCAATTTGAGAATAGCGGAATTTAATGAGAGTACTTTCAAGAAATGATTTTGTGAGCATAGCGGGTAGACATAATTGAAGATAGCAACATAATCATAGCAATTAGTTAACTTGGCATAGACAATACTTTTGCAAGAGAGAGAGTTTAGAGAACATGACAACAATTGAGGACCGGATTTATGTGGAGCCGGTCCCCCCTCCAATAGGCATTTGTATTATGATTTCTCCCATAAAGAGAGACTTGTTACAATACAGTCTTTGTGTTCCTTGTGACCTAGGTGATGCCATGAAGATGGAAGGCTTCATGCACCACAAACATAACATAAACTTGAAGAAAGCTTTAACTATCCCAAGCCTCAGTCCCAAGACCTCAAACACCTTCGAAGGTGGAGAGAGCTAGCAGGGAATGAGGGTAGGGAAGAGGAAGAAGAAACATTTCGTAGGAGAAAGAATTAGTTCCTCACTTATCATACTCTTGTTGCTAGCATACATAATAGCATAGTAATGAAGAAGAAGGATATGGCAAGCTTAAGCATTGAAGCATGGCTCTTGGTTGGATTTGCACTCCATAGCCAAGAGTGTTGGTGTAGGCTCTCAACCTCTACTTGCTTGGAGAGGGAGCTCTTGCACTTTGCATATCACACAATGAGAGTGCTTGTGAGTGTGTATGGGTGAGTATACCCCCTAGGCACCCCCCTAGCTTGCTTGGGTCGACCCCCCCTTGTAGCTCATGCCTGAAGCTCATTGGACCCCTCCAGGCCTAGCCAATCACAAGCAAGAGCCATTACAAGCAACATGGGTAGCCTTGGGACAAGTGTCCCCCTTTCCCCTTTGAGAGAGAGGACTTGATAAATGCTAAAACAATTAGATAATTCATGTAATTTATCATTGGACCCCTTTGAAGCCTAGCCAATAGGCTTCAAGCAACACATGAAGGTAACATGGGTAGGGGCCTGACATGTGTCCTTGCTGCCTCTTCAAGTTGGGCTTCCCTTGTGTGTGTGAGTGGGTGTTCTCTCTCTAGCCCCTAGGAAAAGGGCTCGCCCCCCCTCTTGTAGGAATGCTTTTGACTTTTAGGTGATCAAGCACCTTACTCACCAAGCATGACAAAGCACTTGAACTAGGGGGTGTTCCCACAAGCATCTCAGGCAAGCTTCTCAAGGCACCTCAAGTACTTTAATCATGCAGCAAGTCAAGCACCTCAAGCATGGAGCCAGTCAAGCACCTCAAGCATCTTAATCAAGCACCTCAAGCATGAAAAACACCTCAAGCATGACAAGCACCTCGAACTTGGGCCGGGTTCCCACCTCAAGCTCAGCCCTAGCTTACTTAAGGTCAAAGGACTTTTACACACATTTATTGGAGGTCTTCAATGAAGCTAACCCTAAGGTCTTATGCTCCATTGGTTAGCCTTGCTCTTTGATAGACCATCTCCCTTTTGGGCCCCTTTACCATTGGCCCCGTGTTGAGATAGATCTATAAGCACATACCTATATCTTAACACTTGTTCCCGTTTATTCTCCCACATTAAGTGATCAATTTAATATGAGAAAATCATTTGGGTTAGTTAGATATTAGATTTTATGACATTACCTCTCTCTTGAAATCATAGTCGTCCTCGACTATGAGGTAGAAAAGATAAAGTCTTAGTCATTAGTCAATCGTACTTAGCGGGTAAAGGATCCCTTTTTACCCTATGACATCTTTCCAAGATGGATGACTAATCCATTTGGTGCTTGGGAGACATAGCTGCCGCAAGCATGTCTGCTCTTTAGTCCATTTTATTCTCCCAAAGTAGAGTGACAAATTCTACTTGGTGTTTGAGAGACGTCGTCATCACAAACATGATTCTAAGCATGCATACTAGTTAAATTTTGTGCACAATTAAAAAGAGGACTAGTCATATAAGACAAAAACATGAGTTATTTAAAAGAAATTTGTACATTTGCTTACTCTAATGTAGCATTGTAAGCATTGACAAGGTTCATACTATCCTTAAGTTGTACTCCTTGCATCCATTTAGCATCTTCAAAAGGATAATTTTTGAACTTAATAAGATACCGTCGGATAATCTTACCATGTCGTAGTACCTTGTCTTCATGCCGAAGGATAGCTTCGGGTTGTAGCACCTCTTCTTGGTCTTCAACTTCGGGAGGGTCTTCAATAATTGGTTCAATTGGTGGCTCTCCTTTGTAGGGCTTAAGTAAGCTTACATGAAAGGCATTGTGTATAAGCCAATGGTTGGGCAACTTGAGTTGATAAGCCGTCTCATTGATAGGCTTCAAGATTTGGAAAGGACCATAGTATCTTTTTGCTAGTTTAGCATAATACTTTTGATGGCCCGTAGGATTTTTGCCCGTCGTTTGCCTTAATCGAGCCTTAGGAAACTTGAGTAAGACCCAATCATTTTCTTTGAACATTAAGGCTCTTCTGTGCTTATCAGCAGCAGCTTTTTGCCTTTGTTGAGAGATGGCTATAGCCTCCCTAATCTTTTGAAAAGATTCTTGTAGGTCACGGCTATACTCATCGGCGGCGAAGATTTTCCCATGTACTTTCAGTAGCAAGGGACTTTTAGGTCTTCCTTCTATGATCTCGAAAGGTGCTTTGCCCGTAGAAGTATGTACAGTATTATTGTAGGCATACTCTACTAGCGGTAAATACTTTTCCCATTGTGAGCGTTGATCTACTTCGGTAACATAAGTCTTGAGTAGATCGAGTATCGTAAGATTGGCTATCTCACTTTGGCCATCCGTTTGTGGGTGATAGGCCGAAGAGAAATTCAATCTTGTTCCTAGATTTTCAAAGAGACCTTTCCAGAAATTACTGGTCATTCTAGGATCTCTATCTGACACGATGGATGTGGGTAATCCATGGTGTTTGAAAATCTGAGATATGAAGAGAGTTGCCATTTGATGTGCCTTAATAGTCTTTTTGACAGGAATAAAATGTGCTTGCTTGCTAAACCTATCGACTATTGTCCATATTCCTGTATTCCCATGGATAGACTTGGGTAATCCAAAGATGAAATCCATGGATATACTCTCCCATGGTGAATTTAGAATAGGCAATGGCTGGAGTAATCCAGGTTGCTTCCCTCTATCATACTTGGTCTTTTGGCATACTACACATTTTGAAACATACTCTTGTATGTCCACTTTCATGGTAGGCCAATAGAAATACGTCTCTACTCCTCGGAGAGTAGGTTGAATACCTCTATGCCCTGCATATGGAGGAGCATGGGATTCATACATAACCTTCTCACGAAGGGAATGGGTAACACATAGCCTATTGCCGTGAAGAAGATAACCATCCTGCAAGGTGAATGGTTCCTCTTTCTTCCCCAAAGCAAGGGCTGACATTATGTCTCTAAAGTCAAGGTTAGTAGCATACTCATCTATCATAGAGGATAGATCATTGTGAGTAGCTATAGACACCGCATTAACTTTTGGTCGTCGTGAAAGTGCATCGGCAACTTGATTGTGCTTACCAGCTATGTGAGCAATATGAAAATTAAATTGCGAAAGAAAATTTGTCCACCTCATTTGTTTGTCAGAAAGCTTGGTTTGCGTCATGAAATACTTGAGACTTTGGTGGTCGGTTCGTAGGATAAATGGAGTCCCCAATAGGTAGTGCTTCCATGTGTCTAGGGCATGTAGAACAGCTAAAAGCTCTTTCTCATAAATGCCCAAGACTCGTTCATCACCATTGAGCCTTCGGCTCTCATATGCTATGGCATGCCCTTCTTGAAGCAAAACCGCTCCAAGGCAATCACCACAAGCATCACATTGGACCTCAAAGGGCTTTGAGAGATCCGGAAGCACGAGGACTGGTTGGGAAGTAAGCTTCTCTTTGAGTTTTTCAAAAGCATTTTGCTCCTTAGCAGTCCATACAAACTTAACGTTCTTCTTGGTTAAGTCGTGTAGTGGTCCTGCCACTTGAGAGAATTTTGCTATGAAGCGTCTATAGTATGCACACATACCAATAAAGCTTCTTAGCTCATGTAGATTCCTTGGGTTAGGCCATGATTTTATTACCTCTAACTTTGATGGATCCATCGTGAGAGATAATATGGCCTAGATATTGAATCTCTTGAAGGAAGAATTCACTTTTCTTTTGGTTGAGAAAAAGTTTGTTCTCCCTCAAGGCTTGAAAAATCACTTGGAGATGTTGCTTATGTTCCTCCAAAGACTTGGAGTAGATGATGATATCATCGAAGAACACTCCAGTGAATTTTCGATATGGTCTAAAAATTTTCTCCATCAAACGATTGAACATAGCTGGTGCATTAGTCAAGCCAAAAGGCATGACTAGATATTCATAAAGACCAAATGTTGTGCGAAACGCGGTCTTTAAGATATCCTCATCCACTATCCTTATTTGATGATAGCCACTCTTAAGTTCAATCCTACTGAAGTAGGTAGAGCCTTGTAGCTTATCAAACAGATCTTCTACCCGAGGTACGGGAAATCTGTTTTTAATAGTGATATGGTTTAGTGCTCGATAGTCCACACACATACGGTATGTACCATCTTTCTTTTGCACTAAAAGGACTGGAGAACAAAAGGGAGAGGAACTAGGCCTCACCATCCCTTTGTCTACCAGCTCTTGTACTTGCCTCATGATCTCCTCTTGTTGAGCTTGTGAGACTCGATAAGGAGGTTTGTTAGGCGGTGAGCTTCCTGGAAGGAGCTCAATACGATGGTCATCATCCCCTCGTTTTGGAGGTAGGTCCATAGGGATATCATCGATGAACACATCTTGGAATCCTTTTAGAAAAGTAGACAAGTCTAACTCTTCTTGATTCCTATCATTTTCATTTGATGAACCATTATTAGCTTTTAGAGACTCTTTGACATAAATCATGTACACAGAAACTGAGCTCTTCATTGATTTATCAAAAGAAAGAGGATTTACAAGTGGAATAGTGCGACCACGCTCACTAGCATCTACATACATGTTCTTTCCCCTGTAGGTGAAGTAAATTCTCCTTTCAGGGAACTTCATGTTGGCAGCCATGCGATCAAACCATGGTGCCCCTAGGATAACATCCTGATGTTGGAGGGGAGAGATGAAGAAGTCTTCTTTGTCGACATAGCTTTGGACATGAAGCCTCAACTTCCCAATCAAGGGAGTAACGGAGGCTTGTTGTCCCTTGAAAGATGCATCAGCTGTTACTATATCTCCCATCTCAAAAGCTTGAATGCCCAACTTGGTGGCCAACTCTATTGATATGAAGTTGAGAGTAGAGCCAGGGTCAAACAAGATGAAGGCATCATGCTCTCGTACCTTTCCCCAAGCATAGGAGAGTGATGATCCTTTGCAATGAGCATCCTCTTTTGGAGCTTCGATGGTGGAAGCCCTAGGAGTCTCATTGCGAGTATTCTTCTTGGGGCAAGAACGATAGCCATGTCCTTGCTCCCCACACTTGAAACACTTATGGTCCTTGCGAAAAGCTTCAAGCTCTTCAGGAGAGAGTTTGTTTTTACCTTTGTAAACTCCCTTCTCCTTGGACCGATTGTTGTTGTTGTTGTTGGAAGTGCCTTGGGAATTATTTTGAGCATTGGATTTCCCCTTTGCATCATTTTTATCTTTGTTTTCCATGGGCTTGACATTACGTCTAGCCCCTTGATGGAAATTGATGCGTGAAGCAACCATGGTGTGGTGGATTACTTCGGTAATAGTACCGGGCCGTTGAGAGTTGATATATTTGGCCATCTCTTCAGGTAATCCCACACAGAATTGCTGTCTTTGCTCGGCAAAGTCTATCTTTTGAAAGACAGTAGCTTTGAGATGTAAATCCCAAAACTTATCTACATACTTGTTGATAGACTCATGAGAGAGGAGCTTCAAGCCGCGCCATTCGGTAAGAACTTTATCTTTAGTATCGCTTGGAAGAAATTGCTTCATGATGGAAACTCGTAGAGTTTTCCATGTCTTTGGGGCTTCTCCATTGCCACGAAGGCTAGCCCACCATTGACGAGCTGATTTTTGGAAGTGCATAGCTACATGGCGTAGCTTGGAGGACTCTGTGAAGCCCTCGTCCCCAAAGGCCGCATCAAATTGCTGGATGAAGGCCAACACTTTGTCGGTAGCACCAAAGGTGCCATCGTAGGTGAGAAAAGAGATACTCTTTCCTCCCTCCTTGAACTTCTTTAGCTTTTGTGACCTTCGCCATGCAGGAAATGATTTGCGATGCCCTCCCCTCTTGTATTCTCTAGGAGAATAGCCATAACTTTCATCGGAAGAGAAGGAAGGTGAAGAAGAAGGAGAAGAGGGTGACCTCTTCCTAGCCCTTTTCTTCCTTTGTTTCCTCTCTTGCCTTTGAGAGTGATGAGGAGAAGGACTATGGGTTGCTCTTTTCCTCTTGGGAGGAGTAGGCGATCGTCTAGACCGCCTTCTTCGTGGAGCCACATCTTCAGAAGAACTTAGACTTTCATTGCTTTCTTTCTCTTTGGATTCCTCCTCTCGAATGGGAGAGAGTCTTCTTTTGGGGGTCTCTTCAAGAGGCCTCCTAAGCTCTCTCTCCTCTTGGAGAGGAAGGAAATTCCATAGGCACGAAGTTGTTGAGTAACTTCGGCTTGCAAGGTAGGGTTGCCCATAGCTTGTTGCAACCTAGTCACAAGATAATTCACAAACATGGGAGCATCATCATTAGCACCTTCATGTGCAAAATCAAAGCTATCAATGTTCATTCTACTCTCTTGATTATTGTCAGCCATGTTAACAAAATTTTATGTATGTACTTAGTGTATGCTTTGGCAATTCAAAACCTTAGTTGCCACTCCTCTTAGCCTTTGAAAATCGGCTCTTAAGTATCTACACCCACGGCTCAAAGTGGTTAATTATAGAGAGTAGAGGAGTAGATCTAACATAGCAGAGTTGCCAAGGGCTAGCTCCTTTCGGACTTCTTATGGCTCAATAATGGTAAAGCCGTAGGCAAGTCTAAAAAGACTCCATTATTAAGTCCAAAGCTCCCGAGGTGTGCACCATCCCCCACATAGTGGGCTTAACAAAATCGGTATTAGATCCCAGTTCCACTTACTCTATTATAATTAACAACATCAACCATTTATAGGCTACTTAAGGACCTCTCTTCTTAAGCAAGAAAAGAGAAACCAAATGCTCTGATACCAATGTAATGGAATTTGCCTATTCAATTTGAGAATAGCGGAATTTAATGAGAGTACTTTCAAGAAATGACTTTGTGAGCATAGCGGGTAGACATAATTGAAGATAGCAACATAATCATAGCAATTAGTTAACTTGGCATAGACAATACTTTTGCAAGAGAGAGAGTTTAGAGAACATGACAACAATTGAGGACCGGATTTATGTGGAGCCGGTCCCCCCTCCAATAGGCATTTGTATTATGATTTCTCCCATAAAGAGAGACTTGTTACAATACAGTCTTTGTGTTCCTTGTGACCTAGGTGATGCCATGAAGATGGAAGCCTTCATGCACCACAAACATAACATAAACTTGAAGAAAGCTTTAACTATCCCAAGCCTCAGTCCCAAGACCTCAAACACCTTCGAAGGTGGAGAGAGCTAGCAGGGAATGAGGGTAGGGAAGAGGAAGAAGAAACATTTCGTAGGAGAAAGAATTAGTTCCTCACTTATCATACTCTTGTTGCTAGCATACATAATAGCATAGTAATGAAGAAGAAGGATATGGCAAGCTTAAGCATTGAAGCATGGCTCTTGGTTGGATTTGCACTCCATAGCCAAGAGTGTTGGTGTAGGCTCTCAACCTCTACTTGCTTGGAGAGGGAGCTCTTGCACTTTGCATATCACACAATGAGAGTGCTTGTGAGTGTGTATGGGTGAGTATACCCCCTAGGCACCCCCCCTAGCTTGCTTGGGTCGACCCCCCCTTGTAGCTCATGCCTGAAGCTCATTGGACCCCTCCAGGCCTAGCCAATCACAAGCAAGAGCCATTACAAGCAACATGGGTAGCCTTGGGACAAGTGTCCCCCTTTCCCCTTTGAGAGAGAGGACTTGATAAATGCTAAAACAATTAGATAATTCATGTAATTTATCATTGGACCCCTTTGAAGCCTAGCCAATAGGCTTCAAGCAACACATGAAGGTAACATGGGTAGGGGCCTGACATGTGTCCTTGCTGCCTCTTCAAGTTGGGCTTCCCTTGTGTGTGTGAGTGGGTGTTCTCTCTCTAGCCCCTAGGAAAAGGGCTCGCCCCCCCTCTTGTAGGAATGCTTTTGACTTTTAGGTGATCAAGCACCTTACTCACCAAGCATGACAAAGCACTTGAACTAGGGGGTGTTCCCACAAGCATCTCAGGCAAGCTTCTCAAGGCACCTCAAGTACTTTAATCATGCAGCAAGTCAAGCACCTCAAGCATGGAGCCAGTCAAGCACCTCAAGCATGGAGCCAGTCAAGCACCTCAAGCATCTTAATCAAGCACCTCAAGCATGAAAAACACCTCAAGCATGACAAGCACCTCGAGCTTGGGCCGGGTTCCCACCTCAAGCTCAGCCCTAGCTTACTTAAGGTCAAAGGACTTTTACACACATTTATTGGAGGTCTTCAATGAAGCTAACCCTAAGGTCTTATGCTCCATTGGTTAGCCTTGCTCTTTGATAGACCATCTCCCTTTTGGGCCCCTTTACCATTGGCCTCGTGTTGAGATAGATCTATAAGCACATACCTATATCTTAACACTTGTTCCCGTTTATTCTCCCACATTAAGTGATCAATTTAATATGAGAAAATCATTTGGGTTAGTTAGATATTAAATTTTATGACAGTGTGTGTGTGTGTGTGTCCTCTAGTTGTGAGAGATTGTGAGGAGATAGCAAAGGATTTACTTAATGAAGATTAGTAATGTTAGCCTTGAATGCGTTTTATAGGTGTCAATGGACTTTATCAATTGTTATCCATGTACATCTTACAACCTTTTTAACTTAAAAACCATTGTCCAAACGGAATGTTTATTTTCGTGTTTGAAAATGTTTCAAGGTGTGACTTCTTTTAGGTTCTTTCTAAAGTTGTAATCAAAAAGGTCATCACTCCTTTAAGATACAAGTGCATTAATACAGGTTATAGATAAGGTTATTATATACCCCATTTTTTAAAATTTACTTTAAAATAGTTTATTTATATAACTAAAATTCTAATCAGAAGGACACCACTCCTTCCGATCCAAGTGTCTTATTCCAAGTTTTTGCTCATAAAGCATTTTGTGTCTTTTATACCCATCATTTGTGAAGTACTTTACATTTTTGCCTCTATAGGTATTTTGAATGAGTCAAATGGTACCAAAAAATTATGTATCCAAAAGAACTATGTACAATCCATTCAAAAAAAACCTTTCAATTTGCATGATTAACACTAGTAAGACACCACGACAGAGTATAGTATACCCTAGAGCAAAAATAATCGATGTTTAGCCTTGAAACCCACATGCCATTGTACCCATGGTCCAGGTTGTGCCAGGCCAAAAGAGATAGAACAACTTTGCCCACTAGGTCGAAAGTAGGGTCAATCAAAATATCGCGGTACTAAATCATCAAAATTACAACCAGCTCAGCATGTTTTAACCAAATAGATATGGTAAGTATCATTTTTGTAAGAAAATTATAATTTTTAGCTCCATCAGATTATTGTACAACAGAACGGTAAAAGATAGTTTGACAACCTACTATATACGGAAGCAGGTGTTGAAGCAAGCTTGCATCATTAGTACCAAATGGTAACACGGGAAAAAAACCTAGTACTCCCATGAGATAACCACATTCATCAAGTCCACAATAAAACAAATATTTACTGTATGTGTGAAAAAAACCTATGGATTAGTCAGTATGATGCAGAAATAGTACATGCATTAAGAAACCTTCCTATTATGCAAAGCTATCAACGATACATCATTCCTAAAATGAGATCCCATTTTTTTGGGCCACTGCAAAGTAAAAAAACCGACCAAAATATAATTTTGCAGAACAAAGCCAGTTCGACAGTCTGGAAGATCCCCACTCGATCTGCACATTCAGTTCAGCACGACTCTCAAGGCCTAAAAAAATGAGAGGCGGCCGCCATTATCTTCACTTGTTAGGGGTAAAGTTAGGCAAGATGCGAACATTCATAAGTAGTAAGCACATAGGTGGTTTCAGTGTGTGTGTGTGTGTGTGTGTGTGTGTGTGTGAGAGAGAGAGAGAGAGAGAGAGAGAGAGAGAGAGAGAGAGAGAGAGAGAGAGAGAGAGAGAGAGAGAGAGAGAGAGTCAATAGCTGGGAGTAGAGTGAGGAAGAAATATGAGCGTGATAAGTCATTATGCATGTGTACTACAAACGGGTCATAAAGCCCTCCTCATATCGAGAGTTAATAAGTGGCAAGGTAGGCGTCCTGTAAAGGGTAGAGTTCCATGTAGACGATAGTAGTCCCACAAGGGATTTAAGCTCCATGTTTCGGGGGGGGGGGGGGGGAGGGGGGCAATCTAAGCTATGTAGCATGGTGTCAATTATGCCAAAGACACCCATTCGAGGGTATACTCCCATGGGGAGAAAGAAAAAATCAGAGGCAATCAATAAAGCCAAAACTTAGCCACCCATTGTTACCATATACATGTGGTAGTGATGTGTGTGAACACACTAGGACCGTCGGAGCATTTTTTCCCTCTTTAGGAGGTTTTTTCCCCCGAGCATTGTATATACACCCATCACTCTAGGGCTATCTATCTTTTCATTGCACACGAAGTAACACACTCTCTATTGTGTGCCTTGAGCTTCCTTCATCTTCTCCAAGCTGTGTTCGCTTCTCTGCAACCCTAATTCCAACAATTGGTATCAAAGCAGGTTACGTCCTCCCGGGCTTAGTCGCCAGCTGCTCCAGCACACACCTGCTCACTTTCTCCTATTACAGTGAGTTTTAGCGTCGGGCAAGCTCGTAGAGCATAATCTACTCAGATTTCTGATTTGGGCTCATTTCGGCCTCCGTTTCCACTACAGGCAAGTCTGCACAGGCAATTTCGTCATTTTGTGCAGAATTTTTGTCAGTGTCGTTTTCAGCATAACAGGTGCCTTATAGTCCTCTACGGTTTGTGCTATATCACGTGTTGTTCCCACTTCGTTTCTCCTCTTTTCAGGCAGTTTTTGCATCAGGTGCAACATTGACCATGGCTGACAACAACACAGATGTGTTAAAGATGTTTGTTGCCGAGGACAAGTTGGATGGGGACAATTATCCTATGTGGGCTTACATGATGCAACATGTTCTTGTGTCAAAGGGCGTCTAGAATATTGTGCAGGGCATTGATGTACGTCCTGGTTCTGAGGATGCAAGCGACGTTGAGGATGTTGTAGGTCTTGCTGCAAGGATTGCTGCTATTAGAGTTGTTTTGCCTACGACAGAACAAGCCTGTTGGGATGTAAAGGATGCGCAGGCTCATGCATTGATTGCGTTGTCTGTTAAGCGCACCATTATTCCTCACATCCGTTCAGCAAAATCTGCAAAACAGGCTTGGGATATTCTAGCAGGTCTTTATGCAAGCCGAAATGAGGCTAAAATTGCTTTGCTGCGTAAAGAGCTAGAGTCGAAGATTATGCATGAGGAAGATGATATGGACACTTTCCTTGCTAGTGTCAAGGATATTAATGAGCAACTCATTTCTGCAGGTGAAGTCATTTCGGACAGTTCCCTTGTGCAGACTGTTCTTGATGCCTTGCCAGATTCCTACCAGACTTTTGCTAGTACTTGGAGACTCATGACCCAAGGAAATCTAGAAGTTGTCAAGTTTGATGCATTATGCACATTGCTGTTGCAAGAGTCACTTTCCAGAAAAAACAGGATTTGCTATACTTGGACTTGTAGTCAAATTTGTGGATGACAGATGTACAGTTCATGATCTCAATTTTGGTGATGAAATCATTGCATCTGGGCTTTTGTGTCGTGGGCTGTATAAGCTCACCTTGTATGACAAGTGTGGACAAAATTTTGCAAATGCTGTTGCAGATTCAAGGGCTATTTCAGATGCAAAACTTTGGCATGCATGTTTTGGTCATTTGAATTTTGCCAATTTGCTACGTTTGCAGAAATCTGATATGGTTGCGTTTTTGCCGCCTCTTGAAGCACCTGTCAAACCTGTTTGTGAAGGCTGGATTTTGGATAAGATGCAGTGTTCTAAGTTTCCAAAGGATGGTTCAGTTAGAGCCACATGCAGGTTGCAGCTTGTGCATAGTGATGTTTGTGGGCCCATGCAAACTCCGTCCTTGGGTTATTACCTGTACTTCGTGACTTTCATTGATGATTACCCTAGGCATGCATGGGTATTTCTGCTTAAAGAGAAGTCCGAAGTTTTTAGGTGCTTCAAACAAATTCTAGCTATGGCTGAAAATGTCTCGAAATGTACTATGGAACCGATCAAGGGGGGAAGTTTATGTCTCATGAATTCAATGCATTTCTGGCTAGTCATGGAGTGTTTGTGGAAGATTCTGTTCGGTCCTTGTTGTCATGTACTAAAGACAGTAATGTAAGCTCACACGACATTTATGACACTTTGTTGCCTTTTTTCAGTGGTGGAAATACGAATGTAAGTTCCAATGAGGAAAATGTACAGCCTATGGGGGTTTCTGGAAATGTTACAGATCAGCCTATTACTGATACATATGTACATGATGTCCTTGATGAGGAAAGGGATGAAATTGAGCAGGCTAGAGGTATGCCAAAATGGCCGGTGCACACTTTGTGTGATAGTAAATTGGATGCACCTTTGTCTAGTCGTACTCGTTCAGGCTCTCGCCATGCATCTTATGCATCAGATTGTTATGCTTTGGTTGTGTCTAGCTTACATGATGTTGAGGAGCTTCTGTCTTTTGATGAAGCATAAAATTCAAAAAATTGGATGGCTGCCATGCAATCAGAATATGATACCCTAATAGAAAATGACACATGGACTTTATGTGATTTGCCTCCTGGCAAAAAGGCCATTGGTACGAAGTGGGTTTACAAGTTGAAACGCAAGCCACATGGTGGGATCGATCGCCATAAGGCTCGACTTGTTGCAAAGGGTTATGCACACCAAAAAGGTATAGATTATGAAGAGACTTTTGCTCCCACTTGTCGTATGACTACTGTGCGTTTTCTATGTGCATTGGCAGCTCATTTTGGTTGGGATGTACATCAATCAGACATTGTTACTTCTTTCTTGAATGGTGACATATTTGAAGTTTATGTAACGCAGCCTCGCGGTTTTGTCATAAAAAGACAAGAGGACAAAGTGTGCAAAGGTAACAAGGCTTTGTATGGGTTGAAGCAATCTCCTCGTGCTTGGTATGAGAAAGCTGACACTCATTTGGTCAAACGAGGCTTTCGTAACATTCCAACAGAAAGCATATTGTATGTAAAGCATGAGGATGATGTATTTCTCATCGTGGTTCTTTACGTTGATGATTTGCTGATCACAGGACCAAATGAGAGACATATTGCTGAATTTAAGGCTGATTTGAATGCTACTTTCAAGATGAAAGATTTGGGGCTGTTGCATCATTACTTGGGTATACAGTTTAAGCAGTGTGATGGTGGTATTGCCTTGTGTCAGAAAAGTTACATAGAGACATTGCTATGTAAGTTTGGACTTGAGGATTGCAAACCTATTGCCACTCCCATGGAAACAGGTCTGAAGTTGAGTCTACATGATGTTGGCGATCCTGCTGATGTCACTCTTTACCAAACTGCTGTTGGCTGCCTCATTTATGTATGCAACACGAGGCCGGATATTCAGTTTGCAGTCTCACAGGTCAGCAGATTTATGCATAGCCCAGGGTCTGTTATGGAATTGATATTTTATTATTCATTGCAGATGTGACAGGTGGAAAAGACTAGACCGAGCTAGGACTTTGCGAATGAAAATATATATATTGTACATTTTATTATTCAAGTGCTCTTTATGAGCTTTGGCCATTTACGACCGGCCAGTTTGTACTCACATTGACCATTCAAGAAATCTATAAATGAAATACGTGCAAGAGGGAAATGGTCAGTCTTGCACGGAGGGAGATTGCACTCAGTGTCTGCGTTCGTCTTCTCAACTCTCCTCTCTTCTCTCTCGCGTGCCAGCATAGCACTCATCTAGGAGGTGCGCCTGCACGCGCCCTATTGCTTCTATTCTCGCTCTTAGTCCCCTTCTGTTCGTGTATCTCGCGATTATGCGTCTATGTGGTTGCCAGGTATGTCAATTAGTCTATTTTATGGATTGTAGTATGCTTATTTGGGTATTTTGTAGGGAACTCCACGCCTCCGTTTGTAGCAGTGGTATCAGAGCTCAGATTTACGTTCCAAATGATACAAGTACATCTATGGAGAGTTCCAAGGGATTGAGCTAAGTTCCTTTTTCCTTTTGTGTGATAATTTTACTCCTAAATGGTGCAAATGTTTTCTTATTAATAGAAAATCACTGGTGTTTTTTTTCTCTCCAATAAAGAAAGATTGTATGGCTACATAATTAGTTTACATTGTAGAGCATGATTGGTATATCTGAGAATCATCGACATTGCATGTTGATTTAGAAATTAGGTGTATAGTAGATATGAGATGATTGATGTAAAAAGCCTAACTACGCATAACAATTGTTTAGAAGAGACTCCATAGGAGAGAGTGGCTGCAAATTAAACGATCATGGAGAAGAAATTGCAAAATGTATATTTTAATGTCATCGGGACCCGGGTGAACCAAAGATGTACACAAGGAGCTTGAGTGAGAATCTTTCTCATTTCTGCGAGTCGAGGTAGCAAGTGCACCCAAGCAAACCTTGTGATGTAGATGTTCAAGACAACAAATTGTTGAGGACAACAACCTATGGCTCAATCACATGCGATCGGGAGCCTGTCGTGGGAATGAGCTCTAAGGAGAGAAAAAAAAAACTAATAAAAGAAAAAAAAAATGGCGCTATCTATGCCATGCAGTACAGTGGAGCGACTTGAAGCCCGGGCGCACAACCAGCCCTACCATGTGACAAGCCTTGCGACTCAGTCGTTGGTGGCAACAATTTTGAACGTCACAAATGACGACACGGCATACCCACTAACGGCCACGACATCGTTTGCCAGCAGAGGATGCCATGCTAGCTACGCTTGAGAGCTCATTTCATGGTGGGTCTTGAGAGCAGGTTTCTTTTGCTTTCCTCTGCCTTTCCATGCATGACTTTTAGCGCCCCAACCCCAAAGTCGCCCTTTTCTACACCAACCACAACCAGTGTTCTTTTTTCGGCCAACCTTTTCCCACCGTTGCATGACAGCTTTCGACACCCCAGACACATGCGCAATCTCTCTCTCTCTCTCTCTCTCTCTCTCTCTCTCTCTCTCTCTCTCTCTCTCTCTCTCTCTCTCTCTCTCTCTCTCTCGTCGTTGGTGACTGACGGCGCCCATACACCCACCCAACTGCCTCTTTTTTTGGACGACCATGCAATAGCAAGAACAACCACCAGTGATTATCTATCAATTCTCTCTCTCTCCCTCTGCCACTAATTGGCGGCCCACCAACAATGGGTAATCTTTCTCTCTCCCTCTCTTGTCCGTTGCCCACACCATATTGTAGAGGACGACAATCTCTCCCTCTCTCTCTCTCACTTGGTGGTAGACCACCCACCCAACAGTTCCACTGGCGCTTCTGACTCTCATGGCATGCAACTCCTCCAACTGCAGCTCTCTCTCTCTCACTACAACCGCCAGGCACTCCCACACACTATGCATGCCTCCGTTCAACACCCACTGGCCTCTTCGTTGTGAGCCACTACTCCAGTGCATGGCTCACTGTAGTAGAGTGGAGCCTGCGTGCTTGACCCACCACATCCGTCCAATACTCTCTCTCTCTCTCTCTCTCTCTCTCTCTCTCTCTCTCTCTCTCTCTCTCTCTCTCTCTCTCTCTCTCTCTCTCTCTTTCTCCCAATCCGATGACTTACAAAGATGGACCAACAAGTAAAGCTCATAAGCAGTATAACAGCTGCCTCCAACATGCAGGAGACCACCATCAGCATTTTCAGAGAAGAGCTTGTCGAAAAGAGATGCATGCAGGTGAGGACACTTACAAGGGATAGAGAAGCATCACCACAGGCCTGCAGGTAAGAAGAGCGTGCGCAAGGCAGAAAATAGTAGGATGATCAGACCAAGGATCACAAATGCGACAACCGAAAACTAATCTGCAGAGAATGTGGCTGCTGAATGTGGAAGTATTGAAGAGAACTCACCCGGACAACATGTGAATGAAGCAAGCCATGGACCAAAGTAGGCTGGGAAAGCCCATTCTTGACAGTTCACGCAAGTAGGGGCCGGCTGTGGAGTAGAGAAGACTCAGAAAATAGAAAAAGTGGCAGCAACAGCTCCTTCAAGAAGCGCATGTGGGAAATCCTGTGATTTGCAGAATGGAAAATACGGCGCGCTAACCCAATTTCCGAGAGGCTCTGCACAGAGTACTGCAAGCAACCCTCTTTCCCCCACCTCGCCTTATCTCCCTCTCTTCCAGTACTCCAAGGATCTCCCTTTCTCTCTCCGTCATCAACAGTTGAGGGCTGAGAACAACCTCAGTGGATGCATCAAAATCTCACTCTATCTCCCTCTCCCCGACTCCTCGAGTACGATGGCGTACATAAGCGGACATTGACCAAGCTTTGCAGAGCTCGCTGCCTTGACAAACACCCGACGCCGACGATGCTGATGGAAATTTTTTTATAAAAAAAAATCATTTTCATTCTCACTTCAATTTTTTTGCTCCTAGGCATTGGATCAAATTCACACGGATGGTATCCGTTTGGCCTCATGTACAATTTTGGCCTTTTGAAAGTTCATTTGTCTCTCTCTCTCTCTCTCTCTCTCTCTCTCTCTCTCTCTCTGGCTATACCAAACTCCCAGGCCACCCTCCCTTTCTCTCTTCCCTCTTCCCCAATACGGCTACTTACAACTGCATGCAATGACGAAGCTCTGCAGCGGCCGCTGCAATACTTTCTCGGACAACGTCCGATGCCAGGCATCCATGTACATTGACGATGACGATAATGATGCGTTTTTAGGCTTTCACTTTAATCTTTCACTTTACTTCATTTTTTGTACCCATACATTGTATTAGAACCATAACGATTGTATCGGTTTGGTCCGGTATGCCTTTGGAAGACAAGTAATATAGCATTTTATGGCGCTCTCTCTCTTTCCCCTCCCAATATGACTACTTATAACGGTGGACATTGCCAGAAGCTCTTCCATGACTAATGCAATAATTTTTGCGACGACGCCCAATGCCGGGCATCTATGGGACTTGACGAAGACGACGATGATTTTAGTCTATTTTCGTACCCAGATATTGTATTAGATCCATAGGGACTATATCACTTTGTTTTCATAGGTAATTTTCGCATTTTAAACACGGTTCGTGTAACATTTCATTTCATTTTTCTCTCGCTCTTCACAACCCCCGACCACCTTGTTATGTTTTGATCATTGACATCAATAATGTTGTAATTTTGATAATTAAAACATATATTTGTATAATAATACGATAATTAAATACATATATATATATATATTATTTTTAAAAAAAGACATTAAACTAAAGTATATAGCGAATAAATGATATACTAAATGGAATATATATATATATATATATATATATATATATATATATATATATATATATATATATATATATATATATATATATATATATACTAATCACGATGTGTGTGTTCTATTGATATCGACAGTGCTTGTTGTCCAACAACATACATAAGGATCATGGTCTGTATTCATCGCTAGCAACCTATTGTCATTTAACCTCTAGCATCTACATACGACTCCTTCATCACTTAATGTTCATTCATCATTTGATGTTATTGACTGTTATGCACACATATCCATAGTTGAAATTTGCATAAATTACAAATTTTGGGGATTTTTTGCCCTCTTTAAATGGCTCATTCTGCACCTACTACTTGCACTGGTCAATCCTGCTAACCTTATGTTCTTTTATTTTTTCACAATTTTACGTCTCCATACCATCATCTGAACTACCCCATTTTCGACTTTATTGTAATTAGCACACCATTAAGGACGCAAGTGTTTTCAGTATACCATTTACATGAATCCTTGATAAAATGCAGATTCATGAATTTTAAACAATATCAAATGCAGATTCACCGATTTAGGCAGCATTAGTGCAGATTTGCCGATTTAGGCAGCACGTCTTATTGGTGTAGATTCGCCGATTTAGGCAACACCAATCACATAATCATGCTGCAGTGGCTGGCCACCACTGTGACTGGTATGATTTTGTTACCCGGGTACATAATGAAAGTGATTTGGATTTGGACTTATATTGTGGAATTGGAATTGGATTGGAATTTGGTATCTGGTGATTATTTGACATTTATGAGATTGACGATGAGTGTGACCAATAATATCCTGATTCATTAGGATATGACATATACTACTTATTCTAGTGGTATGGGACACTAGAATAGGTAGTATGTGGATGACGGCAGACATAAGCCATACTGTCTAATTTTATGTATTTTTTCTTTTACTATTTGATACAGATTTCTAATTATTGTTTTTGACAAGTATTGTTTGCTGATTTTTTTTCTTCGCAACTGAGGACAGTTGCTTTCCAACGGAGAGGTATGTTATGGAATTGATATTTTATTATTCATTGTAGATGTGACAGGTGGAAAAGACTAGACCGAGCTAGGACTTTGCGAATGAAAATATATATATTGTACATTTTATTATTCAAGTGCTCTTTATGAGCTTTGGCCATTTATGACCGGCCGGCCAGTTTGTACTCACATTGACCATTCAAGAAATCTATAAATGAAATACGTGCAAGAGGGAAATGGTCACTCTTGCACGGGGGGAGATTGCACACAGTGTCTGCGTTCTTCTTCTCACCTCTCCTCTCTTCTCTCTCGCGTGCCGGCGTAGCACTCCATTCTAGGAGGTGCGCCTACACGCGCCCTATTGCTTCTGTTCTCGCTCTCAGTCCCCTTCTGTTCGTGTATCTCGCGATTATGCGTCTATGTGGTGCCAGGTATGTCAATTAGTCTGTTTTATGGGTTGTAGTATGCTATTTTGGGTATTTTGCAGGGAACTCCACGCCTCCGTCTGTAGTAGCAGGGTCTAAGCATTGGCAGGTTGTCAAGAGGATTTTCCGCTACCTTAGTGGCACTTTACATCTTGGCTTGTTTTATCACAAGGGGGGATCATTGCCGCCATACTTACATGCTTTTTCGGACTCAAATTGGGCTGGTTGTTTTGACACGTGAGTGTCCACAAGTGGTTTTTGTTTCATGCTTGGTAGTTCATGTATATCATGGTTGAGCAAGAAGCAACCTACTGTGGCCACTTTGAGTTGTGAGGCTGAGTACAGGGCAGTCTTCACAGCTACGGTTGAGTGTGTATGGCTCAGACGCCTTATGGCTGATTTGGGTGTTGGATAGGACACTGCCAACACTATCTACACTGGCAGTCAGAGCGCATTGGCAGTTGCGAGGAACCCAATTTTTCATGCTCACACAAAGAACATTGAGGTGCATTACCACTATGTCAGGGAGAGGCTCTTAGCAGGAGAGATCAGCTTGGCTTATGTGCCAACACGGGACAACCTTGCAGATCTTTTCACAAAGGCATTGTCTCATGAGAAGCTTGAAGCTTTCCGCAAAGCTTTGGGCTTACTCCCCTCCGTGGACTGATCATGTCCTTAGGGCATGGCACTTCCCTTTACTCATGTGCCAACTCTTGTTCACCGCATCACTCCAGGGGGGATTTGTTACCATATACATGTGGTAGTGATGTGTGTGAACACACTAGGACCGCCGGGGCATTTTTTCCCTCTTTAGGAGGTTTTTTCCCCTGAGCATTGTATATGCGCCCATCACTCTAGGGCTATCTATCTTTTCATTGCACACTAAGTAACACACTCTCTATTGTGTGCCTTGAGCTTCCTTCGCCTTCTCCAAGTTTTGTGCGCTTCTCTACAACCCTAATTTCAACACCCATGGGGGGTAGGTGTAAACCAAACCCCCTTTAAAAAAAAATAAATGGTGCAGTGTTCCTAACTGTATATGGCTCAAATTAGAGAGTATAAGAGTTCTCTTGGTGCAGGGAAACCATAAGATAATCAAGAGAGTTTTTTAGAGGAAAGGAGGGCATGGTTTAACTATTCAAAGCATGTAGCAATTTGTGTGTGTGTGTGTGTGTCCCTCCCATAGTGGTGAGAGCTTGTGAAGAGATAGCAAAGGATTTACTTAATGAAGTTTAGTAATTGGTGATGAATATTTGAAGTGCAGCCATAGACGTCTCTCTCCACACATTCATGTACACATAGAACCCTCAAAATAGAATAAAGATGAAAACATCAAAGCTTTGAACATATCTGATCAAGGGTAAGATGAACGATTTTACTGATTCATTTGTAGTGGCTAACCTTTGTTGCCCAAACAAACCTCAAATTGTTCTTTATAACTATAACTTTGTGCTCACAATGATGTATATATACTGCCTAATGGTTAGAATGAGTTGTGTATATAAGTCTTCTTGGTTCATGACTAATCAAGAAATGCTTGGTAGGCCTTGATATAAAAGTTCATCAGGAATACTATGTTGAAGACAAATTAATAGAGGACATTATAACAATGATGAATTTAATATACATAAAATTGAATAACATTATAACTCATGTATCAAAAGTGCTATACTCATTCTGTCTTGATGGCACAATCAAGGTTTGCAAAAGTGAGATACTTTCCTCATTATCCACCTAAGCCATGAGGTCAAAGAATTGCAATTATATGTGACATTGATCATTTCAATTAGAGCATCTTCGGACAGTATGCACAATCCTATTGTTTCGTGCCACTTTTGTCCATACACTTGTATGTGCAATATTGGATTATTCTTAATATTGAAAACAAGAATATCTTAAATGGTTGAGGAGAAAGCTTATAAGTTGGCAGAGCATAGAGTAGTACTAGTGGTAAAAGACATCAATAGATTATGTACCAATGCTATCAGCTCAAGTAATCATCCTATTGTAGTGAGTGTAGTTTGCCCATATTGATTGAGATGTCGATAATATTGAGCAATTGTATATGTAGCTATCACACATAGAGAAGTCTCAGTATATAGACGAGGGCATGGATGAAAATATAACCTGTATGGGAGTAGTTTTTTTTGCAAGAAGTACAAGTAGTCAATGAATATTTGACTTGCATATGTTTCAAGGTTCCAAGCAATAGCATTAGGAAGGGAATGGCGTCTAAGGGAGCCTCTTTATTTGCCATGGGATTAAAAGGGAGATTGTGGTAGGGAAAAATGGGTGGATGCCATGTGGACGAAAATGGTGGGTATGGCAGGGCCTAAAAGTAAGTGGTCAAACTTGTGATTCTTTTATAAAATATAAAGAGAAAATCTCTTATGAATTCAAAAAACTGAACTTTTCTCTATTTAGGTGGGTAAAAACCAATCCTTCCTCTCTCTAGTGGCTGGTAGTTTCTCCCCCCCTCTCTCCTAAAAAGGGGTCTCCCCAAAAACGTATTGATCATTCCCTCCCTCTCTCTCTATTATACCATCTCTCTCTTCTCTTCACTCCACCTCGCAAGTTGCTTCCCTTTCCTTCCTTTCACTTTTCCCTCCCAAAAGCTCTACAACAGAAGTTTGAACCTCCTTTCCCTCCTCAAGCTCATTTGCATTCTACTCAAGCTGAAGTTATCCATTACTCCATGACCCTCACGACCTAAAATTGAAGATCTATAGCATATCCTTCTACTAGATCTTTTCTCAACTATGTTCCTGCTTCTTCTCCATTAACCTCTCTAGGGAGGATCTACTTCCCTCTCAGTCTTTGCAACATTATCTTCCTCATTAAGCCAACTTGCAAGTGGAGTAATACAACAATAAAAGTGACATTAACCATCTTTGTGCACCACCAAGAATATTGCTCTTTGTGTAGCTGAGAATATAGATGTGCATAGGTCAATCATAAGTGTTTGTCTGCAAGTTGTTCCACTATTTTTCGTGGCATCATCAGGTCCTCAACAACCTAGGAGTGTCATTGACTCCATTTCATGCAGCAATGTACAAGACGATAGTGGTTGTTGGGTGACAATGCAGTTCAAATGATTGATGTGGATGACAATGCAACACAGCTCAAGAGATGCACACAAGGTCTCAAGGAGACACATGGCTTCTTGAGCACACCATTGGAAGGGAAGGATCATGGAGTTCAAGCAAACCCATGACAATAAGCGGCTTGCAAAGGTGCGACATGTGTATGTTGGTTCATAATTGAAGCTAGAGATAGCAGTGGCTCCATCAAGGTTTCCTGCAAACTATAATTTCACTCCTTTCTCAAGTTTTTAGATTGTTTATTTTGTATTTCTTCGGTATATATTGCTTTGATGTCTATAAGGTTTGCATTGCTTGTTCATGTTTGCATATGTTTTTCCATCCAAGTTTGTAGAGTGGGAGCCAATAGAGTCCTTCACAAGAACTTTTGAGGCCATCCACGTTGACCTTGGCAAGCTGCTCTATGCTAGTTGTCCATCCGTGGAGCTTGTCTCATGGGCATGGGTACAATGTGGATTGTATCAAGATGATCATGTTGGTCAGAACCAAGCAGATATGGCCCCTGGGGTATTCTTCACGCCCGTACTCGCTTGGTTCTAACCCTTATCACTTTGTCAATTTTTATAAACAAGCGGGTCAAAACCAAGCAAATAAAGACCTTTAGGGAATCCCCAGGCTCCCTATTCACTTGGTTTTGGCCCCATATAAATTTCAATATGTAATAGTAGCTTTGTCTTGCTATTTCTTTCAAACATGCGAAACAATATAGTCCTAGAGATGGACGATGTAGGGGAGGATACATGTGAAGAAAAATTGTACACGTTCCTATACAGCGCCTGTGCTCATCACCGTGCACCAGAGCTATTAGAATTGTTTAATGCAGATTTTTGTATCCAACGGATCATTATTTTCTCAATTGAGTACCTACAAGGACTTGCGTGCGATCAACGGCTTCCTTGCAGTTGGATGGGAGACTAAGGTGGTCAACCACCAGGGAGATACAATCAAGTGCTCTGTAGTTTGCTAAGAATGTGGTATGCCGATACCATATTGCGAAGTTAAAGCTTGTCAATTGTCTTTCCCTACAGAAGATGGAAGTTGACAAATGGAGAATGGGAGGCACTAGACTCATATGTTGTTGCTAGAGAATCAATTGATCTGCAAACATGCCTCCACAACGATGCAATGCATGACATCTCTATAAATAACGATTGGAATCTTAGTCACCTTTGCGAGTATCTTAATCTTAGATATACCTTGCCCAATCAATATGTCTTTGTTATCAATGAAAAGGTTGCTCGTTCTAGAAAAGAGAAGAGCAATCTATGTGCAAAAGTTGGTTTTCCTCAATGTATTAATGTAAAAGCTTGTAACTAAAACAAATTTTCTCCCATTAATACATATGGTGTTTTGAATCTCTTTTTCATTCTTAATTTGTTGAAGATTCTGATTGAAATATGAAAGTTTTTTAATTTGGAGCGTGAATACTTTCAATGTTGGTGTCTTTCAATGTCTTGTCACGTGTTTTTGTTTATAATCATAGTTTTAAGTTAATTTGACGTTAATTTTCAGTGCTTTTAAAAAATGACATTGAGTATAAAAGTCACTTTCTAGGTTTTAAACTTCAGAGTCCGCTTTCTTGTTTGGGTAGATAAGGGGAACCTGTAATTTAATTTTACAAAAAAATGCTTTTTTTAACGCTTATTTTAGCTTTTTGCACTTTTTGACATTTTTGAAAAGTAACGTGCTTTTTAGGATGACCTAAACCTAAAAAAATATTATTTTTACTCACCATCAGGTATAAAAATGACCATACGCTGAAGAACAAAAATTAAACAAAATTTTCATGCGAATTATTTTTTTATAAAAAGCGGCACCATAAATACATCAGGACAGTATGAGGAAGTCATAATTATGTCGGGGTATCACGAGGCAATATAGTTCAGTTACAATCTCAATAGTTGTTTCTGGGATACTATTCCAATTAATCAAATATTTTGTAGTAAAAATTGAAGGAAATGCTACCAACAGATGTGAGGGGTCCCTAAAAGATACCCAAAATAGCTCACTACAAACCATAAACCATAAAATTTACATACATGATGGATTGCACATGCACATAATGGAAGCTATGCACAATTTGAGAGATAGAGAGTGTAAGAGAGAGGAGGAATGCGCGCCAATACAGCTCCTAAAATGGAGTGCTATATCGGCACGTTGAGAGAGAAGAGAGAAGAATAGACATAGGCACTGGGTGCAATCTCCCCCGTGCAAGAGTCAATATTTTCCTCTTGCACGTATTTATTTATAGATTTCTTGAATGCTCAAAGTGAGTACGTAGTGGTCGGTCGCGGACATAAATGGCCATAGCTCATAAATGAGCACTTGAAATATACATAAATAAGATCTCCTTTCACATAGCTCACATCTCGGTCATTCTTTTTCCACGTGTTAGCTGCAATAAATATCAAAATATCAATTTCCATTACATACCTCTTTGTTAGAAATCAATTGTCCTCAGTTTTGCAAAGATAAGAATCTGCAAACCATACTTATCAAAAACTAATGGTTAGTATTTTGTGTCAAAAATATCACATAGTAAAATAAAAAATTATAAAACTAATGGTTTGCAAATAAGAATATGCAAAGCATACTTGTCAAAAACTAATGGTTAGTATTTTGTGTCAAAAATATCACATAGTAAAATAAAATTTCATAAAACTAGATAACATTGCTCATGCCTACCGTCATCCACATACTATATTTTTTAGTGTCCCATATCACTAGAATAAGTAGTATATGTCATATCCTGATGAGTTAGGATATCATTGGTCACACTCACATTTAGTAATCAATCTTAATAGATTTCAATTTCAATTCCAATTCCATAAACACTGTCGGTGATAGAAAATCATCATATATCAAATCCAAATTCAATTTCAATTCCACAGTATAACTCCAAATCTAAATCACTTTTGAGTCTATACCCGGGTAATAAAATCATACTAAGGACAGTGGCGGCCGATCACTGCAGAATGATTTTTTAATTGGTGTTGCCTAAACAGGCGTATCTATACCAATGAGACGTGCTACCTAAACCGAAAAATCTGTACTAATGTTGCCTAAATCGATGGATCTGCTTTTAGTTTTGTGTTGCCTAAATTGATAAATCTGCACTTGTGCTGCCTAAATCAACGGATTTGCACATATTATTTATGTTACTTAAATCGGTGAATCTACATCATGATGAGCATTTACACACTGCCTAAATCAACGAATCTGTGTGTACATAACCAATGGACTTAACAAGGCATAGAAGCAACGAAATATTTACTACATGTTGGATACCAAATTGGTATAATACTACATGTTGGATACCAAATTGGAATAGGTTGGTGAATTGAAATGTGTAAGCGCATTGACCATCATCCCAAATCACCTGAGCTCATGCAAGTAGAAAATAGTTTCGTTAAAAAATTGTGTCAATAGAAGCTCCAAACAATGTAAGTATAAGCCATGATGATAGAAACTGTTGTTTTGATAGCTCATAAGATAATACAAGTAAAAAGTTAAGAGTTATTCCTTTTGGAAGTGTTTAATGGAAATCTTACTTGTCCTCACAAATGGAATGATCTTGTTTCTATAACTATATATTGTAGTTGAACATGTAGAAACTAACTGATTTAAGAAAATGTGAATGCTCAAGCTAGATATATACCAAGAAATTAGGTACTTAGATATTGAAGTATAGCTAGTGTATTATCATCTCATTTTTGAAGTGCATATATAGACAATTAAAGAGAAGAGAGGACTTATCTATTCATTGTTCTCCAAATGTGTCTATTGATGGTATGTACGCATTAAGATTAGAAAGGTAGGTAGGCTACATAGCTCTTTGTGCATTGCTGGATGCTAAACAAGTTTTTAAAAGTCAAGGTCAAGAGAAAAATCATCAATTGGCTAGCACTATTTGAGATAGATAAATGGAATATCATATACATTTATAGACCAAACAAAAGTATGGATGCCAAATCAAATTTTATGTAATAAAAAAAAATAAGAATGACTCATTTAAATATGACAAAAATAAAATCACCACAGATTTGTAAGTGCTACAATTTGTAAAAGTAGTGTAGATGTGTTCATAATGATTCACAACATCAACTTATGAACAAGATGTGCAAAAATTTATGTAAGCCTATGAACTTTGAGAATAGCGAAATTAGGAGAATTACAGAGAGCATTTTTGTGAAACTACTTTGAGAACATATACGGTGAACTTAATTGACGGTAACAACATAATCATAGTACTTAATTAGCTTAGCATGAACAATACTTTTTCAAGAGAGAGAGTTTAGAGAACTTGACAATAGTTGAGGACCGGATTTATGTGGAGCCGGTCCCCCCTCCAATAGGCTTTTGTATTATAGATTCTCCCATTAAGAGAGACTTGGTACAATACAATCTTTGTGTTCCTTGTGACGTAGCTGATCCAATAAATATGGAAAGCTTCATGCATCACGAGCATAACATAGACTTTGTAAAAAGCATTAACTATCCCAAGCCTCAGTTCAAAGGCCTCAAACACCTTCAAAGGTGGAGAGAGCTAGCAGGGGATGAGGGTAGGGAAGAGGAAGAAGAAACATTCATAGGAGAAGGAAATAGTTCCTCACTTATCATTACTCTTCTTGCTAGCATACATAATATCATAAAAGATGGAGAAGATGGCAAGCTTAAGCATTGAAGTATGGCTCTTGGTTGGATTTGCATTCCATAGCCAAGAGTGCTGGTGTAGGCTCTCAACTTCTCAACGAGCTTGGAGAAAGAGATGGAGTTCTTTCACTTCACCAAGTGAAGAATGAGAGAGAGTGTGAGGGAGTATACCCCCCAAGCACACCCCTTACTTTCTTTGGTCGACTCCCCTTGTACCTCATGCTTGAAGCTCATTGGACCCCCCCAGGCCTAGCCAATCACATACAAGAGGCATAGCAAGAAGGGTAGGTTTTGGACAAGTATCCTTCTTTCCCCTTTGAGGGAGAGGCTTGATAATTGCTTAGATAATTATTTAATTAATGTAAATGATCATTGGACCCCCTTCTAAGCCTATCCAATAGGACTCAGGCACACCTTGAGGGCAACATGGGTAGGGGCTTGACATGTGTCCTTGCTGCCTCTTGAGGCTTGGGCTTATCGTGTGTGTGTGTGTGTGTGTGTGTGTGTATATGTGTGTGTTCTCTCTCATCCCCCTAGCTTTAGGGCTTGCCCCCTCGTTTGTAGGGATGTTGTTGACTTTTGGAACACAAGCACGACAAAGCACCTCAAGCTTGGGTAGTGTTCCCACAAGCACCTCAAGCTCCCTAGTCGGCAAGCACGACAAGCACCTCAAGCTTGGGCACGGTTCCCACCTCAAGCTCAACCCTAGCTTACCTAAGGTCAAAGAACTTTTAACACAAACCATTGGAGTTATTTAATGAAGTCAACCTTAAGGTCTTTAAGCTCCATTGGCTAGCCTTGCTCTTTGATAGATCATCTCTCATTTGGACCCCTTTACCTTTGGCCTCGTGTTGAGATAGACCTGTAAGCACATGTCTATATTTTAACCCTTGTTCTTGTCTATTCTCTCACATTAAATTATCAGTTTAATATGAACAAATCATTTCGGTTGGTTAGATATTAGATTTTATGACAAGGCACCTTCACCAGAAGTGACCATGGAGGAATCTACAACAGGGTAGAAAAAGGAGCCAACAAAAAGTAAGCCAAAAGGACCATATTACAAACTACAATTTGACATTGAGCTTGCTACAGACTTGAAGAAATTACTAGAGGAGAGTATTTTGAATAGCAAGGCTGAGTTTACTTTGGGGGAGATGCTTGGCATGGCCAAGCGTGAATTCCATGAAGAAATTATCGACATTATAAAGAGAAAGAAGCAAACACTTGGAGAGTCTATTCACTTACAAGCTGAAGGCGATATTGTGAAGACACAAGGATTACAGGTTCCATAGTGGGATGCTACCAGTCTTCTTGGAATGTAAGGCAAGTAAAATTTGCTGATGATGGGAAAGAATCTCAAAGTATTCCTAGGAACCATTATTCTAGAAGCCATTGGGCAAAAAAAATAAATATAATGTCAAAAAGTCTTTACAACAAATGTAAATGGCCAATGGACACAGAACATGGTTGGATGGTGAGAGTGGCAAACAATTCATCAGGTGAATTGTATGCAGCATGTCCAAGTGTAAAGGTGACAATAGATGATGTAAAGGTCGAACAAAACTTCTTTATACAAGACACATCTTCATATCATCTTATCCTTGGACAGCCCTACATTGTGGGAGTTTGAATGGAAACAAAGGTAATGGATGATGGTTCAGCTTATGCCAAGATACGAAACAAAGATGGTAAACGTGTCGTTCAATTTCTCACTGTTTGTGTAAACCATGCAAGAAATAGTGACAACCTCAAAGATCATCCTCTACCAAAGGTGAGCAAAGACTTTCATGATCATAGGGAAATGATGGATTTTGGCCAAGTACCATTGTAAAGTAGGATTGCACTGGTATAGAAAGAAAAAGGGTCTCGCCTGATCGAGAAATAGGTGAAACTTTCTCCAATGGGCTCCTTAGTAACAAGGAATGGATTAGTATGTTTTACAAAACTTGAAGATTTGAAGAGATGTGAGAGGCAATATTTATATAATGTACAAATAGGCATGAAAGAGAGTGGGTTGCTAGAGCCTATTGAAAATGTTTTGGGTTTGTGTGAACAAGTTTCTTTTGTAGATACTATGGGTGAGCTTGATGCTATAATGGATTCTAGTTTGCATCTTGAAAATGAAGTTGTGGAAGTATGCTCTATGGAAATGTATCAAGTAATAGAAGCCTTTAAAGAAAACCAATGTTTTGTGTAGTGTGTTTGTGAAAAAAAAAAACCAATGTTTTAAGCAAATAGTTGGCCCAAAAGTCCATGTTGAAACTAAATACAAAAGTGTAGCAAAGAAGGTGAAACCAATAGCTTCACCCTTACCACCCAACAACAGGGAAAAAATTGAGCAAGCTTCTTTGCAACCAAGTTTGAGGAATCCTAAAAATATTGGGCACACCATTTACGGGGTCGAATTGCCAATCTTGAAGCTTTGCAAATGGATAGAGAAGCAGTAATGGACTACTATGTGAAGCAGTGAGAGAAGTAGATTGCCAAGTTCAATCAGAGCTTGCTAGACAAGAAGATAGAAGAGGGAGACCTGGTGATGAAGTATGAAATCTAATTGGATTTTGCTTTCCAAAAGAAATTCAAGAAGAAGTTGACGTGTCCATACAAAGTGTAGAAGGCCTTTTCGAATGGGACCTATTAGTTGGTAACAGCAAATGGTAAACTTCTTAGGTATACGGTGAATGGTGTGCGGCTCAAGTTGTACTTTGATAGGAGTCTAGTGACTGTGGTGCATCAAATTGTAGCCAAGGGGGGTGGGCAACCCACCTAAAAGAAGCAAACTGCAAAGGAGATTAAGCTTTTTTACATAGCCTATACATATGATTGTGGTTTATAAGTGATTTTGGTTGTTGTCAGTTTGGTGTGGCAATTTTTAAAGTTTTGTAAATATGCTTTTGGTTGAACATGAATGTTTGATGAGGAGGCGGGGCAATGATGGTACAAACAAGGTTAGTCTAGGCAAGAAGTGGTTCCAAGTATTACTAAGATTGCCTACAAGTGCTCAACAAAGGGTTAAAGTAGGTACAAAGGTCTTCGGCAGGCAAAGGGTAATGGAAATGTATGTCTAAGGTGGTTCTATAGGCCAAGAACTTAGAAGGATCCAAAGTATGCCGAATGGGATGGCAAGTCCAATTGTTTAAAGTGTGGGGATAGTGCCTTAGGATGTAATGTTTGAGATGCTCTAGAAGCTGGTCCAGATGGCTCCTCAAACGAAGTCTCGATGTGGAAGTTTTTCTAGTCCAAAATTGGAAGGCTTTGTAGATCCTTGACCAGCACGATAGGTGAAAGCAGGTGACCAGAGCTAATATGGGTGGATGGATGTGATGAGCTTGAGTTGTGAAGCATGCCGGTCTCTTTGGATTGTCAATCGGAGCTCTACAAGGCGAGTTATGGCCACTTGAAGATTTGCCATAGACCGGGTGTGGGCCCACTTGATTTCTTTGAAAATCATGTCATTTGGAGTTATTTGGCTTCAACTAGGTTCCAAAAGGTAGTGCGTGATGTGTATGAAGTTGACACAAATTGATGGCTTGTCAATCGGATGTCTGTGCGCTCCTTGCCGCACTATCGAAGCAAGGGACTTGCCGATACACCGTGTGCGAGCCACAAATGGCTCCAAGCACACAACAAGACTAATGTAGCAAGCTCAAAAGAGCAAAGGGTGTGTCACTCACCGCTCTACGCTCGCCTTCGTGGTGGATTCCTCGCCGCGATGAAGAAGAAGCTACAGTCGTGCCGCGCTCAACCGCTTCGCCGCCGTCGTGCCTTCGTAGTGCTCGATCGCACACACACTCTCCCTCTCTCTCTCTCACATACACACACACACACAAGGAGGTGAAGAAGAAGAAGATGGAGATGGAGATGGAGCAAGAGCACTCTTCTATTGCACAAATGAGAGAATGAGTGAATTTTAGGTTTAGTTGGCTTTTATATGAGCTCACCCCATTCACACTTGGGCGCCCATGCTTAGCCAACTAATCCCTTGAATGTCCCAGTTAGAGTGCGCCTCTCATCGGCGATCACTCTTACCCTTTTCCTATTGGTCCGACAAGCCCAGTACGTGACTCTACCAAATACATAATACACGTCCGTCGTAGGTGATGGGGTGTCCGTGAGCCGTGAGGGTTAAGATGCCCCCCTTCCTGATGTAGATTCCGTCCTCTGAAGCTATTGAGTTGAAGCTCGTTCGTCGAGGTGGAAGAGCATTTGAGATGAATGTCCTTAGCCTTCTTCAGTCACTGCAAAATCAAACAACATTGGCACAGTAATTGCATTCTCATAAGTGATTAAAAAGCATATGCAGTTTTAGGGAGACAAATTGATTGGTAAAAGAATTTCAAACAATTTGTCAGTGATGAACATTAAATTGCAATGTAATCAAATGCATAAACAGATGTAAAGGTAAAAAATTAAACAAGTCTGCGGTCGCTAATTTGACGGTCGAAAGGCACTAGAGATCGAATATTAATACCATGGGTAAGCTTCTTAATTTTTTGTGGTGAATTAAGTTGTTTAATCGCGAGAGCCAAGTATTCATGTTCGAGGGCTGACTAGAGGCTATATCTAAAAGACCTTGTAGTTAAGCTACCATAAAAGGAATTTCTCATGAAATCATCGCTTGACTGATTACTTTTTCTTTGACCCCCCAAAGTCTTTTCACAGTGATTCAATTTTGATGTGTGTGCTTATTTTGTATGCCTTGGGTTTTTTGCTTTTCAAGTAAAAGCGCCCATACTGGGAACCTCTAGGGCTCTAGTACCATAGGCAATACATGTGAGTGAAGTACCAAATCAAGCTGAGATTTCTCTTCCAGCTTAAGATTTTACAGTGTGGCACTTTGATTTTTTGTTTGTTCATTTTCAACATTTTAATTTTGTAACTTTGGAGGGTCATATAACACTGATACACCTCCCCAGGCTCATCACACTAGTAAACTCCCTTTATAATACTTAAGCTAAAGGTCAATAGGGTCAAGCCCACTAGAAAGCCCTAGTACATTTCACACAATGCTGCCTAAATCGGATTAAGAACCTAAGTAACCATTAATTATTAGGAAGGCATTCCCCATGGTATTAAGAGAAGATTTCTAACACCTAACTTGGTCAAACTAGTTTGTCGGACTGCTTGATTTTTAAACCTAGACAAGTGATTATGACAAAAAATTACATTGAATTAAATGTATGATACTAAGCAAATGCGGTGAATATTAGGCTACCAATCACAATTAAAGCTGACAATCATAGATGCAAAAAAGATAAGGGGCAATGCTAATGGACAAGAAACACCTGTTTGTGTCGATGGTCGTGCTTGATTTGAAGAGTGAGTCGAGATAAAGATTCCATGAAGGTCCAAATCCTACCAATAGTAACACGCTCCTGTACACACTAGGAAACAAAAAGAATACCTCCGGGAGGCACATTAGTGGAAAAAGGTACTAACACTTATTGAACACAACAAAAAACATAAGGAACCCTAACCTAATTATTTGCACTCCCCCTAGAGAGTCAAGGGAATAGGATATTGTAGAGGTTGGGGGGAAACCCTAAGGCTAAACCCCTATCCTCGTCGTCGAGATAAACAAAGTCATCATCCATGAGACCATATGTGCCATCCGTGTAGTCGTGTAAATTTTCTTTTTCATCATAGGTGCCCATGTTTACTAAGAAGGTCACTAGACGCCTATAGTCATCTTGGTCAAAAGGGTAGGCTTGTGCAATGGAAGAAACGCTCTCTACTAAGTATGGATCAGACGTGGTCAAGAGACGTATCAGCCATTCTAACTCCTCAAAATTCCTCTCACATGCTAGCGTACCTATCAAATCCCATTCACATGCAAGCACTGGAAAGACCATGTGAAATATTTGTGAAAAGTAACGAGGGTACCTCTCACCCAAGGCAGGAGTGGATGACTCTAGCGTGCTAGCCATATCTATACACACAAATAGATGATGGTTAGAGTGCAAATATTACAAGGGTCGTGTTCTTGTGCATAATTTGTCTTTATGATTTGTGTTATGGCTCTTGCTCTTTTACTTTTTTATCTTGTTTTTGTGAGTATAAGGCTTTATATATACATTCCCTAAGATCGGAGATTAAGAGGTCAGGGAGAAAGGTTGAGAGGGAAGCAAGTGAATGATGGATGTCCACAAACACTCCCCTCTTCCTTGGGTAGATCATACCGTTTGAATTGATGTCGTCACCCTTTGAAACCAATTGTTCCAGTTGGTAATAGGTGAGGATTTTTGCCAGTAGTTTTCTATTACCCTAGGTGCCTCGTCAAGTTGCAAGGGTGGTAAGGTACTCTCCCAGGATCGAACTTGAAGTGGTTCATCAGGTGATTCTTGAACACTGGGAGGTGTGGATTCTTTTGTAGCCTAATGGAGGTCCACTACTATAGATGGAGGCTGTGTAGAAGCTTTCACCTCTATGGATGTATTACATGAGGAGCTAGAAGCTTCATGGAACTCCTCCCTTCCTGAGCTAGGTGGAATAAATTGGTTTTGCCTTGGAGCCCAAACTAGCTCTGGACTAGGTGTGTAGCATTCTGTGATCTTACCCTTCCCACGGTCTGCCATTGGCTTTAGCGTTACACTGTCTGACTCATATGGGTTTGTTGTCGATAGGAAAGGACACATTTTACGTTTAGGTACCCAAATTTGCTCATTTCCATCATAGTAGCCTTGGGCTTCTAATAGTTGTTTTGGAATCCATCGTGATTTGGTCTTGACTCTCCTAGGGCGCGCTCTTGGTTTTCCCGAGAAATTTTTGCTTGGAATGGATGGGAGGGTTGAGGTAGTTGGAAGTAAGGCCTTGGGGACCCATTGATATGTACTCTTAGGTCGTGCAGGTTGAGTACTTGCAATATTACTGCTTGCTGCAACTACAAGTGTTGAAGTGCTAGATTCATGGGTAGCCGGCAAAGACGAGTTAACCACCTTGGCTTGTGAATGTTGGCTATCCTTCAACTTTGCTAGAGTTTGCAACGTAGGTGACTTTGCTTGAATGATAGGGGTAAGAGTCGGTGGTCGCGTCGTGACACTACCAGTATCCCAATCAATAGTGCATTTGGTTGCCAACATCCACGTGCATCCCAAGTTTACGTTGCCTTCCATAGCTCCTGCGGGCATGACTAGAAACCTCTGCACTATGCTTCCATTGTCATAGACAACAGGGGTCTGAAGGACTCCAAGAATAGCAGTTTTCTTTTTATAAATGCCCTTGACTTGCATCGTACTCGGGGATAGGGTCGGTTTCCCTAATTGACACTAAACTCCATAGGATAACAAATTGTGTTTAGCTCCCGTATCTAATAAGGCATTGTATAGTACTTTCCCATAGGGGCTATTTAGCTCAATTGGGTATCGTAGGGGTGGCTCAGATTCTAATGAGTCGTCATCTGTGTCCTCGAAAAATGCTTGCGTGATTCCCAGATTAGCCTCTCGTTGGCGTCTAAGACGTTGTTGTCGTTCTCGAGCCTCAACTCTTGCTTGGATTTTTTAAAGCTCTGCTTGTTCCTTGGCAACCTTCTTTTGATGGATGGCTTGCAACTCTTCCTGGCTTAGAGGATCATAATATCTTTTGAATTTACTCCCATTAAGGAATCCAATGGTTTCAACTCCATCTAGAGTCTCCACACGAATGGTACCTTGCGGGGTAATTTCACACACTCGATATGGTCCCTTACCAGTGTATTTCAATTTCTTCTTTTCATTACGTACCCCGTACATAAGAACTTTATCACCAACCTTGATGTATTTATCCTTTAAATGGCTATCAAACCACTTCTTTCTCCTATCCTTCTCCACTAGAGCATTTCGCACAGCTAATTGCCTCTCTTCATCTAGCCTTTCCAGGATATATAATCGCTCCACTAAGGGGTTACCATCCCAACCTTCTTGAGAAGCTACTCGAAGACTAGGAATGACAAACTCCCATGGCATAACTGCTTCTTGTCCATCATACACCATCTTAAACGGTGTGCAATTAATAGCAACTTTATACACAGTACGATAAGCCCATAAAGCTGATGTAAGCTTTAGGTCCCAATCAGTGCGATGAGCCTCGACTGTCTTTGTCAAATGGAGATGAGAGTTTTGTTGGTACTCTCAGCTTGGCCATTTGCTTGGGGATAATAGGGTGTAGACTTGTGGTGAGATATCATGAACTTTGATGTGAGTTCTTTTATTACTTCATTTATAAAATGAGTTCCATTGTCACTCACAAGTTCAAAGGGGCATCCAAAACGTGTGATAATGTTCTCAAAGAGCAACTTAGCTGTTGTTTTTGCATCCGCCTTTCGTGTTGCTTTTGCTTCAGCCCATTTGGTTACATAGTCGGTAGCGACAATGATATATCGTGATTGCGTGTTACGTGCAGCCGGACTAATCGGTCCTACAAAGTCTAAGCCCCACTTCTCAAATGGTTGGGTTACCTTGATGGGATGTAGAGGCATCCTATCCCTTCTTTGTGGCTTGTTGAAGCGTTGGCATTCATCACATCCCTTTGCAAAAAGTGATGCATCCTTAAACAGAGTGGGCCACCAATAGCCTGACTTTAAGATCTTTCGGGCAGTCAACTTTCCTGAAAAGTGACCCAGCTACGCCCATGTGTGCCTCTTGTAGAATATATAAATACTCATCCTCGCGGGCACAGCGTCTAAGAACATCATCTTTTCCTCTCTTATAGAGAGTTCCAGCCAGTAAGCAATAGGGTTCGCATTCCTTGATTAATTTTCGAGCTATATCTTTTCGCAGTTCTTTGGGTGGAAAACCATTAACTAAGAAGTTAACAATCTTTTCACTCCATTCAGGCATTGTCTCAACAATGAACAAAGGAGTATCAGGCAATTCATCATCAACCCCCGTAGGAGCTTCGCCATTAGGGATACGAGATAAATGATCCGCCATGACATGTTTCCTCCCAGGCCTCACAACAACGGTGAAGTCGAACTCAAGAAGAATTAACAACCATCGCGTAATTCGACCTGTGGAACACGGCTTGTTTACCAAATATAGCAATGCTTGATGATCAACATAAAACACAAACTTGGTAGCAAGAAGGTAATAGCGAAATTTCTTTACTGCGTAAATCAGAGCTAGACCTTCGCGCTCTGTAGTAGTGTAGTTCATCTCGGCATCATTTAATTGGCGACTTGCAAAGCTAATAGGGTAGTCCAATTTATGTTCTCCTGGTTGAGTTAGAACACACCCAATAGCAAAATTTGATGCATCAATATGCACATGAAAAGGTACATTCCAATCAAGTGTTCGCAGGATTGGAGCACTTGTTAGGGCCTTCTTTAATAACTCATAAGATTGATGACATTCTTCCGTCCAGTGAAACTCGATAAGAAGCTTGTACAATGGACGCGCTATCTCGGCAAAGTTTAAAATAAATCTTCGATAATAACCATCATGGCCCATAAATCTTTGAACTCCTTTATAGTTCGTAGGTGGTGGCAAATCGGCAATGGCTTTAATCTTACTCTCATCTGTGGATATCCCGTTCTTGGACACTATATGTCCTAGAATGACTCCATGCTTAACCCAAAATTGGCATTTGAAAGGGTTCAATGAGATGCGATAAAATGTGCACCCTTCAAATATTTTTCGTAGATATAACAAATGCTTCTCCCAAGAAGAATAAACACAAAGGTCGTCTAGGAAAGCTTCACAAAACTCCCTTAGAAATTCTTTAAACGCAGTGTTTATTAATCGTTGGAATGTAGCAGGGGCATTCGTTAAGCCAAAAGCCATAACACGAAATGCAAACACTCCAAACTCTGTGATAAAAGCAGTTTTAGCTTGGTCCTCTAATGCAATTGTGATTTGATTGTAACCAGAGTACCCATCTAAAAAGCTATAAGCTTCCTTGCCCGCAACTCTTTCAAGCACATGTTCTGAATATGGCAAGGGATAATGATCTCTCCTAGTGGCTGCATTAACTTTCTTGAGGTCCACGCACACTCTTAGTTTCCCATTCTTTTTTGGCACAATGACTATTGGAGAAACCCATTCTGAGTGCTCAATAGGGTATATGAATCCACATTGGATAAGTTTTTCAATCTCCTCTTGTACAATTTTGGCGTACTTAGGATTCGTTGGATAGGGTCGTTGCTGGACAGGTTTAGCAGTGTTGATCATGGGAATTGTATGTTGCACCACAGAAGGTGGGACGCCCTTCATGTCATGATATGTCCAAGCAAAGATATCCTTGTATTCCTTGAGGAGCTCCTTAAGTACAGCCTCTTCAGTTTCGGTAAGGTCTTGAGCAATAAAGACTGGTTTAGACTCCTCACCTGGTTCTGCTAATTCTATCTCTTTAACTACCGCTGGACCATCATAGACTCCACTGCTTCCATTGGTAGGTATTCGTTGGGCTTTGGCATACACAACCTTTCGCTCCCCCGTGGTATAAGATTTAAAATGTTCAGGAGCCGTATGTAAGTCAGCAGGCTCTTGACCTGACGGAGACCTTTCTTTTAGTTCTGCCTCCTTTTGTTGTTGTGCTAACTCTCGGTTTTGACGTCTTCTTATAGTTCGACTCAATTTCGGCTCTGTAACCTCCAATTGAGCGAGGTCAATGGGTCGCGGGCTGCACCACATGACACTCTGGAGATGTTCACCCCAATTGTCTACTAGCTTTCGATGAGAATCACATGCCCCTAGATAGCTAAGCCATTCTGCAGTAGATCTTTCCTTGTTTATCCTAGCTCTCACATTTGCTCGATATTGTCGTCTCTTATATGACCTTTGTTTCTTGTTAAGGTTTTGATTTTGGTAAATGTTTGAACTCGACTCGCTCGATAGGTCTTCGCTTGTATCTTCTTCACTCTCATATAAATTACCATAGATGGTCGTACTAGACCTTGAGTGTTCAGTTTCTATACTTGGCTCACTCGGTGTTTCCTCAGGTTCTGAATCCATTTCTCCCTGAGATTCCGTTTCTGATGTGTATTGGCCTGAAGCCTTTGAGGAATCATCGGTTTCACTCTCAGGTAGGTGTGCCTCTTTCTTATCATCGGATGTTACATGCGCTACACCTAACATGTTTACTGGTGCAATGTGTGGTATCTCTTCCCCATCTGGTGTTACCTAGGTTGTTCCTCTAGCTCCCCATGTATCTATAGTTGCCGCTAGGTGTACCCAATCGACATTGTCTGACTCAGCCATTCCGGGTAGGATATCCATATAAGGAGAGTTCTCCCCAATATCCGTGTCTTTGTTACACGTGTAACAATACTGTAATGGAGCTGAGTGAATTGTTGTGTCTGATCGATTATCAATGATGAATTTATTTCCTAGAGGATGCGTTCGACCACTTTAAAGATCAACTCGAATGACAGAGTCTTGGAACTGTAAGTAAACGTGGTTTTTGGACCAGTCATGCACCATTTTTGCTTCCCTCATGAATGGATGCCCTAAGATCATCTCAAATGACATAGGATGCTTGGAAAAATCCATAACAATGAAAGTCTGCCTTACCTTGTGTCCCAAGACCTTGATCCTGAGATCCTTAAGCATTCCAATAGGCGTAACAATAGATCCATTAGCCATTTTTACCACTACGCTTGTGGCTTCAAGGTGAGGTCGCGCCATAGACTCCCAACAACTCTTTGTCACCATGCTGACTCCCACACCACCGTCAAGGACTCCCTTTACAGTTAATCCTTTAGTAGTGATTGGTAGAGTAGCATTAGATTCATCACTATCAATGTATTGCCCCAACTTGTTAACGGGTACTTCAATTACAGATTCATGTCCCGCTAGGTCAGATGGTGGTGCTGAATGTTCCTCATCATTCATTACCGAGTCAGGTTTGTTCATATGTGCAAACTGTGGTAATCCGGCCTGTAATTCTCCATTGAGGAAGGCTCGAAGAGCTGAGACTAGCTCGGGGTCTTTATATAGTTTGGACATGATGGTGGTTCTAACTTCTGAAGACATGAAATCCATCAATTTGGCAACATTTAATGGCATCTTGTGGGACGTAGGACCCTGACAAGAGAATGGTGAAGATGGAATCTCCACTTCCTCAAGGGGGTCGGGTATTCCCTCACCAAACATTCTCTCTAGTAGGAAAGGTGTGTGTCCACTTTCAGATGTCCTACCCTCACTCTCTTCCCGAATGATACTGGGTATAGCTAACGGCCTGTAGTTCTTGTGAGGTTGAACTTGTGTGGGAAACACTATGTCCGACATCTGGATATGTTTAGGTTCAGGTTCTAATGTTCGTTGAGTTTCTTCCACCAAACCCCTCAGTTGTTGGACTCGTTCAATTTCCATTGTTGGGTTTGGATAGGTTCCAATCTTTCTCTTGCAATCCTCATTTTTCGTCTCTCGTGGCTTATCTTGGGGGTTCGCAACTGGGTGGTTTAACTTTGAATACTCTTTTGGTGCTCGTCGTAATTCCCTCTCGTGATCCTCCTCACTGGCTTTTTCCTTTGTAGTAATAGTTTTGGTCTCCGTGGTCTCTATCGAATCTGAGTCATCCTCAGGGTCATTCATATACACGGGATCCTCTCCTGTCCCTATGTTAGTCTTTGAACTAGGTTTTGAGCTAGAAGCATTAAGGGATTTCTTTCTTCGTGTTTTCTTCTTTCTCGCTCGGCCAATGGATGCAGCATCTCTCTCTTCGAGGATGTAATTTTGCTTTTGGAGCATCGACCGTGTGAGTGCATTCAGTGGTGCTATTTTTATAGTTGGTGGTGTCCCATCAACAATCTCTATTATGTTCAATGGTGTGATTTTTGGTGCGTTTGGATTGTTAGGACACTGTACGATCAAATGATCTATGCCACAACGATTACAAGTGAGTATTGGCATTGCCAATGCACTCCCTTGACTTGTTTGCATTAGTGCAACATTCTTTTGCATTCTAATGGGGCACTCAGCTACTCGATGTGGTCCACCACATTCGTAGCACTGAAGAGGTGGTCTCTTGGTAAAACTATTAATGTTTTGGCCTCTTGCTGCTAGCGTAGTAGCTTGATATACCGGTTTGATTTGTCCCCAATGGTCTTCCATATAGTACATGGGACACTCCTCAAGCATGTCGACTCCATAGGTGATACTAGGGTCTATGTCCCCTTCGCAATCTACATAAGTACTAGATGACTCGCAACCTATTTGGTTCATAGGTGTAACTCTTCGATGAGGGGGTTGCGGTGTGGTTTGGACCACATTTTGGGTTCTAGGGACCATGTGCTGTAATGGCAACTGTTGCTCCATGGGTGGGGTAGGCATCAATGCAGGAACTTGAGGTGAGTCTGCCCAAGCTATAGGCGGTCTATTTTCCATGATGCGTTTAAGCATTAGGCAATCCTTCGCTTGATGGCCATACCTACACAACGCGTTACAAGTCCCGTTAAACTTTACTCTGAAAGTAGGGCATTCACTCGTAGTATGTGGGCCCAAGCAAATTGAGCACCATTGTTGCTCCCTTCTTGGATACATATGAGTGTTTTATGGAGCACGATTACCCCTAAGGCTTTCTTGGATGGCCTTGGTGAGATCTGCCAAAGTCATCTCAGATATTGTTTTCTCTTTCACGATTGGCTTTATCTTCATTGGCTCATGCCCTGATGCTTGCGAGCTACTTGACTTTGGCTCGGCAGACACTCTTTCTCCTGCAATCATTAAATTATCCTCCAATTGGATTGCATTCATGGTGACTGCTTCCCAAGTAGTGATACCTCTAATGACTAGGCCATTATAGATACTTTCATGTCGTAGTACCCTAATGAATCTATCGAGCAATTGGTTGTTGTTGAATCTCTCGTTTGGATTGCATCGAGAATTCAAATTCTTTAGGCGACTAATGAAGTCTCTCACGGATTCACCTTCTTCTCGTTGGGCTTTCTGGAGCTGAGAGGCTACATCCCAAAGTACTCCCTCTCGTATGTATTCTTTTAAGAACAGTCTCCTAAGAGTAGAGTAGATCGTTTTCTCTTCTACTCTTAAGGTTCTATACCAATCTCCAGCCTTTGCGCTTAGGGTCAAACTCAAAGCCTTACACTTATGTAGCTCATTGTGCTCTTCCAAGGAATCGCACACATGTTCAAAGAATTCCATATGATTTCTAGCATCTCCGTCTCCACTGAATTTCTGTGTGAGCTTAGCTACTTGAACTGCCTTGCTCCTAGGCTCTCTATCAGGTGCACTACGCATGTTTTCCGCAATAGAGTGACCGATAGTTTGAGCAAATGCTGCCAAATCTCCTATTTGAGCAGGTATAATGGGTGTATGTGCTCCTGGAACCACATGTGAGATGGGAGTTGGCCTTGGCCTTGGCATACGCCCGGCTCTTGGGTCCCAAATTTCATATGGTGGTGTACCAGACGGTGGTCCAAAGTTTACAGGCATGGCCCTAGGCATAGGGGGTGCTTGATATGGCATGTTATTATTAAATGGCATGGCTTCACTTGTATAAGAGCTTGGATAATTCCATTGTGGATTGTAAGCTCTTGGAATAATCAGAGGTGTAGGAGCTACATGAGGCTGAGGTACGACAGGTGCACATGATTTATACATACATGTAGGTATAGTTGGGGGCACTGTGCTACTAGGCATCGGCGCAGTGTTAACAAATGAACTCCATGGTGTACTTCTTGTCATGCTCACCATTGGGATATGCATGGTAGCCGTAGTGTCATTAAGAGAAAGATGAGCTAGATCTGGGAAGGTAAAGCTGCCACTTGTGGGCTCAGATTGTACTGAGGCTCCTGGGGAAACAACATATGGAGGATCAATGGGGCTCATTGAGGGAGTTTCCATTTGTGACAGGGTTGGTTGGTTGGCCTTTCCCGTATCCAAGAATCTCATTAGGCCTGTTGAAGGCATGTTGATCCCTGTGTTCTGTCTTTCTAACTCGACAATCCTATGGAGGACATCACAGACTTTCTGTTGTTGCTCATCTATGCTAGTAGCACCCGATGTGGATTGTAGAACATCTAACCAACCCACATGATAGGTGTGTCCTGTGTACTGATCAGTTAAAGCTTCTGCTTGTAGGTCATACTCCCAATTTTCGTTTAGGAATATCCCATCTAGGCCTGGCGTGTTGGAGGTTTCCCTTGAAGTGGAAGCATTATTGCTCCCCATAGCTTGCCCCTCCGTGACTGCTACATTGGGAGCACTCGGTTGCTCGGTTGGCATGATTGTTATCATAGGAGCCTTTGCTTTCAGGGCTCGACTTTGTTCTAGCCTTCGTAGGTTCTCAATTTCCCTCTCCCTTGTTGCTTGCATATAGCGTTCGATCTCTTGCACTTCAGCAAGACTCCTACCATCGGGTAGTAAAACCTCAGAGGGAGATAGTCCTAAAGGATCAGGAGGTGCAGTGGATGGAACATTCACATGCACACTCTCAAGAAGCATAGGGTCTATTTTAGGCATGTTCATTTATTTCATTAACCGCATGTTCGGAGCGAGTAGCTCTACTAAGGGTCTCTTTTAAGCGGCTAAACACGCTGGACCCGGGCCGTGGGCCCATGGCATGCATGTCTTGAATTGAACTATCAGGGTTTGGTGTAGGATACCCCTCCATGACTTCGTAGTCAGAGGAAGAATCACTAGACGCGATATGAGGATCTTGGGTCGCGCTACCTTGAGTCTCGACCGAAGGTCCAGAACCTAGGGTAGAGGAATAATGGGTGCCCGCGTAAATGGAGGCACTACCAATATGCTCGTACTCTAACACTTGTCTAGAGCGTAGGTTCATATGACTTGGATCCCCTAGAAGTGTCAGTGAGGGCCCGTAAAGGCTGCTCACCTAGTAATTTTGGGTGTTTTGCAACCCAAGTCTTTTCTTATTTATTTATTTTTTGATTTTTTGGTCCTTTTTTTCTGACCCAGCTATAGAATAGAACGTATGATAGCTCAAAACGATTGTCTCGGTCAGAGGAACATGCCGTACTTTACAGCCCTCCGTTTGGTCACTTTATGCCCTCGGAATCCCTAAAACCGTCAATTTCTAGTAGGGAACTAGGCCCAAATTAAAAAGTCTAAGGGTGCAAGTGGGAAGAGAAGGGAGGAGAGTGGAGGACTTGCCCCACATGCTCTCATTCCCTCTTGAGGGGGTAGGGTATATATATAAGAGTGAGTCTAGTATATATCATAAGATTGAGGACTGAGGCCTGGGCCTGGGCTTGGGCTTGGGCCCGATCAAAATTTTAGTGTAGCCCCCCAGTCACTCACGCTTAAATATTTTTGATTTTTTAATTTTTTTAATTATTTTTATTTTATTTTATTTTATTTTATTTATTTATTATTATTATTTTTTTGGCGATGACCGCGCGCGGTTTGGGTGACCCTTTCTTGGCCACACACACTCTCACCTACCTAACCTCCCAGTCAACAGCTCACAGACAGCTCACTACCTTATCTACTTACTAAGAGTGCTGCTAACCACTGACTAATCTGTTAACTGCTTACTGACAGTGAGCTAACTGTCCACCTACTTCCTCTCTCACTACCTTGCTGTGCAAAGACTGTGTGCAGCCAAACCTTGACAGAAAACTGTGTACAGACTGTGTGCAAACAGAAATTGCTAACTGCCTTCCTACTTATTCATTCACTGCAAACAAGCTAACGACTACTAATTGTGCAAAGACTGTGTGCAAACAGAAAACACAACATTATGCAGAAATCACAGAACTTGCAGACAACATAGAAATTAACAACTTGCAGAAAAACAACTCATTCCTCTTCCTCTTCCTCTTCTTTCCTACTACAAACAACTTATAGGAGAAGCACAAAGTGCCTCTTGGGCTTAGTGCAGGGCGATTCCCCGGCAGCGGCGCCAAAAATGTGCGCTCCTTGTCGCACTGTCGAAGCAAGGGACTTGCCGATACACCGTGTGCGAGCCACAAATGGCTCCAAGAACACAACAAGACTAATCTAGCAAGCTCAAGAGAGCAAAGGTGTGTCACTCACCGCTCTACGCTCGCCTTCGTGGTGGATTCCTCGTCGCGATGAAGAAGAAGCTGCAGTCATGCCGCGCTCAACCGCTTCGCCGTCGTCGTGCCTTCGTAATGCTCGATCGCACACACACTCTCCCTCTCTCTCTCTCTCACATACACACACACACACAAGGAGGTGAAGAAGAAGAAGATGGAGATGTAGATGGAGCAAGAGCACTCTTCTATTGCACAAATGAGAGAATGAGTGAATTTTAGGTTTAGTTGGCTTTTATATGAGCTCACCCCATTCACACTTGGGCGCCCATGCTTAGCCAGCTAATCCCTTGAATGTCCCAGTTAGAGTGCGCCTCTCATCGGCGATCACTCTTACCCTTTTCCTATTGGTCCGACAAGCCCGGTACCTGACTCTACCAAATACATAATACACGTCCGTCGTAGGTGATGGGGTGTCCGTGAGCCGTGAGGGATAACAATGTCCGATTGCTGAGTTACGGTCTTGTTACAGTGCAATGAATTTTGGAGCAGTTTCCCAAGGGGTGATTACCGATGTTTTTTCCCTTTTTCACAACCTCAGTTGGTGGCCTTGGAGAATCAAAATGCGGCAAGGACTTTGGGGCTCGAGGTTGACATGCGGGAGTTTCAACCAAAATTTATACGTCAAAAATCAAATCATTGGGAACAAAACATCAAAGATCCAAAGGATGGGGTTGAAAAAGGGTTTTTGTAAAGTTTTTGAGTGATTTGGGGTCACCCCAAGGGCGATTTATTGAGGGCATGCCATGTGGTTGGCAGCACGATCCCACATGCGACAGACGAGTCCGAAGGCATAGGGTATAACACCTACGATGACACCCCATTTGAGGCATAAATGAGAGAGAGAGAGTGAGAGAGAGAGAGAGAGAGAGAGAGAGAGAGAGAGAGAGAGAGAGAGAGAGAGAGAGAGAGAGAGAGAGAGAGAGTGCCACATATGGAATTTCCACCATATTCCCTGAGATGGTGCTGTTAGCACACTTGTGAGCGGACATCCTCGCAAAGTTCTATCTCTTGACGGTGATCACAGCTGGCGGTTGCTGAGGATGGTAGTGTGGCGGTTGTTGAAGTGGCAGCCCATAAGGGCGGTTCTCACAGCCTGATAGGGTGCCCCCCATTTTGGAGGACAAGTGTGAAGACTTCCCCACAAGAGATATCGCTAGTAGTTGGAGGGGAAGGGAGTTCGAGTTGTGTGTGAGAGGAAGGGGATGAGTCCCATGACATGGACAACCCAATTTCCAAGTGGACAAAGTTAAGGGAAAAATTCAAAGGAGGTCAAAGGTGACCAAGAGGTAGTTCGAAAGGGGTGGTCAAGAGTCAATCAAGTGGACAAACCAAGGATGGAAAAGGAGGTAAAATGAGAGTAGATAAATAGCAAGCAATGATTTATATACCGATGTTAATATGGACGATACGATATCGATGTTGATACCGATGCTCATACTAGGGCTTTTTATTCTTAAAACAAAATTTTTGCCATTGGTACACACATCGATATTCGCGTAACGTGTTGTAGTGATAAGAAACGATAAGTGAAAACGATTTTTAATCACCATGAAAACGTATAATGGTATCATTGAATAACTCCATGACAGAATAATCATCTCAGTAATAAATGATCGGTACAAAGGACTTATAACGATTATAAAAACACATCACGGCATCAATAATCATCCGAGTAACAAACAACCAATACAAATGACTTCTAATCATCATGGAAACGCATCATGGCATCATGGAACAACTGTATGGAAGAATAATCATCTCAATGAGAAACGATTATTATGAACGACTTTTGATCATTGTGGAAATGCATCATGGTATCATGGAATAATAAGCATCTCAATAATAAACGAACAGTATGAAAAATTTCAAATCATAAAAACGCATCATGGTATCTTGAAATAACTCCATGGAAGAATAATCATCTCAATGAGATACGATTAGTACGAACGATTTGTAATCATCATGAAAACGTATCATGGCATCATGAAACAACTCTATGGAAAAATAATCATCTCAATAATGAGAGATTAATACAATTGACCTTTAATCATTGTTGGACGGGAGAGACTCACACACCCATGAAGTGCATGCAAACACTACCTAGATCAACATAATGTCAATCGAGGACACAGATGACACGATAAGCACACGGAGGAAATCTCTTAAGCTTGTCAGGCTGAGACCATCCTACACATACAACACTCTGGAAGGCCAACTAAACCACAATGAAGAACCTCACTGCTCTCAACTACACCACCTAACCACATACACACATACGGAAGGTAACTCACATAATCATGCCAGATTCATACGAAACTTAAGGAACACCATCCCCTCACTAGGATACACGTGTCCCTAAGCTTCTACACTCAAAACCCTCACTCTAAACCCGTCTGTGGAAAACGCGTAGGATGATAGAGCTGAAATTTGAAAGTGCCCGAAATTGAAATTTATGAGTACCTATGCGTAGCTTACGTCGCCACGATTCTATAGACTACTAGCACGCAAAAAACAGACATCGTTTGATACACTTATGGCCACAAATAGCTCGTAGATGCGTCGGCGTGTGCGCTTCGTCTCGCGTGGAATGCTTGGCGTTGTCGCGTAGCTCTCCTCGAGCCTACAGTAATGGTGCAGTCGGATCTCCAATGTGTTGAGCGAGCAGGGCGTAACGAGAGAATGAAGCTCACACTCACTCTCTTTCTCTCTCACACACAGTAGACGGCAGCACTAAGTTTGATTATGATTAAAAGTCCTCTTTACAAAATAACCTAGGTACCTTATATACTAAGGCTACCTTAGGTTTAACCAAAAATGGGGTTGAAAGGGTCAAATGGCTTTGTATTTACAATCTGGAAGTGCCATTGCACCCCGGCTTCTAAAACTAGAATAACTACTCATTACAAATGACGTTTATAGCCATAATCCGCAGCATTTCATAACTCGCAAAAGATAAGACTTTGGTATGAAACTTGAGTTATGTTGTGTTGTTGACCCAGCGGTCAACATTCCCCCCTTCCGCGTTCATGTCGTCCCCGACATGACCTGATTGTCGATGGCGATGTGGTCTTTGCTGTCGTTTTGGCTTCATATGTTGCACTGCTTGTAACTTTGTCGAACCACAACAAGAACTATGATCCATTAGAGCGGACATCTATCATCATAACCATTCATCTTGTGAGATCCTCTGATTACTTTTATGTCTGCTCTTCTTCATTGGTAACTTCTTTGTTCCTGTGCAATCATGTTGTTAGTGTTGTCTGCAGCTTTGTCATTGTAGGCCATTCTTCGACTCGCCATTGAGGAGAAGTATGCTATGATCTGAAATTGGTGCTCCAATTCATTTGTCAATTGATTTGAGTAGCATTTCCTTATTGTTGATGTAGAAGGAATATGTACAAGAGGATGGTGATAGGTGTCTTTAGATTTGGGTCTAAAACCTGGATGACCAAAGGGAAAAAACCCGGTGGGAAAAAAAAATACCTTTGGTATACGCTCTTATTGGAGTTGAGCAGTTGAACGTTAAGTAGCTCATGAAAGGTGAGTGCTTGGGTGAAACATGGAAAGAGTGCCTGATGCAAGTGCCAATTATGGGACACTCTATATGCATGCGAGAAATTTGTCAACAAAAGCATGCAATGTGAAAGAAGGAGATGATGGGTGCTTCGAGGAATAAATGTAGCACATGTGACATCAAAAGATGTCTCAATAGCTTCGACCTTTCCAAGAAGGGTTTTCGATGTAGAAGTTTCTCCACTCGTATCTCACTGTGGTCAGTACGTGAGTGTCTTTTGGAACTTCTCCTTCACTTCACCAGACTTAAGTACTTAGACTTCGACTCTTTTGCTCACCTATACCAGCATGAGCGACACAACTTAAATATGCTCAACTCTTCCAGCTTGAGCAGTACCTAGAATAGCTAAGACGCTTAGACCACAGATAATATTACTTGAAGCTTTGGGACTAACACCTCACTCATTTTGTGCTTAGCCACTCAACCTTGACTTTTATGACTCGTCGGTTGCCTGTTGACACTGCTTTGTGACAAGTTCTTCGGCTGTTGTAGTGGCTGCTGAGACATACTTCGTGAAGTTTCATCGTTTCCCTGTACCTTCTTCTCTTTGTAGTACTCAGGCCTCTCGTTAGTCTTTTCTTCATGTGGATTATTGATTTTTTTATTTTTTATTCTTAATAATAAACAAATAAAATCTGAAAACAACTCAACAAAAGAAAAACCATTCAAATAGAAATCTAAATGCTATGTACACTATACACATGTCCCTAGGGGCTCATATATGGATTTTGTCCCCATACTCCTCTGTAACACTAATATGAGGGCATATACTCTAAATTTTGTCAAAAAATTTATCACAATAAAACGCAAAAATTCATTGCATCTCACAAAACATTGCCCTCTAATAGTCATAATGCTAGGTCTGCATTCAGAATGCCTCCCCCCTTCCGATTTGGAGTCATCCTTTACGACTGGGTATCGCAAAGGGTATGTGTTGTGCTTGGGCAATTAAAAGTTGTGCCTATGCAAGCCTTGTAATGTAGCCCTATTATGCATACACAGTGAATGCATGGAAAAGATTTATGTTGTGCAAGATGTGGGTATAAGCAATTTGCTTATTGGCATTTGTTGGCGAGGCTTCCTATTCTAAGCAATGTAATGGTCTTTGAAGCTCTTGTATCGTTGCTTGATTGAAGCGACTTGCTCTCTTCTAACTGTACTGTAATCGTACGAAGAATTGTAAGAATTCAAGTGACGATGCACTGACAGCAGTTTTGTTGTTCTTCTTTGGGACCCATTTCTTTGCGATTATTGGATGTTTTGTTGCTGACGCTCGTTTGGGAATCCATACTTGCCCGTGCTTCGTTTGTGTTTGAAGAGACTTCTTTGGCATCCACCTTTTTGTTGTGTGAGTCGACATTGGTCTTTGCTTCGGCCCTTGTACGCTTGGTTGGTGACGGGATTCAGGCTTTGAAAGTTGATACTATGGTTGTTTTGGAATCCAAATGAATTCCTGACTTTTTTGTGCTTGAATCAACTTCTTTGGAGCCCAAACCTGAGTTGTGAAAGCTTGCAACTTTGTGATATTCTTACCCGTTCGTGCACGCTTTCCTTGTTTTTGTTTTGGTGTTGGATCTTGTGATTTTTCATTAGAGATCTTTGTCTTCTTGATCCATATCTATTTTTGGCCGATCTGGCTTTTTGGTATCCAGATTTGTCGAGCTTTTTGGCTTTGACTTGTTGTACTGTTCTTTTGACCTGTCATGGTTGTTGCTGAAGGGGTTGGTGATAGTGATGGCCTGAGTTGATGATAGGGGATGTCGTAAGATTCATCACTATCGCTACTATCCTCAGCAAGGTTGACTTCTTGTACTTTCCCTTGATTTTTTGGCTCGTAGTGGAAAGTTACTGTCTGTTTGCTCGTGGGTGGTAGTTTCTTGGAGGACTTTTCTAGCCCATTGATTAGAGCATTGTTGGCTCGTTGCTCTGGTCGTATTCCTCCTAGCTGAGTCTTTGCATCCTTATTAGGAGCCATGTATGAAGATGCTTGTGGCGGCTGTGTCTTCACGGAGGACTTTGAAATCCACTTTTGATGCACTTTATTCGTGTAGCGATGGCATTGATTCCCGGGTCGTTGATCTTCTTGAAGCTCGAAGTGTTCTACAGAGTCATAGAACTTGTCGTCTTCTTCATCTTTTGATTCTCCAAATTTCTTTGTTTGCTCCTTATTTTGAGAGCTTGTTGATGTCTGGACCTCTTCGTTTTCTTGGATTACACTCACTGCAAAATAAGGAACGACATCATAGCCATTTTCATCACAAAACTTTGTTGTGGGAGCATCCTCCACGGCGCACACGTCCAGAGTAGCCAAGATGTGTTCCCATCCAAAAGGCTCTAACTCTTCTTCAGGAAATGGTTCTGGGATATAGTCCATATCCTCTATAACCCGTTCTAGGATACATTCCTCACGTTTCAAGCTACCACATTGTGAAGCTCCACACATCCACAGTTCTTTAGGCTTACCTAACCAAGCTGGAAGTTTTGATCCTGCTACTGTGGCGGAATCAAACTCCTCAACCGGTGTTCTCATCACATCCCTGTAGCTATGGTCCCTCAAGTTTATTTTTGTTATGGTTTCCATATGTCTCAGGTATATATGGTCATAACCCCAATCTTGGACCATTTTCAATTGTCGCATGAATGGTCTTCCCAGAATGATTTCATAGTTGTTCTTCTTGCCAAAGTCAACAACAGCAAAAGTGTGTTCATATTCAATGCCACAAGAAGTAACAATTACTTTTTCTAGCAGTCGTAGGGGCTTTTCCTTGTGTCCGTCTGCAAGCTGCAGGGTCATTCGTGTGGATCTCAAGGCAGGTTTTCCCCATTTTTTCCAAACCTCTTTGGTTGCAATGGCTACACCAGCTCCACTGTCAAGGATTGCCATGGTTTGTACACCATTGAATTCCACAGGAAGGGTGGTGTTTCCATCTTCTCCCTCGTAATACTCGCCTACCTTGTTTAATGGAACTGGCCTAGTATTTAGTTGAGGCATTTCAAGCTCTTTGATGCCTTCCTTGATTTGAGTCATTGGGGTTTTTACACCAAATTTCTCTAGACATTTACCCACATTAGCCCACATGTTTGGTCTTATTCTGAGCAACTCGGCTAACATTATTGTACAGGTGACTGGGGTAGATAGAATATCTACTAGCCCCTTTGAATCGATGGCCTTGTTGGGAGACAGTCTCTTTGATGGGACTGCAACCACATCTGACTTGGTCTCGTACTCTCCCATATAGGATGGTAGTGTTCTTAGCGAATGGGGTTGACTATCCATAGATTGTACAGATCCTTTGTCGCCCCAACACGATTGCACGTCTAGATTCATTTGAGATCCAGTCTCAAATTCCTCCATTGGTGGAAGAAACACTCCTCGTTCACCAGTCTTGTCTACTCGTCTTCTTAGGTCATCGGCTTCATTGGCCTCTCTAACTTGTTTCCACAATTCGTCAAAACCATCTATCTCTTTAATATCCTCAGGTATAGCTTGGTGAAATCCCTCGGAAGAGTTATCTGTGGTATTCAGTACTATCCTTGGTTCTAATGCTGGGTCTTTGAGTTTTGGTCTGTGCTCATGATTAGAATCTGGCTCTTTTAGTTCCTGGTTTGGTGGAATTACTTGTGTAGGCATGACACGGATCACATCCTCAGGTTTTGCACCTGGTGGTTCTAGTAAAGATTGGGCTGTTTGAATCATTTTCCTGCACATTTCCAACCTTTGCTTTTCTAATTCCGCATAGGGATATGTCATCCACCTCAGTTCTTGGGTTTGGTTGTTTTTGAGCCTCGCATCATAGGCTTTCAAGAGGGCATCTAATGTCTCATTAACCTTCTCTGCCAACACAGATCCTCCTGAACTAGCACTTCTCGGTTTCTCATCCGTGGATGGTTCTTCTAGAGGTTTAACCATCTGTGTAAGAGAAGGTGCCTCCTTTTCCTCATGTTGTTTTATCTTCTCCTGAGCTTCGGTAAGCTTCTCAGCTAGGGATTTTTGCTCTCGTTCCCTACGAGCTTTCATCCTAGTCTTTCTAGCTTTCCAACTATTTCGTTTGCTCTTGGTTTTCTGACTAGGTGCGTCTATCTTTGGCCCATCATCTGTCTTTGGACTCGTGTCACTTTCCGTGTTCTTTGTCTCTGGATTCTCATCAGCTTTCTTTTGAGCTTGTGCTCTCGTAACCACTTGAACTGGTACAACATTTTCATTTTTTGAGCTACTAGGTAGTTGAACAATCCGTGATATATTTGTCGCGATTTTCCTGATTTGGTTTGGTTTTTTTTGGGCAATCTGGGATCAAGTGAGTGATGCCACACTCAAGACAATAGGCATTTACTTCAGTGATCTCCGTATGAGGACATTGTTTGACCAAGCGGTTGTCACGACTTTTGTGACAATCTGTCTATGGTTGAGGATATTCTTTTAGAATTACCTCTTGGCTATAAGCAAGCTCTGACCTAGATAAGCTCTTTTAGAATTTCCTCTTGGCTATAAGCAAGCTCAGAATTTTGATTTGGGCTCATTTCGGCCTCCGTTTCCACTACAGGCAGTACTGCACAGGCTATTTCGTCATTTTGTGCAGAATTTCTATCAGTGCCGTTTTCTGCATAACAGGTGCCTTATAGTCTTCTATGGTTTGTGCTATATAGCACAGGTTGTTCCCGCTGCATTTCTCCTATTTTCGGGCAGTTTTCACATCAGGTGCAGCATTTACCATGGCTGACAACAACAACACAGATGTGTTCAAGATGTTTGCTGCCGAGGACAGGTTGGATGGGGACAACTACCCTATGTGGGCTTATATGATGCAACATGTTCTTGTGTCAAAAGGTGTCTGGAACATTGTGCAGGGCATTGATGTACGTCCTGGTTCTGAGGATGTAGGCGATGTTGAGGATGTTGCAGGTCTTGCTGCAAGGATTGCAGCTGTTAGAGTTGTTTTGCCTACGGAAGAACAAGCTCGTTGGGATGTTAAGGATGCGCAGGCTCATGCATTGATTGCGTTGTCTGTGAAGCGCACCATTGTTCCTCACATCCGTTCAGCAAAATCTGTAAAACAGGCTTGGGATATTCTAGCAGGTCTTTATGCAAGCCGCAATGAGGCTAAAATTGCTTTGCTGCGTAAAGAGCTAGAGTCGAAGATTATGCATGAGGAAGATGATATGGACACTTTCCTTGCTAGTGTCAAGGATATCAATGAGCATCTTTTTTCTGCAGGTGAAGTCATTTCAGACAGTTCCCTTGTGCAGACTCTTCTTGATGCCTTACCAGATTCCTACCAGACTTTTGCTAGTACTTGGAGACTTATGACCCAAGGAAATCCAGAAGTTGTCAAGTTTGATGCATTATGCACATTGCTGTTGCAAGAGTCACTGTCTAGAAAAAACAGGACTAGACAGCGTGCAGTTGAACAGGCTTTTATTGCTTCTCAAAGAAAGGGTGGTAACAGTAATGCAGCCACTTCTTATGGTTCTGCTGCGAGTGGCAAAAATTATGTTCCTAATGCTTCTGCTGGCAGCACTTCATCTGGCAATTCTGGTGATAAGGGCAAAAAGAAGATGCGTTGCCATTATTGTAAAGCCAATGATCACTTGATCAAGTCGTGTCCTAAGTTGAAGGCCAAAGAAGCTAAGAAGAAAGAGGGTGGTTCCACTGCAAATGCTGGTTCCACTACAAATGCAGCTATTGTTGAGTCTTCTGTGAAAGGAGACTGTGTTGCTGATGTTGATGCAGAATGGGCTTTTAGCGCAGAGTGCACTTACAATCCTGCTGTCCATGATGCATGCTTGTCAGTTGCTGCAGATTCACATGTGTGGTATTTCGACAGTGGTGCTACAAAGCACATTACCTCACATCGTGAATTGTTTACCTCTCTCGAGTCTGTCCCTCATGGGAATTCAGTCACTTGTGCCAACAACGCCTCTTATCCAGTTCACGGAGTTGGAAAGATTGTGCTCACTGCTGCTAATGGCAGTTCCTTCACACTTGTTGATGCACTTTATGTACCTGGGATCAAGAAGAATCTCTTGTCTGTATCCGCACTTGCTAGACTTGGACTTGTAGTCAAATTTGTGGATGACAGATGTACAGTTCATGATCTCAGTTTTGGTGATGAAATTGTTGCATCTGGGCTTCTGTGCCGTGGGTTGTATAAGCTCACTTTGTATGAAAAGTGTGGACAAAATTTTGCAAATGCTGTTGCAGATTCAAGAGCTATTTCAGATGCAAAACTTTGGCATGCACGTTTTGGTCATCTGAATTTTGCCAGTTTGCTGCGTTTGCAGAAATCTGATATGGTTGCTTCTTTGCCGCCTCTTGAAGCACCTATCAAACATGTTTGTGAAGGCTGTATTTTGGGTAAGATGCAGCGTTCTAAGTTTCCAAAGGATGGTTGAGTTCGGGCCACATGCAGGTTGCAGCTTGTGCATAGTGATGTTTGTGGGCCCATGCAAACTCTGTCCTTGGGCAATTACCTATACTTCGTGACTTTCATTGATGATTACTCCAGGCATGCATGGGTATTTCCGCTTAAAGCGAAGTCAGAAGTTTTTATGTGCTTCAAACAATTTCTGGCTATGACTGAAAATGTCTCGAAATGTACTATGGGCACCCTCTGTTTCGATCGAGGGGGGGAGTATATGTCTCATGAATTTAATGCATTTCTGGCTAGTCGTGGGATAAAACACCACTGTACAGTGCCTTATACGCCTCAGCAAAATGGTGTTGCTGAGAGGAAAAACAGGTCACTAACGGAAATGGCACAATGTATGGTCAAAAGTCAAGCTTTGCCGCATTCTTTTTGGCTTGAGGCCATTATGTGTGCCACTTATGTACTTAACAGGTGTCCTACGAAAGCTTTGCAATCTATTACTCCATATGAAGCATGGCATGATAGAAAACCTTCTATTGAGCACATGCGTGTTTTCGGCTGTTTGGCATATGCTTTGGTGCCACAACTGCAGCGCAGAAAATTGGATGATAAGGCTGTCAAATGTATTTTGTTGGTTATAGTGCTGAAAGCAAAGGTTATAGGTTGTATCATCCGCAAACAAAACGTATTCTGGTTTCTCGGGATGTAGTGTTTGTGGAAGATTTTTTTCAGCCCTTGCTGTCATGTACTAGAGACAGTAATGTAAGCTCAAAGGACATTTATGACACTTTGTTGCCTCTTTTTAGTGGTGGAAATACGAATGTAGGTTCCAATGAGGCAAATGTACAGCCTATGGAGGTTTCTGAAAATGTTTTAGATCAGCCTATCACTAATGCAAATGTACATGATGTACTTGATGAGGAAAGGGATGAAAATGAGCAGGCTAGAGGTATGCCAAAATGGCTGGTGCACACTTTGCGTGACAGTAAATTGGATGCACCTTTGTCTAGTCGTACTCGTTCAGGATCTCGCCATGCATCTTATGCATCAGATTGTTATGCTTTGGCTGTGTCTAGCTTACATGATGTTGAGGAACCTCTGTCTTTTGATGAAGCACAGAATTCAGAAAATTGGATGGCTGCCATGCAATCTGAATATGATGCACTTATAGAAAATGACACATGGACTTTATGTGATTTGCCTCCTGGCAAAAAGGCCATTGGTACGAAGTGGGTTTACAAGTTAAAACGCAAGCCGGATGGTGAGATCGATCGCCATAAGGCTTGACTTGTTGCAAAGGGTTATGCACAACAAAAAGGCATAGATTATGAAGAGACTTTTGCTCCCACTTGTCGTATGACTACTGTGAGTTTTCTATGTGCATTGGCAGCTCATTTTGGTTGGGATGTACATCAATCAGACATTGTTACTGCTTTCTTGAATGGTGACATATTTGAGGAAGTTTATGTAACGCAGCCTCGCGGTTTTGTCATAAAAGGACAAGAGGACAAAGTGTGCAAATGTAACAAGGCTTTGTATGGGTTGAAGCAATTTCCTAATGCTTGGTATGAGAAAGATGACACTCATTTGGTCAAACAAGGCTTTCATAACAGTCCAACAGAAAGCACATTGTATGTAAAGCGTGAGGGTGATGTATTTCTCATCGTGGTTCTTTATGTTGATGATTTGCTGATCACTGGACCAAATGAGAGATATATTGCTGAATTTAAGGCTGATTTGAATGCTACTTTCAAGATGAAAGATTTGGGGCTATTGCATCATTACTTGGGTATACAGTTTAAGTAGTGTGATGGTGGTATTGCCTTCTGTCAGAAAGGTTACATAGAGACATTGCTATGTAAGTTTGGACTTGAGGATTGCAAACCTATTGCCACTCCCATGGAAACAGGTTTGAAGTTGAGTCTACATGATGCTGGTGATCCTGCTGATGTCACTCTTTACCAAACTGCTGTTGGCTACCTTATTTATGTATGCAACACGAGGCTAGATATTCAGTTTGCAGTCTCACAGGTCAGCAGATTTATGCATAGCCCAGGGTCTAAGCATTGGCAAGCTGTCAAGAGGATTTTCCGCTACCTTAGTGGCACTTTACATCTTGGCTTGTTTTATCCCAAGGGGGGATCATTGCCGCCATACTTACATGCTTTTTCGGACTCAGATTGGGCTGGTTGTTTTGACACGCGAGTGTCCACAAGTGGTTTTTGTTTCATGCTTGGCAGTTCATGTATATCATGGTTGAGCAAGAAGCAACCTACTGTGGCCACTTCGAGTTGTGAGGCTGAGTACAGGGCAGTCTTCACAGCTACGGTTGAGTGTGTATGGCTCAGACGCCTTATGGCTGATTTGGGTGTTGGACATGACACTGCCAACATTATCTACACTGACAGTTAGAGCGCATTGGTAGTTGCGAGGAACCCAGTTTTTCATGCTCGCACAAAGCACATTGAGGTGCATTACCACTATGTCAGGGAGAGGCTCTCAGCAGGAGAGATTAGCTTGGCTTCTGTGCGAACACAGGACAACCTTGCCGATCTTTTCAGAAAGGCATTGTCTCTTGAGAAGCTTGAAGCTTTCCGTAAAGCTTTGGGCTTACTCCCCTTTGTGGACTGATCCTGTCCTCAGGGCATGGCACTTCCCTTTACTCATGTGCTGGCTCTCGTTCACCGCAGCACTCCGGGGGGGATTTGTTACCATATACATGTGGTAGTGATGTGTGTGAACACACTAGGACCGCCGGGGCATTTTTTCCCTCTTTAGGAGGTTTTTTCCCCCGAGCATTGTATATACGCCCATCACTCTAGGGCTATCTATCTTTCCATTGCACACTAAGTAACACACTCTGTATTGTGTGCCTTGAGCTTCCTCGTCTTCTCCAAGCTGTGTGTGTTTCTCTGCAACCCTAATTCCAATAGCTCCAAAGGGTAGTACTCACTTTGGTTGCTATACCACATTGTAGCTGGTACTGGTGTTGGTTTATTTGATGCTTCCATGATTGGTATATATCTCATGTCTACCTGCATTCTAGCACCTGGCAGCGGAGGTTGTTGTCCTAAGACAAGCCGTGGCCTTAAAACTCCTATTGGTCCTTGCGCATTCCCCGTAATGTATCTAGGTGGAGTAGGTGCTTCTGGAGCAGGTTGTACATACCTCTCCCTAGCATTTTCCATGCTGTAATATCACTCTTCCCTCGTATGGTTCGTCCATTTTCTCTCAATTTCACACCACTTCGGCTCTCCCGAATCAGAACTTACAAGAGGAATCAACCTCTTGACCAAGTCGTCGATAAGCTTTTCTTGATCAATAGGTGCCGTTGGCCTTGCAATGGACTCACTTATCTGTGAAACACTGTGCTGAGAGGAGGTGTCATCTCCTTGACTCTTTAAGTCCTTTTCTTTGTATGCCTCACAGTTATCCACTAGATAAAGAGCTTCTTTGATCAACTCGTTTAGCGTCATCCTCCTTATCATATGCAGATCCTTCTGAAGGCCCGCATCTCTCATTCCCTGGATAAAGATCAGCCTCAGTCGTGCTTGCGTAGGTAATTCCGCTCTCGGACAGAGCTTAACATATCTCTTGAGCCGTAATGATGCTTTGCGTACTGATTCATCCTCTTTCTGTTTGAATCTATGGATTTGCGAGACCGTGTTGTGAGCAATGCCTTTTGGCGAGAATTCTTCAATAAACTCCTCAGACAGCTGATCTAGGGTCTCAAAATCCCATATTTCCACCGAGTCGAACTATGTAGCTGCATCATCTTCTAGAGTCAATCCAAATCCCGCAAACTGTGTCGCAAAATCTGAAACTTCCTCTGCTCTAATCACTCTTCTAAAAGCCGCTACGTGATCTCTTGGATCTTTATCTCCGGAGTATTTTTTGTTTACCCATTTTTGGACTTGGGATGGTCTAACTCGTCGATTGTCTACAAGTCTAACTAGAGACTCTCCCAATCCTTCTCTCGTTATCGCTCTTGAAGGGAATCCTGGTGGCTCTCTTCTTGGAATTCCTATAGGAATTCTCGTGTTTGGTGGAGGCATTTGTGGTCCTTCATTGACCAAATATCCACCTCTTTCTAGTACAGTCTGTGGATTTGTGCTTTCTACAACTCTATATTCGCATCCATACTTGTCGACAACTATAGATCTCCATTGACAGTCGACTCCGTATGTGTAGACATATAAGAGCTTGTAATCCGTTATCTCTTCTAGGTATGGATCTGAGCACCTATAAAGATTGACCTCATTGTCATCAATACATCTATATAGTCCTTCACTCTCATGACCAATCATCCAAACTCTCTCAACAAGATGGGTCTTTATCAATTGCAAGTTTGGAAGATCCATTGTGGGAGGATATTCCTCTATCGTCGGGATCTCCAAGCTTGTGTAAGCTGCGTTTGAATCTAGGGTAGACATGATTTCTGGGCTTAAGAGCTTTTGCTTGGTTCAAGTAGACTTAGTCCACTGTGTTCAAGTGATTTGGTTAGGAAAAAGTCGAAACTTTGTCCAAAACCGCGACCGTTTCGTCACAATTCTCCCAAATTGTCGCTTTTAGACACCCCTGACTTCCGGATGAATTTTGAGGCCTTAAACGATGTTTTTTTCAAAGTTGAACTAAATGGTTGCGGTTGGCATACATTTAGTTCAAGTTTTGCACTAAGATCTGTAGAGCCGCGCTCAAGCTACCTTTTGATATAAAAACTTTTCCGATCCGATACTGTTTGTGAAAGTTATGGCCAAAACAGTGAAATGCAGTTTGGACTGGTCAAAATTAGTCCAAATTCAATTTTGAAAAAAGATTTGGGATCTCTGTGACACCGTGAACACTTCTGTATGGTCAAAAGTACAGTTGGACCCTAAAACTGGCTTAGAGACATCCTACGCGTAGTATGTCTATATGCTCAGAATTTAACAAAATTTGGTCCAGATACTCCCCTTGAGTCCAGCAACACAATGGTATGCTCAGATTTTCATTTGGATTTAAAAATGGCCTTGAGACATCCTACGCGTAGGATGTCTTTTTTCTCAGAATGACTTGAAATTTTCACCCCAGCTTCTCCTTGATGTGCTGATCACAGTGGTGTGCTCATAAGTTGGTTTGGAATCCTAAATCAAGCTGGAGACATCCTACACGTAGGATGTCTTTTTGCTCTGTTTCAACTCAAACTTGCACTGTAGCTTCCCCTTGATGTGCTAAACTCACAGCTATTTTTATTTTTTGATTCTGACACCTATAGGTTGATCAAATGCTCAAGAATCTGCTCCAGAAGCCTGATGTCTGTTCTGATGAATTCTTAAGTCAAATCAACTCCAAATTGGACCAAATTTGACTAGGAGGCTTGCCTAAGGCTATATGACAGCATGCTATGTCCACAGTTTGAATTTGGCCTCTAAATCATGTCTTAGACATCCTACGCGTAGGATGTCTAACTGCTCAGAAAACCCCCAAACCACAGACTCTCCTTAAGGTGCTGATCACTGTGGTATGCTCAGAATTAAAATTGGAGTACAAAATCACACATATGACATCCTATGCGTAGGATGTCTTTTTGGCCTGTTTGACCCCAGACTTGTCCCACAGCTTCCTGTTGATGTCAGCAACCCAGTGGTATGCTCAGATTTTGGTTTGGATTTCAAAAGTCCCAAATTTTAGCTGCTCTTGCTTTTTTTAGTCAAAAGTGCTAAAGTCCGCTTTGAACTCAATTTTCTCACCCAAATGAGCTAAAAACTCTCACATGCACTCAAAACATCATTAGAACATGCACATGAAGTCATCCTATGGTTTGGTCTCTAAAATTATGCCTTGGGCACAATTTGGGTAGGATGTCTGGTAATTCTCGTCTTTTGGCTTTGATCTGTCAAAATTTGGTCAAATTTCCATTTTCCAGGTGAAAATAGGGTAAAACCTACCTTCTGAACACACTGGTAACCTCAGATTTAAAAAAAAAATGCCCAGATCACCCTGCAGACATCCTACGCATAGGATGTCTACTGCTGATTTTTTGAGACTGAAGTGTCCCTGATGCTTCCTTATGCTCTCAGCAAGTGCAAGTATGCTTCACAATTGCAAAAACATGCAAAAATCACTCAATTAAGCCTTTGTAGAAATTTTACGTTTTCTGACTCCTCCTTTTGGCTTTTGGTCAACAAAAATAGGGAAAAACACCCAAGTCAGTATGTTACTAGGGTAAAACCTACCCGCTGAACCCACTGGTGCAGTCAAAATTTTCAAATTTGGTCTCCAGAACCCCCTTGAGACATCCTACGCGTAGGATGTCTATGTTTACAGAACTGCAGGTTTTCTTCACAGAACCCTTGCAAATGCTCTTTTATATGCACAACATCAGTCCGTCATACAAAAATATCCACAAAAGCTTGTTTAATGCATTTTTACCCTCAAAAGCACACTTTTCCATGATTTCAAATGCAATCAGGCACTTTAGCAAATAATTCAGTGATGAATAGCTCTAGATCATAATCGGATCACTTACCTAAAGCTACTCCTACAAATCATATGGGGTTTTGCATCTATGAGTAGAAAAACGCTTCACTGCCACACACGGATTAGTAAACGCTTTTATCACCTCACAAATCACTCGACCACCAACAACTACTCTAATCCACTGATCCTAACTAAACCTATCTAGTCGCAGACCCTCGGCAAGACACACGCTTCCTGGCTATCCACTTATCGCGGAATATCCTCTTCCGGATCCACTTAAGAAAAACGCTTTCTTTAGCCGAAACTAAATCAAGCAACCATCACATGAGTGTTAGTAGGAAACCTACTTAGGTCCTTGTGTCCCCGACAGCGGCGCCAATGTTGGACGGGAGAGACTCACACACCCATGAAGTGCATGCAAACACTACCTAGATCAACATAATGTCAATCGAGGACATAGATGACACGATAGGCACACAGAGGAAATCTCTTAAGCTTGTCAGGATGAGACCATCCTACACATACAACACTCTAGAAGGCCAACTAAACCACAATCAAGAACCTCACTGCTCTCAACTACACCACGTAACCACATACACACATACGGAAGGTAACTCACCTAATCATGCCAGATTCATACGAAACTTAAGGAACACCATCCCCTCACTAGGATACACCCGTCCCTAAGCTTCTACACTCAAAACCCTCACTCTAAACCCGTCTGCAGAAAACGCGTAGGATGACAGAGCTGAAATTTGAAAGTGCCCGTAATTGAAATTTATGAGTACCTATGCGTAGCTTACGTCGCCACGATTCTATAGACTACTAGCACGTAGAAAACAGACATCGTTTGATACACTTACGACCACAAATAGCTCGTAGATACGTCGGCATGTGCGCTTCGTCTCGCGTGGAATGCTTGGCGTTGTCGCGTAGCTCTCCTCGAGCCTACAGCAATGGTGCAGTTGGATCTCCAATGTGTTGAGCGAGCAGGGCGTAGCAAGAGGATGAAGCTCACACTCACTCTCTTTCTCTCTCACACACAGTAGACGGTAGCGCTAAGTTTGATTATGATTAAAAGTCCTCTTTACAAAATAACCTAGGTACCTTATATACTAAGGCTACCTTAGGTTTAACCAAAAATGGGGTTGAAAGGGTCAAATGGCTTTGTATTTACAATCTGGAAGTGCCATTGCACCCCGGCTTCTGAAACTAGAATAACTACTCATTACAAATGACGTTTATAGCCATAATCCGCAGCATTTCATAACTCGCAAAAGATAAGACTTTGGTACGAAACTCGAGTTATGTTGTGTTGTTGACCCAGCGGTCAACAATCATGGAAAATATTTTATGGTATCATGAAACAACTCTATGGAAGAATAATCATCTCAATAACAAACGTTTAGTACAAATGATTATTAATCATCATAAAAATGTATCATGTCATCATGGAGCAACTCCACAGAAAAATGACTTGTAATCATTATGAAAACACATCATAAATTATGGATTAACTCTATAAAGAAATAACCATCTCAATAACAAATGATTTATATGAACGATTTGTGATCATCATAAAAACGCATCATGGTATCATGAAACAACTCCATGAAATAATAACCATCTCATTAAAATGAATCATAAGATGTATCGATTCCCAACAAGGGGCTAAAAGGAATGCCAAGCCCATGGAAAACAAAGATAAAAATGATGCAAAGGGAAAAAACAATGCCCAAAACTCTTCCCAAGGCAATCCGAGCAACAACAACAACAACAATCGGTCCAAGTAGAAGGGAGTTTACAAAGGTAAAAATAAACTCTCTGCTAAAGAGCTAGAAGCTTTTTGTAAGGACCTCAAAAAGCTTTTTGTAAGCTTTTTAAGTGTGGGGAGTAAGGGCATGGCTACCGTTCTTGCCCCAAAAGAAATGCCCCCAATGAGGCTCCTAGAGCTTCCACGATCAAAGCTCCAAAAGAGGATGCTCACTGCAAAGGATCACCTCTCTCCTATGCTTGGGGAAAGGTAAGGGAGCATGATGCCTTCATTCTATTTGACCTTGGCTCTACTCACAAATTCATATCAGCGGAGTTGTCCACTAAGTTGGGAATTCAAGCTTTTGAGATGGGAGATACTGTAACTGCCGATGGAGCTTACAAGGGAAAGCAAGCCTCTACTACTCCCTTGATTAGGAAGTTGAGGCTTCATGTCCAAAAGCTATGTTGACAAAGAAGACTTTTTCATCTCTCCTCTCCAACATGAGGATGTTATCCTAGGGGCACCATGGTTCAACCGCATGGCTGCTAACATGAAGTTCCTTGAAAGGAGAATCTACTTCATCTACAGGGAAAAGAGCATGTATATAGATGCTAATGAGCTCGGTCGTACTATACCACATGTAAATTCACCTACTTTTGATAAGTCAATGAAAAGCTCAGTTTCTGCATACATGATTTTTTATCAAAGAGTCTCTAAATTATGCTTATGTTTTAACAAAGCAAAGTGTTAGGAATCAAGAATAATTAGACTTGTTTAATTTTCTAAATAGATTCCAAGATGTGTTAATCGATGATATCCCTATGGTCCAAAACAAGGGGATGATGACCATCAAATTGAGCTCCTACCAGGAAGCTCACCGCCTCACAAGCCTCCTTATCGAGTTTCACAAGCTCAACAAGAGGAGATCATGACGCAAGTACAATAATTGGTAGACAAAGGGATGGTGAGGCCTAGGTGTAAATTTTAGAGCGCATAGAGAGAGAGAGAGAGAGAGAGAGAGAGAGAGAGAGAGAGAGAGAGAGAGAGAGAGAGAGAGAGAGAGAGAGAGAGAGAGATGAGTTTTTGGTAACGTTCATATGTGCATCAATAATAGAGAGGGAGTAAGGGGGTCATGTGTGAGCATGCTCTACATAGCAATGCATGGTAACATCAGAGTAGCAGATACACGACTTATGTGGTTATGTGTTGTGTGGTAGCATGCCGTGTGTCATAGTGCACGATAATAGTGGAGTAACTGGCCACACAATGAGGGTGTGTGTGATAGCGGTTCAAGGGAATGGTGCTTATCACGAGGGCATCAACTCGGTTATGAGGGGAGTATGATGTCCTTGTGGTAAGTATCGATTCACCATATGGGTACTTTGTTAGTAACATGGCGATACATATAGTATCATTATGGTGACTCAACTTCCCTTTCACATACAATAGGGCACATATAGGCATCAATTGATAACACTGCCATATTCAATCGATAACATAGCCATATGATGCTTGTAATTGATAGATTTTGTTAGATTTGAGCGCTATTCAATCGATAACGCGGCTAAAAAATGTCACTTGTTAGAATCATGTGTTTATGCATACATGTGATGTACAAGTTGGTGACCCAACCATATGGACATTGTATAAATTGTATGTGCATGTTTATCCAATTTTTGTTTGAGTGCTATGTATGTGGAGTATTTACACAAAATACTCGGTAGGTATCATGATCATCGAGAGTATTTTGTATACAAATTTTCATGATGTCTCTTTTTGTCAAAAAATTGTTTATCAAATCATAAAGTGTATATATATATATATAAGAAATCATCATAATAATTTGTCAACTATCTCTTCATAGAATTAATCATAACTTAACACAAAAAAATAATAATTTATTTTATGATATTAACTACGATAACCATACACAAACAAAAAATATGTCTTAAAAAGTATATTATTCTCTTTTGTTTCATCTCTGTATCATGTTAACAATTCCATGCTGAAAAACTAAATGTTTCATTCACAATATAATGCAAGTTAAAAAAAAAAACATATTGAAAGAAGAATACCAGTTGATCACAAAAATAAACTTCATCTACTCTCTCTCTCTCTCTCTCTCTCTCTCTCTCTCTCTCTCTCTCTCGTCTACATGTCTCTAAAGAATCCAAAACAAAGTAAACATTGTTGAATATGATTTAACAATTATAAATGGAACCAATGTCTTTGATAACATCTCCTTCTTATGATTTAGCACAATTCTTTCAAGGGTGACATATCTTTGATGTATATGGTTGGATAGACTAAACCAATGTATTTAATAAACCTTATCCTTATGGTTTGACCAATATCTTTGGTTGTGTGGCATGCATGAAATGTATGTGATTAACCAATGTCTTTAATTCTTTAATATATATCTTGTCGTTATAAATTGACTAATGTTTTGATTTTGTAACATGGATGAAATCTATTTGATTTGAACCTGGATGCACTATGTTAGACCTATGAATCTTTTTTATTAAATTGTCCCCTGTAGAAAAAACGTCTAAATTGAAAAAGATAATCATACGATCAATTTTCAAAGAGTGCATACAAGCAATCTCAATGTGTGCAAATGTCAGAATCCAAGAGATCAATAAAAATGACATTTTCATTAAGGATTTCATTAGCATTGTGTGGAAGAATACAGAGCAGATGCTACGTTAAGAAGCTCATCATGAGTTATTGGTGTCATTGACCAACAGAGAACTTGATCCATATCACAAAATTAGAACAATGCTTGGTAACATGAAAACCAATTGCAAAGATTTGAAAGAAGACATTCCTCCCACATGCAATATGACCAAGGTGGAGTTGTGAGACATGTAATGGCAGGAACAAAAGGTAAAGATGAAGAGAGTGAAAGTTCAATACCATTTCACTTTGCCTATGTGAGTAAAGATGATGCAAGATGTGCAAGGAGCCGTCGGCGGTAGGTCAAATGCTAGTGGTAAGGGAACTATCATGTGCACAACATTGACTGCTAAGTGTGCACATCTAATTGGCATCCCCCATGAAGCTTTGGTACAAGGTGCCAAATAGGCTCAGGGTCCTCTGGGTTTTGCAGATTATACACTATCAAGAGCATTACCTTCTTTGCCAAGCACCTTAGTTACATTAGCAAATGCTACAAGGGAGGGGTGAAAGCAAAGTTTGACAGTTTCTAGACAAAGCAAGGTATGCAAATGCCTATCCGTCAATGTCAGATGCATTGATTTCACCACAGAGGCCCCATGGATAACTTTTTTTCCATACTACAATGGAGGCTCTCTGGGAGATTTAATGTGCCAAGTTTCCTTTTTCCAAGGCATGTTTTAATGCTATATGCATAGACTCCAATATGGTTGGAAGATACTACCCCCAAAAAAAATTGAACCATCAAAGATAGAACATGTGTGCCTTAGAACGGTGATCTAACACATGCTAGCAATTTTGTATACAACGGTGAATGGTATCGTAGTCATCACTCTTAGAGCTTTACAAAAAAAAGTGGACACATTGATGAAATTAAGGGAGCATGAGGTCAAAAGAAACGCTTCTAACATTTTTTTTGTTTCTTAAAGAGCAATCAAAAACAAATCCTAGCCATGTTCAATGACCACTCATTGAACTTGTGCTTACATTTTATCCTACACAGACACATAACAACTACCAATGTTTGTTATAAATGATTTTTCACATGGTTTGATTGTCTTTGATTGTGTTGATTACTCCATTTTTGAATGGTGTATACAATTTAGTATTGGGGTAAACCCAACTTGTGACTTGTGTGGGAAACCCCTCTAGCCATTTAGGATAGAAGAGATGAAGAAGTGGTCCAATAAAGAAAAGGTGCAACCTCACTACCGAATGGATGTAAAGCTAAGAGCCTATTTAAGAGGCCTATGTGAATGAAGCAGACACACTTTTGCACTATTGAGCCTATCGTTGTGTCCAAACTCTATCCCATTACAAGAATAACCCTAACTTCTATTAATTTAATCCTCACCCTAACAACATGGTGAAGCTTAGGCTACATCCTCCATAGCCAAGATTTCACCTTAGATCTTGGAAATCTTTCACCAAGTTTATCATTTCTTTTTTGTACCACATTACTGTGTGTATATGTGCGTTTTTAAGATTGTTGATGTGACGGTGTGTGTGTGTGATAGTGAGGATACAGAGACTGCTCAGCATCATCAAAGCCAAGATCGCAGTCCTGGAGCACTACCTATCAATCAAAAATTGATCTACTTTAACTACTGTTAAATTCACTAGCAAGGATTACTTGCATCGCTGATTCATCAAAAGCAAGAAGATATTTGTGCACTTCCAGAGCCTTGCCAACATGCTTGTTCTACCTCAGCTCCTCCGATCATTCAATAAAGTAGATCTTTGTTGAGGGCTGTTAAACCAATAGTAGAACATGTGTCCATCAACACCCATGGCTCCATCACACTAGCAAAAAGTGCTTCTTATAGAGTGAACGACCCATCACAACCTCTCCTCACTGCCATAAATGCACCATAAGTTGGGCACAAGGCCTCCACAATTGTAGCTGATGCCGCCCAGGTCACCAGGAGTTGCCAAATCTGCACCAACAACATGCTTCTCTACATCAACACTAAAGAAAATGGATTTCTACTCCTCTAGGCCTTGACAAATTCATCTAGGCTTGGCTCAATGATCGGTAGACTATCCCTGTTCCAAGCATTGATTCGGCCACTACAATGTCCACCACAACGACCTCAATCTTGGGGCACTTAAGGAAAATCATGGCCATTGTAGAGCCACCAACAAAGCCAGCCCCAATACAACAAAATTTCACCATGGCTACTATAAGATTGTCATGGCAATGAAGAAAGTGCAGGAGAGTGAGATGGAAAGCTTTGTTGTCCCGGAGACCAAGAAAGAGCTCTCTCAAATCTTTCACTCATCGACACATTTTGGATATTATGAAGTGATAAGGTTTTCTAACCCTAGCTCTTTGAAACCTTTCAAGAGGCCTTTCACACTTGATCGGCGAGTGTATCCTATTTGGCCACATATGCATGTATTTATACGCACACTTTTTTATTGTATCTCTGGCTTGGTTTTAGACACTGCCATCAAAAGATTGGTAAGCATCCACATTCTCTTTCACATATTCACAAAGACAAGACACAAAATGTATGTGTGATTGGCCCCCCCTCTGGATCCCTATTTTCCCTCCTTTAAATCCGTACTATGGCCGGTCTGCTAGCTCAACCAATATTCTAGCTTTTTCTCCCCTGGCACTTCCCCATATTAAATGATCAGTTTAAAATGAGAAACTCATTTAGGAGAATTAGATATTGATTATTATGACATTACCTCTCTCTTGAAATCATAGTCGTCCTCGACTATGGTATAGAGAAGAGAAAGCATATTCATGAGCCCTTTTCTTAGCGAGTAGAGGATCCCTATGTTACCCTACGACATCATTCCACAATGGATGACTAGTCCATTTAGTGCTTGAGAGCCTGAGGTTGCCGCAAGCATGTCTGCACATTAGTCCTATCAATCTTCCATAGTAGAGTGACAAGCTCTACTTGGTGTTTGGGAGACGTCGTCTCCACAAACTTGATCTAAGCATGCATACTACTTCGTTTTTTGTGCACAATAAAGAAAAAGAGAGTCTTATAAGACAAAAACTTTGTTCATTTTTAACATTTTGTACATTTGCTACTCTTGGGAAACATTGTAAGCATTGACAAGGCTTAGGTTATCCTTTAATTGTATGCCTTGCATCCATCTAGCATCTTCAAAAGGATAATTCTTAAACTTAATAAGATATCGTCGGATAGTATTACCACCTCTTAGTACCTTGTCTTCATGTCGGAGAATGGACTTGGGCTGCAGCACCTCTTCTTGGTCCTCGGTCTCCGGTGGGTCTTCAGTAGTTGGTTCTTGAGGTGGCTCTCCTTTGTAAGGCCTTAATAGGCTCACATGGAAAGCATTGTGTATGAGCCAATGATTGGGCAACTTGAGTTGATAGGCCATGTCATTGATTGGCCTAAGAATCTGGAAGGGACCATAGTACCTTTTTGCTAGTTTAGCATAGTACTTTTGGTGTCCCGTACGATTCTTGCCCGTCGTGTGCCTTAATCGAGCCTTGGAAAATTTTAATAAGACCCAATCATTTTCTTTAAAGGCTTGGGCTCTTCTGTGCTTGTCAGCAACATCCTTTTGCCTTTGTTGTGAGATAGAGATAGCATCCTTAATCTTTTGAAAATATTCTTGTAGGTATCGGCTATACTCATCTGCAGCGAAGATCTTCCCATGTACCTTAAGTAGCAAGGGACTTTTTGATCTTCCCTCAATTACCTCAAAAGGTGCTTTTCTTGTGGAATTATGTACAGTGTTATTGTAAGCATACTCCACTAAGGGTAAGTACTTCTCCCATTGGGATCTTTGATCTACTTCCGTTACATAGCCTTTAGTAGATCGAGGATTGTTAGGTTAGCTATTTCACTTTGGCCATCCGTTTGTGAATGATAGGCCAAAGAGAAGTTTAGCCTTGTCCCTAAATTCTCAAAGAGACCCTTCCAAAAATTACTGATCATTCTAGGATCTCTGTCCGACACTATGGACATTGGCAAGCCATGGTACTTGAAAATTTGTGAAATGAAGAGGGTTGCCATTTGATGGGCTTTGATAGTCTTTTTGACAGGTATAAAATAAGCTTGTTTACTGAACCTGTCTACTATCGTCCATATTCCCGTATTCCCATGGATAGACTTAGGTAATCCAAAGATAAAATCCATGGATATGCTCTCCCATGGTGAATTAGGGATTGGCAAGGGTTGAAGCAATCCAGGTTGCTTCCCTCTATCAAATTTTGTCTTTTGCCATACCACACATTTAGAAACATACTCTTGTATGTTCACTTTCATGGTAGGCCAATAGAAATATGTTTCAATTCCCTTTAGGGTAGACTGAATCCCTCTATGCCCCACGTAAGGAGGAGCATGAGATTCATACATTACTTTCTCACGTGGTGAGTTAGTAACGCATAGTCTATTGCCATAGAGAAGATAACCATCTTGTAAAGTAAATGGTTCTTCTTTCTTCCCTAATGCAAGTGCTGAAATCACATCTCTAAAATCGAGATCAATAGCATACTCATCTATCATTGAAGATAGATCATTGTGAGTTTCTATGGAAACTGCATTCACTCTCGGCCGTCTTGAGAGTGCATCTGCTACTTGATTATGCTTGCCAAGCAATGTGAGCAATATGAAAATGAAATTGCAAAAGGAAATTTACCCACCTCATTTGTTTGTCGCGGAGAGCTTGTTCTACATCATGAAGTACTTAAGACTTTGGTGATCCGTTCGCAGAATGAAAGGAGTCCCCAATAAATAGTGCTTCCATGAGTCTAAGGCATGTAGAACTGCAAGGAGTTCCTTTTCATATATGCCTAGAGCTTGCTCAATAGAGTCGAGCCTTCGACTTTCATAGCCTTTGGCGTGCCCTTCTTGAAGCAAAACAGCTCCAAGGCAATCACCACAAGCATCACATTGGACCTCAAATGGTTTTGAGAGATCCGGTAGTGTAAGCACATGTTGAGAGATAAGCTTTTCTTTAAGCTTTTCAAAAGCATTGTTCTCCTTAGCAGACCATGTATACCTAACGCTTTTCTTTGTTAGGTCATGTAATGGTCCCGCAATTTGTGAGAACTTTTCTATGAAGCGTCTATAGTACGCACACATACCTATAAATCTTCTTAGTTCATGAAGATTCTTTGGTTTAGTCCATCCTAAATACTGAATCTCTTGCAAGAAAAATTCACTTTTCTTTCGATTAACATAAAGTTTATTCTCTCTTAAAAATTAAAATATTACCTGGAGGTGTTGCTTGTGTTCGTCTAATGAATTAGAGTAGATGATAATATCATCAAAGAACACTCCAGTGAAGGTTCGATGAGGCCTGAACAGCTTCTCCATGAAGCGGTTGAATGTGGCTGGTGCATTGGTCAAGCCAAAAGGCATGGCAATGTATTTGTAAAGACCAAATGTGGTGCGAAATGAGGTCTTTACAATGTCTTGATCAAATATCCTTATTTGATGATAGCCACTTTTTAGGTCAATCCTACTGAAGTAGGTCGATCCTTGTAGCTTATCAAATAGGTCTTCTACCCGTGGAACGGGAAACCTATTCTTGATAGTGATCGTATTTAGTGCTCTATAGTCGACACACATACGATATGTGCCGTCTTTCTTTTGCACTAATAGCACAGGTGAGAAAAATGGAGATGAGCTAGGCCTAACCATGCCCTTCTCAACTAACTCATGCACTTGCCGCATAATCTCCTCTTGTTGAGCTTGAGAAACTCTATAAGGAGGTTTGTTAGGCGGTGAACTTCCTGGAAAAAGTTCAATTGCATGGTCATCATTACCTTGTTTAGGAGGTAGCTCACAAGGGACGTCGTCAATAAAAACATCTTGAAACCCCTTGAGAAAATTGGATAACTCTAATTCCTTTTGGTTGCTTTTATTTTCTTTTGCTAAAGCATTAGGTTCATTTTGAGAATCTTTAACAAAAAATCATGTACACGGGAATAGAGCTCTTTATTGACTTGTTGAAAGCTGGTGTATGTACAATGGGGATAGTGTTACCCATTTCCTTAGCATCTATATACATGTCTTTTTTCCTGAACTTAAAGGAGATTCTCCTTTCAGGGAATTTAACATTGGCAGCCAGGCGATCAAACCATGGTGCCCCTAGGATTACATCCTCATGCTTGAGAGGAGAGATAAAGAAGTTCTCTTTGTCCACATTGCTTTGGACATGGAGACTCATCTTCCCGATTAAGGGAGTGACTGAAGCTTCTTGCACCTTGAAAGAATTGTCTGCGGGTACAACATCTCCCATCTCGTAGGCTTGTATGCCTAGCTTGGTGGCCAACTCTATAGATATAAAATTGTGAGTAGAACCAGGGTCAAAGAGAATAAAAGCATCATGTTCTCTTACCTTTCCCCAAGCATGGCATAGAGGAGATCCTTTGTGGTGAGTTTGGTGAGTCTCCTCCTCTTGGATTTCAACCAAGGTAGCTCTAGGAGGATCATGGCGGGTGTTCTTTTGGGGACAATCGCGGTACACATGCCCTTGTTCGCCGCACTTGAAACATCGGTTATCCTTGTGATAACGCTCAAGCTCTTCAGGAGAGAGTTTGTTTTTACCTTTGTAAACTCCCTTCTCTTTAGCTTTGTTGGATTTTCCCTTAGGAGACTTTTGGACATTGTCCTTCCCCTTAGGCTCGTTGGAACCCTTGTTTTCCGTGGGCTTATTATTTCTTTTAGCCCCCGTTTGGAAATTGATTCGAGAGGCCACCATAGTATGGTGTATTACCGCCGATATGGTACGTGGCCTTTGGGAGTTGACATACTCCGCCATTTCTTCGGTTAAGCCTGCACAAAATTGTTGCTTTTGCTCTCCAAAATCCAAAATTTTGAAGACAGTGGCTTTGAGTTGTAGGTCCCAAAACTTGTCTACATATTTGTGGATGGATTTATAGGGAGAGAGCTTTAAGCTTTGCCATTCGGTGAGTACATTGTCTTTGGCATCGGTGGCCGAAAACTGCTTCATAATGGAAGCTCTTAAAGCTTTCCATGTTCGCGGAGCTTCACCGTTGGCTCGTAGGTTAGACCACCATTCTCTGGCGGAATTTTTAAAATGCATAACTACATGGCGTAGCTTAGAGTATTCCGTGAAGCCCTCATCTCCAAACGCCACATCAAATTGTTGGATAAAGGCCAAGACTTTGTCTGTAGCACCAAAGGTGCCATCATAGGTAAGGAAAGAGATGCTCTTCCCTTCCTCTTTGAACTTCTTCAGCTTGGACGACCTCTTTCATGCGGCATAGGATTTCCTATGGCCTCTCTTCTTTTTGATGGTTCAAAGGTTGCACCATCACTTTCCTCAGAAGGTGAAGAATTTGAGGAAGGTGGAGAAGAGGGTGACCTCTTTCTCGCCTTTTTCTTGTCTTGATCTTCATCGTCTTCACCATCACTTACATAAGAGGAAGATGATGAAGAAGATGGAGAAGAGGGTGTCCTCTTTCTCACCTTTTCCTTCTCTTGCTTTTTGTCATCCCTCTTTGAATTATGGTGTGGAAAAGGGTGCGATGGTCTTCTCCATTTTGGAGGTGATGTAGAGCGTTTAGCCCGCCGTCTTTGTGGAGCCATCTCCACTGAGGTGGCGGGAGACTCACTTCTTTCTCGTTACTTCGGTGGAGGCTCTTGAGTTCTCCTTTGGGAAGGAGATGCATAATCAAGAAGTAAATTCTTGAGCCCTTCGTATGGATTCTCTTCTTCTCCCCGAATTGGAGAGAGACCTCTTTTGGAAGTCTCACAAGGAGGCTTCCTAGGTGTTCTCTCGTCATGGTGATGAGCTTGGAGAATCCCGTGAGCACGGAGCTGCCGTTGCACTTCACTTTGGAGAGATGGATTGCCCATGGCTTGTTGAAGCCTAGAAACAAGATAGTTAACAAGCATTGAAGCATCATTAGTAGCTTGCTCATGAGCAAAATCAAAGTTATCAACATTAATTTCACTCTCTTTACTATTGTCAGCCATTCTAACAACTTTTAGGTGTAAACTTTTTAGGTGTACTTTGGCACTTCAAGCCCTAGTTGGTACTCCTCTTTACCCCTTTAGAAAGAGCACTCAAGCTACTGTACCCGCGGCTCGAATACCATTAATTGCAAGGAATAGAAGAGAGGGTCTTTCGACACCAAAACAACACCGGCTCCTATCAAGCTTCTAATAGCTCAATAGTGGTTAAGGCGTAGGCAAGCCCCGTAGGACTCCACTATTAAGACCATAGCTCTCGACGGTGATGCCCCGTTAACTGCACGAAGGCAGGCGCACTGCAAGGCTGAAAAATCCCTATTCTACTTACTCACAGGCAATTAATAATACCAACCATTTGTAGCTAGCTTGAGGACCTCCCTTCTTGAGCAAGAAAAGAGAAACCTTGAGCTCTGATACCAATGTAACATTTAATGGCCTAATAACTTATAAGTAGCGGAAATTAGCATGAACATAGTGGGCATTTCATTAGAATAGATTCCTAATGAGAATTACAAGAGTGCTTGGGTGGAGAGAGCAACAAAAAGCATAACACCTAGTTAGATAGCATCGACAATACTTTCAAAAGAGAGAGAAATTAAGCTATTGACAACAGTTGAGGACCGGATTTACACTCGGAGCCGGTCCCCCCTCCAAAAGGCTTTGTATTATGGTTTCTCCCATCAAGAGAGACATTGTACAATAGTTGAGGACCGGATTTACACCCGGAGTCGGTCCCCCCTCCAAAAGGCTTTGTATTATGGTTTCTCCCATCAAGAGAGACATTGTACAATACAGTTCTTTGTGTTCCTTCAAGACTAGCCAGTGCAATGAAGATGAAAGCTTCATGCACTAAGAAAAACACTTATCAAACACAACATCAATTCTCTTCGGTCTCAGACCCAAGACCTCACACACCTTCGAAGATGGTGAGAGCTAGCGGGGTATGAGAGTAGATTGAGAGGAAGAAGGAGTATTCTTACGAGAAAGATGTACATCTCGTCACATAATCACTCATATTAGCATAGCTTATCTTAGTAATTAGCATGGTAGAGGAGATGAGCATGCATTGAATCTTGGATCTTGGTTGGATTTGCATCACAAAGCGAAGAGTTGTTGGTGTAGGCCTCCCTTCTCACAAGCTTGGAGTGGGTGGTAAGATTTCCATTAAAGCTTGAGAGGGAGAGAGAGTCTTCTTTACTTCACACATGAGATTGTGTGATTGTGTGTGTGATAATGCCTTGCAAAAATCAGCCCCCTCTCTCTCTTGGTCGACCCCTCTTGCTATTTGCTCATGCTACAGTCTCATTGGACCTCCCTAGAGCTAGCCAATGATAATTAAGCAGTATAAGTGATAGCCTTCTGACATGTGTCCCCCTTTCCCCTTTTGTGAGAGCTTTATGTAATGAATAAATGCAACTAAACTCTCATTGGACCCCTTTGCCTCTTGGCCAATAGGAATGGGGCAAGCCATTGGGCTGCTGAATGCTCATTGGTCCCCTTAAGAGACTGTCCAATAGTCTTCTAGAGAGATTAATTCTCAGTGGTGCTTTTATTAAGTGTTTTTAAATTAATTAAACTAGATTTACTCTAGCATAATTCTCATTGGTCCACCTCCAAGGCCATCCAATAGGGATTGGGTACACCTTGTGGGCATCTGGGCTAGGGAGGTGACATGTGTCCCTCATTCCCTTTATGTAAAGGAAACTTGTGTGTGTGTGTGTGAGTTTATCTCTCATCCCCTACTCCCAAGGCTCGCCCCCTCCTATGTAGGGATTGATAAAGGCTTCTGGGACACACACAAAGCACCCAATTCCCCCATGCTTGACCTTTGGACACAACCTTTGAATTTTGGAACCTTAGCATTTTGGAAGTCTTAATGGGCTGAACCTTAGGGTCTTTTAAGCCCATTTTTGCACATGGCTCTTTTGCGGATGGCCCCCCCTTTGGATCCTTATTTTCCCTCCTTTGGATCCCTACTGTGGCCGGTCTGCTAGCTTAACCAATATTCTAGCTTTTTCTCCCCTGGCACTTCCCCATATTAAATGATCAGTTTAACATGAGAAAATCAGTCAGGAGAATTAGATATTGATTATTATGACAAGCTGTCATTGACTGTGTGTGAGAGAGAAAGAGAGAGAGAGAGCGTGAGCTCCATCTTGGAGCTACTCCCCGCTTGTTCATCACATTGGATATCCGACTACACAATCGCGCTAGGCTCGACAAGAGCTATGTATCAATGCCAAGCATTCCATGCGAGATAGAGCAAATGCACCTCTTCATTTTGTTTACATTTTGTAATGTAGACATGCATTGACAACAATGATTCCACTGGATCATTCCATCCTGTTTCTAGGCGTATGCAATACCCTGCCTCATGTAGGATCTCCTTTGTAACCTTTCCTTTCCTAAAAAGTTCCACAACATTGAGCCACAAATTACCATCATCAGTACTTATGGAATCCTTGGAGTGCTCGATCTTTGCTCCATAAGTAGCAGCCTCAACTGAAAAGATGGCATGGTTAGTTGCCATATCTTCAACTAAGGTTTGCATTCCCCCTTCCCAAAGTTAGTTCTCAAGGGTAGATCTGTCTCACTTAAGTGGATTTTACTATCCTTAAAAAAGACAACATCTTTTATCAAAGCATCACTAAAACTATCACAATCCCTTCTTACATGGTTTGTACTATCACACCAAATACAACTATTAACAAAACCTTCTCTGGGCTGTTGTCTTTGCCTAGGAAGTGACCCTGATGGTTGGCCTTTTTCTTCAAGCTTTGCAGCTTCACCTTTAAGTCACGCATTCCCTTCACAAGCTCATCTAGGATGGACTCATCAAACTTAGGAGTTATAAAAGTAGGGTGTATCATTTTGTCAGAAGTTGAGGTGGAAGGACTTGTAACTCTTTACCTGCAGCTTGTAAGAGAAGATATTCTATCATCTTGCATCTAGTGTGGCCTTTTCTGTCCTGATGTGTTGACCATAGTGCCACTCAAATTCCCTAAGTAGCTCTATTATTGATAGTCCTTGCTTTGGCTTGACTACCCATTCTAAGAATGTCCTTTTGGTTACTCTCTCAGAGTCCTCCATGAAATATTCCTTCTTTGAAGCTACTTTGAGCTCTTCTCAGTTTCTACCATGCCCAAATTTAATTTCCCTAACATGTTCCCTAATTTCTAAAGCAACAACTAGCTCAAAGCTTTGAATAATCTCACCTCCTAACATGCGATGCAGCTGCATCTCCTTCACATACTCGCGCAAGTACTTGGTTATATCTTTGTCATTGAACTGATCCATTCTGTTGACAAATGTTTGTATGGCTTTGGTTGCTAAAATCTCCCTTCTTTCAGTGGCATGTTGTTCTTGCATGAACATTGCAAATACTTGAAACATTTGTATTGTTGCTGGATCAAAATTCATACCATGTTGCTCCACATGATCACCCATGGTTACTCATAAACTCTCACCCTGATAGATTCACGTCGGGTTCACCAAAAATATGTCGAGAAGTTTGTGGTCTTGCCAAGAAATCACTGGGCTTTTGGTTGTGAGAGTATGAGAACTCCAAACACTATATGAAGGACTTATACCATGGATGCCATGAAGTATAGGGTTTGGAAGGAAGTTCAATCAAAGAAGCCCCACTCTTTCTCTCTTGCACTCACACATACAAAGAAAGAATAGAAAAGAACATATCGAAACATCACAAAGATGAAAACATCAAAGCTATGGTCGTATTGTATCATGGGTAATATGAAAGGGTTAATAGATGAGTTAATGGCATTCAATCTTTGCCGACACATGCTACGAGTTGTTCTTTGGAATTGTAATTTTGTGCTTATCATAATATATATGTTTTGTCTAGTGATTGGGATTAATTGTGTGTACAAATAATCTTGGTTCATAGCAAGATAACTATACTTATGTCAAAAGAAATTTATCATCTATAAGGGATAGTATGATGAAATCTAGTGAAGAATTATTTCATTGAGCCTTTTTGAGCCAAAGAGAAACACTATACATTGTTGAAAATATATTTTACGACTAATCCATATGTTAATTGTAATAGATCGCATAGAGTGGAAGCGATAGCAATTCACATCATATGTATTATTCATCTAGGATAACTCTAGTATGTGAAAAATGTAGATATGAGAGAAGTGAAGAGAACAAAAGTTTCCCTCCCAAGCCCTATTCTTGCCCGCACGCAATAAGGATACTTTGGCAAGAGATGCACCTGTAGCGGAGAGAGATGTACCTTGTGCACTAGTATTTATACACAAGAAGGTTTTTGATAAATCTTTGTTGCTTGAATGCCTAAACAATTAGGACACAAGAGAGGTGGAGATAACAGTAGAGATAGAAGTAGTAGAAGACATGGAGGTATAGATTGGGCTTGGAGATGAAAAACAAAAATCAACAAAATAACAAAGCAAAAATCACCTTACTTATCAACCCCTTCGAGAGTATTTGCCAATTTGATGAAGATGGCAAGATATAGAAGACTTTGGCCTTGATTGATTGGAGTTGATGTTTACAAGGATGCTTTCAAGTTTAGATAGCCTTCCTCAAAGGCAAGTGTAAGGCTAAAGGCTAATTTGATAAATCCTCTCACTCCCTCTTGACTGGTTTTCAAGGAAGAAGAGGTTCTCTTTCATAGGTGAAGGGAACCCCCAAGGGTTACACAAGAAAGACGAGCAAGAAAGCGTATGAAGTCTCCACACACAGATTGAATATTTTGGCCATGACTAATGAAGCTCCAAAGTAGCTCTACAAGATTTAGTGCAACACTTGAACTAAAATTGTTGTTGGTCAGTGCTCAAAAAAACGTCGTTTAAGGCCTCAAAATTCTTCCGGAAGTTAGGGTGTCTAAAACTGACAATTTGAGAGAATTGTGAGAAAATAGTCACGGCTTTGGACATAGATTTTCCTTTTCCCTAACCAAAGCACTGAAACACATTGGAATACGTCTTTTTACATCAAGCTCAAGCTATTAAGCCCATAGATCATGTCTTCTTTAGATTCAAACTCAGCTTACAAAAGCTTTGGAACCCCAGTGAGATAGAAGAGCACTCGCCCACAATGGATCTTCCAAACTTGCAGTTCATAAAGACCAATTCTATTGAGAGAGTTTGGATGAAAGATCACGAGAGTGAAGGAATGTATAGACACATTAAAGACAATGAGGTCAACCTTTATAGGGGTTCAGAGCCATACCCCAAAGAGCTAACAGATTTCAAGCTCTTATATGTCTATACATACAGAGTCAACTACTAATGGAAATCTCTAGGTCCCCTCTAGGTGTTGACAAGTATGGACGAGAATACAAAGTTGTAAAAAGCACAAACCCACACACTGCATTAGAAATGGGTGGATATCTGGTCAATGAAAGACCATAGATATAAACATGAGGATTCCTACTAGAATTCCAAAAAGGGAGCCAATTGGATTCCCTTCTAGAGCGATAACGAGAGATGAAATGATCACAGAGATGGCATACATGCCTTCTCAATGACCAGTCTCTCCAAGAGAACGACCAATCCCTTTGAGGAAGAACCTATGCATGGTAGAAGGCCTAAAGCGAGAGAGGGATTGGAAGAGTCTATGGTTAAACTGGTAAACAATCGGCGAGTTAGACCGTCCCATATCTAGAAATGGGTAAACAAAAAATAGATAAAGATCCGAGAGATTACGTAGAGGCTTGTAGAAGAGTAATTAGAGCAGAGGAAATTTTGGATTTTTCAACACAGTTTGTGGGATTTGGACTAACTTTGGAAGATGATGTAGCTACATGGTTCGGCTCCATAGAAAGATAGGATTTTGAGACTCTAGACGAGCTGTTTGAGGAATTCATCATCTTGCAGAAAGACATAGCTCACAATACGGTCTTGCAAATCCACAGATTCAAACAAAAAGAGGGTGAATCAGTACGCAAAGTGGCATTATGACTCAAAAGATACGTCAAGATGTGTCTGAGAGCTGAACTACCTACGCAAGCACGGTTAATGTTGATCTTTATTTAAGGAATGAGACATGCGGGTCTTCAAAAGGATTTGCATATGATAAGGAGTTTGACGCTAAATGAATTAATCAAGGAAACTCTTTATCTGGTGGATAACTATGAGGAATATAAAGAAAACAATTGTAAGAGTCAAGAGGATGACACATCCTCTCAACACAGTGATTCACACATGAGTGAGTCCATTGAGAAACCAGCGGCACCTATCAATCAAGAGAAGTTTATCGATCAAATGGTCAAGAGGTTAACTCCTCTTGTAAAATTCTGATCTGAGGGAGCTTAAGTGGTGCAAAATTGAGAGAAAATGGACTAACCATACGAGGGAAGAGTATTACTATAGCATGGAATATGTTAGGGAGAGGTGTGTACAATCTATCATAGTAGAACCTAATCCACCTAGATACATTATGGGAAATACGCCAGGACCAGAAGGAGTTTCAAGGCCAGAGCCTGTCTTAGGACAACAACCTCCACTACCAGGTGCTAGAATGCATGTAGACATGAGATACATGCAGATCATAGAAGCATCTAATAAACAAGAACTAGTACCAACTATAATGTATTATGACAACCAAAGTGGATACTATCCTTCAAAGCAATAGAAGATGAGAGAAACACATGGAGTGGTGAGGCTGGTACAACCTCCACTGCCTGCGTGTTGACCTGAAGAAAGAAGGTATGAGATGGTTGAAAGGACATTGCAATTCATTATGAATAGAGGCTTAGCGAGGTCAGAGTCTGTTTACATCCAAGAGGAAATGCAAGAAGAGGCTCCTCAACCAGGTTTTCACAAAAGCCGTGGCAACTACTTGGTTAGATAATGTCCTCAGATGGAGATCAAACAAGTAAATTCCTATTGTCTTGAATGTGGTATCATTCACTTGATCACCGATTGTCCCAAAAACCCAATTCGAGTCATAAGATCACAATGAATGTCTCAAGAATTGTTCAGCTACCCAATAGCTCAAAAAATAAAAACGCCGTACCAATTCATGTAGTTACGATAGTGCAAGCTCAAAGGGAAGCTAATGTGAACCCAGAGACAGAGAAAATGGAAATTGACATGACTCTAAAGACAGGTGAACCAAAGACTGATGCACCTAGTCAGAAAGCCAAGAGCAAACAAAATAGTTGGAAAGCTAGAAAGACTAGGCTGAAAGCACATAGGGAACGAGAGTAGAAATACCTAGTTGAAGAGCTTACCCAAGCTAAAGAGAAGATGAGACAACATGAGAAAAGTGTTGCACCTTCTCTTATGCAAACATCTCAACCTCCAGAAGAACCATACACAAAAGAGAAACCGAGAAGTGCTAGTTCAGGAGGATCGATGTTGTTCGAGAAGGTTTATGAGCCATTAGATGTCCTCCTAAAAGCCTATGAAACATGGCTCAAAAACAACCAAACCCAAGAACAGAGGTGGATGACATATCCATATGCGGAACTAGAAAAGCAAAGGCTTAAAATGTGCCAAAAAATGATTCAAACAGCCCAAGCTTTACTAGAACCACAAGCTGGAAAAACCTAAGGTTGTGATCCTTGTCCGACCTACACTAGTAATCCCACCAACCAGGAACAAAAAGAGACAAATTCCAGTCACGAGCATGGACCAAAGCTCAAGAAACTAGCATTAGAACCAAGGATAGTGTTGAATACCACGGATAACTCTTCCGAGGGATTTCACATAGCTATACCTGACAGTTGTAAGAAAATAGATGGTCTTGACGAATTGTGGAAACAAGTCAGAGAGACCAATGAAGCAAGTGAGATAAGAAGATGATTAAACCAAACGGGTGATGGAAGAGTAATTTCTCTTCCACCAACAAAGGAATTTGAGGCTGGATCTGAAATGAATCTAGAAGTGGAATTGTATTGGGGAGATAAAGGATCTGTACAGTCTATGAACATTCAACCCCATTTGCTAAGAACACTACCGTCGTATACGAGAGAGTACGAGGCCAAGTCAGATGTTGTTGCAGTCCCATCATAGAGGTGATCGATTTGAAAGGACTAATAGACATATTGTCGACACCAGTCACCTGTACCATAACGTAGCGCGTTACTCAAAATATGACCAAACATGTGGACTAATGTGGGAAAATGCCTAGAGAAATTTGGCATAAAAAACCGATGACTCAAATCGAGGAAGGGATCAAAGAGCTGGAAATACCTCAGCTAAATACTAGGCCAGTGCCATTAAACAAGGTCGGAGAGCATTATGAGGGAGAAGATGGGAACACCACTCTTTTTGTGGAATTCCAAGGTGTAAAAACCATGGAAATCCTTGACAGCAGAGCTGGTGTTTCCATCACAACAAAAGTGATCTAGAAAAAATGGGAAAAACCAACAGTGGTGAGGGCTACCTACAGCTTGCAGACGGACACATGGAAAAGCCCATAGGACTTCTAGAAAAAGCAATTGTTAATTCTTGTGGCGGCATTGAATATGAGAAAACCTTTGCTATTATTGAATTTGGAAAGAAGAACAACTATGACATCATTCTAGGAAGATCATTTATGCGACAACTGAAAATGGTCCAGGACTGGGGATGCAACCATATCTACGACCACAAGGATAAACTTGAAGGACCATAGTTACAATCATGTGATGAGAACACTTGTGAAGATGTGTTGATTTTGCTACTGTAGCTGGATCAAAACTTCCAGCATGGGTGGGTAAGCCTAAAGAACTGTGGATGTGTGGACCTTTGCAATGCGAAAGCTTAAAGTGAGAGGAGTGTATTTTAGAAAGGGCAATCAAAGATAAAGATTATATCTCAAAACCCTTTCCTGAGGAAGCATTAGAGCCACTTGAATGGGAATACATCTTGGCTACTCTGGATGTATGCGCTATCCAAGACGGTCCAACAACAAAGTTGTGTGATGAAAAATGAAAATGGCTATGATGTTGTTCCTTATTTTGCAATGATGAGTGTGATACAGGAAAGCGAAGATGAAACAAAGATGAGTTCTATGACTCCATAAAATACTTGGAGCTTCAAGAAGATGTCGACAATGGAAATCTAGACAACCCAGAAGGTGACACGGACAACACTTTAACTAATGCATGTTTTGAGATTATCAAGATCAAAAACCCAGGAACCAATGTCACCACTACAAGAATAAACTGCATTAGAAAAGTGGATTCCGAAATCCTCGGTGGAAATGCATTAGCAACAAGCATCCTCATGCGTGGCTCCTATACATGAAGAAAAGACTCACCCAAGAAGATAGCCATGTCAACATGCTAATGACGCTCTAATCAATTGGCTAGAGAAGCCAATCCCAAAAATAACAATCCAAGAGCAAATAGATAGTAACTTTTCATAAATAGCCAAACCACAAAGGGGAAGTGCTAGAATGAAACCTTGCTGAGCATAGCAGCGACAATGATGATTCTTATGACATCCCCTACTAGAAACAAAAGTCATCACCCTCACTAGCAGCTTCCACATCAACCAACGAAGGCCAAAAGAAAAGAACAATAAGTCAGAGTCAAAAAGTTTGACAAATCTGGATACAAAAGAGCCATCTTAGCCAAAAATAGGTATGGATCAAGAAGATGAATATCTCTGATGAAAAATCACAAGATCCACCACCACAATGAAAACAATCAAAGTGTGCAAGAACGGCTAAGAAAATCACAAAGTTGGAAGCTTTTGAAACTCAGATTTGGGTTCCAAAGAAGTTGATTCAAGCACAAAGAGATCGAGGTTTATTTGGATTTCAAAACAATTAAGTATCAACTCCCAAAGTCTAAATTCCATCCTCAACCAAGAGTACAAGGGACGAAGCAAAGACCATTGCAGGCTTGCACAAAGACAAGGTGGATCCCAAAGAAGTCTCTTCAAACAAAAACGAAGCAGGGAAAAGTATGGGTTCCCAATCGAGCAACATCAATGAAACAACCAGTAATCACAAAAAAGTGGATCCCAAAGGAAACCAATAAAACTACTGTCATTGCATCATCGCTTGAATTATTTCAATTCCTCCTACGGTTACAACACAGTTAGAAGAGAGCAAGTCGCTCACTTCAAGCCAAAACCCACTGCTGAGGAACAATGCCAAATACAACAACCAACAACAAGGCTCAAATGGATCCTAAGGAAGCATCAAATGGATAAGTAAGCCTTCAAAAAATATCTACAACGTTCAATCAAGCAAATGGCACAGGAGCTTCAAAGACCATCACATTGCTTAGAATAGGAAGCCTTGCCAACAAATGCCAATAAGCACATTGCTTATACCACATCTTGTACAACATAAATTTTTTCCATGCATTGACTGTGTATGTATAATAGGGCTACATTACAGGCTTGCATAGACTCAATTTTTATTGCCCAAGCACAACACATACCCTAGGCTATACCCTCTTGTCAACGAGGACTCCAAATAGGAGGGGGAGGAGGCATTCTAAATGCGGATCTAATATTATGAATATTAGAGAGAAATGTTTTGTGGTTGTATTGAGTTTTTGCGTTTGATTGTGATCATTCTTTTTGACAAAATTTAGAGTATATGTCCTCATAATGGTGTTACAAGAGGAGTACGGGGACACAATCCATATATGAGCCCCTAGGGCCATGTGTACAATGTACATAGCATTTAGAATTCTGTTTGAATGATTTTGCTTTTTGTGAGTTGACTTTTGGTTTTATTTAGTTGTTTTTGAGTTTTTCCTTTATAAAAAAAAAGGAAAAAATCCATAATCCAAATGACGAACAGATTGAAGAGATGCCTAAGCAGTACAAAGAGAAGAAGGTACATGAATATGACAAAACTTCACAAGGTATGCCTCGACATGCATATGCACAATGGGTGATGTCAAAGGTAAGAAAAGAATGTTGATCAGTCTTCAACAACAATATGAGGTCAAAAATGATCGAGAATGGTCATAAAACTCCGAGATGGCATACAAGGACAAAGACTGTGACTAAAGAAAAGCACCCATCAAGTGTAAAGTTTCCTATTAGACACTTCACACGACTACAAGGTCGTATACAGGAAATAGATATTTATACTGTAAATCTTCTATCTTGTATGTGACTAATGAAGCCTAACAAACAAAAGGGACTAACAATATTGACAAGAACAAAAGGGGCAGAGATGACAGTTCAGTCATCTATCGCGATAGATGTCTGCAAGAGCAACCAAGGGTCAAGCCAAATTTTAGTCATCATCATTAGTTTTACATTAATTGGCAGCCAGAAGGTGCAGAGACGCCCATCAATCATTCTATAGACTGACATCCAAAAAAGTTCCAAATACAAGTCCAAATCAAGCCAAACTTTGTCAGAAGGCTATGAATAGAGAACACAAGCTAAGGGTTTACAAAAAAAAAGTATAACCCCTAGCCAAAGCTGCATTTTTTTCAAATCTAAAGCCATGATAGCCATCTACATACCCTGTAAATCATGTATATGAGTTTTGGGGACAAATGGACAATGATAGCTTGTTAACCCTCACACACATTCCTATCACCTACGACGCACATTGTATTATATATTTGGTAGAGTCAGATACTGGGCTTGTTGGTGCAATACGAAAAGGGAAAGAGTGATCGCCGATGAGAGGTGCACTCTAACTGGAACATTCAAGGGATTAGTTGGCTAAGCATGGGCGCCCAAGTGTGAATGGGGCGAGCTCATATAAAAGTCAACTAAACCTAAAATTCACTCATTCTCTCATTTGTGCAATTGAAGAGTGCTCTTGCTCCATATCCATCTTCTTCTTCTTCATCTCCTTGTGTGTGTGTGTGTGTGTATGCGTGTGTGTGTGTGTGTGTGCACGTGCGTGTGTGTGTGTGTGTGTGTGTGTGTGTGGGAGAGAGAGAGAGAGAGAGAGAGAGAGAGAGAGAGAGAGAGAGAGAGAGAGAGAGAGAGAGTGATCGAGCATTGCGGCGGCACAATGGCAGCGAGGCAGTTGAGCGTGGCGTAGCGGCGTCTCCCTCTTCTTCGCGGTGAGGAATCCTCCATGACAGGAAGCGTAGAGCGGTGAGTGACACACCAACTCCATCTTTGAGATTACTAGTTTAGGCCTGTTGTGTGCTTGGAGCCATTTGTGGCTCGCACACAGTGTATCGGCAAGTTCCTTGCATTGAGATGTGCGACATACACGCAAAGTTTTGGCGCCGTTTCCGGGGAATGCCATACACTAAGCTTGAATGGCACTCTGTGCTTCTTTTGTGGTGCAATTCAATTGTAGGAAAGGTAAGGAAGGAGGGTGTGTGTGTTGAGAAGAAGGATTTTGTGTTGCTACTGTGTATTTTTTTTTGTTAATGGAGTTTTCAAAGGTACTGTGTTTTTTCTCTGTGTAAGGTGTTAGTATTAAGGTTGTTAGTTCTGTGTAATGTAATGTATAGTAAGTAAGAAGTAGATATGTGAGAGCTAATAGAGTGTGTTAGTGTGTAATAGTAGGTGTATTAGTTGGAAGTAGGTAGGTAGAGTGTGTGCGTGCTCTCGCACGGGCCGCGGTGACCTTATTCTTTAAAAATAAAAATAAAAAATTTAAAGGTAGGACCGGGATCGGGAATATCTCCTAGACCCAAGCCCAAGCTCACGCTCATGCTTAGGCCTTAGTCGTCCTTTAAAATTACGTGTTTTAGCTTCACACGTAGCTAAAAATCGGCTTTTTTGAGGACCAACGGAGCTTCAGGTGACCGAACGTTGTGCTGTAAAGCACACCGCGACCCTCTGAGTGATATGCTCGTTTTGAGCTATCACACACTTTAATCAAAAAAATCAATCATTAAAAAACATTAAAAACGTAAAAAACACGAGTGAAAACGGACGCTTAAAAAAGTAAGCGATTAACCTTCGAGGTTATTCGCTGACGCTTGTAGGGTGCCAAAGTCACATGCATTTGCGCTCTGGTCGTGTGCTAGAGACGGAGCAACTAGAGAGAATTTTGACTTACGCGAGTTCTCATTATCCACCTACTTTAGGTTCCGGACCCTCGGCGGGGACCCAAGGTAGTACAAACCAAAACCCGAACATAGTGGCTAGTGACTCTTCCTCTGACTACAACGTCATGGAGGGTTTACCAATGCCTAATCCTGATAGCTCAAGTTAAGACATGCATGCCATGGGCCCACGATCCAGGCCGAGCGTGCTTAGCCGCTTGAAGGAAACCTTTAGTAGAGCCACTCGCTCCGAACATGGAGCTAATGATGTAAATGAGGGGGGTGGGAAAGTAAATTCTCCATTCATGACCAACGTAGACCCTATGCCCTTAGAGAATGTGCACGTGAATACTTCATTCACTGCACCTCCTGACTCTTCAGAGTTATTTTCCTCCGAGGTCATATTACACGATGGTAGAAGCCTTGCCGAAGTGCAAGAGGTTGAGCAGTATATCCTTGCAGCGAGAGAAAAGGAAGTCGAGAGCTTACGCAAGGCGGAGCAACGAAGAGAGTTAAAAGCAAAAGCCCCTATGTCAATATCCTTGCTAAGAGAGCAATCGAGTGCTCTTGAATTAGCAATTACTAAGGGCCAACCCCTAGAAAGCAACACTGCATCTAGCTCAAAGGACACCCCTAGCACCTCAATCCTAGATGGAGTGGTGTTAAATGAGAACTGGGAGTACGAACTACAAACAAAAACTCTGACAGACCTATACACACGTCACACCTATCACGTGGGTTGGTTACATGTCCTACAATCCACAATGGGTGCTACTAGTGTGGAGGATCAACAACAAAGAGTTTGTGAGGTCATCCATAGGGTCATTGAGTTAGAGAGACAGAACAAGGGGATCAACATGCCTTCAACGAGTCTCATGAGATTCTTAGATACAGGAAAGTTTAAACAACCGACCTTATCACAAATGGAGACTCCCTCGGTAAGTCCGATGGATCTCCCATATGTTGTTTCGCCAGGGGTCTCGGTGCAATGTGATCCCACAAATGATAACTTTACCTTTCCAAGTCTATCTCATCTTTCCCTTGATGACACCACGGCTACCATGCCTACTCCAATGATGGGCATGCCAAGAAACACGCCATGGACCTCATTTGTTAGTAAAGCACCACTAAATGGTAGCTCAATTCCTGCAACAGTACCTACAAGTGTGTACCAATTGTATGCACCTATGGGTCATCGCACTCATGTAGTCCCTACCCCTCCCATTGTTTCAACTACTTATGCTCCACAACCACAACACCAAAGTTCTTATTTCCATGGGACTATACCGGCTAGCATTAGCATGTCACATCCGACATCTGCTATGCCTAGGGCCACATATATGAACTTTGGACCACCACATGGCACAACATCGTACCCAACGTGGAACCCAAGGGCTTTTTATGCGCCAAGCCCAATGCCAATACCTACTCCACATGTAGTCTCTGGAGCACCTCCACCCACGGTGCCTGCTCACTTAGGTGACTTGTCAACATTTGCTCGAGCTATTGGTTGATCTATTGCTAAGAATATGCGTAACACGCCTGATAGAGAGCCTATAAGTAAGGCAGTACAAATAGCCAAGCTCACACAAAAAATTTGTGGAGGCGGGGATGTGAGAAAGAATATCAAAGTGTTTGATAAAATATGCAATTCTCTAGGAGAACACAATGACTTGCATAAGAGTAATGCTTTAAGCCTAACCTTAAGTGGGAAGGCAGGGGATTGGTATAGAACCGTAAGGGTGGAAGAAAAAACGATTTACCCTACTCTTAGGAGACTGTTCTTGAAAGAATACATACGAGAGGGAGTGCTTTGGGGTGTAGCCTCTCAGCTCCAGAAAGCCCAACGAGAGGAAGGAGAGTCAGTGAGAGACTTTATAAGTCGCTTGAAGCATTTGAATTCTCGTTGTAATCGAAATGAGCGCTTCAACAATAACCAATTGCTTGATAGATTCATTAGGGGGTTACAGCATGAGGATATCTACAATGGCCCAATCATTAGAGGTATCACCACTTGGGAAGCAGTCACCACCAATGCGATCCAATTGGAGGATAATTTAATGATTCAAGGAGAAAGAGTGTCTGTTGAGTCTAAATCTATTAGCTCGCAAGCATTAGGGCATCAATCAATGACCCTAAAGCCTATTGCTTAGGAGCCAAAGGTATCTGAGATGACTTTGGTAGATCTTGCCAAGGCTATTCAAGAGAGTCTTAGAGACAATCGTGCTCCATAAAACAATCATATGTATCCAAGAAGGGAGCAACAATGGTGCTGAGTATGCTATGGACCGCATAGTACCAGTGAATGCCCTACTTTGAGAGTAAAATTCAATGGGAACTGCAATGCCTGTGGGAGGTATGGTCATCAAGCTAAGGATTGCATAGTATTTAAGCGCATGATGGCCAATAGACCAACCTTAGCATGGATAGACACACCTCGAGTGCCTGCATTGATGCCGGCCCCACCTCTTGAACAAACAGCACAAGACATGGTCCCTAGGGCCCAAAATGTTGTTCAAACAACACCTTTACTGCCTCCAGTGCTAGGACCGCAACCACCACATCCGAGAATCACTTCTGTGAATCAAGTGGGTTGTGAGTCATCTATTGCTTGTTTGGAAGGCTGTGAGGAAGATATGGACCCTAATATTGCCTATGGGATGGATGTGCTTGAAGAAAGTCCACAATACTACATGGAGGACTATTGGGGACAAGTCGAACCTGTATATCAAGTAGCTGCTCTTGCGGCAAGAGGCCAAAATATCAATTACACTGCTAAGAGACCACCTCTTCAATGCTATGAGTATGGAGGTCCACATTGTGTAGCCAAGTGTCCTATTAGGCTACAGAAAAACGCCACACTAATGCAAACCAATCAAGCGATCACGTCTACAATGCCGATACTCATGTGTAATCGATGTGGCATAGATCATTTGATTGCCCAATGTCCAAATAATCCAAATGCACCGAAGATCACGCCATTAAACTTGATTGAAGTTACCGAGGAGCCATCACAAAGTACACCTGTGGTACTAGTAAACGTACTCACACGACCGATGCTCCAAAAACAAAATTATATTCTTGAGGAAAGAGACACGGCATCAATTGCCCAATCTCAGAAAAAGAAGAAAAAATGAAGAAAAAGATCGCAAAAAGTAGCGAAGTCAGACCCCAGTTCAAAGACCAACATAGGGACTGGTGACGATCATGGCTGATGCTAAAATACAGACACCTTGTAAGAAACGTACCACTCGCTCCAAGAAAAGTAAGAAAATGTTGCGATGGATTCCTAAACGACTATTAGAAGCCCAAGGATTCTTACCTGTCACCTGACCCATGTGCACCCAATCCTGCGGCTCCAAAACGAATTGACGATCGCGGAAAGAAAAAAATCCCAGAATCCTACACACCCACTCCAGAGCTAGTTAGGGTACCAAAGAAAGAACAATTTGTTCCACCTAGCTCAGGAAGGGGGGAGTCCCATGAAGCTTCTAGCTCCTCATGTAATGCATCCATAGAGGTAAAAGCTTCTTCACAACCTCCACCTACAGTAGTGGACCTCCATGAAGCTACAAAAGAATCCACACCTCCCTGTGTTCAAGAATCACCTGATGAACCACTTCAAGTTCAATCCTGGGAGAGTACCTTACCACCCTTGCAACTTGATGAGGCACCTAAGGTAATAGAAAACTACTGGCAAAAATCCTCACCTATTACCGACTGGAACAATTGGTTTCAAAGGGTGACAAGCACATTTCAAATGGTATGACCTACCCAAGGAAGGGGGGAGTGTTTGCTGACAGTCAACATTCACTCACTCCCCTCTCAACCTTCCTCCCCGACCTCTCAATCTCCCAATCTGAGGGAATGTACATATAAAGCCTTATACTCACAAAAAAAAATAAAAATAAAGAGCAAGAGCAATTAGCACACGAGTATGCACAATAAAAGTCAAAACATTGACCCAGACCTACACATTCGCATCCGGAACATTGAAACAGAAACCTATGTCATAAAACACCTTTGATCCTCATCACTCGCGTGATGGAGGGTAGGTAAGATTAGTACAATAGGAGTGTTTTTTTCTTAGAGTTGAGTGATGAGCAAAGTTCCTTTTTCCCACTGATATGCCTCCTACAGGTATTCTTTGTGTTTCCTCGTGTGTACAGGAACGTGTTGCTGTGGATAGGATTTGGACCTTCATAGAATCTTTCTCTCATCCACTTTTAAAATCAAGCACGAATCGACACAAACAGGTGTTTCTTGTCCATTAGCATTGCCCCTTATCTTTTTGCATCCATGTTTGTATGCTTTAATTGTGATTGGTAGCATAATATCCACCACATTTGCTTAGTACCAAACATTAAATTCAATGTAATTTTTTGTCATAATCACTTGTCTAGGTTTAAAAATCAAGCAGTCTGACTAAGCTAGTTTGACCAAGTTAGGTGTTAGAGATCTTCTCTTAATACCATGGGGAATGTCTTCCTAATAATTAATGGTTACTTAGGTTCTTAATCCGATTTAGGTAGGATTGTGTGAAATGTACCAGGGCTTTCTAGTGGGCCTAACCTTTAGCTTAAGCATTATAAAGGGAGTTTACTAGTGTGATGAGCCTGGGGAGGGTAAGAATGTTATATGACCCCCCAAAGTTACAAAATTAAAATGTTGAAAACAAACAAACAAAAAATCAAAGTGCCACAATGTAAAATCTTAAGCTGGAAGAGAAATCTCAGCTTGATTGGGTACTTCACTCACATGTATCACCTATGGTACTAGAGCCCTAGAGGTTCCCAATGTGGACGCTTTTCCTTGAAAAGCAAAAAACCCAAGGCATACAAAATAAGCACACACATCAAAATTGAATCACTGTGAAAAGACTTTGGGGGGTCAAAGAAAAAGTAATCAGTCAGGCGATGATTTCATGAGAAATTACTTTTATCGTAGCTTAACTACAAGGTCTTCTAGGTATAGCCTCTAGTCAGCCCTCGAACATGAAATACTTGGCTCTCGCGATTAAACAACTTAATTGACCAGAGAAAATTGAGAAGCTTACCCATGGTATTAATAGTCGATCTTTAGTGCCTTTCAATCGTTAAATTAGCGACCCCAGACTTGTTTAATTTTTTACCTTTACAGTTGTTTATGCGTTTGATTATATTGCAATTTAATGTTTATTGCTAACAAATGGTTTAAAATTCTGTTATCAATCAAATTGTCTACCTACAACTGCATATGATTTTTAATTGCTTATGAGAATGCAATTACTGTGCCAATGTTGTTTGATTTTGCAGTGACTGAAGGAGGCTAAGGACATTCATCTCAAAAGCTCTTTCACCTCGACGAATGAGCTTCAACTCAATACCTTCCGAGGACGGAATCTACATCAGGAAGGGGGGCATGTTAACCCTCACGCACATTCCTATCACCTACGACGGACATTGTATTATTTATTTGGTAGAGTCAGGTACCGGGCTTGTCGGTCCAATAGGAAAAGAGTAAGAGTGATCGCTGATGAGAGGCGCACTCTAACTGGAACATTCAAGGGATTAGTTGGCTAAGCATGGGCGCCCAAGTGTGAATGGGGCGAGCTCATATAAAAGTCAACTAGACCTAAAATTCACTCATTCTCTCATTTGTGCAATTGAAGAGTGCTTTTGCTCCATCTCCATCTTCTTCTTCTTCATCTCCTTGTGTGTGTATGCGTGAGAGAGAGAGAGAGAGAATGTGTGCGATCGAGCATTGCGGCGGCACGATGGAGGCAAGGCGGTTGAGCGCGGCATAGAGGCATCTCCCTCTTCTTCGCAGCGAGGAATCCTCCACGACAGGAAGTGTAGAGTGGTGAGTGACACACCAACACCATCTTTGAGCTTACTAGTTTAGGCTTGTTGTGTGCTTGGAGCCATTTGTGGCTCGCACGCAATGTATCGGCAAGTTCCTTGCATTGACACGTGCGACATACGCGCACATAGCTCATCGATGGTCATCTATCGGGAATGATGTCAGATAAGGCCCTTTTGATGCAAGTTACTAACTTGGGGAATTAGCTGCGGTTTGTCAAGCTTTAATTAAGTCATGTATCAAGTAGAAGCAGCATAATGATTTACACATCACACAAAATCTAAGAGTAACAAATGCAACTTTGATCACCTTGATGCAGGAACAAAGGAGTCACCCACGAAGAAGAGCAAACACAAGTGGTAGACAAACCAACCTTTGCAGGGTCACAGATCTTGTCCTTGATAAGACCAATCAAATGCTACACAAGGATTTTGAACCTCAAATTAGAAAAATTATCTCCCAGATTCGACCTGACAGATAGATTTTTCATTGGAGTGCAGCTTGGCCTAAAGAAGTCATTGGCTCACAAGATCTGAAAGCCAATCATTCAATTCTATAGATTGTAGAAGTTGTTTCTGGGAATCACAAATACTCGGACTTGATAGTTTTGCTAGAGCAAGTGATGGATGGAGCTTTCTCTAGCCATATAATGAAAACAACATATATTGCAGCTCGGGGCATGGATGTGAAGGACATAAAGTTCGTCATCCATTATGATTTTCATGGATCATAGTTCTTGTTGTGGTTTGACTAAAGTACAAGCAATGGAGCACAAGAAAGCAAGAACGACAACAATGACCACACCGACTTTGACAACCAGGTCATGTTAGGGACGACATGAATTTGGAGGGGGGGTGTTGACTTGTGGGTCAACAACACGACATAACTGAACAAAGCCTTATTTTTTGAGAGTTATGAAATGCTACAGATTATGGTTAAAAACATCATTTGTAATGAGTAGTTAGTCTAGTTGTAGAAGCCGGGGTGCAATGGAATTTCCAAATTGTACATACAAAGCCATTTTACCCCTTGAACTCTATTTTAGGTTTAGTATAGAAGTACCTAGGTCATTTTGTAAAGAGAACTTTTATCATAATCAAGTTTTAAGCTGCCGTCGACTGTGTGTGTGAGAGAGAAAGAGTGAGAGTGTGAGCTTCATCTTGGCGCTACTGCCCGCTTGTTCATCACATTGGAGATCCGACTGCACCATTGCCCTAGGCTCGGCAAGAGCTATCCATCAATGCCAAGCAGTCCACGTGAGATGGAGCAAATGTGCTTGCACATCTACAAGCTATTTGTGGCCGTAAGTATAACAAACAATGTCTATTTTCTATGTGCAAGTAGTCATTAGAATCGTGTCGACATAATCTACACATAGGTACTCATAGACTTCAGCTTTAGGCACTTTTGAAATTTGGCTCTTTCTTCATACACGTTTTTTGTAGATGGGTCCAAAGTGAGGATTTTGAGTGTAGACGTTTTTGGACATGTGTATCCTAGTGAGGGGATGGTGTTCCTTAAGTTTCATACGATTTTGGTATGGTTTAATGAGTTTCCTTCTGTTTGTGTGTATGTGGCTGGGTGGTGTAGTTAAGAGCAGTGAGATTTGTGACTGTGGTTTAGTTAGCCTTCTAGAGTGTTGTATGCATGGGATGGTCTCAACTTGACAAGCTAAAGAGATTGCCTCTGTGCACCTATCGTGTCATATGTGTCCTCGATTGACATTATATTGCTCTAGGTTGTGTCGCATGCACTTTATGGGTGGTGTGATTCAATCCCACAACATTGGCGCCATTGCCGTGGGTCAACAACACGACATAACTCAACAAAGCCTTATTTTTTAAGAGCTATGAAATGCTATGGATTATGGTTAAAAACATTATTTGTAATGAGTAGTTAGTCTAGTTGCAGAATCTGGGGTGCAATGACACTTCTAGATTGTACATACAAAGCCATTTTACCCCTTGAACTCTATTTTTGGTTTAACCTATGGTAGCCTTAGTATAGAAGGTACCTAGATCATTTTGTAAAGAGAACTTTTATCATAATCAAGTTTTAAGCTACCATCGACTATGTGCGAGAGAGAGCGTGAGCTTCATCTTGGGGCTACTCCCCGCTTGTTCATCACATTGGATATCCGATTGCACCATCGCGCTAGGCTCAGCAAGAGCTATGCATCAATGCCAATCATTCCATGCGAGATGGAGCAAACGCGGTCGTACATCTACGAGCTATTTGTGGCCGTAAGTATAACAAACAATGTATGTTTTCTATGTGCAAGTAGTCATTAAAATCGTGGTTTTGGTATGGTTTAGTGAGTTTCCTTCGGTTTGTGTGTATGTGGCTGGGTGATGTAGTTGAGAGTAGTGAGATTCATGACTGTGGTTTAGCTAGATTTCTAGAGTGTTGTATGTGTGGGATGGTCTCAACTTGACAAGCTAAAGAGATTGCCTCCGTGCACCTATCATGTCATCTGGTTCCTTGATTGACATTATGTTGATCTAGGTTGTGTTGCATGCACTTTATGGTGTTGTGATTTTCTCTCACAACAAAGTGTCATTCATGTCACCTACTAGGTTGTCCAGATTTCCATTGTCAACATCTTCTTGAAGCTCCAAGTGTTCTACGGATTCATAGAACTCGTCTTCTTCTTTGTCTTTTGATTTTTGACATTCCTTTGTTTGCTCTTCATCTCGAGAACTTGTTGATGCCTGGTTCTCTTCGTTTTCCTAGATCATACTCACTGCAAACAAGGAACGACATCAAAGCCATCTTATCACAAAACTTTGTTGTTGGACCATCTTGAATAGCGCATACATCCAAAGTAGCCAACATATGTTCCCATTCTAGTGGCTCTAATGCTTCTTCAGGAAATGGTCCTAAGATATATAGTCCTTATCTTTGATCACCCTTTCTAAAATACACTCCTCTCATTTCAAGCTTTGGCATTGCAAAGCTCCACACATTCGCAACTCTTTAGGCTTACCCAACCATGCTGGAAGTTCTAATCGTGCTTTCATAGCGGAATCAAACTCTTCAACCGGTGTTCTCGTCACATCCCTGTAGCTATGGTCTTTCAAGTTTATCCTTGTTGTGGTTTCTATATGTCTCAGGTAGATATGGTCATAACCCCAACCTTGGACCATTTCCAATTGTCGCATGAATGGTCTTCCTAGAATTATGTCATAGTTGTTCTTCTTGCCAAAGTCAACAATAGAAAAAGTGTGTTCATATTCAATGCCACAAGAAGTAACAACTACTTTTTCTAGCAGTCCTAGGGGCTTTTCCATGTGTCTGTCTGCAAGCTGCAGTTTCATCCTAGTAGCCCTTAGTGCTGGTTTTTCGCATTGTTTCCAGATCTCTTTTGTTGCGATGGCAACACCTCCATGGTGGAGACACTTTGGAACTCCACAGGGACGGTTGTGGTACCATCCTCACCTTCACAATGCTCACCTACCTTGTTTAATGACATTGACCTAGTGTTTAGCTGAGGCATTTCAAGTTCTTTGATCCCTTCTTGTATCTGAGTTGTTGGGTCTTTCACATCAAATTTCTCTAGACATTTACCCATAGTAGTCCACATGTTTGGTCTTATTTTAAAAAACTCGGCTAATGTTATCGTACAGGTCACATGTGTCGACAAAATGTTTGACAGCCCTTTACAGTCAATGACTTTCTTGGAAGAGAGTATATGTGATGGGACTTCAATAACATCTGACTTAGCCTCATGCTCTTCCGTATAGGACGATAGTGTTCTTAGTGAATGGGGTTGACTCTCCATAGATTGTATAGATCCTTGGTCCCCCCAATACGATTGCACGTCTAGATTCACTTGAGATCCAAGTGGAAGAAACACTGCTCTTCCATCACCAATCTGGTTTATTTGTCTGCTTAGCTCACTAGCTTCATTGGCCTCTCTGACTTGTTTCCACAAGACCATCTATTTCTCTACAACCCTTTGGCATAACTAGGTGAAATCCCTCAGAAGAGTTATACGTGGTATTCAACACTATCCTTGGTTCTAATGCTAGGTCCTTGAGCTTTGGTATGTGATCATGAGTGAGATATGGATCTATTCATTCTTGGTTTGGTGGGATCATTGGTGTAGGTGGGACAAGGATCACATCCTCAATTTTTCCAACTGGTGGTTCTAGTAAAGCTTGGGCTGTTTGGATCATTTCCCGGCATATTTCAAGCCTTTGCTTTTCTAGTTCCACATTAGGATATGTCATCCACCTCTTTCTTGGGTTTGGTTGTTTTTGAGCCACACTTTGTAGGCTTTCAATAGCTAATGGCTCATTAACCTTCTCGACCAACAATGATCCTTCTGAACTAGCACTTCTTGGTTTCTCTTTCCTAGATGGTTCTTCTGGAGGTTGAGACATCCGTGTAAGAGGAGGTGCAACCCTTTCCTCATGTTGTCTTATCTTTTCTTTAGCTTGGGTAAGCTCCTCAGCTACGAATTTTTTCTCTCGTTCCGTATGGGCTTTTATCCTATTTTTCTAGCAATTTCATCTCTTGTTAGTGCTCTAGGAGGGAATCCTAGTCGTTCCCTTTTTGGAATTCTCGTAGGAATTCTCGTGTCGTCTGGTGGAGGTATTTGTGGTCCTTCATTGACCAAATGTCCACCTATTTCTAATGCAATATGTGGATTTGCGCTTTCTATAGCTCTGTATTCTCGTCCATACTTGTCAACAGCTATAGATTTCCATTGAGAGTCGACCCCTTATGTATAGACATATAAGAGCTTGTAATCCGTCAGCTCTTCTGGGTATGGCTCTGAGCACCTATAAAGGTTGACGTCACTGCCATCAAAGTATCTATACAATCCTTCACTCTCATAATCTGTCATCCAAACTCTCTGAACAAGGAAAAAGTCAAAACTATGTCCAAAACCATGGCCAATTCTTCACAATTCTCTCAAACTGTCACTTTTAGACAATCCTAACTTCTAGATGCATTTTGAGGCCTTAAACGATGTTTTTTTGAACATTGACCAACAACGACTGACTCAAAGGGTCTTTGATTGTTGTTCAAGGGCTGCACTAAATATTGTAGAGCTACTCTAGAGCTTCATTTTGATAAAAAAAGTTTCTTAATCCAATACCGAGAGCTCTAGTTATGGCCAAAAGAGTCTTCTATCGCATTCAATCTTCCTGTAGGTCAATTCTGGTGATTTCAAAGTTTCAACACTGGATACGTGCTTTGGTCCACTTATGGGTGTCCAAATTTTGTTTTGAAATGATATTTGGGATTCTAGGGTCAAAAGGAAGTCCTTTGACTAGTCAAACCTATGCTCAGAACGAAGTCTTTATACGCGTATGATGTCTCCTGACTCAAAATTGCTTCAAATTTTAATTATAGACTCTGCTTGATGTACTCTAACCACCCCAAGTCTCAGTTTGTGATTCTGAAACATTTAGTCAGGTCTATTACTCTTTTTTTTGTTTGGTTGCTTGCAACTTCCCTGGGAGGTTAGCTAAGCCAAAAGTGATCCAACGTTAATGAAAGTTGGTCTCTAGGCCCATTTTGTGGTGGCAAACACTTTTGTAAGCTTAGATGTAAGTTTTGGACTCTAATTTGGAACTTGAGACATCATACGTGTATGATGTCTTTTGTGGAAAAATGAAGTGAATTTTATCCCAACGACTCTTTATCACTCAAGCAACTCTCAACAACTTTCAGAATTCACTTTCAACACTTTTTGTGCAAATTATGGTCAATACAAGCATGAACCTTGCCCAATTTCCTTCTTTTGGCACTTTTTAGCCCTAATTTGCTCCAAATGCAATGAAATGTTGGCTAGGGACTTCTTTTATGCTTTAGAACACTAGGGTATACTCAGATGTTTGATTTTACCAAGGTTCTGACACAAAAATCATACGTATATGATTTCTTTTGGCTCATATTTCACTTTTGATTCTAGCCAAGGTATTCCTTGATGAAATTAGCAAGAATATGTGCTCACAAAAAATCTTGGATGTTAAAAATACACAAAATCACTATTTTTCACTATTACCTTCTTGGAATTGCAAGAACCTTTATAAATTCAAAGGTATGTGTCCAAATGAGATGAAATTTTGCAAACAAGCTTAAATCATTATTTCCAAACCTCGTGTGTGGTCAAAAGTGCAATTGGACTTTCAGATCTTTACTTGAGACATCATACGCGTATGATGTCTATGTGCTCAGATTTTGGAACTGTCTTTACCTTAGGTCCTCTTATCATAAGCAACAAGAATATGTGATCACAGCAAAGTTTAAAGCTCAAAATTTCTCTCAAGACACAATTTTTATTTGTCACCTTCCATGAAGTGCAAAATCAAACTTTTCTCTCAAGAAAGATGCCCAAAATGATTCAAAGTTGGTGAGGATGCAAACAATGTGTCAAAAGCACACCTATAGTGATAAATGGTCGGTTTTGTTCAAAAATTAACCTAGGAGTCTTCATATGCATATGATGTATCTTGATGAATTTGCAGCTCCAGCCAAGCCCAAACTGGTCTTTATGGTCTCCTTACTAGATTTTAAGTCCTTTCAGGAGTTTTTGTACCTTTTCAAGGTCAAACAAGGCAATTTTCCAATTTTCAATCTTTCCCGGCTTTTCTGTTTTAAGCAGCAAATGTAAATCAAAATTCTAGTTTCAGGGTGTACCTAGGGTAAAACACCCCTTTTGAACACTGTGGTGTAGTCAGATTTGTCAAATTTGGTTTCTAGGTGCCTCTTGAGACATCATACGCGTATGATGTCCAAGTGCTCCAAATGCAATTGAATATGATATATGTGCTCAACACAACATGTAGGATGTGGGTATAAAGTCAAAGGTTCATTTTGGATGTCAGATTCACCCTTCAGATATCATACACGTATGATGTCTACTGATGAATTTTTGTCCGGGATTCATTCACAATCATCCACAATTCTCTAGAACTGGTTTTCAAGCACTTCTACCAATTTCATGCAAAAATATGCTCAGCATCACAAGTTGCCAGTTTTTTCATTTTCGAGACTCTAACTTTTGTCTTTTGGGTAAAACACCCCTTTTGAATAGTCTGGTGTAGTCTGTTTTGTCAAATTTGGTCTCCTCCTAGGCCTTAGGACTTCATACGCGTATGATGTCTAGAGTTGCAAAATTGCAATTTTCTCATCCAGATCTCTTGCATATGTTTTCTTTTATGCCCATCATCATTCAACCATGTACAATTATCTACTAAAACTTGTTTATTGCATTTTTACCCAAAAAATCAACTTTTTAGAGATTTTAGATGCAAACAAGCACTTCAACAAATAAATCAATGGTGAATAGCTATAGATCCAAATCAGATCACTTACCTAAAACTACTCCTACTCATCATATGGGGTTTTGCATTTATGCGTAGAAAAACGTTTCACTGCCACACATGGGCTATCAAACACTTTTATCACCTCATAAATCACTCGACCACCAACAACTACTCTAATCTACAACTAATACTACAAACCCTAACTAAATCTATCTAGTCGTAGACCCTCGGCAAGACACACACTTCGTGGCTGTCCACTTGATCTCAAAATATCCTCTTCCGGATCCGCTTAAGAAAAATGCTCTCTTTAGTCAAAACTAAAGCATGCAACTATCACATGAGTGCTAGTAGGATTACCTACTTAAGTCTTAGTGTCCCTGGCAGCGGCGCCAATGTTGCGGGAGCGAATCACACCACCTATAAAGTGCATGCAACACTCAATCGAGGACACATATGACACGATAGGCGCACATAGGCAATCTCTATAGCTTGTGAGGCTGAGACCATCCCACACATACAAAACTTTTGAAGACCAACTAAACCAAAATCAAGAATCTCATAGCTCTCAACTACACCACCGAACCCACAGACACACAATACCAAAATAATACAAAACTTAAGGAACACCATCCCCTCACTAGGATCCCACCTGCCCCGGGAAAAAAAAACTAATAAACATCTCGCATGCTGTCGATTGGTCGACAACAAGGGAATGAGGTTGAAGATGATTGATTTGAAGTGAAAATTTTCCCTTTTGTTGCTCTGTAGATTGTTACAAAGGGGTTAAAATTGACCATTGAAAACAGTCATTTGAAATCGTGAGGGCATCTTTGTGCAAAGAGATATTGAGATTTTTGAAAACAATGCAATGAGAAAATCATTTGATGTTTGCTTGTAAATTGTGGAGTTTCATGAATAACCCAAGATTGTAGACGAAGCTTAATTCATGGAGCCGAAGTAGATTTCCATCATTCCCTAGGTAGTTTATAGCATGTGAAGCACCTCTTGTTTATAATATCAATATTAATAGTAGGTGACCATTTCGTTATAAGTCAGGGGGGCTCCTATCAAGCTACTGCTCGATCTCATTTGAAAAGGCTATATAGTTTAGCCCATATCCATCAAATCATCAATAGCCAACATGGGCAATCAAGAGCCCATAGTACTCAACATCTATAGCATTTTCCAGCATCTACTCTCTGGAGTTTCCTCCCATCAAAGTTTCTCCATCGGCATGGCGCCCTGAGTGTAGCAAATACACATGCATTTTCAGCCAGCAGATCAACCTCACCATCGCCAGAACCTCCAGCACCCTAGCGTTAGCAAACTTTAACTAGTTGCCTCATGTCAACTAGCATCCCTTGTGTTTTTGTATCAACAGATTTCAGCCCTTAGCCTCTCCATACCGTGAGTCCAAGCATCCAGTGCAAGATCCATTGTATCAACATTTGTGCAATGTAAAGCAAATACCACTCTACAACTCTAGCAATAGAGTGGGGGGCCCTTGGAGGGAGTTTTGGGACCCCATATCGTGTTAGTCTTCTTTGTCTCTTCTCTCTCTTTCACATCTCTCTCACGGAAGTAAAAGGAACCTTGTATACGTAGTAAGCATTAATCCTAAGCTATCACCATCAACACTTCCTCTGCACTTTAGAGGGTATGTGAAAACCTGCTTACTTCTCTCCATATGATGAAGCTGCAAAGGGAACATGAGGTGCAATAGCCGATAGAGCTGTAGAGGCAAACACAAAATTGAAGACCAAAACTAGAACTTGAGTGCCCGCAAAACGTGGCACAAGCCGAAGAATTTACTGACGGGTAATTACAATGCTAGGAAGCTTTTAGACGCCAGTTAATTGAAGCAGGTTACTTTTTGTGCTTTAGCACACCATGTAAAAATAACTTGTGTTTTTGGGTTATGAAGTAGAAGGCATGACCCCAATTGTAAGAAAAATTGTACGAATGGCCTGACAGAGAACATTTATAACTTGACCGTTCATAAATTAATAAGATATATCACCAAGGACGCTCGACTTGAGGGCCAATACTCTGTGAAGAGGAATTCTCTACCTTGTGGTTTACGAGTGCAATGTGTGATCTCTCTCTATTTTGTTTTCATATTTCGAGTGAGTCATCCGACCAGGGGGTGGTTACAACAGTCTAAGGCACAACCGAATCCAATCGACAAGACAAGTTGAGAGAAGTCAAAGTTGGCATCCTCATGGAACACTTTCTTGCTTATGGTCCTAGACCGCTTTTTTGGAGATTCTTGGAACAGATTGTGCTCTCTTCCATCCCCCTAAGGTGTTCCCTTTGAGACTACAGCTACCACGGTTCTTTACCAGCTATGTATTTTGGTGTCATGCATGCTATATGGATGTCTCCCCCCCCCCCCCCCCCCCATCACTATCTCACACGAGGTCAACCAAGGGGGATCTAAGGCCCAATTTTGGGGATGCAGAGCGGCTTTGATTTGAGCCGTTCAATCGCCTGGTGAGCTAGGGGTGAACTAAGGATGAATTCGGGGCGAAAATCGCGCTCCGAGTTCACGCTAGCGCATGTCGCTGCCCATGTTGGCATGGCACGCGATCACACCCAAGTTCACTAAATGATCCAATGGTGAGGTTAAAGTCCTTCCCCCTCCCCCCCCCACCTCCCAAACCAACAAACTAGCATTTTGTGTGCACACTTGAGCGATCGGCCAAGGTGGGCACTTTTGCTGGCAACATGATTGGAGAATCCCCCTCGAGATTTTCTTTAGTCTTCCTTGTCCGTTGTATGGGCCAGGATTCTGAGGTTTTCTTTTCTTGGGCGAGGCCTTTTCACGGTTCAGATGGTAAGTCTCTTTTGGAGCATTAAAACTACAGTTTCGGGCTCCTGCCTAAAGGTTCTCATCCCTTGGGCTTCTAGGTGCCTATTCCTTGCTTTTTCCTCCTTACCTGCCATACCTTTCGAGCCTAAAGGATTTTGCACATGGATGGGGTAGGCTATTGTCATCCCACTAGCGTGAAGGGGCCAATAACGAACCGGGGTCCAAAACAAGGCCACCTTCAAAGTAAATGAAAAATACCACCAAAAAATACGAGAATTATGATTGGGAATGGCAAGAGCTTAATATGAGCTATCTTTTTGTATCAACTCCATTGAAAACTGTCATTCCTATTAAGTAATTCATATCATTCAAGATTGAATGTCCCTCTATTGGCCCCCATGTTTTAAGTGGCCTTATATTACCGCAGCAGTATTAATCAATAAGATGTATCAGCAGAATGTACTGAATTGAAGGTATGGACACTATCTGGCACTGCCTTGTGGGTGCTTGCAGAAAATGCTTCATGGATGTCTAGATATGCCCAAAATGGGCGAGGTTAGGAAGCTACAATGGTTGTTGGAGTATATTTGTTCTCTCACCTTAACACCATGCGCAATTGTCTTGGAGAGCCTCTTCCATGCAATGTCCTCTGCTGGAATGCCCTGATTGCAAGGTCATCAACAGATGCAGCAGGATGGTAATCTTTCACATACCATGCAGTTTGTTTGCTGTTGGTCATCTGGGTCTGGTTAAGAGGGCCAAGAACCGATTGATAGCATGTGCCCCATCCAGCGGGTGCTTGGAAGAGATGCTTTGTATGCGATGTGTGGCAGGCTGCAGAAAAGCTTAAGAATCATTTGACTGCTTTAGAGCAGCAATATGATCCTCTCATGTGTGCTTGCAAACAAAAGTAAAGGTTTCTTCCACCACATTGGAAACAAGTTTTGAACTGAACTTCCCTTTTTTCAGTTGGAGCCGACATCAAAATTGTCTTCATGCAATTCTCTCGGAAAATTAATCATTTGTGCTGTGTACAATGTTTGCACATCATCATCATCATCACAGAGTGATTTGGAACATCAGAAAGCTGTAGCCCTAGTCTTTTAAATATGTTGAGGAGGGAAGGTTCAGTCTGCATCCAAAACAACAGAACTTGTAGTCGACAACATTGCGTCGATAGTGATGAGTGATAAGTGAAAGCTGGAATAGGACAGTAAGTTAAAAATCTTCACTTGGCATTCTTTGCTGAGGTCTACTACCTGGTCTGTGTCTTCTATAAGGAGGAAACCTTTGCGAAGGGAAGGTGCACGATTAAGAGACGCCAAACAAAACAGATTTAATACTACCACAAGACAGCTACTCTATAATTGCAAAGCATTGACGGCTAAAGAGGCAGTAATTGAACATGGAGATGACCGATCTCTCACCTAGATAGATAATAACTTGGGCTAGAATTTGGTAAAGAATAAATGCTTAATGTGTTTGTATGTGGGCAATGACGTCAAGAGTTGGAGTTCCAGGTCATGACATACTTCTCATAATATTGAAAGATGTATTGCTACCTGATTGACTCTTACAACAAGAACCTTCCACTGTGTTGCTATCTTCACCGACATCACAGCAAGACGGCTTCAATACCTGAGGAGCTTCGATAATCCATCAGCCTCAAATCCGTAGCCTATCCAGACATGACTCGAAAACTAGCTATGCTTAAATGCCCCTATACGATGCTGTCATGTTTCAATCAATCGAACATAGTCCGCTTCATTGGCACCAATCAACAAGCCCAATCTCCTTCGCAAGACAAAGAAACAATTAGACACATACCGAATTTGCATGTGACACTTTGCAGGCAGTTGTTCTTGCGTCTACGTAAATGCAATATTCCCATTAGTTTATCCACATTGACAAATCTGTAGTGATGTGAGAGGAAAAGGGAGTAATGCAAAAGCCTGTCAGTACCAGTACCCTGGAGTGAGGCATTTCTACAGATGCACTTGCAGCATGAGACGCTGGCCAACAGCACCTCTCCCTCAATCAACATGCCTCTCATTGTGGGTGTTGGAACCAGCCCATCTACAAACCAATCCTAAATGTTGCCAATCTTGTAAACTGCAAGTGTATCAAGCAGTTGCTCCAGTAGAATCTAGCGATAGATGAAAGGCAGGTTGGCAATCCTGTGATCGCAATTGCAATAAAAAGCACTTCAGTAAACCCAATATGCAGATGAGTCCAATGAATGAAACAAAACCAGTAAAAGTGTCTCGGCTTTCGAGACAGTCCATCAACATACCTAAGGAAAAGTCATCACCCTTGAACTCATAAATATGACACAGCTTCTGATGAACCTAGCCACAGCGGTGCTAGCTCCTGCTACTGACTTCATCTTTTACGGTTGCCCAGGATTGCAAACCGTGTTGTTTCTTGACCTCTAAGTTGCTCGTGATCACACATCTATGTGATTGACCCATGTGTGAGCAAATGTATGCACATGTCAAACTGCATAGGTGCATCAATGTGTGTGTGTGTGTGTGTGTGTGTGTGTGTCTATGGGTACTTGTCTGTGTGTGTATGTAGGCGTACAAGTGTGCAAATTCACACACACACACACACACACACACACACACACACACACACACACACAGAGCCTAGCCACAGCGGTGAGGCCACGGGCTACACGAAGGCCAGACAGGTAGGTAGGGTATTGTTGACTCCCATAGCTCTACTATTTATTCACCCCAGCAGGCAAGCAAAAGAGCAAACCTCCTTTGATCATCATGAGGGTTGCCCCCGCGCTGATCCTTCTCCTCATCTTCTTTTTGTTGTGCAAGACTTCGCAATCAACGCATCGCTGTACTGCTTCCGACGTTCTGCAAGCTCTCTCTCTCTCTCTCTCTCTCTCTCTCTCTCTCTCTCTCTCTCTCTCTCCCCATTAGTACAGGATGGAGCTAGATAGCTTGATGCATTCTCATGATTGTACTACCTTGAGCATATAGACATGCATATACCCCTATAGATAGAGCTCCATCCCTCCTCAGATACCCCACTACCTACATTCAGTTCAGTTTTGTATCAGTTTTGTTTCATTTGTCTTTCCGATAGATGGATGACATACACACCATGTACATTTGATTTGTCTCATAGGCCGATTTCGGCCTGACATAGACGTTAAAAATCTTTCTTTCTTTCTTTCTTTCTTTCTCTCTCTCTCGTCTTCCCTCCCGAAACAACTTCTGTTCAAGACTCGGATAGCTCTTTACTTGGTGAGCCAAAGGTCCTTTTTGGACTCTTTGAACCCACAACTGACCACGTGGCCCATCCACAATATAGGAAGCAGTTAATAAAAGCATGTTATCGAAACTTGGTCAAAGAAAAAAGAAGAAATCGGCCCCAACACAGCCGCGGGCCTGGCAAAAGCTTGTGAGCGCAGAACCTTGGTCGTCTGATTGGTTGACAGACCGGAGATGCCAGACATGCCATCGGATGCAATCTTTGTGAATGCGGTGGAGGCTATTGCAGAGCAAAAGCCAGTAAATGTGGTTGGTTCGGTGTGTGTCTGCAAGAATGTGGCCATGCTTGGGTAGGAGATGTGCAGCACAGCATACCAGATAAAGAAGGAAGAAATGCTAGAAGAGATTTCAAAAAAGCAAGCAAACAGGTTGGAGGGAATAACACCTGCAGACTTATGAAGCAAGAAACGTTTGCCGAATGCCTGAAGAGTTGTGTTAGTCAGGGACTGAAGAAACATTATGCTTGGCACTGCCTTGGTCGACATGTATGCCAAATGTGTTTGGCCAGGAAACCCTGGGCTGTTTTCAGCAGATGCGAAGCAAGGATATCACTCCAGATGCAATCACCTATGCTTTCAACTTTAAGGCATGGTGCACTGGGCAAGAATCTGATATGAGCAACAAGTTCATGAGGATATTGTTAGTCAAGGGGGCTGTTAGCGAAAGGAGTTGTTCTTGGCATTACCTTGGTCAACATCTTATAGACGAAGCTGTGGATTGTTTTAAGCTGACGTGAAGCGAGTGCCTCCCTCCAGATGCAATCATCTATACTTGCATCTTGAAGGCATGTGGCAATTTCAAAGACGTTGAGATGGGCAATAGAACTCTCGATAATAGTGTTAGTCAGGGGCTGTCGACAAAAAGCTATGCTTGGCACTCCCTTGGCCAACATGTATGTCAAACGTGGCAGGTCCAGGAAGCTTGGGGTGTTTTCAACAGATGTGAAGCGAGGGCATCTCTCCAGATGCAATCATCTACGCTTTCCTCTTAATTGCATGTGCCTCTGCCTTGGTTGATATGTATGTCCGGAATGTCTTCTCTTGAAATGCATTAATTGCGGGATATAGGAGCTCTGGTTGGCTGCTTTTGGGATGCGAAGCCAGGGCACTTCTCTTAATGTAATCACCTCTGTTTGCATCTTGAAAGCATGTGGCACTACGTAGGACTCCGATATGAGCAATAATGGTATTGTTAGACAGGAGCTTCGTGCTTGGCACTGCATTCATGGACATGTATGCCAGATGTGACGTGCTTGAGAAAACACAAAAAGTGCTTCTATCAAGAATGTCATTTCTTGGAACATGCTGATTGAGGGATATGCTCAACAGCGGCAGGGCCAGGAAGCTCTGGGCCGTCAAAAAAAACTGTTATGCTTGGCACTGCCTTGATCGATATGTATACAAAATGTTGCACGGCCAACAAGCCCTAGGACTTTACATTTCAGATCAGCAGCTCCTCCGTTGTTCAGGCTGCAGCCTCATTCACTCGGCATGCACCCGCAATCCCTTTAAACCCCCTTCAAATTTAAAACCAGGATCGCTTTTCCTGCATACACTTTATAAGCTTCTTCATTGTTCAGCGCTGCAGTCTCACACGCTCGGCATGCACCTGCAAGCCCTTTGAGCCCCCTTTAAAATTAAAACCAGGATCACGACCTTCCACGGTGGAGCTACCCTCTCAATGTCAGGAAACTTTGCCCATCAAAAACTAGTCCACTTCAGTTGATTATGAGGATATTATACCTGCATTCCTCGAGCGCAAAAATAGTGACGTCTACATGGTCTCAGATCTTGATGGCAGAGCACTCCGCACATGCAGCATTGGGTCAGTTTGAGCATAGAGCTCGAAGCCAACATTGCCTGTTTTGATAAAGTGTTAATAGCGTTCATCTCATTGCCCTCGCTCATAAGAGTTAGAAGCAGGTAATGTTTGTTGACATCCTTGAAGAGAATGGCATTGAACTTCGTGAATACTTTGTCATACTACACGACAAATAGAAAATTAACATATTCATTGAGCGTGATTTGCAGAGTAGTTTTGACACATATGCATCTATCATCTTGACTAACAAGCTTGTGCCTCTTGTCAGCACGAGAAGAATTCTTCAAGTGGCATTCAGTTACAAAAGGCCTGCACTTGTCGACAAGTCTTAAGAATTCTTTGAGAGAGCTCCAAGTAGAGGGCTGCGTGGTTGATGTGGCATGGCCTTGACCCCTCAATTCCTATAAATGTTTGTTGCCTCTCTTTTGCTTGTCCAAGAACAAAGCATCGACATCCAAATTCTATCTAATCAGGCCTTCAAGGAAAAAGCAGAGCACTAGACAAAAGTAGAGTGTTGAACATAGCATAGCGCTAATTTATTTATGTACTTGGTGAGCCAAACGTCCTATTTCGAGTCTTTGAGCTCGCAAGCGACCACGTGGCACAATTTCTTCTATTGGAGGAGGTTCTGCAAGGTGAGGCATCTTGCAAGGTAGGCCCGTTTGGACACGGTTCGTTGGACAGGGTTCGGCAGCACAATAGAGGGTGCACTAGAGCAATAGCAGATTGGGCGTCATCAGCATGATAGCTAGCCACCAGAGGGATGAAATTAGGTCAACATTGGGCATCAAATGGCAAAAGGAGATCATGCCCAAGAGGTGAGCAACTTTGAAGGGCCTCAAGCATGGCTGCAAGGAGGGACGGCGTTGCTGAAGCATGGCTTGCTTGATTGGACGTACAAGAGGGACCTGACTGGAGGAAACAAGGGCATCATCATCATCATCAAGCAGCATCGAGGGCTGGAGCAAGCATGCCGCTTGACACAATCCAGGCCATTTGCTTTTCACTGGAATCAGATGATCTAGTTTTATAGTGCTGGATGCTTTTTTTGTTTTATTGCTTATTGCTTATCGCTTGGTGAGCCTTGATCCTTGTTGCACGCCTTTCTATACCTCGGCTTCCACCAAGGCGACAACAAGCACTGTGAAAAGAGCATCCAATGCTGTGAAAAAGTATCCAGCACTCTGAAAAAGCACCGGCTGCACCTTGCTTCACCTTCTCAATCAACAAGCACCGTATGACCTCTCTCTCTCTCTCTCTCTCTCTCTCTCTCTCTCTCTGGATATGGAAAAAGGAGTTTTCTGTTTATAGCATTTTTAACAAACAGAGATGGTGGATAACACCTGCATGCAAGGGAGACTGAAAAAGGATATCATGGCTATGAGGGATACTAGGGTACACACAGAGCTGCGTGAGCAGTGTGCTTAGAGAGATGGAGTTGAGCCTCAACATCTACTTGCACACGGATAGACGTAGATCCATGGATCAACAGACGACATCCCCCATTCCCCTACCGTCTTCTTTAATGTAATTAAAGTGCACTGTTGGCAGCATTATGTGTTCTTTTCCATTAATATCTTTTGTTGGCAACAGTTCGGACATATATTCACAAAAATCGACGTTTCAATTGCACAACCCTGACTCCAGCTTGACATAACTACAAGGTTCGTTATCTATATCCAGCACCCCATGACTATGCGTTTGCTTGGCGCAACACATAAACGCTACGGGGCAGGGCACGGCTTCCGTTTCATATAATTTTTGGAGAGACCACAGTGCCAGCTCTCCACCATACTTTTGTATGGCACCTCTGCATGACGTGCACTGTATACTTTTGAGTTTTAGTCTGTGATGTTTCATTGCAAGACGATATGTTTAACTATTCGCATTGCTTTTTTGTAGCTTGATTTAGACATGGTCCTCCAACTTGCACAATTGGATGACATTCGTATATGTTTATGAGGTCGGTAGTGTAGTTTATCAAAGTAGTTTAGCCATATATTTTCCTCACTAGTACATGCTCAATTTCAATCATCGTATCTATATATCAAATAGGCATGCCTTTCTTTTCTCACGGTTTGGAAATTCAACGAAATATAGGAAAATTAACTACGCTTGATTGAGAATAAGATGGGTGTCTCAAAGATGGTTCCACGGTTTAGAGACTAAATGAGCGATATTACTATGTTGAATGGTGCAATCTACAAACAACTACCAACGTAGATTAAGTTGTAACCCTTTTACTCCATTCAATTACCCTCTTTAGTAGCCCTTTGTTGTATATGGAGCACTATGAGACACAACTTGCTTCTTCCCAATACTCATCAAGTCCCAAGCTAAGCTATTATTGGTGCCTATCAATTGGTTCTACTCATTTTCTCGTTTCCCCACAATAAACCCAAGGCGATAGCAATCACAACCAACTAACTAAGTAACGAGATGCGCTCCAGAGTCTATCAGATTATGTACGAGAAAGGCTCACCAAGCAAGACTAGTTGAGAAGTAGAGGAGACGACTAGTTGAGAAGTAGAGGTCTCCTGGGAAGGCGTTTAAACTTTAAAACTCTCTCTCTCTCTCTCTCTCTCTCTCTCTCTCTCTCATCTCTGGTCACTAAGGGTACTATATACCTTCACAACATCTCTATACATATACACACACAAAAGAACTCACTCACTAAAGCTCCTCTTTAGAGAGGATTTGGTGGCCTCAAAGCACATAAACAGTCGAAGATTGTTGCAATCCCCACAAGCATGTCCATGGGATTGGAAGGATGCCATGATAGAGGCCCTAAAGGAAAACAATTTTCTAGGCAACATTATGATCAAGCGATAGATGAAAGGCAGGTTGGCAATCCTGTGATCACAATTGCAATAAAAAGCACTTGAGTAAACCCAATATGCAGATGAGTCCAATGAATGAAACAAAACCAGTAAAAGTGTCTCGGCTTTCGAGACAGTCCATCAACATACCTAAGGAAAAGTCGTCACCCTTGAACTCATAAATATGACACAGCTTCTGATGAACCTAGCCACAGCGGTGCATTTTGAGGAGGGACCAGTGCTAGCTCCTGCTACTGACTTCATCTTTTACGGTTGCCCAGGATTGCAAACCGTGTTGTTTCTTGACCTCTAAGTTGCTCGTGATCACACATCTATGTGATTGACCCATGTGTGAGCAAATGTATGCACATGTCAAACTGCATAGGTGCATCAATGTGTGTGTGTGTGTGTGTCTATGGGTACTTGTCTGTGTGTGTATGTAGGCGTACAAGTGTGCAAATTCACACACACACACACACACACACACACTCACACACACACACACACACACACACACAGAGAGAGAGAGAGAGAGAGAGAGAGAGAGAGAGAGAGAGAGAGAGAGAGAGGAATTTTGCTTCCGGCAGCAGCATGTGAGGCCACGGGCTACACGAAGGCCAGACAGGTAGGTAGGGTATTGTTGACTCCCATAGCTCTACTATTTATTCACTCCAGCAGGCAAGCAAAAGAGCAAACCTCCTTTGATCATCATGAGGGTTGCCCCGGCGCTGATCCTCCTCCTCATCTTCTTTTTGTTGTGCAAGACTTCGCAATCAACGCATCGCTCTACTGCTTCCGACGTTCTGCAAGCTCTCTCTCTCTCTCTCTCTCTCTCTCCCGAAACAACTTCTGTTCAAGGCTCGGATAGCTCTTTGAGAAGTAGAGGTCTCCTGGTTAAACTTTAAAACTCTCTCTCTCTCTCTCTCTCTCTCTCACACACACATCTCTGGTCACTAAGGGGTACTATATACCTTCACAACATCTCTTTACATATACACACAGAAAAGAACTCACTCACTAAAGCTCCTCTTTAGAGAGGATTTGGTGGCCTCAAAGCACATGAACAGTCGAAGATTGTTGCAATCCCCACAAGCAGGTCCATGGGATTGGAAGGATGCCATGATAGAGGCTCTAAAGGAAAAAAAAAATTTCTGTTGTTCAATGATAGAGGCCCTAAAGGAAGATTGGAAGGATGCCATGATAGAGGCCCTAAAGGAAAACAATTTTCTAGGCAACATTATGATCAATCGAGTTGGTCAGGTGTGGTGTCATCAAGGAATACGACATTCACATTGATGGTGTTGCCTTTCATGTTTGCACATTCAAGGGACCTGCATTCTTTCAAACAATGGGATGGTATGGCTGGGAGAATTGGGCTTTTCAAGGACAATACAAACGAGTGGACACATTCAGTCACCTTTCATTGATACTTTGTACAACCTTGAAGATAATGAATGTGCTTTCTCTTATTTCATGCACTTTGTACAACCTTGAAGATAATGAATGTGCTTTCTCTTATTTCATGCATCTCTTCACATTTCTTTTCCATTGAATAAATCTCGAAATAAGGTTTGCTAAACACTATAAAAGCAAAGCAAATCGAAAAGTGAAGAATCCCTTTTAAATCAATCGAGATTTCATGCTCGGATTATTGAACGGTTGTTAGAGGTAGCAAAACATATATTATCGAATGATATAGAAGAAAACTAAAATTATGGCCTATACCATTATTTATAATCATATGGCCAAATGTCCTCTGCAACATTTGCAATAGTAGACCTTTGTCCAAGGAAAATACATTTATGCATAGGTAGAGTTCTTTCATCTCTGAATTAGTCTAGATTAGCATGCTCTCAAAAGTTTTCTTTTCTTTATGCCGACAATTAGAGTCTATTAATAACAACCTGAAGGTGTGTTTTAGTACCTTTGGAATGCTCGCATTGTGACTCAAGATGTTGGAAACCAGTAGGATAATCAAAATTGATAGCTACTCAAAGTGGAAGCAGCCGAACAAAAATTTCAGCGGTTGTATCCGAGGGACGAGTTTGAAGAATTTTATGATTCCAAATGATCGAACATGATGGTCTTGTCGATGCAAGATACTCTTGGTGGAGCAACTATTCTTGTTGTACATGAGGCTAGAGAGGACAAGGAAGAGGAGCTTGGTTCGTGCTAATTATGGGGGAGTGTAGTTGAGATGTACTATACAATAGCACATCTTTGTCTAAGAAGATGCCATTTATGCATATGTGGAGTTCTTACATCCTTGAATTACCCTATGTTAGCATGCCAATGAGCAACATGTCATTAGCACAAAGCACAATGATCAGAAAAACATCAACCACAGGCTTGGCATGCAAAGTGCTCTCATGGATCATGCTTCAAACCATACAAAGCCTTATTAAGCGTCCACACTTTGTTTTCCTACCTTTTTGAAAAAAACAATGAGGCTGCATTACAAACACTTCCTCATGCATATCCTCATTCAAATAATTTATGTTTGATTCATGTACATTTGGATTATGAGTTGCCAATGAAAAAATGCTACAAATTGTAGTCATACAACAAGTGAAAGCCAGAGTCCCATCAAAATCAATGCTCTTCTCTTAAGCATACCCTTTTACCACAAGTCTACCGTTATAGACATCAACACTACCCATCAATTTTATGCTTTAAATCGAAACAACACTAAGTATCAATGACCGATTTGTAAGGAGGCCTCATGCATTGATTGCATTATATGTGAAGCGCACTATTACTCATCACATTTGCTAAGCAAAACAAGATTGGGATACTCTAGATGGTCGTTACGCAAGTCGCAATGAGGCTAAAATTGCAATGCTAGCGTAAAGAGCTGGACTCAAAGACTATGCAAGAGGAAGATGGCATGGAAACTTTTCTTACTGGTATTAAGGATATCAATGATTGACTCATTTCTAGGGGTGAAGTTATTTCTGGCAATTCACTTGTGCAGACTATTCTCGATGTGTTGTTAGACTCTTACTAGACTCTTACTAGTACTTGGAGACTTATGACCCAAGGAAACCCTCAAGCTATCAAGTTTGATGCATTATGCACGTTGCTATTACAAGAGTCACTTTCAACAAAGAACAGGGCTAAACAATGTGTAGTTGAATATGATTTTGTTGTTGCTCAAAGAGGAGGTGGTAATAGCAATTTAGCCACTTCTCATGGTTCTTCTATGACCTGTGTCTAGTGCTTCTACTGGTAGCGACTCCTCTAGGAAAGGCAAGAAGAAGATGCATTGCCATTATTGCAAGGCTAATGAGAAGTTGATAAAGCAATGTCCTAAGTTGAAGGCAAAAGAAGCCAAGAAAAAAGATGCTAGATCTACTACCAATATAGCTATTGTACAATCTTTTATAAATGGATATTATGATGTTGATGTAGATGCATTTAGTGCAAAGAACCTTCTGTCCATGATGCATGTATGTCAGTTGTTGTAGAGTTACATGTTTGGTACTTTGATAGTGGTGCTACAAAGCACATTACTTTGTAGCGTGATTTGTTTGCCTCTCTCCAGGTTGTCCCTCATGGGAATATGATCACTTGTGCCAACAATGCCTCTTATGTCGTCAAGGGAGTTGGGAAAGATTGTTCTTATTGCTGTGAATAGCAGTTCTCTTACACTTCTTGATGCAATTTATATACAGAGAAAAAAAAAAAACCTTTTGTCTATATTTGCACTTGCAAGACTTGGTCTTGTTGTCAAATTTGTGGATGACAGATATACACTTCATGATCTCAATTTTTGCGATTAAATTTTTGCATATGGTATTTTGTGTTGTGGGTTGTATAAGATCACTTTGTATGCCAAGTGTGGGTAGAAGTTTGCAAATGCATTTGTGGATTCAAAGTGTTTCAAATGCGGCCAAACTTTGGCATGCATGTTTTGGGCGTTTGAATTTTTCCGGTTTGCTCACTTCTTTGCTACCTCTTGAAGCACCTTCTAAGAATGTTTGTGAAGAATGTATTTTGGGTAATATGTAGTGTTCAAAGTTTCCAAAGGATGGTTTAGTCAGGGTTACGTGCAGTTTGCAAGTTATGTATAGTGATGTTTGTGGACCTATGCAAATTCCATCCTTGGGTAATCACTTGCACTTTGTGACTTTCATTGATGATTAATCCAAGCATACATGGGTGTATCTTCTTAAACCTATCAAATGCATTTTTGTTGCTTACAATTCTAACAGCAAAGGTTACTGGTGATAGATGTGTTAACCCTTTGTTGTTAATTTTCCTAGCTATTTTTATCCAAAAGTAACTTATTGTAACGCCTATGATCTTAGAGAGACAAGGGGACCAGTAGGTGATGGAGCTCTTGAGATATTTGGTTGCCTCTCCTCATTTGAGTTCTTATGCTACTTTGGCACATTTACGCAAGCAACTCACATGTGTTGCTGCCTATCTTTATGTGAGCCTAGGGTGGTGCCAATACATTTTTCATGAGCCCCTATCTCTTTCCATGGGCCACCTTGGGAGAGGAGTTTTACCTTGTCTAACGTATCATATGTCATAAATGGCGCATGCTTGGTCCTAATTTGCAATTAACACTACAAACTTGGCACATAGCGCCTCTATATGGATCGCCCGATCAAGGATGCCAAATTTTCTATTCTAAGCAAAACTACCTTTTCATTTTAACACTAGGTTGGTAACCTAACAGGACATAAAAGTGTCCTTTCAGGGTTTTGAAAAAAAACCTCCAAAACCACAGTAGATCCACTCATTTTGTAAAATCCTTTCATGAGGTTATAGTTCAAGGCCTACTATACATGGAAAAAATAAGAAACTTGTAAAATTTCTCATCTTTTGGTCACACCAAGCCTCCAAAGTTGATGGACCAGTGCATTTTCATCAAAACAGTCATTTCTTATGTTTTGTTGCATAAAAATAAGATTAGGGATTTTTGTAGGACTTGAGATAAATTCTCTAGTTAACTTCAATGGGTTGGTGATCAGAACATATGATTGCTTCTCACTCACTATTTTTTGTTTTGCCAAAATAAATAGGTACAAAAAAGTTGAATTTTTACCATTCTGCAAACATATCAGCAAAGTTTCTATAGCCACTCTCAATAAAAATAATATATGCATGTTTTCTTAGTTCCCTATTGTCCTTTATGTTCATAAGGAGCCATGGAGCATGTCAAAACAATAATACATCTCTTACCAAGGGGAATCTTGGGGACAAAGATGAAGTGTTAAATATAGCAAACATGAAAAAAGTGGGTTCAACATTATGAGTTGTAGAATCCCATAGAAAGTATTCAATATCTATCCAAATTTGATCCTTCTGACTAGATATGGTTACTACCTACAAAATGCATGTAGTTGTCACAAGAAACTAACAATATTGAAAAAGCTATACTTGATATACTATAATGTTTCGTTTTCTTCTATAATTGAAAAAAATCAACCATCGTTGTGTACTATGCAAAATAGGGTATTAGGTGCCCCAAAACTCAAGGAATGTTAGATTTATGTTACAATATGCGACATAGAAAATAAAAAATGCATTTGGATATCATGAAATCCACCAAAAAAATCATAGAAGAGCTAAAATTGGCTAAAAAAAAAGGATTTGACAATTTTTGTAATCTGGTCATAACTTACAACTTTAATATTTATTTCTCCCTAGAAGCATCAGGACATGTTGAGGACTACTAAAGATAGTTCTCTAGCATTATAGACCTCAAAAAAATGAATTCTAGAGTGGTATAGTTGCAAAAAGTTGAAAAACGCCAAAAATAGGACCCGTTTTTTCACACAGTTTAGGTTGTGAAATGTTGTGCAAGGACAATGTTAAAGATGGAATTGATATTCCAAAAAAATGTCAAGTTTTTTTCAGCTCATGAGACAACTTTCTAGATAGATAGCACCTCAAAATCCATTTTGAAACTCTTGACATAATTCAAGGGAAATGGTCACTTAACAGGACATAAAAGTGTCCCATTACCAACCTAGTGTTAAGGCCCATTTCATGGACTTATATAACTTGGCCTAATTTTCATTTTATCATTTTTAATTCATTATTTGTTTTAAAAAGAAAGACTTAGTAAAGATTTTCTTCAATATTTTAGTTTGTTAAAAGTACCTTCATTTAAGTGTCTCATATGGGGTCCATCTCACTAAATTGTTTGAGAATGCCAACGTGACCTTCCACCTTGTTTTAGAATGCTAGCATGTGTAGTGTTAAGGAGGGTAGATTAGTGTGCCATTCATGGCAATGGTATGCTTGAGTAAGATAGTGTAGAGCTTGAGAGTCACAATACAGTACATGTAAAATAGGTTGATTATTACACACAAAAGAGAGTACCAAAAATTGCTTATATGCGAGCTTGTCACATGCACCTTGCCTATTGCACATGCTTCTCACACACACAAGTTACCTGCTTACCCATACCTCGTGCCTTTATAAAGGCACACACATGCTCCATATGACTTCTAGACTAGGAGTTTTTCCTATGGGTGTGAGGTGCAACAAAATCCACAACCCAAAAATCTTCCCCTTTAGTGTAGCACTCACACAAAACATCCTCCCCTCAAAACACACTAGGGGGTAGGTACACAAATTTTCCTCCCCTTGACACAGAGGGTGTAAGCATACAAACCTCCCCTTGAACAAAGTAGGGTATAAACACAAAATCCCTCAAACACAATGTGGGTTCACACAAAATCCTCCCCTACAACACAAATGAGGGTATGCATAATTACAAATTGAGTGCTTTCATAATATGTCCTTCATGAAGACAACCCCAAGGTGACTTTTGTTCTTTATGTTGTCATTGTCATCATCAGTATTGTCACAAAAAGCCATGTTGATTTTTCTTTTTTCCTTGTCTTTGTAGTGATTTTTGTTGCTTGAAGTTCTTGGTGGTTTGGTTGAATATCTGCAATGTTTTTTAGAGTGATTGGTTTGTCCACTATTTTTACAAAAGCTGACAAAAAAGAAATCTTTGGAGAGGTGGTTGTCCCTTCCATAGTGTGTACACTTGAGGTTCTTTTTGAATGTACCTTTCTTTGAAGAACCGACAACGTAAGCTCCTCCATTGTGCTGCTATTGGTGCCTTTTATCTTCTTTCTTGTAAAGAGTTTATAACATCCTCAAGAGATGGTATGTGATCCTTCTCCTTAAGTACAACTACAACTTGTCTATACACTTCATCTAGGAGTGCTTTTGTTGGAATTAGGGTTGCAGAGAAACCCACACAGCTTGGAGAAGACGAAGGAAGCTCAAGGCACATGTATATGGTAACAAATCCCCCCTAAAGTGATGCGGTGAACGAGAGCTGGCACATGAGTAAAGGGAAGTACCATGCCCTGAGGACATGATCTATCCACAAAGGGGAGTAAGCCCAAAGCTTTGCGGAAAGCTTCAAGCTTCTCATGAGACAATGCCTTTGTGAAAAGATCTGCAAGGTTGTCCTATGTTGGCACATAAGCCAAGCTGATCTCTCCTGCTGAGAGCCTCTCCCTGACATAGTGGTAATGCACCTCAATGTGCCAATGCGATCTGACTGTCAGTGTAGATAGTGTTGGCAGTGTCTTGTCGAACACCCAAATCAGCCATAAGGCGTCTGAGCCATACACACTCAATCATAGCTGTGAAGAGTGCCCTGTACTCAGCCTCACAACTCAAAGTGGCCACAGTAGGTTGCTTCTTGCTCAACCATGATATACATGAGCTGCCAAGCATGAAACAAAAACCACTTGTGGACACTCTCGTGTCAAAATAACCAGCCCAATCTAAGTTCGAAAAAGCATGTAAGTCTGGCGGCAATGATCCCCCCTTGGGATAAACAAGCCAAGATGTAAAGTGCCACTAAGGTAGCGGTAAATACTCTTGACAGCCTGCCAATGCTTAGACCCTGGGCTATGCATAAATCTGCTGACCTATGAGATTGCAAACTGAATATCTGGCCTCGTGTTGCATACATAAATGAGGCAGCCAACAACAGTTTGGTAAAGAGTGACATCAACAGGATCGCCAGCATCATGTAGACTCAACTTCAAACCTGTTTCCATGGGAGTGGCAATAGGTTTGCAATCCTCAAGTCCAAGCTTACATAGCATGGCAGCCATCCAATTTTCTGAATTTTGTGCTTCATCAAAAGACAGAGGCTCCTCAACATCATGTAAGCTAGACACAGCCGAAGCATAACAATCTCATGCATAAGATGCATGGCGAGAGCCTGAACGAGTACGAATATACAAAGGTGCATCCAATTTACCGTCACGCAAAGTGTGCACCATCCATTTTGGCATACCTCTAGCCTGCTCATTTTCAGCCCTTTCCTCATAAAGTACATCATGTACATCTGTATCAGTAATAGACTGATCTGTAACCTTTTCAGAAACCCCCATAGGCTGTACATTTGCCTCATTGGAACTTACATTCGTATTTCCACCACTGAAAAGAGGCAACAAAGTGTCATAAATGTCCTGTGAGCTTACATTACTATCTCTAGTACATGAGAGCAAGGGCTGAACAGAATCTTCTACAAACACTACATCCCGTGAAACCAGAATACATTTTGTTTGTGGATGATACAACCTGTAACCTTTGCTTGCCTAAATCTATCTAGTCATTGATACCATGAGCATGTGTCTCCATGGAAGTTTCTATTTGTATCGTATCTATAGGTATCTTAGGTTTTGATGATTCACTTATAAGGTCATCACTCTTGTGGTAGTATGCATATGCAATCTACTCAAGTATAGGCTCTAGTGGGACAGCTACCTCTATGATAGGTGCACTAGAATCATTAATTAGTGTAGAATCCAACACTCTATCTTTCTCTAATGGCTCAATACTCATCTTTAGCAAGATTTTTTTCCAGCAGTGCATAGTCTTTATGTTCGAGCCAAGAAGATTAAGAGAGATCTTGGAATGTCCTTTGCCTATTGTAATTCCGATGATCAACTATGAACACTCATTTGATGTGCATGTGTTTGTCCTTATCTAAAGTTCAACTCCATTGAAGTTTCTGGGAATCGGGTAGTGAAAATTTTTGGGTTCTGGCACGTGTGTTCGAAGGGGTTCTCAAAGCATCGTAATTTAGGTAGCCATGGCTTTCTCTTATCCGGAATTTCATGGAAGAAGTGGTGAAGATGCGGAAGACTTTCTGGAGCAAGTCGAGGTGGCATGCATAACCAACAATATGTGTGATGAGGAGAAGATTTTGAGGCTATTTGGATTGCTTTTGAAAGATGAGGCCCGTGTTTGGTTCATGGATTTGGAAGCTAAAGAAGCAGTGGATTCTTCTTATGGTTTGAGTCTTGACAAGTTTATAGAAGCTTTTTTAGAGCGTTTCCAGGTTTTTGAAGATGCAAATGCAGTATGGAATGAGCTCAATGCTCTTAAGCAAGGTTCTTGTCAAGGTGTTGATGCCTATGTACAAGGTTTTACAGATTTATGGACTCGTTGGTGTGTTGCTCTTAAGGATGAGACCCCCCTTGTTCATTGAAGAAAATTTCTTTTGTTGATGGGTAAGGTTGTTGAAACAAAACGAGGGAGTATCTCCCGGCTACACGGACCGCCTACAGACACACGTCGGACGAACCACCCGACATGAAAGGATTTTACAAAATGAGTGGATCTACTATGGTTTTGGAGGTTTTTTTCAAAACCCTGAAAGGACACTTTTATGTCCTGTTAGGTTACCAACCTAGTGTTAAGCCCATATGATGTTGTAGATAGTGCAATCCAAATGATTTTTTGGACACCCAAGGATAGTGCAACTATGTAGATTGGAGCACACATTGACTTATGTTGATGATTGTGGATGTAGATATCAACAACAACATACCACAAGAAATTTTGAGCCAATGATGATCCTTATGGTATATCTTGTTGGAGATCCTCGTGATAGGATTTATAATAACATAGATGGTACTATTTATTCCATGATGATTAGATTTCCCTATTCTCTAGGGCATGAACAAGATACCATAGTTAACGACCACACAGAGTCCACAGACACCTTCTAGATAGACTTCCCCTACTAAGTCACCTCACAAAACTTTATCACATGGATAGATATTGCCTCGGAGCACACTTGATCAGTTGAGATCTAGAGTGATTGAGATGAAGGAGACGAATGCCCAAATTGACATTAGGATGAGTACACCAGAGAGCACTAGGGTGAATATTCTAGAGGTTGTTACTTGTTCTCTAGAGGACACACATCCTGGTACTGAGTTTCTGTCATGACTCCGGAGATCAAGGGCAAACTCAGCCATAATGAAGCCTAGCACTAAAAGAAGCATTAAATCAACTCATTGTCATATGTTACATCCTTATTTTTTCTAGCTATGCAAGTATCAAATGGAGGATCAAACCACTCAAGAAGTGGTGAGCCTTGCTTAAGTTAAAATGGGGAGTTGAGACATGTGAAGCCATGGTGCATAGTGTACCCAGAAATAGTAGAAAAATCTTGAAAAAATTGCTCCTTGAGAGATCTTAATCAACATGGAGTGATTGGTAGAGGAATCATCAAAGAAAGGTCTTCGTGCTCTTCTCTCTCTCTCTCTCTCTCTCTCTCTCTCTCTCTCTCTCCATGACTAAGTATATTGCTTATGCTAATTAACAACAAAACATGTTATTACTTTTCTTAATTCTTATATATTTCTCTTTTCCAACCTGATTTCTTAATCTTTGTAGCTCTTATCACCTGCGAGGTGTTTAAGGCCTGGAGATTGAGTCATATGAGTTAATTGTTGATAAAGTATATTCACAATATGATGTCAAATTCTAGAGTCTCCATCTTGCTAATTTGATTAGCAAGAAGTGTGATTAGCATTGTAAGTAATCACATGCTATTTGGTTGAAGTGAGTAGTTAATACAAAGTCCTTTCAAAGAGGGGGTTAGCTCGAAAAAGTTCAACCTTGAACTAGTGTTGAATTTGTTGTGTGTGTGTGTGCGTGCATGCATGCGTGATTGAATATTGATGAAATTGTGCATGTCTTTGCAAATGTTATGTTACAACATGTTTAGTTATAAACAAAGTAACTAATCTACAAATTAATATATATTTTTCCATTTCTATATTGTCAATACTCTGACATTGGTAACGCACGCGCGCGCGCGTGTGTGTGTTAGTTCATGTGTGCATGCGTGATTGAATATTCATGAAACTGTGCATGTCTTTGCAAATGTTATGTTACAACATGTTTAGTTATAAACAAATTAATTAATCTACAAATTAATATATTTTTCCATTTCTATATTGTCAATACTGTGACATTGGTAATAACATATCTTTTCAAGGTTATTCTTTCTTTTTAAAGAAAGAAAGGTTCTTGCATTTAGCATGAGAGGTTGAGCCTATGAATAGCCACGATAAGGGAGACAAGGATCTATTAACTCGTACATAATAGATGCTTAAAAACCTCGGGATATGTAGTCTTAATAGTGGACCTTACGGGGTACCTAAGGTTCTACCTCTATTGAGGTATCAGGTAGCTCAAAAGGATCTTGCTCACTAAAAATGGGAAATGTCATGACCCTCCTTCTCTAATCTGATTAATAAATCGAGTTTAAACCAAGAGTGTGTGAAATCCATATGTCATAAAATCTAATATCTAACCAACCCAAATAATTTTCTCATATTAAACTAGGAGAGCTTACGGGTCTATCTCAACACGGGGCCAAAGGTAAAGGGGTCCAAACGAGAGATGATTTGTCGAAGAGCAAGGCTAGCCAATGGAGCTTAAATACCTTAGGGTTAGCTTCATTAAAGACCTCCAATGGATTGTGTTAAAAGTCCTTTGACCTTAGGTAAGCTAGGGCTGAGATTGAGGTAGGAACCCTGTCCAAGCTTGAGGTGCTTGTCATGCTTGCTGACTAAGATGCTTGAGGTACTTGTTGTGCTTGATGACTAAGATTCTTGAGGTGCTTTTTGTGCTTGCCGACTAGGGATCTTGTGGGAATACTACCCAAGCTTGAGGTGCTTGTCGTGCTTGCTGACTAAGGTGCTTGTGTTCCAAAAGACAACAAAATCCCTACAAAGGAGGGGGCGATCCCTAAAGCTAGGGGGATGAGAGAGAACACACACACACACACACACACACACACACACACACACCACACACACACACACACACACACACACACACACACACACACACACAAGGTAAGACCAAGACTCAAGAGGCAACAAGGACACATGTCAAGCCCCTACCCATGTTGCCCTCAAGGTGTGTCTGGATCCTATTGGATAGGCTTAAAAGGGGTCCAATGAGCATTTAGATTAATTAAATAATTATCTAAGCAATTATCAAGCCTCTCTCCCTCAAAGGGGAAAGAAGGACACTTGTCCAAAACCTACCCTTGTTGCTTGATATGCCTCTTGCATGTGATTGGCTACGCCTGGAGGGGTCCAATGAGCTTCAAGCATGAGCTACAGGGGGGGGGGGGGGGGGGGGGGGGTCGACCAAAGAGAAGCAAGGGGTGTGCTTGGGGGGTATACTCCCTCATACTCTCTCTCATTTTCTCTCATTCTTCACTTGGTGAAGGGCAAGAACTCCATCTCTATCTCCTCTCTCTCTCTCTCTCTCTCTCTCTCTCTCTCTCCTTTTTCTTAGTGTGCATGTTGACTTTGGGTCCCTCCTCTTTTTTGCATCTATCAATGATAAGCAACCCGCCCACCTCCCTTCTCTCTGTTTGTTGTGCAGTCCCTACCTTTGTCCATGCATGCTTGACATCCTGCCACCTCTATTTTTTTGTGTTTCCTTTTCCATAAAGTTTATTCTTATTTAATTTTATTTCATTAATTTTTAAATATTTCTTGTTCCTTCTCTTGCTTCCGACATGTATCAGACACCCCGTACACGCACCATTCACGAGCATTTACGCTTGATTATGCACATTTATAATAGACATGTCCAAAGAGTTTAAATTTGCCATATTAGGTCCGATTTGATTAGATTTGATGAGACAAATTGCACTCATAGATCCTATTATTACATGGATTTTAATTTTTGCCTACATTTTGCATGTTGATGAGCTTTAAAGCCCATTCACGTGCAAGATTTTGACTTGGTTTGATTCTAAGTGTTGATCACATACTTGTGTATAGTCAGAGCTTGATTTGGTACATTAATTGATTTCTTACCATGACTTGGGCCTAGATATGATTTTTAGAGCCAGTTCACATGTAGTAACTCCACGTTAGCCCTTGGCTAGCCTTTGATTGCTAGATTGCGCACGCTAGCTAGTGCATTTGCTTATAGACTTCCGTGACGTTAGATTTGACCTAGATTGACAGAGTTTGGTGATCAAGATCTTGAGGCCCTATTTGACACGCTATTGTGGGTTCATGGTGAGCTAGATGGATTGCATATCTACACACATGTAGACATCCAACATGGATATATCCAACTTTAGGCCACAAATCGTCAAACAACTAGTTTCCAGATACTTAGGTCCCGAGCACATCCGACATTACTAGAGCACCTTTTAATGGTTTTACTACATCATATAGACAGATGACGGGGGATAGTCCATAGCATATTACGTTAGCTCTTCATGAGGATTACCTAGACCCCTTGAGCTTCTACATACTAGATCTTTGCACTTGTTTGACATTGGACCCTTGTACTCTAATGAGGATTAGAGGATGTACATGAGAGAGATAGCCAAACCTGGAGAGTATCCTCCTACGGCACAATTAGGGCTATCCCACTAGGTTCCTTACGAGATGCCTATAGGAGCATTTATGATAAGGCTACCTATATGTTGTTGTTTGGACTACACTATTTTTCTTCTGGATTAGTATTGTTGAGCCAATGGTAGACCGATGAAAGGATCGCCAACAGAGCCGGCATGACTTAGATCACCTCCAGGATTCACATCATCCATGCCACCACCTAGGAGACAAACCTTTGTTGAGATCATGGTAGAGGAAATGATTGATATGGATCACATGAGCCAGAGCCTTACCACTAAATCGCTAGAGTTACCATGCCTAGAGAGGCTATAGAGACCACACCACACACTATGAACACACTAGACATAGAGCTTTCTAGATCACATGCATCAGATATGTTGAGGAGTCATAAATCACCACCTAGAGACACAATGCAGGTACCGCTTGAGGATAGAGTTTCCACGATGAGTAGAGAGCACCATACAGAGATTATGTTATTCTTCTTAGGCTATAGAGTAGTCATACCTTGGTTTGTTGACCTTGATGGACATAGGAACCTTGTCAAATAACATTGACCCTTCAATATATTAAGGAGTCAAAGTTCATAGATGTCACATTTTCTCAACCAAGTTCTTCACTGATGAGCTCAAGGGCACATATATTTCACATTTGATTAACACTAGGTTGGTAATGGGACACTTTTATGTCCTGTTAAGTGACCATTTTCTTGAATTATGTCAAGAGTTTCAAAATGGAATTTGAGGTGCTATCTATCTAGAAAGTTGTCTCATGAGCTGAAAAAAACTCGACATTTTTTTGGAATATCAATTCCATCTTTAACATTGTCCTTGCACAACATTCATAACCTAATCTGTGTGAAAATACGGGTCCTGGTTTTGGCTTTTTTCAACTTTTTGCAACTATGCCACTCTAGAATTCATGTTTGTGAGGTCTATAATGCTAGAGAACTATCTTTAGTAGTCCTCAACATGTCCTTATGCTTCTAGGAAGAAATAAATGTTAAAGTTTTAAGTTATGACCAAATTACAAAAATTGTCAAATCCTGTTTTTTAGCCAATTTTAGCTCTTCTATGATTTTTTTGGTGGCTTTCATGATATCCAAATGTTAGTTTTGATTTTCTATGTCGCATATTGTAGCATAAAGCTAATATTCCTTGAGTTTTGGGGCACCTAATACCCTATTTTGCATAGTAGACAACGATGGTTGATTTTTTCAATTATAGAAGAAAACGAAAAACATTCTAGTATATCAAGTATAGCTTTTTCAATATTGTTAGTTTCTTGTGACAACTACATGCATTTTGTAGGTAGTAACCATATCTAGTGATAAGGATCAAATTTGGCTACATATTGAATAGTTTCTATGGGATTCTACAACTCATAATGTTGAACCAGTTTTTTCATGTTTGCTGTATTTAGCACTTCATCTCTGTCCCCAAGATTCCCCTGGTAAGAGATGTATTATTCTTTTGACATGCTCCATGGCTCCTTATGAACCTAAGGACAATAGGGAACTAAGAAAACATGCATATATTATTTGTATTGAGCGTGGCTATAGAAACTTTGATGATAGGTTTGCAGAATGGTAAAAATTCAACTTTTTTGTACCTATTTGTTTTGGAAAAACAAAAAATAGTGAGTGAGAAGCAATCATATGTTCTGATCACCAACCCATTGAAGTTAACTAGGGAATTTATCTCAAGTCCTACAAAAATCCCTAATCTTATTTTTATGCAACAAAACATAAGAAATGACTGTTTTGATGAAAATGTACTGGTCCATCAACTTTGGAGGCTTGGTGTGTGACCAAAAGATGAGAAATTTTATAAGTTTCTTATTTTTTCCATGTGTAGTAGGCCTTGAACTATAACCAACCATTAAGAGATCCCAAGACACTTAGTTCATTGGCCACACAATCACAAGATGATGTCATCCCTAGGCCCATTAGTTATGCTATAAATTTTACCATCCATATGGAGCCAGGTGCTAGTGAGCCAATGACTATTAGATAGGGAGCTAGGAGATTGCAAATTATTTTGTTTGGAGAGAGTTCTCTTATCCCTCCTAGTTGCACTAGACCCTTAACTTGTACATATTGACTATGGTGCACTAGAAACTATGCGCATATACTAGAGGCACTTTTTTCCTTTGGGTTTTTTTCCCTCTAAACATCCAGGTTTGAGACCTTAGTATAGCATTTATTTTTATTTTTATTTTTATTCAGGTATTCACTTCTATGCTGGCACATCTTTCTAGGTGGTAGTGTTTGGTCTTATGATTTTGTAGCATAGATGGACTTCAATTTTCATCGTGCAGCATGGATATATTAAGCTTCAATAGAGTAGGTTTATTTCCACATCTATTGAGGAGATACATCATGTACCTCCAAGTGTACTATTTTATATGCTTCATGTTTGTGGACATTTATATTTGTTGATTGTGGTTTTTAATGTTTGATTGATTTAACTTAACTATGTTTTGTTAATGTATAAATTGTCTTTGCTTTAGTTAATCGACCTAGAGTTTAGTCTTATCATTGAGCCTTGAAGTTAGTAGTCCGTGATTTTAGGTTAACACATTCACTTGACTTCTAATCATAGTTGGTAAAATTATTTGAATGTTTGAGACCTTAGGAGTGTTTTAAGCATAGAAAATCTTGCTCACTCAAACAACAAAGAAAATGATAAGCACACATTAATTACATTGGTGTTGGCCTCTCCAATCACCACATGCCAATCAAGGCACTTCACACAAGGTGAATGGTGCTAGAGTTTCATAAAACCCATCCACACACAAGGTGAATCGTGCTAGATGTTAAATATTGCAAATCGAATGCTCGTAGAAGTATAGGAGTGGTTAATAAGTAAAAGAAGTCATCACACATACTCAAATCTAGAATAATGAGAAAGGTGAAATGTCATAATAATCAATATCTAATTCTCCTAAATGACTTTCTCATATTAAACTGATCATTTAATGTGGGGAAGTGCCAGAGGAGAAAAAGCTAGAATATTGGTTAAGGTAGCAGACCGGCCACAGTAGGGATCCAAAGGAGGGAAAATAGGGATCCAAAGGGGGGGCCATCTTCAAAAGAGCCATGTGCAATAATGGGCAAAAAAGACCCTAAGGTTCAGCCCATTAAGACTTCCAAAATGCTAAGGTTGTGTCCAAAGGGTTAAATTAGGGGGAATTGGATGCTTTGTGTGCTCTCCAAAGTCAATGCACATCCCTACATGGGAGGGGGCGAGCCCTTCTTCTAGGGGATGAGAGAGAAAGCCACACACACACACAGGCTCCCTTTACACAAAGGGAATTAGGGACACATGTCAGCTCCCTAGCCCAGATGCCCACAAGGTGTGCCCAATTCCTATTGGATGACCCTTGAAGTGGACCAATGAGAATTAAGCTAGAGTAAATCTAGTTCAATTAATTTAAAAACATTTAATAAAAGAAACCAATAAGAATTAAGTCCCTTAGAAGACTATTGGGCAATCTCCCAAAGGGTCCAATAAGCATTCAGGAGCCCCATGGCTGCCTGATTCCTATTGGCCAAGAGGCAAAGGGGTCCAATGAGAGTTTAGTTTAATTATTTAATTACCTAAAGCTCTCACAAAAGGGGAAAGGGGGACACATGTCAAAAGGCTATCACTTATGCTGCTTAATTGTGATTGGCTTGACTTGGGAGGGCCAATGAGGCTGTAGGAAGAGAAAATAGCAAGGGGGCTCACCCAAGAGAGAGAGGGGGCTGATTTTTGCAAGGCATTATCACACACACACTCACACACAGTCTATGTGTGAAGCAAAGAAGACTATCTCTTCCCAAGCTTTAATGGAGAGCTCATCACCTACTCCAAGCTTGTGAAATAGAAGCCTACATCAACACACTCTTGGCATGTGGATGCAAATCCAACCAAGAGCCAAGCTTCAATGCATGATCATCTCCTCTACCAAGCTAATTACTAAGCTAAGCTATGCTAATATGAGTGATTATGTGAGGAGATGTACATCTTTCTCGTAAGATACTCCTTCTTCCTCTCAATCTACTCTCATACCCTGCTAGCTCTCACCATCTTCGAAGGTGTGTGAGGTCTTGGGTCTGAGAACAGGGATAATTAAAGTTGTGTTTGTTAAGGTTTTGCTTAGTGCATGAAGCTTTCATCTTCATTGCACTAGCTAGTCTTGAAGGAACACAAAGAATTGTATTGTACAATGTCTCTCTTGATGGGAGAAACCATAATACAAAGCCTTTTGGAGGGGGGACCGGCTCCATGCAAATCCGGTCCTCAACTATTGTCATTAGCTTAAATTTCTCTCTCTTTTGAAAGTATTGTCGATGCTATCTAACTAGGTGTTATGCTTTTTGTTGCTCTCTCCACCCAAGCACTCTTGTAATTCTCATTAGGAATCTATTCTAATGAAATGCCCACTATGTTCATGCTCATTTCCACTACACACAAGTTATTAGGCCATTAAATGTTACATGAAACTACTTCATGACATAATGGAATAAAGAAGAAGTAGATTAATGAAGAAAGTAGAGATTAGATCAAGAATGCCTCTCTAATTACAATGGATTAGCACTAGCTTCTTAAGCATGGGTATTAAGCTCAAAGCTAAGCCATCCATAGAGTGAACACTCAAGAGAGAGAGAGCTCTCAAAAGTGGATCTTCAAGAGTGGACACTCAAGAATGAAGCCTCCTTGCATAAAGGCTTCCTTATAAAGGCTTGCACCACAATCTCTTCTACTATGGGTTTAAGTTTGAGCCCTCTAGCTAGCATATACAACTTTGGAACTCCCAATGAGCCCAAGACCTTATACAAATGTGGATAGGAATTATTATGCACATCCATAGCATATCTCCTGCTTGATGCATCATTCGGTGTAGCCTATGTTAGCCGCTGCTAACATTCTCCCCTTCCTAATTTGGCGCACGTCCTCGTGTGCCGGTGAAGCAAAACACGGTGACATGGTAGAAAGCAAGTCCATGGAAGAATGTTGAGCTGCAAATCATAAGAACAAGAAATGATCATCAAAGGCCAACAAGGATAAAAACATGAAGTACAATGAACAATCATGCAAGTGATTTTTTGCTTCTAAAAGATGAGTGAATCATAGTCAAAAACTAAACTACACAAAGCAAAAAAACACCTACACTATTGTGAAGATTAAACCACTTGAAATTTTAGTTTTATGCATGAAACACAAGCAATCAATTATGACCCTAGGCTAATGCAAGTTCATAAACCTACTAGCCTAAAAACTATGTGACCAATATTAATAAATCATTTAAGTCTATCATGTCTACGGGCTATAAAAAAAGCTCATAATCTATTAGTACATTGTCATAGATTTTTGAAGCTCATGGAAGTTTTTTTTTTTTCATTCATTGAAAAAAGTAAAACACGTCACAATGCTACCACCCAAGGCGAGTCTAGGTGCAACTCTCGGCTCCTTGAACGCTCAAAAAGGTGTTTCAAAAGACTACTAGCCTACCAAGGCGACGGCTAACCCCTATCAGCCTAGGGCATCGGTTTAGGGCCTTGACCAAGAGAGCCAAGGTGATTCCCCTCGCCTGCCAAGTGCAAATAATGCGCTAGGCCTCACAAGACACAACATAAGATATAAATTTTCTTTTCATGTGTCTAGTAGCATTTTTGCTACTTTTTCTTGACACTTTTTTGCTTCATTGTTTCAGTTTTTAGCACTTTTTTATTGCTTCCAACATGAGAGTTTTTATGGCAGATGGACTAAAGGACTAAAGCCTAATCATAGCCCTAGGTCATGTTAAAAATGAATAGAGTATTAAGACTATCACTAAGAGTATAGGACTAGCAAGAAATGAATCTACATTAACCTAAGGTCAAGGCCAATTACATATGATTAGTACACATAAAACCTAATTTTTTGATGAGTTAATATTCACAAATCAAAGTGTTGAAACTTTAGTATGCCTAGCATTTGAACATGAAATAACCGTAGCTTAAAAGCAAAAATTACTTAAGCCATGCATAGAGTATGGAGAGATGAACAAAAGAGCAAAATCATGGAAGAATTTCACCTATTCATGCTCTTTTGAGCATCCTTGAGCAATCATCCACTTTGTGTAGAGAAGTCTCTTGATCTATTCATTACAATCCAAGCATTTTGAAGCTAAGTGTAAACACAAGCTACAAAAGCCATTTATTGAAAGCAAAAAGCACACAAAAACAACTAATGAAAACCTAAAGCTATGGTCTTACATACTTGAATTTTCCAAAGGAAAAAAACCCAAGGAAAAAAATGCCTTTGGTTATGCACATGATGCTCTTTAGTAGCAAGTCTATGCATACATGTCAAAAATGAGAGAAAAAATTGCTTGTAAATAAGCACATATTGTAATGTTAAAACCTCTCATGCGTGATTCAAAAGTTGATTAGATACTAGCTCAATTGAAATATGGAATTTAAAACAAGCAAAGAGCTAGAAACAATACAACTTGATGAAATAAAGTGACTCTTGAAAGCCAAATTTTACATTTTTAAAGCCCGCCAAAAAGGTTGGCTAACAACTAGCTCACATGAAATTTTACAATTCAAGAGCAACAAGCTATGAGCTAGAGATGACTTCAACTTTTAATGGAATGAAAGTAAACGGCTCTTAATAGCCAAACTTTGTACTTGAAAGCTCTCAAAAAAGTTGAGTAAATACTAGCTCCAAATGAAAAAAGTTAACTTTTGACCAAGCTATGAGCTAGCATGTATACAACTTTTAATCCAAAGAATTGGAATGGCTCTAGATAGCCAAGTTTTTGCAATATATTGCAATGATGACCCCTTCTTGGATCAATGAAAGTTTTTGTTGTCCACAACCCTTCAAAACAATTCAAATCATTAGTGCTCTTAAGCATTTGAACATCCAATACAAGCACTAAAAGCATGCTCAATCACAAGCCCGAAATTTTACTGCCCTCTCATGGTCATTCAAAGAATCTCAAGTTTTGTGCTATGTAGGGGTACCGTTTTGCATTTAAACCAAGCACTAAAAATGTACACTCAATGCCAAGTCCAAATTTTAATGCACATTCTCGAACAAGCATCGATTTAGTGTCAATGTAGCTTAGGATGAATCCCACGTGCATGCCAAAAAAGAAGAATTTTTCCTTTTAGTGCAAAAAATTCAATCAACATAAGCACTAAAAGTTCATTCTCAATGACAATCTCAACATTTTCAATGCCTTCCATGCACAAAATATCCATGAATCATCATAATGAATGGCATACAATTGATGATTATATGATTTTTCATACATATCATACATGGCATACATAGGAAAGAGAGACAAAAAGCATATAATGACATAAATTTTATCTCTGCAAAGGCAATCCGCCCAAATTTTGTATCATCGAGTAAATTGTTGCGCAAGAGCTCCATAATTAGTACATAAAATCATATGGCGTTCAAAATATGTACTAAAAAAAGTCATGATTAATCACAAGCATCGCAAGTCTGATGTAATCCATGCTAGAGTCATCACAACGGATATGCATAAAATTGATTCTTCGGGCTAGTCTCATGTAGGAACGTACAAGTTAAGAGAAAGTGTCGTCGATCAATTCACGCATAATACAAATCAATTTTGTCTAGCACTAAAAGGGAATCGTGTAAGCAATTGGCCCTCGACCCCTATCTTTTTGCAAAACTCATTGTCTTATACCTTTGATTTCTTCTTTCTCACCGAATTCAAACTGGCTTAAGTAGAATCTCATTGAGCTTGAAGGTAAGGAGGGTGTAAATATCCTTTAATTTAAATTTTTCTTTTTCTTTTAAAAAAGACAAAATTCATTTTTTTATTTTTAGACGGTGACGCGCTGCAGCCTGCGGGGATACGGGAGAGAGAGGAGGAGGGATAGCGTGTGTGGGGGCCCTGAGCAAGTGTGTGTGGGGGTGAGTATGAAGGTGTGGGCTCAATTAGGCAACAAGACAAGCAAGGGTGTGTGTGAGGGTGTGTATGAAGGTGTTGGCTCAATAAGGCAACAAGACAAGCAAGGGTGTGGAGTAATTGGGCCATGGCAGCTCGGGTGTGTGCGTCAAATCAGGTAAGCGCAAAATCCAGATGATGCCGCCATTGCCGCGTTTATGGACTGCACGGGGTGGCCAGGCTGCACTGAAATGAGGGGTTTGGAGGCATCATGTGATGTGAAACTATGGTGGGTCAACAGGAGACCAAAAAGGCAGTTCTTTATTGGTTAGTCGCTTGAGAGAGTGGGTGTCTGTGAGCTACTCGCTGGAGCAATTGACGATGTGGCCTCTTCACAACCCTCCAAGGCAAGCACATGAGGGTTGGGTACTGAGCATGGATAATATTTGTGAGAGTTTGCATTGCTTGGGTTGAGTGTATGAACTGTGGTGCAGGTTGGGTGATTATGGGCACAAGGCAGTCGAGCAAAGCAGCTAGGGAGTGGTGGCACTGACTAGGCAAAGCATGGCTCAAGAGCACCATAAATCACTGAATCAAGCAGTTGTTGTGGAATGCTTGGAGCTGGTTCATGACTCGTGTGTGAGCATTCAACTAAGAACGCGGGCAGGGACTGCACGTCTATGATTGCATTAAATTAATGCAACTAGAATCTCACAAAAAGTCACTAAAGCCTACAGTGTTGCGGTGGGCATGATTTCTAATAATAGATATGCATCCCATGCTTGCCAATGTGCGCATCAGAGTTTGAGGGTGTGTGGTTGAAGCTACGATCCAGGTCGGTAGTCAAGTACAAAAAAATGATGAGGTCAACAAGGCGCGTTATCAATAAGGCGCAAGTGGCTACAAATAGCAAGGATGTGTACTATGTAGGACAGTAGGAGTGTGTGTGGATATGCTTTTCATGGCAGAGGAAATGTTGGCCGCTTTTGATAAGTAAGCTGGACCGAATCAGTCGATATTGGGTGAGCGGGTCAGTGTTGGACAAAAATAAATGGCATGCGCCAAGCTAGGTAGACAAAATGGCCGAGTCTGGTGAGTTGGTGATTTTGTTGTTTTCTTAAATTGGGGGTGTGTGTTGAGGACCAGCGCCATAATAGTCAACTAGTGTACATGTGTGTATGGGTGTGACTCCCTCTTTTTTTTTTGAAAAATATACCTCAAGAGGAGGTTCTCACATGGATAGTGACCAAAAGCAAGGAGGGTTTATATGCTTTGAAATTCATCAAGGTTTACTGGTGAGGTTAGCGGCTCAACCATGGCATGACACAAGAGTGTTTTGGAGCTCGTAAATTTTTCTTCTAGAGTTGAAAGTTGACAAACCAAACTCTTTAATTGGCCTTTCCAAACAAACAATCAAGCTATACACAAGATCAACTCAAATTTCTTGGCACAAGATATTTTAACAAGCAAGAACCGTGAGTGCACAACAGATCTCGACACCAAACCTTTGTAGCCCTCTCTTTTTTTCCCATCTCTAGATACGCATAAATTGAATGCTATAGCAATGTTTTTGACAAGCGACCTCCAATCTTGCAATTGATCAAACTATCATGCAATCTTACACATAGCTGGTCCCAAATCTTTGCTTATTATGAGTGTGTACCCGTACATACTTTAAATCTTCTCTCATGAATATTTAATAAAAGCACACACACATGTAATGCACAATCCAATTTCCAATTACACTCAATTGATCGTTGCCTCATGCACTCACTTGCAAGATCAAACCATATCATCAATCATTGCAATCTTGAGTCGCTCATTCCCAAAATTTGCTATCATCCAAACCCAATTGGCTTGTCATTTTGGTATGTGAGGCTACACACAATTGATTATGGCATTTTCCATGCACAAATTATTAAAAATTTCACCATTTTCAATCAAATTGGCATACAACTCAATGGCAATACATAAAATCATTCTCAATTATGTGCATTTGAGTCATTCCTCTCAATTGATTTGATGACACACACAAAAATGTTTAGGTCTATTCAATTATTATGATTAGGGATCAACATCAATCATTTATTTCAATTTGGATAGATTATGCCATTGCATAGGCACACACATTAGTGCATTTTTTCCATGTTCATCAAACTGATTCATCATTAGCATGGCAATACACTAAAAATGTACACAATTCAGTACCAATTGAGTGATCTATCTCAATCTTTAAGCCAATTTGTGATCAAGTATTTGGCCAAATTTATCATCATAATTGGTATAAATTACCAATTATTCATTCACACATTGGATTGCACATGCCATTGATTGGCACACGCACCCAAATTTAGGCCAAAATTTTATGAAAATAATCCATCAATTTATCAGTGCAATGCTAAAATTGCAAACTCGATCAAGCATAAATGAATGCATGCATGCTCAATTTCTTAAAATCAGCACTATTTTGACCCAATCAAGCAATGAACATATACTCAAAAATTAAGTACAAAAGTTTAAATTTGGCTCAATTGGCAATGCATTTAGGTTTATACCTAATGATTGCACACAATTTTAAAGAACATTCCATAATCAAATACCATTTGGATGCCCCAATTGACCATCAATCATTGAAAATCACGTGGTCTTGGATGGGCGCACACACTCAAATTTTGCCCATTTTTTTGGCAATTATGCTTATTCAATGATTGAATTAGCCTAGTATACACATCAATTACATGATTGCATGCTCACATATCATCAATTTCATCAATTTCTATGCATGCACACACTCAAGATTAGGTGCACACACACTTGAATTTTTTGACAGTTTTTTTTCCCTCTTTGGTGCATTACACGCACAATGATTTTTATGCACACACATGAATTCTTGATGAGAATTAAGCATTATCTTGACACACACAAAGTTTATTAGTCAAAATATGACCATCAATTTCATTCCAAGTGAATCAAATTAGGTGCAAAGTGTAGGTCAATTGAGTTACACACCTAATTTTAGCAAATAATTAGCACACATTTAACCACATTAATCAATCAAGAACTGACATGAGCAAGTGAGTGCACTTACATCATAATCACACTCCAAGCTACTTCTTTGCTTCACATGAAGACACATCATTGCACACACAAGTGTGTGCACCATCAAATCGGCTTCAAAATTGACCATTGTAGGCCAAATATCAAACATTTAAAAATCATCAAATTAGGTGTGGATTAGCACAATTAACTTGATAAAAGTGTTGATTCCATCTCTTGTAAGGGGATTAAACATACATTACACTTCAAATGTTGCGGTTAGGTTAGCAAAGTTAGTCAAAGATTAGTAAAAATTAACATGGAAATGAAGCGAAATTAGTAAGGGGTTAGCATGAAATTAGTGAAATTGGGGGTTTGGGATATTCATAACTCAACAATTAGCTTCAAGTTCTTGCACAATCATCATCAAATCAAACCAAAATTGAGTTACACACACTCAGAAACCGATGAAATTAGTAATGAAATTACTCTATGCTAAACATCCTATACTCATTAGCTTACGTTAGTAATGAAATTACTCTATGCTAAACATCCTATACTCATTAGCTTACGTTATCGATCCCCGACAGCACCGCCAAATGTTGGAGGCAATCGTAGCATAGCCTAATCAACCCAAGACCAACAAAATATTCAATCCTAAGATCGGCAACCCGGCTAGGGCATGGAAGCACGAGCATCGGATGTATCGAATGAGAGGATTCAAAAGTATGCTCATCCAATACACACATTAAGTCCACCAAAGTTCGACTTACCACATAGACTAGAATCCTAAAGCACACTAATGATAAGCACACACTAATTGCATTGGTATTGGCCTCTCCAATCACCACATGCGAATCAAGGCACTTCATCAAAAGCTACACACACAAGGTGAATGGTGCTAGAGTTTATTAAAACCCATCCACAAACAAGCAAACAATAGGGCACATACACTAATTACAAGATTAAGAACCAACTTAATCAACCTAATTAGAGATGTTAAATATTGCAAATCGAATGCTCGTAGAAGGATAGGAGTGGTTAATAAGTAAGAAGTCATCACACATACTCAAATCTAGAATAATGAGAAAGGTGAAACTACTTAATGACATAATGGAATAGAGAAGAAGTAGACTTATGAAGAAAGTAGAGATTATATCATAATAACTAATATCTAATTCTCCTAAGTGATTTTCTCATGTTAAATTGATCATTTCATATGGGGAAGTGCCAAGGGAGAAAAAGCTATAATATTGATTAAGCTGGCAGATCGGCCACAGTAGGGATCCAAAGGGGGGGCCATCTGCAAAAGAGCAATGTGCAACAATGGGATTTTCAGCCCATTAAGACTTCCAAAATGTTAAGGTTCCAAAATTCAAAGGTTTTGTCCAAAGGTCAATCACTAGGAAAATTGGATGCTTAGTGTGTGTGCCAAAAATCTTCAAAGAGTCCTACTTGGGAGGGGGCGAGTCCTAGAAGTAGGGGATGAGGGAGAAACACACGCGCACACACACACACACACACACACACACACACACACACACACACACACACACACAATCACAAGCTTCCTTTACACAAGGGAAAAGAGAAACACATGTCAATTCCCTAGCCCAAATGCCCACAAGGTGTAATCAAATCCTATTGGATAGCCATGGAGGTGGACCAATGAGAATTAGTCTAGAGTAAATCTAGATTAATTAATTTAAAAACACTTAATAAAAGAACCAATAGGACTTAAGCTCTCTAGAAGCCTATTGGACAGTCTCCCAAGGGGTCCAATGAGCATTCAGCAGCCCAATGGCTTGCCTGATTCCTATTGGTCAGGAGACAAAGGGATCCAATGAGAGTTTAGTTGCATCAATTAATTACTTAAAGCTCTCACAAAAGGGGAAAGGGGGACACATGTTAGAAGGCTATCACTTATGCTCTTGAAATTCCATTGGCTAAGCCTGAAGAGGTCCAATAGGGTGTGAGCATGAGCAAATAGCAAGAGGGATCGACCAAGAGAGAGAGAGGGGACTGATTTTCTCAAGGCATTATTGCATACACACTCACACTAGTCCATGTGTGGAGTAAGAAGACTCTCTCTCTCTCCTTCTCAAGCTTTAATAGAAAGCTTATCACCTACTCCAAGCTTGTGAGAAGGGAGGCCTACACCAACAACTCTTGTCTTTGTGATGGAAATCCAACCAAGAGCCAAGCTCAGTGCATGCTCATTTCCTCTACCATGGTAATTACTAAGCTGAGCTATGCTAATATGAGTGATTATGTGAGGATATGTACATCTTTCTCGTAAGACTACTCCTTCCTCTCAATCTACTCTCATACCCCGCTAGCTCTCACCATCTTCAAAGATGTGTGAGGTCTTGGGTCTGAGACCGTGAGGGAATTGATGTTGTATTTAATAAGTGTTTTGCTTAGTGCTTCAAGTTTCCATCTTCATTGCACTAGCTAGTTTTGAAGGAACACAAAGAATTGTATTGTAAAACGTCTCTCTTGATGGGAGAAACCATAATACAAAGCCTTTTGGAGGGGGGACTGGCTCCATGTAAATCTGGTCCTCAACTGTTGTCAATAGCTTAATTTGTCTCTCTTTTGAAGTATTGTTCATGCTATCTAACTAGGTGTTATGCTTTTTGTTGCTCTCTCCACCCAAGCACTCTTGTTATTCTCATTAGAAATCTATTCTAATGAAATGCTCACTATGTTCATGTTATTTTCCGCTACACACAGGTTACTAGGCCATTAAATGTTACATTGGTATCAGAGAACAAGGTTTCTCTTTTCTTGCTCAAGAAGGGAGGTCCTCAAGCTAGCTATAAATGGTTGTTATTATTAATTGCAAATGATTAAGTAGAATAGGGATTTTTCAGCCTTGCAATGCGCTTGCCTTCGTGCAGATAACGGGGCATCACCGTTGAGAGATATGGTCTTAATAGTGGAGTCCTACGGGGATTTTCCTACGGCTTAACCACTATTGAGATATTAGAAGCTTGACAAGAGCCGGTGTTGTTTTGGTATTGAATGAACCTCTCTTCTATTCCTTGCAATTAATGGTATTCGAGCCACAGGTATAGTAGCTTGAGTGCTTTCTCTAAAGGGGTAAAGAGGAGTAGCAACTAGGGCTTGAAGTGTCGAAGTATACCTAAACAATTTACACCTAAAAGTTGTTAGAATGGCTGACAATAGTAAAGAGAGTGAAATGAATGTTGATAACTTTGATTTTGCTAATGAGCAGGCTACTAATGATGCCCCTTGTTTCTAGGCTTCAACAAGCCATGGGAAATCCAACCCTCCAAAGTGAAGTGCAATGGCAGCTTCGTGCTCATGGGATTCTCCAAACTCCCCACCATGACGAGAAAGTACCTAGGAAGCCTCCTTGTGAGACTTCCAAAAGAGGCCTCTCTCCGATTCGGGAAGAAGAAGAGGATCCGTACAAAGGGATCAGAAATTTGCTTCTTGATGACACATCTCCTTCTCAAAGGAGAACCCAAGAGCCTCCACCAAAGAAACGAGAAAGAAGTGAGTCTCCTGCCACCTCAACAGAGATGGCTCCGTGAAGACGGCGGGCTAAACGCTCTCCATCACCACGAAAACGGAGAAGAACATTGCACACTTCTCCACACCATAATTCAAAGAGGGATGACAAAAAGCAAGAGAAGAAAAAGGCGAGAAAGAGGACACCCTCTTCTCCATCTTCTTCATCCTCATCCTCTTATGAAAGTGATGGTGCAGACAAAGAAGATCAAGGAAAGAAAAAGGCGAGAAAGAGGTCACCCTCTTCTCCATCTTCCTCAAATTCTTCATCCTCTAAAGAAAGCGACGGTGCACTGTTTTGAACCATCAAAAAGAAGAGGCCATAGGAAATCCTATGCCGCATGGAAGAGATCGTCCAAGCTCAGAAGTTCAAAGAGGGAGGAAAGAGCATCTCTTTTCTTACCTACGATGGCACCTTTGGTGCTACGGACAAAGTCTTGGCCTTTATCCAACAATTTGCTGCTGCGTTTGGAGATGAGGGCTTCACGGAGTTCTCTAAGCTACGCCATGTAGCTATGCACTTTCAAAATTCCGCCAGGCAATGGTGGTCTAGCCTACGGACCAACGGTGAAGCTCCACGAACATGGAAAGCTTTAAGAGCTTCCATTATGAAGCAATTTTTGGCCACCGATGCCAAAGACAAAGTACTCACCGAATGGTGAAGCCTGAAGCTCCCTCCCTACGAATCCATTCACAAATATGTAGACAAGTTCTTTGGGATCTACAACTCAAAGCCACTGTCTTCAAAAATTTGGATTTTGGAGAGCAAAAGCAACAATTTTGTGCGGGCTTAACTGAAGAAATGGCGGAGTATGTCAACTCCCAAAGGCCACACACCATATCGGCGGTTATACACCATACTGTGGTGGCTTCTCGAATCAATTTCCTTACAGGGGCTAAAAGAAATTCTAAGCCCACAGAAAAGAAGGGTTCCAATGAGCCTAAGGGGAACGACAATGTCCAAAAGTCTCCTAAGGGAAATTCCAACAAAGCTAAGGAGAAGGGAGTTTACAAAGGCAAAAACAAACTCTCTCCTGAAGAGCTTGAGTGTTGTCACAATGATAACTGTTGTTTCAAGTGCAGCGAGCAAGGGCATGTGTGCCATGCTTGTCCCCAAAAGAACACCCTCCATGAGCCTCCTAGAGCTACCTTGGTTGAAATCCAAGAGGAAGAAACTCACCACAAAGGATCTCCTCTATGCCATGCTTGGGGAAAGGTAAGAGAACATAATGCTTTTATTCTTTTTCACCCTGGTTCTACTCACAATTTCATATCCACAGAGTTGGCCACCAAGCTAGGCATACAAGCTTATGAGATGGGAGATGTCCTACCCGCAGATGGTGCTTTCAAGGGGCAAGAAGCTTCACTCACTCCCTTAATCGGGAAATTGAGGCTCCATGTCCAAAGCTATGTGGACAAAGAGGACTTCTTTATCTCTCCTCTCAAGCATGAGGATGTAATCCTAGGGGCACCATGGTTGATCTCATGGCTGCCAATGTTAAATTCCTTGAAAGGAAAATCTACTTTAGGTTCAGGGAAAAAGAAATGTACATAGATGCTAAGCAAATGGGTAACACCATACCCATTGTACATACGCAAGCTTTCAATAAGTCAATAAAGAGCTCTATTTCCGTGTACATGATTTTGGGTAAAGATTCTCAAAATGAACCTAATGTTTCAGCAAAAGAAAATATACTCAATCACAAGGAATTATAGTTATCCAATTCTCTCAAGGGGTTTCAAGATGTCTTTATTGACGACATCCCTTGTGAGCTACCTCGTAAACGAGGCAATGATGACCATGCAATTGAACTTCTTCGAGGAAGTTCACCGTCTAATAAATCTCCTTATAGAGTTTCTCAAGCTCAACAAGAGGAGATTATGCGGCAAGTGCATGAGTTAGTTGAGAAGGGTATGGTTAGGCCTAGCTCATCTCCATTTTGTTCTCATGTGCTATTAGTGAAAAAGAAAGACGGCACATATTGTATGTGTGTCGACTATAGAGCACTAAATAGGATCATTATCAAGAATAGGTTTCCCGTTCCACGGGTAGAAGACCTATTTGATAAGCTACAAGGGTCCACCTACTTCAGTAGGATTGACCTGAAAAGTGGCTATCATCAAATAAGGATAGTTGATCAAGACATTGTAAAGACCGCATTTTGCACTATGTTTGGTCTTTACAAATATAGTGTCATGCCTTTTGGCTTGACCAATGCACCAGCCACATTCAACCGCTTGATGGAGAAGCTATTTAGGCCTCACCGAACCTTTACTGGAGTGTTCATCATCATCTACTCTAATTCATTAGACGAACACAAGCAACACCTCCAGGTAATATTTCATGTCTTAAGAGAGAATAAACTGTATGTTAATCAAAAGAAATTGAATTTTTATTGCAAGAGATTTAGTATTTAGGTCACATTATCTCTCAAGATGGCATCCAAATGGATCCATCAAAGTTAGAGGTAATAAAAGGATGGCTTAAACCAAGGAATCTTCATGAACTAAGAAGCTGTATAGGTATGTGTGCATACTATAGATGATTCATAGAAAAGTTCTCACAAATCGCAGGACCATTACATGACCTAAAAAAGAAATTTTTTAGGTATACATGGTCTACCAAGGAGAACAATGCTTTCAAAAATCTTAAAGAAAAGCTTATCTCTCAATCTGTGCTTACACTTCCGGATCTCTCAAAGCCTAATGAGGTCTAGTGTGACGCTTGTGGTGATTGCCTTGGAGCTGTTTTGCTCCAAGAAGGGCACGCCATAGCCTATGAAAGTCAAAGGCTCGACCCTGTTAAGCAAGATCTAGGCATATATGAAAAGGAACTCCTCGCAGTTCTACACGCCTTAGACTCATGGAAGCACTATTTATTGGGGACTCCTTTCATTCTACGAACCAATCACCAAAGTTTTAAGTACTTCATGACGCAGACCAAGCTCTCCAACAAACAAATGAGGTGGGTGAATTTCCTTTCGCAATTTCAATTTTATATTGCTCACATTGCTGGGAAGCATAATCAAGTAGCCGATGCACTCTCAAGACGGCCGAGAGTGAAAGCGGTTTCCATAGCAACTCACAATGATCTATCTTCTATGATAGATGAGTATGCTATTGATCCAATTTTAGAGATGTGATTTCAGCCCTTGCATTAGGAAAGAAAGAGGAACCCTTTACTTTAAAATATGGTTATCTTCTCTGTGGCAATAGACTATGCGTTACTAACTCATTACGTGAGAAAGTAATGTATGAATGTCATGCTCCTCCTTATGCGGGGCATAGAGGGATTCAGTCTTCCCTAAAAGGGATTGAAACATATTTCTATTGGCCTACCATGAAAGCAAACATACAAGAGTATGTTTCTAAATGTATGGTATGCCAAAAGTCAAAGTTTGATAGAGCGAAGCAACTTGGATTGCTTCAACCTTTGCCAATCCCTAATTCACCATGGGAGAGCATATCCATGGATTTTATCTTTGAATTTCCTAAGTCTATCCATGGTAATACGGGAATATGGACGATAGTAGATAGGTTCAGTAAACAAGCTCATTTTATACCTGTCAAAAAGATTATTAAAGCCCATCAAATGGTAACCCTCTTCATTTCACAAATCTTCAAGTACCATGGCTTGCCAATGTCCATAGTGTCGGATAGAGATCCTAGAATGACCAATAATTTTTGGAAGGGTGTCTTTGAGAATTTAGGGACAAGGCTACAGTTCTCTTCGGCCTATCACCCGCAAACGGATGGCCAAAGTGAAATAGCTAACCTAACAATTCTTGATCTACTAAAAGCCTATGTAACGGAAGTAGATCAAAGATCTAAATGGAAGAAGTACTTACTCTTAGTGGAGCATGCCTACAATAACACCGTACATACTTCCATGAGAAAAGCACCTTTTGAGGTAATTGAGGGAAGATAAAAAATTCCCCTGCTACTTAAAGTATACAGGAAGATCTTTGCTGCAGATGAGTATAGCCAAGACCTACAAGAATCTTTCCAAAAGATAAAGGATGCTATCTCTATATCACAGCAAAGGCAAAAGGCTGCTGCTGATAAGCACAAACGAGCCCAAGCCTTTAAAGAAAATGATTGGGTTTTACTTAATTTCCCAAGGCTTGATTAAGGCACACGACGGGAAAGAATCCTACGGGACACCAAAAGTACTATGCTAAGCTAGCAAAAAGGTACTATGGTCCCTTCCAGATTAGGCCAATCAATGAGATGACCTATCAACTCAAGTTGCCCAGCCATTGGCTCATACAAAATGCTTTCTATGTGAGCCTACTAAAGCTTTACAAAGGAGAGCCGCATCAAGAACCAACTATTGAAGAACCACCGGAGATCGAGGACCAAGAAGAGGTGTTGCAGCCCGAGTCCATTCTCCGACATGAAGACAAGGTACTAAGAGGCAGTAAGACTATCCGACGATACCTTATTAAGTTTAATAATTATCCTTTTGAAGATACTAGATGGATGTAAGGCATACAGCTAAAGGATAACCCAAACCTTGTCAATGCTTACAATGCTTCCCTAGAGTAAGCAAATGTACAAATGTTTAAAATGAACAAAATTTTTGTCTTATAAGACTCGTTTTCTTTATTGTGCACAAATGTGAGGTAGTATGCATGCTTAGATCAAGTTGCGGAGATGACGTCTCCCAAACACCAAGTAGAGCTTGTCACTCTACTATGGAAGACTGATAGGACTAATGTGCAGACATGCTTGTGGCAGCTTAGGCTCTCAAGCGCCAAATGGACTAGTCATCCATTCTGGAACGATGTCGTAGGGTAACATAGGGATTCTCCACCCGCTAGAAAAAGGACTAATGAATATGCTTTATCCTCTCTACCCCATAGTCGAGGATGACTATGATTTCAACAGAGAGGTAATGTCATAATAACTAATATCTAATTCTCCTAAATGATTTTCTCATGTTAAACTGATCATTTGATATGGGGATGTGCCAAGGGAGAAAAAGCTAGAATATTGGTTAAGCTGGCAGACCGGCCACAGTAGGGATCCAAAAGAGGCAAAATAGGGATCCAAAGGAGGGGTCATCTGTAAAAGAGCAATGTGCAAAAATGGGCTTAAAAGACCCTAAGGTTCATCCCATTAAGACTTCCAAAATGCTAAGGTTCCAAAATTCAAAGGTTGTGTCCAAAGGTCAATCACTAGGAAAATTGGATGCTTAGTGTGTGTGCCAAAAAGTCTTCAAAGAGTCCTACTCAGGAGGGGGCGAGCCCTGGAAGTAGGGGATGAGAGAGAAACATACACACACACACTCACAAGCTTCCTTTACACAAGGGAAAAGAGGGACACATGTCAACTCCCTAGCCCAGATGCCCACAAGGTCTGCTCAAATCCTATCGGATGGCCATGGAAGTGGACCAATGAGTATTAGGCTAGAGTAAATCTAGTTCACTATTGGAAGAAAAGTGGACTATTGGACAGTCTCCCAAGGGGTCCAATGAGCATTTAGCAGCCCAATGGATTTCCTGATTCCTATTGACCAGGAGACAAAGGGGTGCAATGAGAGTTTAGTTGCATTAATTAATTACCTAAAGCTCTCACAAAAGGGGAAAGGAGGACACATGTCAGAAGGCTATCACTTATGCTCTTGAAATTCCATTGGCTAAGCGTGGAGAGGTCCAATAACATTTTTGCATACACACTCACACTAGTCCTCCATGTATGGAGTAAGAAGACTCTCTCTCTCTCCTTCTCAAGCTTTAATGGAAAGCTTATCACCTACTCCAAGCTTGTGAGAAGGGAGGCCTACACCAACAACTCTTGGATTTGTGATGCAAATCCAACCAAGAGCCAAGCTCAGTGCATGCTCATCTCCTCTACCATGCTAATGACTAAGCTAAGCTCTGCTAATATGAGTGATTATGTGAGGAGATGTACATCTTTCTCGTAAGACTACTCCTTCCTCTCAATTTACTCTCATACCCCGCTAGCTCTCACCATCTTTGAAGGCGTGTGAGGTCTTGGGTCTGAGACCGTGAGGGAATCGATGTTGTGTTTGATAAGTGTTTTGCTTAGTGCTTCAAGTTTCCATCTTCATTGCATTAGCTAGTATTGAAGGAACACGAAAAATTGTATTGTAAAATGTCTCTCTTGAAGGGAGAAACCATAATACAAAACCTTTTGGAGGGGGGACCGGATCCATGTAAATCGGGTCCTCAACTATTGTCAATAGCTTAATTTCCCTCTCTTTTGAAGTATTCTTCATGCTATCTAACTAGGTGTTATGCTTTTTGTTGCTCTCTCCACCCAAGAACTCTTGTTATTCTCATTAGGAATCTATTCTAATGAAATGGTCACTATGTTCTTGTTATTTTCCGCTACACACAAGTTACTAGGCCATTAAATGTTACAGATTAGATTAAGAATGCTTCTCTAATTACAATGGATTAGCACTAGCCTTTTAAGCATGGGCATTAAGCTCAAGGCTAGGCCATCCATAGAGTGAACACTCAAGAGAGAGAGAGCTCTCAAAAGTGGATCCTCAAGAGTGGATACTCAAGAATGAAGCCTCCTTGCATAAAGGCTTCCTTATAAAGGCTTGCACCACAATCCCTTCTAGTATGGGTTTAAGTTTGAGCCCTCTAGCTAGCATATACAACTTTAGAACTCCTAATCAGCCCAAGACCTTATACAAATGTGGATAGGAATTATTATGCACATCCATAGCATATCTCTTGCTTGATGCATAATCGGTGTAGCATGTGTTAGCCGCTGCTAACATTGCATTCTTCAAAGTGCGGAAATGTTGTTCTCTTCCTCCCAAATTTGGTTCTAGGTTCCACATATATTTTTCTTTTGGATTCACCTACATCAAGTGATCCACTTACACAAGTAGAGATTTTTGGAGAGTTATGATAGTTATCCATGGTTTATATGTTCTCCCTTCAAAGGAAGATGTGGATCCATCTTGGGAGTCTGGTTTCAAGACTAATTCCTTACAATTGTAGTGATTCCATGTGCATCAGCCAAGATTGGCAGTCTATTTGGTGGCTTCCTATAGCACCTTGTTCCTCTCTTACAAAGATTGGGTGCAAGGTCTATTGATCTTGCCGTATTAGCTATAGTCTCAATATTGATGTGTGTTCCTTTTTTTGTTGAATATATGTTCCCAATTCTCTCTAAGAGTGGGGTGATACTCTCTCAAGTTGCAATGCAGACAAATGAATATCAATTTTAGTTTCACTCTCAGTTCCTTCAGATACAGTTAACAGTTTGCAATTTCACTCTGGAGATGTGTTTGGACGAAGTTCCTTCATATAGAGTTTGCAGTTCATCATTGTATATGGTGGTTGGTGTAGGTTCTTTAGTTCTTCATCATTAAACTAGCATGTGGTATATGACCAGAGGTGTAGGTTTTCGATTGTTTCCTCAAGGAGCACTTTAGAGTTGGAAAATGATTTACATACCAATAGGTTATGCCTTTACCCTTAGTTTTAATGCATTATCTTGGAGCGACCAAGAGCATTCTCTTTTGCAGATGTTGGTAGTGGGACTTGTGAATCGGTTGAGTTGAGGGGATTCTTGACAAAGCTGGTCAGTAGACAACATTGTTACTTCCCGAACATCTTTCGGGGGTAGCGGTTGGATGGTATACTGGCCAAGTTGACCTCGAAGTTCTATAGAAAATATCCTTGTTCACAAAACCCTCTCATTTAAAGTTGCATATTTCTCATTCTAGCTTCCTTGTCTGTGTTCCTTTCAAGGAGCTGAGAGGGGGTGTTAGAGTTCAGGCACCTCTCTGGATTCGTCAGGTCGGTCCCAATTTCTCCCAAGGACAGGTGTTACAGATAGAGGGTTGTAATGTGGTTGTGCCTAGCCACTATGAGGTCTCATATCATGTTGTGTTAGCCTTGGGTTTTTGCTTGGTTCCATGGCCACATTGGCATTTGTAGTCTCTCCTATTTTTTCCCATGAGCCCTATGGTCATCATGTGCCCTCTCATGAGTTCCTCATATTTCTTCCCCTTTGTTTCAAAGTCGTGGAGGTCTAGGATTGGGCAAATTGAGATTACGCCTACATATCTCGGGGGGTTCACTATGTGTAAAACTACCATATCACGTGCGTTCAAGACATGTTTGTAAAACCCCTTATCTGTAAATTTTGTTAGGAATATAATGTACCCTTTTTTTAAAAATCTGTAAGTTTTTTCAAATTTGAAAAAAAATGTATATATATTTCTGTACGTTTCAAGAACTTCAAATACCCTTTTGTTGAACTCACGTGATACGTTACATTATTCTTAGGTGACCTCCCTGGGCTACATATGCATGGGTTTTGGAAGGGAAGAAAGGGGGTGCGGGGGTTGAGAGTTTTGGCTTCTCAAGTGAACTGCCCAACGTGATCCCACTATTTATTTTGGCTTTTAGGTATTTATTTTAGTTATTTGTCAAAGTCTAGGTAGGGAAATTTACTAAGGTTGGTATATATGCAACCCCTTGCCTCCATTGTATTATACATTCAGTTATTCATTGCCAAGGTTGATTGGTTCAGGAGACTCTCTCTCTCTCTCTCTCTCTCTCTCTCTCTCTCTCTCTCTCTCTCCCCCCCCCTTCTCCTTGTTCTCTACGCTTTCGCATCGTCCACTTTGACATTGTATCAGAGTCGTGTTCTTGAAGAGATTTGGAGGTAGAACTGCACAGAGAAGAATTTTTGAAGATCACCTTGTCGCCGGCAACCTGCTCTCTTGGTGTTTCAAAACGTTGCTGCCAGCGGCACCGATGATCCCTACCGCCTGCGTTTTAAAACGCTGCCTTTCTCCCTCATTGCCAACAACCCTCCCTCTCTCTCCACTCTTGATCCGACCCATTAAGGCTCCTTGTTGCTAGCACTTTCAACTGCTGCAAGTGGACTTTCTTGTGGAGTTGAAGTTGTAAGAGGGGAACTGAACTGCCTACTTGTTCGATTTTGGAAGGAACGCAAACGGCTTGCAAGGGGCACTACAAGAGTAAAATTTACGGGAGCATTGTTTTTTTGAACCACTTGCAGATTTTGCGGCTTGGTTAGTGCGGCCACCCTTGGAGTGCAAGAAGGATCACCAAATTTCTAGATCTTGCAAATTCAACATGGTCCCCCCTTGCTCGAGCGCCAGCGACAATCAAAACGGCAATAACTACGCTCATTGGAATTTGATCATGCGACTCTGGTTCTCACATAATAGCTTATGGGATATTGTCGACAACTTGGAGCCCCGTCCCATGAGGGATACCAACAACAGGTACACTCGCCTTCAAAATGATGAATATCTCAAATCGTGTGTCGATTGGGATGCAGCTAATACGAAGGCAATGTCGGCCATTGCCGAATCTCTTACAAAGGACATTTCTCTAGCCATTCAGATTTTGAAGACTGCCAACAATTTGTGGTTCAATCTCGTCGGAATGTTTGATTAGGATTCAATGATGCAAGCACTCACCCTTCTTGGATGGCATCCAATTTCCACGAGGGGGTTCCATGCAAACATTTCTAATGAAGGCTAAATTTATTCATGATCAACTATCGGCTATGAAAAGTGCATTAACAAGTACTTAGTTAGCTGCTTTGGTTCTCACGGAGTTGTCTGAGGTGTATGAAACGGTGTCTAGGACACTTTGACTACAAATCATGAACGAAAAGATGGAATTTGATGGTCTCATCTCTTTTTTCATTGAGGAGGAAGCCCTATTGATAACTCAAGGCAAAATTCAGATTTTTTAGATAGGTGGGGAAGCACTTGCTGCTTCGGATTCCAAAAAGAAGATCAAGAATCATTGTTACAATTGTGGAAAGCGTGGTCATTTGGACGAGGATTGCAGATCCAAAGGCAAAGACAGAGATTTTACAAAGGACAAAGGTAAAAGCAAGCATCAAGAGGAAAGCAGTGATAGTGACTTAGGGAAGAACAACAAAGCGGTTGCTCGTGTAGTGGAGTCTACACTAGCAAGGACTCATGCCCTCTAGTCACATGGAGACCAGTGCCACCACCAGCTTCAGCCAGAGAGAGGCTTGTGAGTGGAAAAGAGGGGCAAACAATGCTCTGTATAGTTAATTTGGACCCTTATGTTGGAGTTCAAGTTATCGGTATTTGAACCCATGGGTTGGAGTTCAAGGCACATGCATCTGGCAGGGAACCAATCATACGTATCTAAAACACTACGAATGAGTGCACCAATCCATTGTTGTTTGTCAGATCATGGATAGGATGTGTTCCACAGTTCATTATCTTGGAGTAATATTTTTGGATGTAATGTGTTCATAGTTCATGAATGGGGATTCTTCGACGTGGTGTGGTCTACAGTTACATTTTCTAAAAAGGCAATTGATGCTCAAGATGGCATTCTTCTAAGGTACAAAGTTGAGGGTAGCAAATACGAGGTGTATCCAGCAAGAAGTTGTTGCTAGGATGTCCATGGTAGCTGCTTCATCAACTTGGTCTCACAATTTATATCCACTATGAGTTGTGGAGATGGTGCTAAGTTTTGGCATCTCAAGTAAACTACCCAATGTGATCCCACTATTTATTTTGGCTTTTAGGTATTTATTTTACTTATTTGTCAAAGTCTAGGTAGGGCAATTTACTGAGGTTGGTATATATGCAACCCCAACATGCAATAGAGCCCAGAGGGGAGCGTCCTCCCTTGGGTGCCCCAAGGGGGCTTATGGCTTCAGGTTAGCCAACGTTTTGTTGTAGATCATCCTTTTTTTTCTTAACACAATAGTCCAACGTTTTTTCATGGGCAACAGATGTAGTGATTGGAGCCCTCCCTAATGTCTCCTATAATGAAGAGATTGTTTTGGTGTGGACCAAACAAATGGGATACTTGTGACCAAGGGCCCTTATGAAATAGGAACTTCTTGAACCATTATCATGCAAAAATGTCAGCTGCCAATGAGGGGTAATGATGATATCATTCACTAGATGTCATCCTCATGCTCCCCTGCGCGATAGGATTTCATGCCCATTTTCCCTTCTTGAATCAATTTTTTTTTCATATAAAGGTCAAAAGTTGCACGAAGGGGAATAAAATAGGGTACTTGCCAATGGAATGGAAGCACATTAAGATTCCCATCTAATTTAGAAAACACGGGCACGCTATAGTATTGAAAAAAAAGGAGAGTTTGTGTAACATAGGAGTCTCTTTAAGTCCATGTATTTCCAAAACTCTAGTGGATAATGTTTTGACCTACTGAGATGCTTATAAATAGAAACTCTACTAACATAGCTCATATTCTTCACCAAATGTGTAGCCAAGATAAAACTTGACTTGTAATTTCTTTGATATTTTTTCATTAGTAGGGCAAAATGAAAATATGCCCTTCCATAGAGAAGGGTCCTACTTCCAAGTGCATGTCTTCTGAAAGAATAGGGAGCCCTTCAAATCCTAACACTGAACTATAGCTAGCTATTTTCATGAGTCTGCCTTTAAAAGGGCTTGTTTAGAAATGCTCTTCTCTAAGAAGGGGAATAAAATAGGGTACCTGCCAATGAACTGGGACACGTTCAAATTCCCATCTACTTTAGAAAACACGGGCATGCTATAGTATTGAAGAACAAGAGAGTTTATGTAAAATAGGAGTCTCTTTTAGTCTCCATGTGTTTCCAAAACTCTAGTGGAGAATGTTTTGCCCTACGCAAAGGCTTCTAAATAGAAACTCTACTAACATAGTTCACTATCTTTTTATATTATTCACCAAACTTGCAACCAAGATAAAAATTGATTTGCAATTTCTTTGATATTTTGTCATTAGTACGGAAAAATGAAAATGCATCCTTCCATACAGAAGGGTACTACTTCCCAATGCCCATCTTTTGAAAGAATAGGGAGCCCTTTAAATCCTAACACCGAACTATAGTTAGCTATTTGAAGAGGTGACATTTTGCTTCGACTTTACAATGATGTGACTTTTCAATCTCTCACGAGTTTTGATACTCAAGGGATTTTGCACCTCCCCGGTACGAACTTCCACAACAAATTATCTATCACCTTTGTCCCGCTTACATTCTATGGTTCAAGGGCATTGTCTCTCAACAGACATCTCCACATTGTGACAAAAAACATGAGAACAAGTGGTAAAGTTAGTGCAATACTACATAATTCTCCAAGGAGTGATATTGGGTAAAATGTAATGGTTTTACCACACAATTAGATCAAAATACAATGGCATTGAAGGCACACATAGGATAATCTTACAATGCATCAAAAGTATTATACATGCTTGTTTGACCATCACAAATTCCTCAATCATGCTGCCATTTTCAATTGTAAGAAGAAGACAGCAAAAGATTGCATATATAAACAAAATAATTTCATAGAACAACCTTTTCTTCATGCACATATATCAAGTCATGCACATATATCAAGTCGCCTAAAAATTAGGAGGACAAGACTATGGCATATATTTATAGTCATGCACATATATCAAGTCGCCTAAAAATTAGGAGGACAAGACTATGGCATGCCAACAAAAGTGTAAGAATGACTCCATAAAGCACAACTGCATTGAAGGCACACATAGGATAATCTTACAATGCATCAAAAGTATTATACAAGCTTGTTTGATCGACACAAATTCCTCAATCATGCTACTATTTTCAGCTGTAAGAAGAAGACACACGAAGATTGCACATATAGACAAAAGAATTTCATAAAAAAACCTTTTTCTTCACTTACATATATCAGAAGGAAGCTACATAGAATCTGAAAAAAAGGTAAAAGACTAATTCTACAGGCTTATTTGACCATCATAAATTCCTCATCATGCTGCTATTTTCAGTTGTAAGAAGACAAATAGATTGCAGATATCAAGAAATGAATTTTATAGGAAAACCTTTTCTTCAAAGGGAAGCTGCCTCATCGCAGTTGGTGGTAGAGCTGAGCTGCACAATTTTAAAGTAAAGTAAACACAATGATGCCAAAGTAAAGGCAAATGCTTAGCCAAACTCGAGGATCTAAAATTCCCCCGATCCAAAGTTCCAAAGAGGTACAACAAGCTTAAGGAAGTCATGTCCATGAAACTAGGAACAACAAAAACACGAAGGAAAGTAGTACACAATACCGCCTCCCACAGTGACTCCACAATCAGCAGAAAAGATATCATAGGTATATCCTCCATATAGATGTCAATGCCACACACCAACATAGAATCAATAATAAGGCGAAAGGAGCACTAAAAGCATGGGTCGCAAACCTGATTATACGGTGAGTGTAAACACACCCTCCTCCTGGAAAGCTGTATCACACACACACATACTATCACAAACTGCTGACATGTCAAGCCACTGAAGTGTCAATGGTGCAGCAGAAGATGCACCGAAGACAAGAACTCGCTCGTGATTCGGTGGACACCTCGACTCCGATCTAGAACACCTACAATGCCACACACATGAACAAGGCACCTGTGGAGAAGAGGACATCACAGAGAGAGAGAGAGAGAGAGAGAGAGAGAGAGAGAGACCTGGGAAAGGCTCTCCATGCTAATAGCAAGCTACTCATACAAGTGATCAAGGGTGGTCTGCGGCATGCATCCGACATGCCCTAAGGTTCCTTTTAGTTCTTATGGAAGGGAGAACCTTCCGTTCTTAATGGAGAGAGCTATGATCACGAACAAAGTGAGTGGACACTGTGCGTGCAAGTGTATGAGACTGAGAGATAGAGAGAGAAGAGAGAGACGACATTAGAGACGTTGTAAAACCCTCCTCCAAAGGCCCCACTCTCGTTGGCGAGAGTGGTCTACGATTGATTGCACAAACTGGTACAATGATGATGCATGAAACTGATGCAGGTCTGGGCTATGTCGACGATGACGACGGGGATGGCGAGGCCGACTATAGGGCTAAAAACTGAATGGTTTTACCTGGTGTCCAAAAACGCTCAATGCTGAAATCTGCTGCGAATGGAATGCTGAATTTTGGGATTGTTTTTATGCTGCTGAAAAAACGCAGGTTTGGCTGCTAAAGACGCTGATGTCACTGCTGCGTTTTGGGCTGAAAACGCTGCTTTATTTGCTGCGGTCAATGCTGAAAAACGCTGAGAGGACAGCCCTGCTGTGGCGATGGTGAAAAACGCTAGATGCAAAGGGGGGATGCTGTCCGGTATCTACTGAAAAACGCCAAGGCAAAGGGGGGCTGGCGATGATGCAAAATACTAGGGCAAAGGTGGGCTGGCGATGATGCAAAACGCTAGGCATGTGTGAGGGAAATCGCAAAGGGTTTCTTGGAGAGTCTTGCTGAGAGGGGGGGGAACCTGTCACCAATGGCCTACTGTTCTCCTTGCTCATCTGCTGTTTAGTGCAAACCTTGGTTTGCTTACATATTTTCTTACCCAATTTTCCCTACCTACTTTCCAACAAAAGTCACTTAAATTGATAAGTGAAAAATGTCAAAAATAGGTAAAATAGGCTAAATGCACTGGAAAATTCTCCTAACTGATTCTAATGGATTTAGATGGGAATGCTTATGATCATGCTATGTGCAACCAGAGGATATGCATCTATACTAAGTGATTGAGCATTCACGGTTTACGAATAGACTCACAGAAGTGCCAGATCACTTCTAATCTAGATTGACTGGACTGGCGGAACCCTGTTATGCTGTAGCTTGTCCACGGACACATAGGGTTGGATGTGTCACGTGACATCTACCTTTCGGTGTCTTTCTTCAAGTTGATTCCCTTAAGGACCAGCGTGAGCAATATATGTACCATTTGATTGCCATCACATTACAGGAGTATTGTCTGTCCAAGCAACTATCAATTATGCAAGAGCTTATGGACCGCGCAACGGTCGGCTACAAACTTATGAAAGGGAAGCTAGAGTTTACTACCGAAGCAACTGCGGCAAACAATCAGATTTCCTAGCAACAACGACCAAACCTACGGGACTCTAGTGACAGTCAACCACAAAGGCCTCGTTTGACACAACATCAACGAGAAACCCTGGTACAAGAATGTCGATGCTTTGAATGTTTTTCAAATAGGGCATACTCTCAATAAATGTCCCCATAGAGCCTCCACGTCTTCAGAGCAACCTTCCGCTCCGACAGCAGAAAGATCCCCAAGGCCACCTTCGACTAACATAGCTAGACCTGTCATTGAACTTGTACTTGATCTTTATGGCATAAACCTCGAAAGTTCAAATGAATTGTGCACGGCATACGACAAAGTCAACGGCTTGAAAGCCGTTGACTTTAATCCTTGACCCATGCAGTTCCCCAATTCTTCATGCAGATGGATTTTGACTACGATGCACAGGGTGGAGAACTTGAGGCCGAGCTAACCACGGGCCAAACTCAAAAGATGGTTCCCCTTATTGTGCTCTTCTAGTGATCATTCAAGGATTCCATGGAAAAGCCGATTTCTACGTTATGAAGTTGGGCAATCGCGACGTTCTATTTATAAATGTTTGTCAATTAATATTTGCTCTCTTATGATTTTTAATTCTTCATTGTCACACACAGAGTAATGGAGGAAGAACCGAGAGCTCACACCATCGTTTCCTCCTCCTCCTCCTCCTCCATTACCACCACAGCGTGGCTTTGGTGTAGGGAAAACTCTGCTAACCCTCGGCGGAGGCATCCTGTTGCTTATACTGTCACGTGCACAACGCGATCTCCGTTCACTGAGCGGCTCAATTAAGGAAGCAGTGGAGGAGAGCAAAGCTGGTTTGAGCCTTGCCGAAAGAGCAGTTATTTCCATGGAAGAAGGTGTGCAGATTAGCAAGTGTGGTGTAAATCTTGCTGAGCAGGCTGGTACAAAAGGGCTCAAGCTCCACTACAACTGGGTCACTGGTAAGGGGAGCGCTGAAATTAGAGGTGGCTACAAGAAGATTTACCATTTCTGGTAAGCAAAACAACCTTCTATTTTATCTTATTTCAACATCAACAGTTTGACAGAGAGAGAGAGAGAGAGAGAGAGAGAGAGAGAGAGAGAGAGAGAGATGAAAACGAATTGAAATGTATATTAACGTCCTTTAAAGGCCATAAAAGAGTCACATCAGATACATGGTCGGAATAGAAAGAAGAAACTAAGTAGAAATACTACTGTAAAAGGAGAGCTTAAGAGGTATATTTGCAAAAGGTGGGTGTGTACCTCAGAGAACCACAGTAACTGTAAAACACCATGTTGAAACGTGAAATGGCCAAAACGGTTGAAACGTTTCAGTCACTAGGTGAAATTCCCGTAGGCGAAATGGGCTAAAAATTGGGTTTAGAAAAAAAAACTTAGTCCTAAGGTCGTTTGGGTAATTTACACTGCCCCTGCGACCAGGAGGCTTCGCACGCATCAATTTTAGCTGCCAGCAGTGCCGACTTTCATGTCCCCAGCCCCTAGCAAGGGGTCACCACCCAGACATAATACTCTCTCTCTCTCTCTCTCTCTCTCTCTCTCTCTCTCGTCTCTTTGAATTAACATTTTGCCCATTTTTTAAGAATTGTGGGGTTTTCTGGCTCGGTAGGGCAATTTCGCTATTTCTCTATATATGTAGACCCACCAACGTTTATCTCTCTCTCTCTCTCTCTCTCTCTCTCTCGCACGCATCAATTTTAGCTGCCAACAGTGCCGACTCTCATGTCCCCAGCCCCTAGCAAGGCGTCACCACCCAGACATAATACTCTCTCTCTCTCTCTCTCTCTCTCTCTCTCTCTCTCTCTTTGAATTAACTCTCTCCACCCACATTCAATAGACATTAATTCAAAGAGACGAGAGAGAAACTCTCCACCCACATTCAATAGACATTTGAATTAACTCTCTCCACCCACATTCAATAGACATTAATTCAAAGAGACGAGAGAGAAACTCTCCACCCACATTCAATAGACATTAATTGAGAGAGAGAGAGAGAGTGAGAGAGTGCTAAATTGGCAGTTGGCTATGCCTAGGTAAGCCTAAAGCGTGAATTACCCTGTATATGTGTTAGTTGAATTTGATGTGAGTATATGAAATTTTTTGATTCAAGAATTAACTTGTGAATTTATTGACTCATGAATGGTTGAAATGCGTTCCGCTGTGTATACCCTATCATGTCTACACATAATACTTTATTAGCATTTTGCCCATTTTTTAAGAATTGTGGGGTTTTCTGGCTTGGTAGGGCAATTTCGCTATTTCTCTATATATGTAGACCCACCAACGTTTATCTCTCTCCTCTCCCTTGGCACTCTGTGGCCCTAGGTCCATAGGGTGCCAACATAAAGGTTCTATAAGGGCACTTAGGCCACCATATGGACTTGGAGGCATAGGGTGTCTCGTTAGATTAGATTGATCTCTATTTTAATGAGAGATCCTATGGCCCTAGAGTCACACGGCTGCCATGGTCCCCATGTAGGTGCCTTTGAGTGGCCTAAATGCTCCTTTAGAGCCTCTACATGCCCCTGTGCACTAAGGGTCCATAGGGTATCCTCTAATCTAATGAGAGTTCGTGTGGATTTATGGCTATAAACTTTAAAGCAACCATGGTGCCCATGTAGATGCCCTTGAGTGGCCTAAATGCCCCTCTGGAGCTTTTATATTGGCTCATTTTCAGCCATCAACATCTCTCTCTCTCTCTCTCTCTCTCTCTCTCTCTCTCTCTCTCTCTCAATTTTTGCTAGCGATACCTTTCTGTCTCTCGAGCGTTCCTCTTTCTCTCCGTGTTGAGCCACTACGTGCATGCGGGTAGTTCGAGATTGCTCCCACTCCCTGTGCCCGTTCGGTGGGGGATACACGATAGGAGCTCGTTTACGAGGAGATCTATCCATTGGCTGCTTGGTCTCGAGAGGAGGTGTCACAAACCTGTGACATGGCTGCCTAGTACACACACACACACTCTCTGGCAATCGCGGGCTGGAAATGCTGACGTGGCGTTGCAGTACGGACAGGCCCGCAATTCGCGAAAATGATGCCACGTGGCAGTTGTACGGATGTCCGCAAATCGCGGAAGTTGGCGCAGCTTTTGGGCATTGCTTTATTCTACGCAAATTGAGAGTTAGAGAGAGAGAGATTTTGTTTAAACAGCTTTGCTTTTATTGTGCCAAGTATGGCTTGAGAGAGAAAAGGAAAGCTCTTGCTTTAGTTTTTACAGGGCTTTCGATTTTCAGCTTTTGGGATCTGCTTTTAGCATCCCTTGTAATCTTTAAATATGTGAACAGGCCTCTTACAACTCAAAGCATCTGGACGCAGAGTCTGAGAGGAGCGCATGCCTGCACTCGTACTTTGAACACAGATTAATACAAAAAGAAATACCGAAAGGGGCTCCACTCTTTGGGGCCAATATCTCTAGGCACGGAACTCCGCCGAGCAAGTGTCGAATCAAGTGTGAACTGTGAACTGTTTTGAAGTGATTATTTGTGGTGTCGCAGTAGATTCTCGACTTGGAGTGTCCAAGTCTGTTACAATGGTATTAGAGCGCGGCCGATTTCTCTTCTATGTGAAATCCGATCCTTTTTACGCGGCACCTATGGCTTCAGACAAAGATCCGTCGACTTCCTCTGCATCCGGAGATGCGGGAAGAGATCACAACGAGGATTCACGCGAGGAGTATGTCCCCCCTCGGCCTACTCAGGTGGAGGTCGAAGAGATGAAGCGTCAACGATTGATCGGTGACGCAACAAAGATGATGCTAAATTTTGCAAAGGACCCGCAATTTGCGAAATTTATGAGCCAGACCTCCTTCGACGAGGTGCATACACAGTGGCGGCAGACCACAGAACCACCCAAATCGGCACTGAAGAAACCTCCTACTCCCAGGATGTACAGAGAGCAAGAATTAGAAGAGGTGGTTGATACACGAATTGCTCAGCTTTTTGACGTGATGCCCATGTGGATGCCCTTGAGTGGCCTAAATGCCCCTCTGGAGCGTTTATATTGGCTCATTTTCAGCCATCAACATCTCTCTCTCTCTCTCTCTCTCTCTCTCTCTCTCTCTCTCTCTCTCTCTCTCTCTCTCTCTCTCTCTCTCTCTCAGTTTTTGTTAACGATACCTTTTTGTCTCTCGAGCGGTCCTCTTTCCATCCGTGTTGAGCCACTACGTGCGGGCACTTGGAGATTGCTACCCGTGCTCGTTCGGTGGGTGATACGAGATAAGAGTTAGTTTGAGGAGATCTGTGCATTGGCTGCTTGGTCTCGAGAGGTGTCACAAACCTGTGACGTGGCTGCCTAGTATACACACACACTCTCTGGCAATGGCGGGCTAGAAATGCTGACGTGGCGTTGCAGTACGGGCAGGCCCGCAATTCGCAAAAATGATGCCACGTGGCAGTTGTACGGATGTCTGCAAATCGCGAAAGTTGGCGCAGCTTTTGGGCATTGCTTTATTCTACGCAAATTGTGAGTTAGAGAGAGAGAGCTTTTGTTTAAACAGCTTTGCTTTTATTGTGCCAAGTATGGCTTGAGAGAGAAAAGGAAAGCTCGTGCTTTAGTTTTTACAGGGCTTTCAATTTTCAGCTTTTGGGCTTTGCTTTTTGCATCCCTTGTAATCTTTAAATATGTGAGCAGGCCTCTTACAACTCAGATCATCTGGACGCAGAGTCTGAGAGGAGCGCCTGCTTGCACTCGTACTTTGAACACAGATTACTAGAAAAGAAATACCAAAAGGGGCGCCAGTCTTTGGGGCCAATATCTCTAGGCACGGAACTCCGCCGGGCCAGTGTCGAATCAATTGTGAACTGTGAACTGTTTTGAAGTGATTATTTATGGTTTCACATAAGGTTCTCGACTTGAAGTGTCCAAGTTTGTTACAATGGTATCAGAGCTCGGCCGATTTCTCTTCTACGAGAAATCCGATCCATTTTACACGGCACTTATGGCTTCATACAAAGATCAGTCGACTTCCTCTGCATCCGGAGATGCGGGAAGAGATCACAACGAGGATTCACACGAGGAGTACGGCCCCCCTCGGCCTACTCAGGAGGAGCTCGAAGAGATGAACCGTCAACGATTGATCGGTGACGCAACAAAGATGATGCTAAATTTTGCAAAGGACCCGCAATTTGCGAAATTTATGAGCCAGACCTCCTTCGAGGAGGTGCATACACAATGGCGGCAGACCACAGAACCACCCAAATCCTCACTGAAGAAACCTCCTACTCTCAGGATGTACAGAGAGCAAGAATTAGAAGAGGTGGTTGATACACGAATTGCTCAGCTTTTTGACATGATGCCCATGTGGATGCCCTTGAGTGGCCTCAATGCCCTCTGGAGGTTTTATATTGGCTCATTTTCAGCCATCAACATCTCTCTCTCTCTCTCTCTCTCTCTCTCTCTCTCTCTCTCTCTCTCTCTCTCTCTCTCTCTCTCTCTCTCTCTCTCTCTCTCTCTCTCTCTCAGTTTTGTTAACGATACCTTTTTGTCTCTCGAGCGCACCTCTCTCCCTCTGTGTTGAGCCACTACGTGCATGCGGGCACTTGGAGATTGCTCCCCGTGCCCGTTCAGTGGGTGATACGTGATAAGAGTTCGTTAGAGGAGATCTGTCCATTGGCTGCTTGGTCTCGAGAGGAGGTGTCACAAACCTGTGACGTGGCTACCTAGTACACACACGCACACTCTCTGGCAATGGCGGGCTGGAAATACTGACGTGACGTTGCAGTACGGACAGGGGCCAATTCGCAAAAATGATGCCACGACGGTAGCTGTATAAACGCCTGCAAATTGCGGAAGCAGGCGCAGCTTTTGGGCATTGCTTTATTCTACGCCAATTGAGAGTTAGAGAGAGAGAGAGAGAGAGAGAGAGAGAGAGAGAGAGAGAGAGAGAGAGAGAGAGAGAGAGAGAGAGAGAGAGAGAGAGAGAGAGAGAGAGAGAGAGAGAGAGAGAGAGAGAGAGATTTTGTTTATACAGCTTTGCTTTTATTGTGCCAAGTATGGCTTGAGAGAGAAAAGGAAAGCTCTTGCTTTAGTTTTTACAGGGCTTTCGATTTTCAGCTTTTGGGCTCTGCTTTTAGCATCCCTTGTAATCTTTAAATATGTGAGCAGGCCCCTTACAACTCAGAGCATCTGGACGCAGAGACTGAGAGGTGCGCCTGCCTGCACTCGTACTTTGAACACAGATAATACAAAAAGAAATACCGAAAGGGGCTCCAGTCTTTGGGGCCAATATCTCTAGGCACGGAACTCCGCCGGGCCAGTGTCGAATCAATTGTGAACTGTGAACTGTTTTGAAGTGATTATTTGTCGTGTCGTAGTAGATTCTCGACTTGGAGTGTCCAAGTCTGTTACAATGGTATCAGAGCGCGGCCGATTTCTCTTCTACGAGAAATCCGATCCTTTTTACGCGGCACCTATGGCTTCAGACAAAGATCAGTCGACTTCCTTTGCATCCGGAGATGCGGGAAGAGATCACAACAAGGATTCACGCGAGGAGTACAGCCCCCCTCGGCCTACTCAGGCGGAGCTCGAAGAGATGAAGCGTCAACGATTGATCGGTGACACAACAAAGATGATCCTAAATTTTGCAAAGGACCCGCAATTTGCAAAATTTATGAGCCAGACCTCCTTCGAGGAGGTGCATACATAGTGGTGGCAGACCACAGAAGCACCCAAATCCTCACTGAAGAAACCTCCTACTCCCAGGATGTACAGAGAGCAAGAATTAGAAGAGGTGGTTGATACACGAATTGCTCAGCTTTTTGACGTGATGCCCATGTGGATGCCCTTGAGTGGCCTCAATGCCCCTCTGGAGGTTTTATATTGGCTCATTTTCAGCCATCAACATCTCTCTCTCTCTCTCTCTCTCTCTCTCTCTCTCTCTCTCTCTCTCTCTCTCTCTCTCTCTCTCTCTCAGTTTTTGTTAACGATACCTTTTTGTCTCTCGAGCGCTCCTCTTTCCCTCCGTGTTGAGCCACTACGTGCATGCGGGCACTTGGAGATTGCTCCCCGTGCCCGTTCGGTGGGTGATACGTGATAAGAGTTCGTTTGAGGAGATCTCTCCATTGGCTGCTTGGTCTCGAGAGGAGGTGTCACAAACCTGTGACGTGGCTGCCCAGTACACACACACTCTCTGGTAATGGCGGGCTGGAAATACTGACGTGACATTGCAGTACGGACAGGGGCGCAATTCGCAGAAATGATGCCACGACGGTAGCTGTATAAATGCGTGCAAATTGCGGAAGCAGGCGCAGCTTTTGGGCATTGCTTTATTCTACGCCAATTGAGAGCTAGAGAGAGAGAGAGATTTTGTTTAAAAAGCTTTGCTTTTATTGTGCCAAGTATGGCTTGAGAGAGAAAAGGAATGCTCTTGCTTTATATTTTACAGGGCTTTTGATTTTCAACTTTTGGGCTCTGCTTTTAGCATCCCTTGTAATCTTTAAATATGTGAGCATGCCTCTCAAAGCTCAGATCATCTGGACGCAAAGTCTGAGAGTGAGCGCCTGCTTGCACTCTTGTACTTTGAACACAGATTAATACAAAAAGATATACCGAAAGGGGCGCCAGTCTTTGGGGCCAATATCTCTGGCACGGAACCTCGCCGGGCCAGTGTCGAATCAATTGTGAACTGTGAATTGTTTTGAAGTGATTATTTGTGGTGTCGCAGTAGATTCTCGACTTGGAGTGTCCAAGTCTGTTACAGTGGTATCCGAGCGCGGCCAATTTCTCTGCTACGGGAAATCCGATCCTTTTTACGCGGCACCTATGGCTTCACACAAAGATCAGTCGACTTCCTCTGCATCCGAAGATGCTAGAAGAGGTCACAACGAGGATTCACACGAGGAGTACGGCCCGCCTCCGCCTACTGAGGTGGAGCTCCAAGAGATGAAGTGTCAACGATTGATCGGCGAAGCAACAAAGATGATGCTAAATTTTGCAAAGGACCCGCAATTTGCGAAATTTAAGAGCTAGACCTCCTTCAACGAGGTGCATGGCGGTAGACCACAGAATGACCCAAATCGGCACTGAAGAAACTCCTACTCCCAGGATGTACAGAGAGCAAGAATTAGAAGAGGTAGTTGATACACGAATTGCTCAGCTTTTTGACGCGCAAAACAAAGCTAAAAAGCACGACAAAAAGCAGAAGGGTGCTGACTTCCTGGGTTATTTGGGTCGTTAGTCGATATTTGAATTGGCAAGAAAGCAGAAGAAGCGTGTTCGATTTGAAGGAGTACCCAGTTCTTCTTCTTCTTGTTCTTCTTTTTCTGACAGTTCTTCTAGCTCTTCTGACTGGAGTGAAGAAGACAGAAAAGGTAAAAAGCAAAGCAAAAAGCAAAGCTTCGGGAAGGGCAAGAAAAAGGCAAAGAAGCCTAAATCTCACCCCGTGGTTGACAGTTCTACAGAGGACTCGTCTTCAGATAGTTCGGACTCTGACGACAGCAGCTTTTATGCAAAAAAGAAGAATTTTTATAAAGCCAACCAATATGACTTTCTAGAAGACAAAGGCAAGAAAGTCCGAGAGTTTAAGGAAGGTATCAATTAAATTTGATACGTTTTCTGGTTATAGAGATGCTTCGAAGGCTTTGTCTTCTATACAGCAGTTTGACATAGCTTTCTTTGGAGGACGTTACTCAGAGCACTTTAAGGGGAATGCTCGAACTTAGTGGTCCACGCTTCTATTGAACAAGACAGCGCTAGTTAAATGGCTGAAATTTAAAGGGCTTTTTATTTCTTCTAGGTTCACTCGAGAGTATGAACGTGACATACGAACTGCTTGGAACCATCTTCGGATGACCAAGAAAGATACATTGGATGCTTATTGCGAGAGATTCTGGAGCTCTTTTCTGCCAGCCTCTTCATTAAACATTTAAGAAGATCTTGTTCAAAGAACAGATTGAGCGGTTTAACTTGGGTCTTCCTACAGAGATCCGAGACCACTGCTTAGAGCAGAAGTTAGATTCCATTCAGGAACTGATGAGTCATGCGAAACGGGGATTTGCCATTCATTCAGGCAATTTGACTTACCCCAAAAGACAAGGATGCACGATCCTAGCTCACTCGTCGAGAGAGGATCAACTATATCAAAGAGGGGAAGTGTTTTGAATGCGGGGAAACTGGACATATCTCCGCAAAGTGCCCTAACAAGGCACCGAATGAACAGGATGAAGAAAGGCCAGAAAGTTTCAAAGTAGCTGAGGGACGTGGCAGAAAAGGCAAAATTGGTACCACATTGCGTGGGACCCGAACCAAATCAAATGAATGAAAGTACAAATCTTGTCGCTTTTAGGGCAAAGGGAAAGATCAGGAAGCTCTTTTGAAGGAGCCAAGGCCAACTTCTTGAATTGGCGGCTCGATTTGGAATTACGCCCGACAGGCTGAGGCCACAGGCGGAGGTAGTTCTAGTGGCACCTAGACGGGTTGTTTCCATTACACCGATCATTGGCAAACGTCGTTTGCAATGTCAGGGGTGTTTAGGGCATGAGGACTTGCATCTATGAGGTCCTGAGTGGATCTAGATGCGATTGCTAATTGCATTGCCGATAAATCATGGTCTGAGATCCAAATGAGTGTTGAATTTGATTTGTCATGTGATGTTTTGTAATGTCAAGTGATGTCCTGTGATGTCGTGTGATGTGACTGTCCCGACTGGTACATGTGCTAGATGTGTGTTCCTAGTGCGTTGGTACTAACAGTCAGTGTCTGCTAAGACAATTTATGGCCTCTGTTTGTTTTGTAGGTGTAATCGAGGGCGATTACAATGCTTTCAAGAGGGGGGTATGTCACAAACCTGTGACGTGGCTGCCCATTACACACACACACTCTTTGGCAACGGCAGGCTAGAAATGCTGACATCGTTGCAGTACAGACAGGCCCGCAATTCGCGGAAATGATGCCATGTGGCAGCTGTACGGACGTCCGCAAATTGCGGAAGATGGCGCAACTTTTGGGCATTGCTTTATTCTACGCAAATTGAGAGTTAGAGAGAGAGAGAGCTTTTGTTTAAAAAGCTTTGCTTTTATTGTGCCAAGTATGGCTTGAGAGAGAAAAGGAAAGCTCTTACTTTATTTTTACAGGGCTTTTGATTTTCAGCTTTTGGGCTCTACTTTTAGGATCGCTTGTAATCTTCAAATATGTGAGCAGGCCTCTCATAACTCAAAGCATCTGGACGCAGAGTCTGAGAGTGAGCGCCTGCTTGCACTCTTGTACTTTGAGCACAGATTAATAAAAAAAGAAATACTGAAAGGGGTGCCAGTCTTTGGGGCCAATATCTCTAGGCACGGAATGTTATGGAATTGATACCTTATTATTTATTGCAGCTGTGACAGGTGGAGAAGGCTTGACCGAGCTAAGCTATTGCAAAAGGATATCATATTTCATGTACATTTTATTATTCAAGTGCTCTTTATGAGCTTTGGCCATTTGTGACCAGCCGGCCAGTTTGTACTCACTTTGACCATTTCCCTCTTGCACGTATTTAATTGGCCCCTAGATTTTATGGCCCATTCAAAATTCTTCATAAAATAAATGAAAATGCGTTCCGCTTGGGCATTCCCTCACATTGGAAAATACACAACTCCTTCCATGTCAGTTTGTTGAGACCACACAAGGGACCTATTCCCGACACCCCTACCATAGCTGACCCCCCCTTCATTGAGGACGATGAAGAAATTCTGACTCCAGAAATAATTTTTGATCATGACATGACCACTACCCGCAGAGGAAACCAGTACAGAAGATATTTGGTAAAATACAAAAACCATTCTTTGGAAGAGTGTCAATGGATTTCTGAACAATCGCTAAGTCCGCACTACCATCACTTGATACTTGCATACCACACACCTAGAGACACAGATTTGCCGATTTAGGCAGTGCCTCTCTTCTAGTGTAGATTCGCCGATTTAGGCAACACGAATTTTAAAAGTGCACGATTCAGGCAACACGAATCTTCTAGTGTAGATTCGCCGATTTAGGCAACACGAATTCAAAATGCAGATCCGCCGATTTAGGCAGCATTAGTGCAGATCCTCCGATTTAGGCAGCACAACCATTGGTGTAGATCCGCCGATCTAGGCAACACCAAATTACTAGACCACTCTACCAGTGGCTGGCCACCATTGTCGCTAGTTTGGTTTTGGTAACAATTGAGGACAATTGCTTTTCAACCCCGGGGTATGTAATGAAATTGATATTTTGATGATATATTTGTGGAATATTTGATATTTTGATGAAGCATTGCAATGTTGATTTGAATTGTGGAATATGATCACTTGTTGGGTGTTGTGTGAGCAGATCAGTGATTGGCACGTGCTGGACAATAAAGCGATAGCAGTTATTCAGAATAAAACTGCCACCATTGGATTTTCTTTGGCAAGACTTAGTATTTATGGTTTAATTATAAGTCGAGATGTAGACAGCTATTAATTGTTACATTGAGCTCTTTATGAGCCAGGACTATTTTATGCCCAAGTGTGAATTGGATGTAACTCATTTTTGAGCATAAACTTTTCTATAAATTAAATACGTGCAAGAGGGACATGCTCACTCTTGCACAGGGGGAGATTGCACCCAGTGTCTGCATTGTTCTTCTCATCTCTCTTCTCTTCTCTCTCGCCGTGCCGGCGTAGCACTCCGCTCTAGGAGGTGCGCCTATACGTGCTCGCTTACTCTGTCTCGCTCTCTACCTCTCTCATGTGACATTTGCTATGTCGTTTACGCGTACACGATGGCACAGGTATGGGGATCTATTGATTTATGGTCTGTAGCATGTTATTCTATGTATTTTGTAGGGCAGCCACGCTTCCGTCTATAGCAGGAGATTTGCTATGTCGTTTACGCGTACACGATGGCACATGTATGGAGATCTATTGATTTATGGTCTGTAGCATGTTATTCTATGTATTTTGCAGGGCAGCCACGCTTCCGTCTATAGCAGTGGTATTAGAGTTGTGGCAACGCTCCAATCAATCCGACATGGAGAAGATTACTTACCCAAAGATAAGTGTTTTATGCATCGCGATCATTTATAATTAGCATCTTTAATAGTGGTTCATTAACAAGTAATTGTGGTTAAATGACCCGTAATTATGATAATGATAACTGAAAATCAGGAACGTTGTGATCGGCATGGAGACAAGAAGCCCCATTGTGCATGACGAGAAGGAGATATGCAGCATGTAGAATAGTCAATCATAATCGTAGACCGCATACCTCATGCATGCGACGCCAAATGCAACATACACACTATACACAAAGGAGAGAATCAGATACATGCGAGAGAGGACGCGCTTCAACATGAGGGATAATGTGCATGGGAAGCTAAGTGAAGATTTGGAATCTTAATTAACAAGTTTCTTGTTTAATTTTTGTCTAATTATGGTTAACTAGGTAGAGAATTGCTTAACCACCTTACATTATCCTGTGCTTCTATATATATATATATAATTAAATTAAAAAAAAGACTACTAAATTTGTACCTCCAATGGGATTCGAACCCATGTCCCCCTATATGAGACAGGTGCACTACCAGTTGTGCTATGGAAGTCTTTGCATATATTCAAGTGAAAGAGGAGCATGCACGCGATGACAATGCAGGCAAGAGAACAAACCCTATGACCATAGTACCAATAATCACAGAGACAAACCCACGCTTGAGGAAAACTTTAGGTGGCATAGGCACACCCATCAGACTGTGAGCATACCATCTGAGAGGGGACCTACTTAGGGCATAAGGACCACTTAAGGTGAATGAATAGCTTCAAAATCATGGTGTGCTACAGGACATGTAGCACAATCGTAAGAAGAAGGGGACACTGTACTGGATGTGGAGAACTGAAATAGAGCTCGCAGTTCAAACCCAGAAAGCGTGAAGGAGATCCATACTATTGAGGGGGTGGGTATGGCTACCCTCGCATACCCTGCAGCTAACCAGCGCATACAGCAAATTGCTCATGCATTCAGCCGTGAGAGCCGCCAACCAACCTCAGTTGCAGCTTATACTACTGCATGGGCACGCTATTTCTCTTTCTCTCTCGTCATCACTGCCATAGGGTTCTCCTTCTCTCTCTTGCATGGGGTGGTCGATCGGCATGCAGCAGCCTATCCATTGGCTACCACCCACTACTCTGAGGTGCTAATCTATTTCCTTCTCTCTCTCTCAGTGCTAGCACCCCAGCACGCTACAGGCCTTAGGCGTCTCAGGTCCGTATCATGAGCTCGGGACTGCAGCCGTAGTACTCTCTCTCTCTCTCTCTCTCTCTCTCTTTTGCGGCTGGTGGCCACACACTCACACACCTAGCAACCAACCACACACCTAGATCGTATCCCTCTCTCTCTCCCTCGTCAGTAGTTGACGACACTTACGCATTCACAACCGCCATTTTTTTTTTCTTCCCCAAGAACAACCCACTCCACTCTGCATGGCGATCACATCCAGTACCCGCTTCTCCTATGGTTTACGGTTTGCAACCCCGAGACCTTTTCCAAACTCCAGTTAACGACATCATGCAAGTTTAGTGCATGGTGGCTCGCCCTCCTCTGCTCACTACCCTTCTCAACAACCGCAATCACAAAACTGGTCTGTAGCGTGGCGTCCTAACGAGCAGTTCCCCACACAGTTGCAAACCACTCATGATATTTCGGTTTAATTTTATTCTCACCTCACGTTCACACAGCTTGCCGCCACTATTACCTGTGCTGCTTGCATGCGGGTTACTCACAGAGAGCCCTACTGCCAATAGCCACAGGTCTTTATATCTCTCCTGCTGTCATCCTGCAATGCACGCTCTCTCTTGTGGACCCTATATCGTGAGCCGGACAAAAAAGAAAGGACAACACATGTAGAGTGCTCTATCCACAAAGTCGATGGCTCACAGGAGGAGAGTAAGGCGGAGGGGTAACCGTGCTCTAGCAAAAGCATGGTATGGGTGCAGAAAGTAAAGAGATCCTTGAAGAAGCCACCAAGCTCCACAACTCTCCCTCGACTGCATGTCGTCCACAACCACCTGCCAATCCCTCCCTCTTTCTCTCCTTCTTTTGCAGACACAACCGCTCCTCTTGTTCTAGTATCGCTACATCTTGTGGAGACAAGGCACCATTTGAGAACATTATGGAAACCACTTGCCTTGTTGATTGAGCACGCTCTTCAACACACGGTACAACTTGTGGAAGTTCTTGCAGCGGGTTTTGACTTACTATCGGACATTGACGAAGATCTTTTCGTGCTCACCTCTCCGATTATCACGTGGTGTTCCACACGCCGACTGCTTCACAAGTGCTTCGATTACGTATGTCGAATCATTATTTTCATGGCTCTCCACGACATTCGGATTTCTATTCTGCAAGATTACGCAGTCGGCAATGACATATGCTGGGGTATCGAAGTCTGTCGCTACTTTCTCACTGGTCGCTCAATTACATATTATTTGGTACCCAACACTTTCCGCGCTTGGCATGAATATGTTGAAGGGCAACCAGAATTTCGTGGCCTTCCAGACCTCGGCACACCTCGCCCCAAAAACATCGAGTGGGCTAAGGCAAAACTTCGCACAGGAGAAATCCGCGTCACCAATAAAATTCTTTACATTAACGCCTTTGACTTACTGCACTCGTCGACGGTGGAGACCACTCGGGCTCGTAAAGCACTCATCCTCAATCAGCAATGGGGCTGTTTTCCTATTGTTATGTTTAAAGTTTGGGACAGGTCTGTCAAGCATAATGTTTATCAGTCTTTTCATTGTGTACCACCCGACCACTTCCACAATGTCTTTGGTAAAATTCTATGTAATAACCCCACAATATCCTCATCATGTATGATACTTATCACAAACCACGTATGTCTGCGGATTTTCGCAACGTTTGCATTGGTAATCAATGGGATGTTCATTCACCCTATCTTTCTGACCATCTATCAGAACACAGAGCCGAAATCCAAACACGTGAACACATTCCCGCTACCAATCTTACCGTTCCCGATGTTTGGTACGATGACCATAAACCTTATTTTTCTCGCCTCGAATATGGCCCGTGGCAGTCTCAAGAACCACAACACAACCGCTCTAACTGGAAAGAAATGACCCCAATTGCTGTAGGATACAACTGGGAAGCAAAAGTTCACCATATCTTTGGTGATAAAAAACCCCTCTAATTTCTTTATTTATTCCTTACTTGTCATTTTTCTATATTTTCTAGTCTATGCCTACACTACCCCCGACATAAAACTGCAATTTTCATCACAACGTCCCCTGCTCAACATAAAATCATCATCTCTTCTCCAACCGCCAAAGAGAACCAAAAATCTATATTCTCATCCCTAGTTCTAGCTCTACTTAACACATAATTTGTCATAATAAAGCCTTCTAGGCAAAGGCAGTTCAAGATCAAATTACTTTTGGGTTGTTTGTCCAATCAGTCACGATTCATATTCATAGACGTCTGTCAGTCCTCAATGTAATTTTGTCTCCCACATTGCACTATAAAATCCAATTAGATCTCCTAATTTACATTTTTTTCTGCCTTGCTCATGTTTTTTGTCTACCTATGCTATTTCCTTAGAACTGCAACATTTTCTCACATTTCCATTTTCGCAGGGCTATGGCTAACTTTTAATTTGTGTTCCAGCTTCATTTAATTTATTTTGCGATTGTTGAATCAAAGTGCTAACATTGTATGTGTAAATATATGATCGCACACTAATTTTGAATCGAATTCTCAACAGACAACATAGTCTTTTATTTTATTTCAAATTACTAACACAAAATTAACATATTTTGGAATTGTTAATTATACTATGGTGCAAGTTTGATAGTCGCAGTTCTCCCTAGCTTCTACAAATCTGTTTGACACGCCTCAGATGCAAGTTATGGTCATATCTCTCTCCACAAACACACTGGCTCATATAATTTTGATGCAGTGTACCCTCAAGGTATGTACATTAACCTCACTCCCCTTTTCATAATTGCTTTACTGACAATGGTTACCCAACATCTCTTATGTCATCGCTAATACTTATAAAATGGAATCTCAGATACATCACTTTTATTTTTAAATTTCATTTCACTACATTATCTGCTCATTGAATACTCCATCAAATGCTTCGATCATGGCCTCTAATTGTACTACAAGTACTTTTTGATGATTTGTCAATAAGCCCTCCAGCTACTCATGTGAGCCACGGTGTTTTGGGATTGTGCACAAAATTTGTAGGTGCCTTGATATACTGCATTGCGACATCAACATAGTAACTATTTTTATTTTCTCCTTTATACATTGTCTACTCCATTGGTCACAAGCACACAGATCCGCCGATTTAGGCAGTGTGTCAATGCTCATCCAGTGCAGATTCGCCGATTTAGGCAGCACAACAACAAACTACAGATTCACACTTTTTTGAACTTATATCAAATGTAAATTCGACGATTTAGGCAGCACATTGATAAATAACAAATGCATGATTTTTAAGCAATATCAAATGCAGATACACCGATTTAGGCAGCATTAGTGCAGATTCGCCGATTTAGGCAGCACGTCTTATTGGTGTAGATTCGCCGATTTAGGCAACACCAATCACAAAATCATGCTGCAGTGGTTGGCCACCACTGCAACTGGTATGATTTTGTCACCCGGGTACATAATGACAGTGATTTGGATTTGGACTTATATTGTGGAATTGGAATTGGATTGGGATTTGGTATCTGGTGATTATTACGACAATGTTTATGTGATGAGACTTGACATTATGAGGTTGATGATGAGTGTGACCAATGATATCCTGATTCATCAGGGTATGACATATACTGCTTATTCTAGTGGTATGGGACACTAGAATAGGTAGTATGTGGATGACGGCAGGCATAAGAAATATTGTCTAATTTAATGTATTTTTTCTTTTACTATTTGATACATATTTCTAATCATTGTTTTTGACAAGTATTGTTTGCAGATTTTTTCGCAACTGAGGACAGTTGCTTTCCAACGGAGAGGTATGTTATGCAATTGATATCTTATTATTTATTGCAGTTGTGACAGGTGGAAAAGGCTTGACCGAGCTAAGCTATTGCAAAAGGATATCATATTTCATGTACATTTTATTATTCAAGTGCTCTTTATGAGCTTTGGCCATTTATGACCGGCCGGCCAGTTTGTACTCACTTTGACCATTCAAGAATCTATAAATTAAATATGTGCAAGAGGGAAATGGTCACTCTTGCACGGGGGGAGATTGCACCCAGTGTCTGCATTGTTCTTCTCATCTCTCTTCTCTTGCACGGGTGGAGATTGCACCCAGTGTCTGCATTGTTCTTCTCATCTCTCTTCTCTTCTCTCTCGCCGTGTCGGCATAGCACTCCGCTCTAGGAGGTGCGCCTACACGTGCTCGCTTACTCTGTCTCGCTCTCTGCCTCTCTCATGTGAGATTTGCTATGTCGTTTACGCGTACACGATGGCACAGGTATGGAGATCTTTTGATTTATGGTCTGTAGCATGTTATTCTATGTATTTTGCAGGGCAGCCACGCTTCCGTCTATAGCACGGAACGCCACCGGGCCAGTGTCGAATCAATTGTGAACTGTGAATTGTTTTGAAGTGATTATTTGTGGTGTTGCGGTAGATTCTCGACTTGGAGTGTCTAAGTCTATTACAGGAGGTTTGCCCACGGTTGTAGACGAAATCATTATCTGATTCACCCTTTTTTGTTGCAGCTTTGAAATGGTAATAGAGTCATGGCGTGCTCTCAAATCCGATTGGTGATCAGTGCGAGTTTTTGGTGCAAATTTCTGTGACGAATGTGACAGTAAGGTGCAACGGAATGAATGTTTGAACTTTGCTCAAGATGAGTGCTCCGAACTGTGCTCAAGGTTCCTTTTTGTTCCTATGGAAGAGAGAGCCTTCTATTCTTAATGAGAGAGTGCAATGATCACAAACAAAGTGAATGGACACTGTGTGTGAAAGTGTATGAGACTGAGAGATAGAGAGAGAAGAGGATACGACACTAGAGACGTTGTAAAACCCTCCTCCGAAGGCTCTCGTCAGCGAGAGTGGTCTACTATGCATTGCACAAACTGGTACAACTGATGCATGTGACTGATGCAAATCTAGGCTAGATCGATGACGATGATGGGGATGGCGAGACCGATCTAAGGGCTGAAAACTGAGGCTTTCTATCTGCTATCCAAAAACGCTGATAGGCTGAATTCTACCGGCTGAAATCGCTGAAGAATCTGCTCCTAAAAACACTGATAGGGCTAGTTCTTAATGGCTGAAAACTACTGGTCTTTAGGGCTTCAAGGGCTGAACACCTGCTAGTGCTTATCTGCTGAAAAATGCTATAGCTGAGGCTACAAATCTGGAAAACGCCAGGCTGCAAAGTCCTGCAGCCTTCTTGGAGGAAAAATGCTAGCAGACTGGGATGGTTTGGCGATGGTTCTTTCTAAGGAAAACGCCAAGGCTGAGGGAGTCTTTGCTGGCGATGCTTGATGAAAAACGCCAAGGGCTGATGAAAACGCTAGGCTAGGGTTTCTTTGCTTGGAGGAAAAACACCACCAAGGGTTCTTGCTGAGAAGTTGCCTGTTGAGTGATGGAGCTCTTGCTGCCTCTTCTACCAATTAGTGCTAGTCTAGGTTTGCTTATATACAAAATTACTCAATTTGCCCTACCTACTTTCCAACAAAAGTCACTTAAAAATAATAAGTGGAAAATGTAAAAAATAGGGAAAATAGGCTAAATACACTGGAAAATGTTACCATATACATGTGGTAGTGATGTGTGTGAACACACTAGGACCGCCGGGGCATTTTTTCCCTCTTTAGGAGGTTTTTTCCCCCGTGCATTGTATATACGCCCATCACTCTAGGGCTATCTATCTTTCCATTGCGCACTAAGTAACACACTCTCTATTGTGTGCCTTGAGCTTCCTTCGTCTTCTCCAAGCTGTGTGTGTTTCTCTGCAACCCTAATTCCAACAATTGGTATCAGAGCAGGTCACGTCCTCCCGGGCTTAGTCGCCAGCTGCTCCAGCACACGCCTGCTCACTTTCTCCGATTTCAGTGAGCTTTGGCGAGCGTTCGCAGGTCGACAAATATTTTGGGAAAGCTCGAAGAGCTTGGTCTGCTCAGAATTTTGATTTGGGCTCATTTCGGCCTCCGTTTCCACTACGGGCAGTACTGCACAGGCTATTTCGTCATTTTGTGCAGATTTTCTGTCAGTGCCGTTTTCTGCATAACAGGTGCCTTATAGTCTTCTACGGTTTGTGCTATATAGCACAAGTTGTTCCCGCTCCATTTCTCCTATTTTCGGGCAGTTTTCACATCAGGTGCAGCATTTACCATGGCTGACAACAACAACACAGATGTGTTCAAGATGTTTGCTGCTGAGGACAGGTTGGATGGGGACAACTACCCTATGTGGGCTTATATGATGCAACATGTTCTTGTGTCAAAAGGTGTCTGGAACATTGTGCAGGGCATTGATGTACGTCCTGGTTCTGAAGATGTAGGCGATGTTGAGGATGTTGCAGGTCTTGCTGCAAGGATTGCAGCTGTTAGAGTTGTTTTGCCTACAGCAGAACAAGCTCGTTGGGATGTTAAGGATGCGCAGGCTCATGCATTGATTGCGTTGTCTGTGAAGCGCACCATTATTCCTCACATCCGTTCAGCAAAATCTGCAAAACAGGCTTGGGATATTCTAGCAGGTCTTTATGCAAGCCGCAATGAGGCTAAAATTGCTTTGCTGCGTAAAGAGCTAGAGTCGAAGATTATGCATGAGGAAGATGATATGGACACTTTCCTTGCTAGTGTCAAGGATATCAATGAGCAACTCATTTCTGCAGGTGAAGTCATTTCTGACAGTTCCCTTGTGCAGACTGTTCTTGATGCCTTACCAGATTCCTACCAGACTTTTGCTAGTACTTGGAGACTGATGACCCAAGGAAATCCTGAAGTTGTCAAGTTTGATGCATTATGCACATTGCTGTTGCAAGAGTCACTTTCTAGAAAAAACAGGACTAGGCAGCGTGCAGTTGAACAGGCTTTTATTGCTTCTCAAAGAAAGGGTGGTAATAGTAATGCAGCCACTTCTTATGGTTCTGCTGCGAGTGGCAAAAATTCTGTTCCTAATGCTTCTGCTGGCAGCACTTCGTCTGGCAATTCTGGTGATAAGGGCAAAAAGAAGATGCGTTGCCATTATTGTAAAGCCAATGATCACTTGATCAAGTCGTGTCCTAAGTTGAAGGCCAAAGAGGCTAAGAAGAAAGAGGGTGGTTCCACTGCAAATGCTGGTTCCACTACAAATGCAGCCATTGTTGAGTCTTTTGTGAAAGGAGATTGTGATGCTGATGTTGATGCAGAATGGGCTTTTAGTGCAGAGTGCACTTACAATCCTGCTGTCCATGATGCATGCTTGTCAATTGCTGCAGATTCACATGTGTGGTATTTCGACAGTGGTGCTACAAAGCACATTACCTCACATCGTGAATTGTTTACCTCTCTCGAGTCTGTCCCTCATGGGAATTCAGTCACTTGTGCCAACAACGCCTCTTATCCAGTTCAGGGAGTTGGAAAGATTGTGCTCACTGCTGCTAATGGCAGTTCCTTCACACTTGTTGATGCACTTTATGTACCTGGGATCAAGAAGAATCTCTTGTCTGTATCCGCACTTGCTAGACTTGGACTTGTAGTCAAATTTGTGGATGACAGATGTACAGTTCATGATCTCAGTTTTGGTGATGAAATTGTTGCATCTGGGCTTTTGTGCCGTGGGCTGTATAAGCTCACTTTGTATGACAAGTGTGGACAAAATTTTGCAAATGCTGTTGCAGATTCAAGGGCTATTTCAGATGCAAAACTTTGGCATGCACGCTTCTTTGCCGCCTCTTGAAGCACCTATCAAACATGTTTGTGAAGGCTGTATTCTGGGTAAAATGCAGCGTTCTAAGTTTCCAAAGGATGGTTCAGTTAGGGCCACATGCAGGTTGCAGCTTGTGCATAGTGACGTTTGTGGGCCCATGCAAACTCCGTCCTTGGGCAATTACCTGTACTTCGTGACTTTCATTGATGATTACTCCAGGCATGCGTGGGTATTTCCGCTTAAAGCGAAGTCCGAAGTTTTTATGTGCTTGAAACAATTTTTGGCTATGGCTGAAAATGTCTCAAAATGTACTATGGGCACCCTCCGTTCCGATCGAGGGGGGGAGTATATGTCTCATGAATTTAATGCATTTCTGGCTAGTCGTGGGATAAAACACCAATGTACAGTGCCTTATACACCTCAGCAAAATGGTGTTGCTGAGAGGAAAAACAGGTCACTAACGGAAATGGCACGATGTATGGTCAAAAGTCAAGCTTTGCCGCATTCTTTTTGGCTTGAGGCCATCATGTGTGCCACTTATGTACTTAACAGGTGTCCTACGAAAGCTTTGCAGTCTATTACTCCATATGAAGCATGGCATGATAGAAAACCTTCTATTGAGCACATGCGTGTTTTTGGCTGTTTGGCATATGCTTTGGTGCCACAAGTGCAGCGCAGAAAATTGGATGATAAGGCTGTCAAATGTATTTTTGTTGGTTATAGTGCTGAAAGCAAAGGTTACAGGTTGTATCATCCGCAAACAAAACGTATTTGGGTTTCACGGGATGTAGTGTTTGTGGAAGATTCTGTTCAACCCTTGCTGTCATGTACTAGAGACAGTAATGTAAGCTCACAGGACATTTATGACACTTTGTTGCCTCTTTTCAGTGGTGGAAATACGAATGTAAGTTCCAATGAGGCAAATGTACAGCCTATGGGGGTTTCTGAAAATGTTTTAGAACAGCCTATTACTGATGCAGATGTACATGATGTACTTGATGAGGAAAGGGCTGAAAATGAGCAGGCTAGAGGTATGCCAAAATGGCTGGTGCACACTTTGCGTGACAGTAAATTGGATGCACCTTTATCTAGTCGTACTCGTTCAGGCTCTCGCCATGCATCTTATGCATCAGATTGTTATGCTTTGGCTGTGTCTAGTTTACATGATGTTGAGGAGCCTCTGTCTTTTGATGAAGCACAGAATTCAGAAAATTGGATTGCTGCCATGAAATCAGAATATGATGCACTTATAGAGAATGACACATGGACTTTATGTGATTTGCCTCCTGGCAAAAAGGCCATTGGTACGAAGTGGGTTTACAAGTTGAAACGCAAGCCGGATGGTGAGATCGATCGCCATAAGGCTCGACTTGTTGCAAAGGGTTATGCACAACAAAAAGGCATAGATTATGAAGAGACTTTTGCTCCCACTTGTCGTATGACTACTGTGCGTTTTCTATGTGCATTGGCAGCTCATTTTGGTTGGGATGTACATCAATCAGACATTGTTACTGCTTTCTTGAATGGTGACATATTTGAGGAAGTTTATGTAACGCAGCCTCGCGGTTTTGTCATAAAAGGACAAGAGGACAAAGTGTGCAAATGTAAGAAGGCTTTGTATGGGTTGAAGCAATCTCCTCGTGCTTGGTATGAGAAAGCTGACACTCATTTGGTTAAACGAGGCTTTCGTAACAGTCCAACAGAAAGCACATTGTATGTAAAGCGTGAGGATGATGTATTTCTCATTGTGGTTCTTTATGTTGATGATTTGCTGATCACTGGACCAAATGAGAGACATATTGCTGAATTTAAGGCTGATTTGAATGCTACTTTCAAGATGAAAGATTTGGGGCTGTTGCATCATTACTTGGGTATACAGTTTAAGCAGTGTGATGGTGGTATTGCCTTGTGTCAGAAAAGTTACATAGAGACATTGCTATGTAAGTTTGGACTTGAGGATTGCAAACCTATTGCCACTCCCATGGAAACAGGTTTGAAGTTGAGTCTACATGATGCTGGCGATCCTGCTGATGTCACTCTTTACCAAACTGCTGTTGGCTGCCTCATTTATGTATGCAACACGAGGCCAGATATTCAGTTTGCAGTCTCGCAGGTCAGCAGATTTATGCATAGCCCAGGGTCTAAGCATTGGCAGGCTGTTAAGAGGATTTTCCGCTACCTTAGTGGCACTTTACATCTTGGCTTGTTTTATCCCAAGGGGGGATCATTGCCGCCAGACTTACATGCTTTTTCGGACTCAGATTGGGCTGGTTGTTTTGACACGCGAGTGTCCACAAGTGGTTTTTGTTTCATGCTTGGCAGTTCATGTATATCATGGTTGAGCAAGAAGCAACCTACTGTGGCCACTTCGAGTTGTGAGGCTGAGTACAGGGCAGTCTTCACAGCTACGGTTGAGTGTGTATGGCTCAGACGCCTTATGGCTGACTTGGGTGTTGGACAGGACACTGCCAACACTATCTACACTGACAGTCAGAGCGCATTGGCAGTTGCGAGGAACCCAGTTTTTCATGCTCGCACAAAGCACATTGAGGTGCATTACCACTATGTCAGGGAGAGGCTCTCAGCAGGAGAGATCAGCTTGGCTTATGTGCCAACACAGGACAACCTTGCAGATCTTTTCACAAAGGCATTGTCTCGTGAGAAGCTTGAAGCTTTCCGCAAAGCTTTGGGCTTACTCCCCTTTGTGGACTGATCCTGTCCTCAGGGCATGGCACTTCCCTTTACTCATGTGCCAGCTCTCGTTCACCGCATCACTCCAGGGGGGATTTGTTACCATATACATGTGGTAGTGATGTGTGTGAACACACTAGGACCGCCGGGGCATTTTTTCCCTCTTTAGGAGGTTTTTTCCCCCGTGCATTGTATATACGCCCATCACTCTAGGGCTATCTATCTTTCCATTGCGCACTAAGTAACACACTCTCTATTGTGTGCCTTGAGCTTCCTTCGTCTTCTCCAAGCTGTGTGTGTTTCTCTGCAACCCTAATTCCAACAGAAAATTCCCTTTAAGGATTCTGATGGATTCTAATTGGAATGCTTATGATCATGCTGTGTGCAACCGGAGGATATGCATCTACACTAAGTGCCTGGGCATGCACGGTCTGCGAACAGACTTACAAAAGTTCCAGAACACTTGCTAATCTAGATTGACTGTACTGACTGAACCCTTGTTGTGATGTAGCTTGTCCACGGACACATAGGGTTGGATGTGTCACGTGACATCCCCTCCTTTTCAAAGTGAGGTACTGGTACCGAACTGTATGGTGTCGATGGAGATCACCAATAACATCCGGAATCCAGGAAGGGACTCTTCGCCGGCCCAGTCTGACGTGTAGGTCGTGTGGTACTTGAACTTCATAAAGGTATGCAACGCTTGCTTCTTTGGGCCGCGCTGAAAGCGACACAAAGTCTTTTGTGGATCCTTCGATGCTTCAACTTCGTCTAGAGCCATGCTTCTTTATTCTATTAAGTATGGAGCCTGATTTACCTTGTAATCTTCTATGGTAAAAGTGCACATTTATAAGGCCCCCATTATGAGGAGAAGCCATCGTGCGTGAAGACAAATCACTCGCCGAAAACCAAAATTTTCACGGCCAAACATTAGGGGCAACTTTAGGGGCCTCGGGGGCGGAAGCTCCTGAGACTTTTTTTTCCTCGTCGGAATATTATGGCCGGACGGCGGCCGGAAAGTGGTCGGAAAACAACCGTCGGTTGGCCGGTGGTCGGTAGTCAATGGTCGGTGGTGGCCGGTGGTCGGAAGTCAATGGCCGGTGGCCGAATTCAAAAGTGGACTTGTCTTCTCAAGGGCGGCCACACATGGGCGGATTGGAGGGTCTGATTTGGACTTATCTACACATGGGCGGCTACACATGGCTGCCTCTCATGAGAGAAGCCCTTTTGGCCTATAAAAGGAGGCCATTTCTACACACATTTCATAGTGTGAAGTTGATGCAACAAGGTGAGTGTGAGGTGGTGAGAGTGAAGCAAGGCGAGAGCTCCATTAAGGGTATAATCCCTTTGTAAACTACTTCTTGTTTTGAAGTACTAAAGCCATTGAGTGGCTGCTTTCCCGTGGACGTAGCCCACATTGGGTGAACCACGTATATTGTGTGTACTCTCTCTCTCTTTCTCTACTCTATAATCTCATGTATGTAAATTTGTCTCTCTCCATTAAGTAATCTACTCAATTATCTATTTAGCTACGTCTTATTTCTTAACATCTTCTTCAAGAATCTCTATGGCTGAAAATTCCTGAAACCCCTTTTTACACAAAAACATGAACATACCTATTCCATGTAAAGTGACTGGAAAAAATCTTGTCGTCCTAATAGACTGTGCATGCAATGTAGATGAACAAAGAGACGGAGTGCCAAACCGTTCACCACGGACACGCAAACAATGAGATCGAATCTTTCTCTTTTGATCTAAAGCCATCAACTGTGGCAATTCACAACGGAAATGCCCATGGTTGGTGCTTATACTGTCATGTGCACTTTCTACAACTATGTCATGCCAAGGAAGAGACATGGAATGTGACTTCCTTGAATGCATACTTTTCAGCTTTTCATAAACAATCCGCATACATTCGTGCTCATTCATGAGTGAAATGTGCTCAACGTACAATATGTCATGCCTAGGAAGGGATCACATAAAGACGCTGACAAAAATATAGGAAACGGTCACGAATGAAACACTCGTACAATGCGTGCTGACTAAACATGCGAACACATAATACTTCCTGTGAGGGTTCTTTGGACAGAGGCTCGAGAGCGAAGATTGGTTCTTCCTGAAGGGGTGCTTTGGACCTAGGCTCGAGAGCCAAGATCGATCCATCGTGATTGATCGAATCTGCAATGAGGAACTACCAACATCTTTGGCTAGTCCAGATTTTGAGGCAAGAACTTGTCGAACCAATTCTTGAGTGCGGAGTTCTCTTTCAGCCTCTCGATCGGCCTCCAAGGTTGCTCGTCTTACTTCAGCTTGCTCTGTCTTTGTGCTTTTCTTTCTTCTCGTTCATCACGCTCGCGTTCCAAGGCAATGCGAGTCGCTTCTTGTTGTATGACAATTCTTTCGTTTCTTTCTTCGCGCTCACGTTCCATGGCTTCCTATTGTTCTGCTTTTCTTTCTAGTTGTGACATCGCAACTCGGTTCATTTCTTGTTGTTGAGCCATCATCTCCATCATCGACTCGACCATCGCCTCCGTAGAATTTGGTACAACTCGTGGCGTAGATGGGGAAGGGGGAGCGTCGGGAAAGCCTCCTGGTGTGGAAAACTCTTCTTCGCCACTCCCATGCTCATCACCTGTATGCGAAGTATCCATTCCGCTTCGGGTGATGACCATGCACTATAATCTTTGGTTTTTAAGTTCTCAAGGAACTTGGGTTTTTCGGGTCTTGGGTTCTTGAGGGTCTTCTTTTGCTTGCAATCTGTGTTTGAGAAGGATCTTCTCTTCACATGAGTTATTCTCTTTTCCGCGGGCGCACCCCTCAGCGGCCTTGCGCTCACACCAAGGCTGCTTTTTCCCACCTCACATCGATTGGCTGGCCGCTAAGTGCACGGTCCGCTCTCAATGAGTGAAAAGAGGCACAAGGGGAGGTTGGACAAGCCCTTCTTTCTTGGGATTCCTGTCACTCTTCAAAAACACAATTGGGAATCGACACGCCCAAGCGAACTTGGGTTCGTGCGACCGCAACAAGCAAAAAAAATCTTGTGATTCTTGTGGTTCTTTCCTTGAGTGATACAGAACACTGCCAAAGCTCTGATACCAATGTAAGGTGCAACGGAATAAATGTTCAAACTTTGCTCAAGATGAGTGCTCCGAACTTTGCTCAAGGTTCCTTTTTGTTCTTATGGAAGGGAGAGCCTTCCGTTCTTAATGAGAGAGCAGAATGATCACAAACAAAGTGAATGGACACTGTGTGTGAAAGTGTATGAGACTGAGAGATAGAGAGAGAAGAGAATACGACACCAGAGACATGTCCCATGGCTTTGTTTTGCATCTTTCGTCGGGTAGAATGCTAGAGTGAGAGCCCATGGGTCTTATCTAAAGGCCCTTGGCCATGAAAAGCAGTTTACATCCAAAAGCATCTGATCCTAATATCATCTGGTCTCCAAAAGCAAGCTAGGGCAAAAGCTGAAATTCTGCGATGTTTGCAAACTGTCAGCGCAAATTGCGATAGTCCGTAGAGTGCCACATCAGCATGTCAACAACTACCTAGTCACGCCACTCGTAAATAGCCTAAAAGGTTTGAGCCATGAGCTTAGAGGACTGATACAACCAAACGCTCCCCAGACAGCACCGTGCGTCACTTAAACGCTTCCTTGACACCCGGTCTGGGTCATTTAGAGGTTTTCCAGCGTACAATGAAATGCTCTCTATACACTTGGTGTGCATCATTTAGAGGTGCCAAGCACACAATTAAACGCTCCCTTTACACCCGATCTGCGTCGTTTAGAGGTTTTCCAACGTACAATGAAACGCTCCCCATACACTTGGTCTGCGTTGTTCCGAAGTTTTCAAGCGTACAACGATACGCTTCCCATACACCTGGTCTGCGTTGTTCCGAGGTTTAAACATTATCGAGCGTCACTCCACCCGAGACTAAGTCACAAATCATTGAAACCATTATTAAAACTAGAGTCAAACAAATCTCAATCAGCACCAAGACAGGTTTAAAACATATAAATCCATTTTAAACAAATTTTTGACATTACTTTCTCAAATAAAATTCAAAAAGTAGCTAAATACAAAGCAATTAGAAAATTCATTTGGGTTTTTGTTCGGAGAAGAGAGCTTTGAGGTCGACGGGCTTGCTCTTCTGCATCAAAGTGATCGCGTGATTTTGGATATGGAGTGTCGTGTTATTCTTGTTGTGCCAAGGTATGCCCTAGTCAAAAATCACAGCAGAATCAACATTAAGCATACTTGAATGAAAGAGCATCAAACAAGGAACACATTGTAAGTTTCAAAATTGAAATGTCATTACCAGAGCTCAAGATATGAGGATTACAAGTTGTAGGAAACAAGTCACTCTTAGTGGTAAGCTCCAAAACTTTAAAATGTGATGATGATAATGGTCCCTTTCCCACTTTACAACTTATGCTTTATACCTAGGGCTCTCTTGGCCAGTGGCTGACCATACATGACTCAAATTCATCACAAACTCTATAATTTAGCTTCTCAGAGTTTGTCCATCTTTAATCAGAGACGATCAAAATAATTACAAAATGTGATAATGGTCCCTTTCCCACTTTACAACTTATGCTTTATACCTAGGGCTCTCTTGGCCAGTGGCTGACCATACATGACTCAAATTCATCACAAACTCTATAATTTAGCTTCTCAGAGTTTGTCCATCTTTAATCAGAGACGATCAAAATAATTACAAGGCTTTTTGAAAAAAAAAATGGGACTACATCAAAATTATAGGCTCAAGGAAGAAGGGATCGACTTGAAGGGTGCTCGTCTAGCTTGACTACTAACATTTCCCCCCTTCCTAGTCTTTGCACGCCCTCGTGAAAACTGGTTTGGTTTGCTTTGGATTACTTTGTTTCTTTTGGACATCTTCTGGATTGATGGATGTATCTGCTTTAGTAGTCCAATTCTTGCTTTTCCAAAGTCCACATGAGCTGCCTGAACTTCTCCGCCCTTGCTTTAATCTCTACTTTTTCTGCTAGCTCCCTAAATGGGTTGTTGATCAAAGTGCTTTGGTATGCAACATGACGAGTCGGTAGACTCTACGTCATGGGGTTGAATATGGATGAATCTACTTCAAAGAACTCGGTCATGAACGCCTCTTCAAATTGTTTGCATGTAGTGCGAGGGCAGAAACATGGCACGGGTGTACAAACACATGATAAATTTCCTATTGGTAATCTCCATTTCTAGATTCCAGCATAGCCCTCTGCTTCCTTCCGGAATACTCGCCAAGGATGTTTCGTTGCCTCTATGTCTTCAAATGTTGTGATACATGTGATGATCATTTTTGAAATTTTCACTAGCATTTGGCAAGCCAAGTCTCTGGAACATCCTTCATCTGATTGATTACGCCTCTTAGATTATGGACCATAAACTTTTCAGTTGGGCGAAAGTTTCCTACCGGCTTCGTGAGAGCTAGGTAGTTGAGTACTGCGGCCTTTTCCTTGCCAGTTGTAGAAGCTATCCCAGGATTGCCTTCTATTGATTGGACAATAAGTCGGATCAATCCTTAGATGTTGAGGTGTGTTTTTGTAATACGTCTCATATGTTGGGTGCTTTTCAAACCATTTCTTTCTCCACAGGGGTTGGTTGTCGAGGATTGTCTGAATCTGTGTTGCAGTCACAGGGACATCTCTGTAATCCCCTTTGTGGTTGGGCTTGAGACTAGGCAACATTTTCTTTTTTCATAAGAGGGCATCTTGTCTCAGTAACAATAATGAAATCATATCATGCATGTAGTTCTTGACTACTTTGTCATGTGTGATCATAAGAAGTGTGGCTGACTCTAGTACCTTGAGTTCGTACTCCATATATTCTTTGTGAGACGGACCATGCACTTCTGAGATCCACCATTGAATTTCCTCTCAAGCATCTGTTTGATCTTCTCTTTCATCTTTATCTGCAAATTCATGGAATCCTACTTCTGTACATGTGCAAGGCAGTTCTACCGAAGGAAGATCCATGGTTCTTTGATCCTACCCGGTTGCTTGAAGAGCTCCTATTGTGGTCGACTCGGTTTTAACTTTTCATGGAGCTTGTGGCGAGATCTTGCTTTTGTAAAGCCGTAGCATGTTCGGCACTTTGGGTAGACATCTATTTTCTAGATTTTTCTAGTACTATCTCCTCATCTTTTTGTTTTTGAATGGCTTTATGGCTTGTTGTCATGGCTTGCCTATCATACTGCTCCTAAGCTAGGGTTGCCTTGAGATCTTTTAACTCTTGTAATGATGTGGATGGCATTGTTGAATTAAAATCAAGGGATGGATAATCTTGCGTTTCCAGGAGCTGCGTAAGTGTTTTGCTGATCACCCCAAAGGATTCTCCTAGTTTTGCATTCTTTTGTCACTCTTTTTCTAGCTCTTCTTTTAGGCGTTGTTGCTCGACTTGTAAATTTTTGTTAGCCTCATTAAAGGATTGAGCCTGTTGGTAGAAATGAGTAGCATTTTCCTGCTCCTTTTGTAGCTCAACTTGAAGCTCCTGCTGGCTACCCTGTAAATCTTTTATCTTCTGTTGTAGCTCTTTATTGACTTTAAGTGCTTTAGCTACCTCTTCCTTGGTATCTTCCAACTCTATTCCTCGTAGGTTGTGAAGTGCTCTTTGACATTGATACTATAACTTGATTTGTTTCAGATGATCGTCAATGTCAAAAGAGTCTATCAACTGCCTTCCTTCACCTATTATGATATGTGAGCGCGACGACCTCGGCTTTGGTTGTGTCATTTAAGGTTGGTTGGGGGTGTTGGCTTCTGTCGTGTTTTTTGCATCTGCTTCTTTACCCTTATCATTTTGTCCTTGAGTTGCAGGTGGAGTTTGTCTTGTCTCTTAACCTTCAGCTTCATCCGTCTTTTGAGTTGTAGGTGTTGTTGGCAACACTTGGTTGGTTGTTTGCTTTGGCAATTTTGTTGTCTGCTCGACCTTCTCTTTAACAACTTCCTGGTCAGCTGATTCTTGAGTAGGAGGAGGGGTGGTTGGTTGATTTGATGTTGATGGTATATTTTCGGTTTGAATTTCCAAATGATCCACACCACCCTCCTCTTATGTCTCTTTCTCTTCATTATGAGTCATGTCGGCCTTCTTTGATTTGGTAGATTTGTCAAATGATTTGAGATCCTCGCAGTGTTGTCGCTTGGACTCTTGCTATTCCCTTTGCTCGGATTTACGTTTGAGTTATTCTCTAATCCTTTGCCACATTTTTCCTGCAGCTTCTGAATTTGCTTTAGCCGCCCGTCTTCTATATTGCTTTATTTGCTCTAGTCTTTATGCTTTTTTTTTCTCTATCGGCTTATCTTGATCACTTTCTCCTTAATCATCCACATCAGCTCCCCGCTCCCTCTTTTCCTCCGTCCTCTTTTTGTAGAGCTTCGCTCTGAGTTCCCGAGCTTCTTCCATGGACCTTCACGCTTGAGAGATTGGGATGGGATCTCTATGCTCACTTGATATTCTTTTTAGTCAAACCTTGCGGATTGTATAATCTTCTTTTTCTCCCTCCTCCTTTTCCCTGTCATCTAAAGATTTGTATTCTGATGGTGCATCCTGGCTCACCTTTATATCATACTTAGTTGCTTCATTGTCGGATTTATTTCTCCTTGAACTTTGTCTGGATGTTTTCTTCTTTGGAGGTGGTACCACAAAGGGACATGCCACAAGTTTAACCGCCCTTTTGGATTTGTGTATCAATTCCATTTGCCTCTCTGCAGGTGGTAGCTCATCGATCATGACTAATGCTTGGTATGAAATCCTTGTCAACACTAAAACATCATTCATGTAGTCCTATTTTTAAAATTTTGCTTCCACCAAATTTTCTAAGATATAGGTGCCTAGATCACACTTTATGGTCCTTTGCTTGGATAATCCTATGGCCATTACCATCGCAATGTGCAGGCTAGGCTCTATGTATCTTGGCAGTTTTTGTACTTTTAGCTTTTGAGAAATTAACCGCAATGGCAACTTTGTCTCTGAATAAACTAGGTCTTTATAAGTGAACTTGTGCCCCTGCTGCTTCATAAAAGCTTTGTCATTATCAGTAGCCGTTGTCTTTTGGAAAAAGTTATGGTTTCCTAGTGGCAGATGCAATGCTTGATTTGTCATATTTGATGTGATCCGGACTTTGACTTTAGCTGCATCCTTGTCTATCAATATGGCCTCACTGTTGTACTGAATTGAGGACATCAGCTCATGGGCCCTTTGGAAATCTGTTCCCATGGTTGAAGTTGGAAAAAGGTGTCCATTTGGAGGCATCTTGATCCCTCTATCACTTTTTGTTGTCTGTGTAATCCCATAGCTCTTTAGGTAATATGATCGTCTTTACCTTAGTACCACCGGCATCTTCAAACATTTCAATGAATATATTTGTTGGGATTTGTGCCAGCTCTTCTTTTGATACATGTGACTTTTCATTCTATGCAATCTCTATGACCTGGTAGGGTGGGGCTTCCCACTGCTTCTTGGGTCGTCTTTTGCAATGCATTTTGTGATCAAGAATTCCAGAAATTAGTTCCAGAATTTGGCCAACAAGTTGTCAAGGAAAGTCAAAAAAACACAAACTTCGACCATAAATTGAAAAATGAGTATAACTTGACCAAAACAAGCCCAATTTGGTCCAAACTTTATTAGTGCATTCAAGGTAGCTACAAGCATTAGGGCAAGTTGCTACATGTCAAATCTGATTTAGGGGGTCATGGATCGCGATCCATGATTTTGAAGATTTGGTGATACCATCTGATTGAGCATGAATTGGGGATGCTATGGTTCACTTCTATCACTGGTTGGGATTTTATGCCAAATTTTGGATTTTTTCTCAAACTCAAGGGCTTTTTGGCATTTTTTCAAGGATTTGAGATCCAAATGACTTGTAACTTTAGGGTTAGGTTGTCGCTCTTTTGCTTCAAGAAGGGCATGCCATAGCATACAAAAGTAGGAGATTGGATGACCAAGAAAAGAATCTAGGCATGTATGAAAAAGAGCTTTTAGCTATCTTACATGCCCTAGATGATTGGAAGCATTATCTCATAGGCACTCCATTTGTTTTGTGGACATACCATCAAAGTCTTAAATACTTTTTGATGCAAACTAAACTGAGTGAGCAAATGAGGTTGGAAAATATTCTCTCACAGTTTAATTTTCATATTGCTCACATAGCTGGTAAGCACAACCAAGTGACTGATGCACTTCCACGAAGGCCAAGGGTGAATGTTGTATCAATAGCTACTCACAATTATCTATCCACTATGATAGTTGAGTACGCTACGGATCCAGACTTCAAAAATGTAATGTCAACTATTGCACTAGGAAAGAAAGAGGAACTATACAAGGTGCAATATAATTGTCTTCTCTATGCCAATAGGCTATGCATTACACATAATCTACGTGAAAAGGTTATGCACAGATCTCATGTTCCACCTTATATGGGAAATAGATGGATTCACAAGCTACTCTCAAGGGAGTAGAGATGTACTTTTATTGGCCAACAATAAGGGCAGACATACTGGATTATGTTGCCAAATAAATTGTATGTCAAAAGTCAAAGTATGACAGAGAGAAGCAACCTCGCTTGCTTCAATCAAATCCTATACTTGATTCCTCGTGGGAAAGTATATCCATGGATTTTTTTGGATTTTCCAAGTCCATACATGGGAATACAGGAATATGGACAATAGCAGACCGGTTTAGCAAGCAAGCGTATTTTATACCAGTCAAAAAGACTCTCAAAACACACCATATGTCAACCCTATTTATCTCACAAGTCTTTAAGTACAATGGCTTACCAATGTCTATAGTATTCGATAGAGATCCAAGAATGACCAATAAGTTTTGGAAGGGTCTCTTTGAGAATTTGGGTACTAAGTTGAATTTCTCCTCGGCCTATCACCCGCAAACAAATGGCCAAAGTGACATAGCAAATTCAACTATCATTGATCTACTTAAAGCCTATGTTACAGAAGTATATCAAAGAGATCAATGGAAAAAAGTATTTACCCTTAGTACAATATGTGTACAATAACACTGTCCATACTTCTTCAGGAAAGGCACCCTTCGAGGTAATTGAAGGAATTCGTAGTCAAGACACTTGGAGACATATTTTTTGATGATGATTATTGCAAAGATCTTAAAAGAATCTTTTCAAAAGATCAAAGAAGCTATATCCATCACGTAAGCAAAAGGCTTTGCTGATAAGCATAGACGAGCCTTGACCTTCATAGAAAATGTTTGGGTTTTGTTCAAGTTTCCAAAAGCACACCTAAGTCACACTACATGCAAGGGAGCACAAGGACGCCCAACGGGTCACCAAAATTATTCTGCTAAACTAGCAAAAACATATTATGGCCCATTTCAAATTCTCAAGCCTATGAATGAAATGGCTTACAAGTTAAGGTTATCAAATACGTGGCTCATTCATAATGCCTTTCATGTGAGCCTCTTGAAACCTTTTAAGGGTGAGCCACCAAAGAACCAGTGATTAAGAAACCACCTAAACTTGAGGGTCAAGAAGACATTTTGCAGCCAGAAATCTTTCTACGACATGAAGACAAGATTTCAAGAAGTGGTAAGACTATTCGAACTATCCGATGTATCTTGTCAAATTTAAGAATTATTCTTTTGAAGATGCAAGGTGGATGTAAGACATCTAGCTACTAAAGGATAATGTAAACCTTGTAAATACTTACAATAACTCCTGTCAAAGGTAAGAATTAAGAATCAGGTATGGACAAAGTATATTGTAAAAAAAAAAAAATCTTGTTTTGACTCTAAGATTTCTTTTAGAGGTATATAAGTTTTAAGTGTATGCATACCATGAATCAAGCTTGTGGCAGCTTAGTCTCTCAAGCATGTAGTAGACCTTGCCAATATACTATGAAAGATGATTAGGGCTAAGTAAAGACATGCTTGCGATAGCTAAGCCTTCCAAGCACCAAGTGGAATAAGTCTCCCCACTGTGGAAGAATATCTACGGATAAAAAAGGATCCTCTATTCAAAGAAACATGACTACCTATAAATTTGTTTCTCCACCCCGTTGTTGAGGATGACTATAATTTTAAGGGAGAGGTAATGTCATGAATATTAATTCCTAACCTTCTAAAAGTATTTTCCAACTTAAATTGGCCACTTAAGTACGGGGAAAATAGAAAGAAAGCAAGTGAAATCGATTAGGTGCTAATGGACCAACCCGATCAAGGCTTGGGACCAAAAGGGGAAAGTCCATAAAAGAGCAAGGGTAATTGCTAAATAATCATCTCAGTCATAGGTACAAGTCAAGGAAGGATAAATGTATTCCGGGCAGCCTTGATCAAAGGTACTAGACAAACGAGATGACCGAGAGAAATTATAGGAGTCTAAGAATAGAACGTGACTGTGCTAAGCTCAAGTCATTAGAATAACTCTTTAAACTCCAAGCATAAAGTCTAGGAATCCTTAGGCTGAAGTTTTAACTTGCCATGAATTGTCTAAATTTAGTAGGTTCAGGGATAATATTGGCGACACCTCCAAAGCATTGTGCTAAGGTTTTGCACAAAAGGTGAAAGTTTAAAATCCCAAAGGGTGTGTTAATCCTCACGGCTCACGGACACCCCATCACCTACGACAGACGTTGTATTATTTACTTTGTAGAGTCAGGTACCGGGCTTGTCAGTCCAATAGGAAAAGGGTAAGAGTGATCACCGATGAGAGGCGCACTCTAACTGGAACATTCAAGGGATAAGTTGGCTAAGCATGGGTGCCCAAGTGTAAATGGGGCGAGCTCATATAAAAGTCAACTAAACCTAAAATTCACTCATTCTCTCATTTGTGCAATTGAAGAGTGCTCTTGCTCCATCTCCATCTTCTTCTTCTTCATCTCCTTGTGTGTGTGTATGCGGGAGAGAGGGGGGGGGGGGGGAGAGAGAGAGAGAGAGAGAGAGAGAGAGAGAGAGAGAGAGAGAGAGAGAGAGAGAGAGAGAGAGAGAGAGAGAGAGTGCGATCGAGCATTGCGGCGGCACGATGACCGCGAGGCAGTTGAGCGCGGCGTAGCGGCGTCTCCCTCTTCTTCGCGGCGAGGAATCCTCCACGACAGGAAGCATAGAGCGGTGAGTGACACACCAACGCCATCTTTGAGCTTACTAGTTTAGGCTTGTTGTGTGCTTGGAGCCATTTGTGGCTCGCACACAGTGTATCGGCAAGTTCCTTGCATTGACACGTGTGACATACGTGCACATTTTTGGCATCATTGTTGCCAGAGAATGCCATATACTAAGCTTGAATGGCACTCTGTGCTTCTTTTGTGGTGCAATTTCAATTCTAGGAACGGTAGGGAAGGAGGGTGTGTGTGTTGAGAAGAAGGATTTTGTGTTACTATTGTGTATTTTTTTGTTAATGGAGTTTTCAAAGGTACTGTGTTTTTTCTTTGTGTAAGGTGTTAGTATTAAGGTTGTTAGTTGTGTGTAATATAAAGTACAGTAAGTAGGAAGTAGATCTGTGAGAGCTAATACAGTGTGTTAGTGTGTAACAATAGGTATATTAGTTGGAAGTAGGTAGGTAGAGTGTGTGTGTGCTCGCGCACAGGCCGCAACGACTTTATCCCAAAAAAAATAAAAAAAATTTAAAGGTAGGACCGGGATTGGGAATGACTCCCGGACCCAAGCCTAGACCCAAGCCCAAACTCACGCTCAAGCTCAGGCCTCAGTCGCCCTTTAAAATTATTATTTTAGCTTCACACGTAGCTAAAAATCGGCTTTTTTGAGGACCAACGGAGCTTCAGGTTTCTGAACATTGTGCTGTAAAGCACACCGCAACCCTCTGAGTGATATGCTCGTTTTGAGCCATCACACACTTTAATCAAAAAAATCGATCATTAAAAAACATTAAAAACGTTAAAAAAAGTGAGTGAAAACAGACGCCTAAAAAAGTAAGCGGTTAACCTTTGAGGTTATTCGCCGACGCTTGTAGGGTGTCAAAAGCACATGCATTTGCGCTCTGGTCGTATGCTAGAGACGGAGCAACTAGAGAGAATTTCGACTTATGCAAGTTCTCATTATCCACCTACTTTAGGTTCCGGGCCCTCGGCGGGGACCCGAACATAGCGGTTAGTGACTCTTCCTCTGAATACGACGTCATGGAGGGTTTCCCAATGCTTAATCCTGATATCTGAAGCCAAGAAATGCATGCCATGGGCCTGCGGTCCGGGCCGAGCGTGCTTAACCGCTTGAAGGAAACCTTTAGTAGAGCCACTCGCTCTTAGGATTGCATAGCATTTAAGCGCTCGATGGCCAATAGACCAACCTTAACATGGACAGATACACCTCGAGTGTCTGCATTGTTGCCGGCCCCACCTGTTGAACAAACAGCACAACACATGGTCCCTAGGACCCAAAATGTTGTTCAAACAACACCCTTACCACCTCCAGTGCTAGGACCACAACCACCACATGCGAGAATCACTTCTGTGAATCAAGTGGATTGTGAGTCATCTATTGCTTGTTTGGAAGGCTGTGAGGAAGATATAGACCCTAATATTGCCTATGGGATCGATGTGCTTGAAGAAAGTCCACAATACTACATGGAGGACTATTGGGGACAAGTCAAACCTGTCTATCAAGTATCTGCTCTTGCGGTAAGAGGCCAAAATATCAATTACGCTGCTAAGAGAGCATCTCTTCAATGCTATGAGTGTGGAGGTCCACATTGTGTAGCCGAGTGTCCTATTAGGCTACAAAAGAACGCCACACTAATGCAAACCAATCAAGGGAGCACGTCTATAATGCCGATACTCATGTGTAATCGATGTGTAATGCCGATACTCATGTGTAATCGATGTGGCATCGATCATTTGATTGCCCAATGTCCAAATAATCCAAATGCACCGAAGATCCCTCCAGTAAACTTGATTGAAGTTACCGAGGAGCCATCACAAAGTACACCTGTGGTACCAGTAAATGTACTTACACGATCGATGCTCCAAAAAAAAAATTATATTCTTGAGGAAAGAGACACGGCATCAATTGCCCAATCTCAAAAAAAGAAGAAAACACGAAGAAAGAGATTGCAAAAAGCAGCGAAGTCATACCCCAATTCAAAGACCAACATAGGGACTGGTGACGACCCCGTATATATGAACGACGCTAAAGAGGATTCTGATTCAGGTGAAACCATGGAGACCAAAACGTCCACTAAGATAGAAACCAACAAGGAAGACCTTCATGAGCGACAATGGTCAGGATCCAAGAAGAAGATAGGAACTTATCCAAACACTACAGAGGAGATTGAGCGAGTCAAGCAATTAAGGAGTTTGGTAGAAGATACCAAAAGGGATCTAGAACCAGCACCTAGGCAGATCCAGATTACAGACACTGTGTTTCCTACACACCAACAACCTCACCAAGTCCATAGACCCTTAGCAATACCTAGTGTCATCCAAGAAGAAAGTGACTAAAGTCATGGGAAAGTGGGTGTACTCACTTCTTGATGGAAAGAATGTTTACAGAGGGACTACTTGATCCTATCGAAGAAATGGAGATCCCATCTTCCCCACTTCAAGGGAATCAAGGCCAAAAGGTGCCGTTAAACATTGCCAAATTGATGGATTTCATGTCTTCAGAAGTTTGAACCACCATCATGTCCAAACTATATAAAGACCCTGAGCTAGTCTCAGCTCTTCGAGCCTTCCTCAATGGAGAACTAAATTTTGGCCTACCACAATTTGCACAGATGGATGGAGCTGGGGAGATGTCAATAGAGGAGGAACACTTAGATCCACAACCCAACCTAGATGAGAACCTTGTTATAGAAATACCTGTTAACAAGTTGGGACAATACTTTGAGGGTGATAAATCCAATGCGACTATACCAATCACTACCAAGGGATTAATTGTGAATGGAATCCTTGATGGTGGCGATGGGGTTAGCATTGTGACTAAAAATTGTTGGGAAACTATGGGAAGAACTCACCCTGCGACCACAACCATAGTAGTGAAGATGGCCAATGGGTCTATTGTTAAACCTATTGGGATGCTAGAAGATCTCAAGATTAAGGTCTTTGGACATAAAATAAGGATTACCTTCATTGTTATGGATTTCTCCAAGCACACTATGGCATCGGAGATGATCTTAGGACGTCCTTCATGAGGGAAGCAAAAATGGTGCATGACTGGTCTAAAAACCATGTCTACTTGCAGTTCCAAGATTCTTTCATTCGAGTGGATCTTGTTGGGATTAAAGCCCAAGTGGCCTCTTATGCAGATATGGCCGGCCGCCCGCCTAACTCACTTACCTCTAACTCTTTGTATATACTAACATATTCTTTGTGAATACTAAGGATTTGGGAGATAACCCTTCTAACAGTTCTCTGCGTACTGTACTGTGTAAGCTCATTGTGTGTGTGTGTGTGTGTGAGAGAGTCGACCCACGCTCCGCTCCGCGACTTCAATTGGTATCAGAGCCTTGGTTCAGTGCGGATTTGCGCAATCGCGCGCGCGCGCACTTTTCCGGTAGATTCTGGATCCGGAGTTCGAAAATTCACACTCGGCGTTCCGGGAGCGTTTCCATCAGGCGACCTGGCGTTTTACCCCCCTTTCGAAGCCGTTTATGCCCTCAGAATTTCGTTCTGAGCACTACAGCAGAAGATAGATTTCAGCCGCAAAGAAATCCGTCTTGTGTAGATTGGCAAGCAGGAGGTGGTCGACTTCGACATACATCACTTATTAGTCTTCAGAGCATCATCTATAGACCAGGTACACATATATATCATCAGATATATATATTGCAGTCTGCATTGCTACTTCTTGTGCTTGCCAGGTTCCAGGGGAGGTGTGGCCATACGACGGCTTGACACCACTGGCATGTATTGTAGATTGATGTACTGTGATTGTGGGTCTGCTAGTTGTGAGTCACACTAGCAGACAGACCGCCACAGCGGTCATAGGACAGTGATTGGTCTATTATAGGATGTATGCTAGTTCTGGGCAGTTTGCTGAGCCATCTGAGAGGGTCGTGTGTGAGGTTTTTTGAAGCCAAGCACTGGGGGCTGGGTTACCCAGTGTGAGGTGGATTAGGTTGCTGGAGTTCCCCTCTACACGCATCCTCTTCGGCGACTTTTATCCCTTAGGATGTATGACTTTGTGTAGACACTGGATTGCATCTTATGCGTCAGGCCGTTGAGGCATTGTTCAGGGTTCAGTCTTGAGACAGATACAGGTTCTGTCATCGCCCAGAGAGGAGACAGTGTATGCTTACAGGATTTGTCACTGGTCAGCTATTTATGATTGTTTTTTGAGCTATCTTTTGGTTCCCAGAGCTCAGTTTACAGGGGAGACTTTGTCAAAAATTTTCAAAAATACTGACAGTTCCTGAGGAGAGGTGTTCAGCTTGTTGATTACAGCTTGTTTACTGTGTACAGAGGCCAGTTTACAGGGGAAACTCTGCCGGATTTTTCTCAGGAGTAAACAGTTTGGCAGATATGGCATCTTCTCAAAGTGAGACTCTTTACAACATAAAGAAGCTGGATGGCACAAACTTTCCATTCTGGAAGAAGCAGATTTGGCAGGTTTTGGTGCAGAAAAAACAAGTGAAGCCACTGAAGCTCAAAGGGGAGAGACCAGAAGGTATGGCTGAAGATGAGTGGGAAGAGCTTGACGAGTTAGCTTGTTCCACAATCATGCTGACACTGGCAGAAAATGTTTACTTCAACGTAGCAGAAGAGACTACAGCGTATGGCGTATGGCAAAAGCTATGTGGTATGTACGAGAAACAAAGTGCTGCTTCTCAGATTTACTGGCTCAAGAAATTGGTGGATTTGAAGATGAAGGAAGGGACAGCCATGTCAAATCATCTGAATGAATTTCACACAATTTTCAGCCAGTTAACAGCACAGGAGATAGTCTTTCCAGATTCAGTGAAGGCTATGTTTCTCTTAATCACTTTGCCAGACAGTTGGGATACTTTTCGTGCAGCGTTAAGTAATTTTGTCACGCCAGAAGGTCTTACAAGTGCCAATGTAGAAGGCAGCTTGCTTACAGAGGAAGTGAACAGGAAGAACATTGACAAAGGCAAAGGCAATAGCACTTTGGTCGTTCGAGGGAGACAACAGTTTAAAGAAAAGAAGGGTAAGAAGGCACAAAACCGAAGTAAGTCTCGTGATTCGAAGTCAAAGGATGACATAGAATGCTACCATTGTGGCAAGAAGGGTCACATGAAGCGAGACTGTACGAAGTGGAAACAAGAAAAAGGAAAAACAAAGAGTTCTGAGCAAGATGAAAAGAAGAGTTCAGTGAAGATTGAAGAGGTGAATGTCACACGATCTGGTTCAGACAGTGATTCTGGTATAGCAGCTGGTGACATCTTCCTTACAAGCAATCTTGATTCTGTTTTCTTGACTGCAGAGGATGGACATGCTATGAGTGATTGGATTATCGACTCAGGGGCATCTTTACATGTTTCTCCGCACAAAGAGTGGTTTACATCATATGTGGCTACTAAAGATTATGTCAGACTTGGCAATGAGCAGGTTTGTGACATACTTGGAGTGGGAGATGTGCAGTTGAAGTTTCAGAATGGCTCTTCTTTATGGCTCAAGAATGTCAGACATGTTCCAGCAATCCGAAAGAGCTTGATTAGTACAGGGAAGTTGGATGATGCGGGTTATGTGACAGTTTTTGGGAACAGCGCTTGGAAGATCTCCAAAGGTTCGATGACTGTAGCACATGGCAGCAAGTCAGGAACTCTGTACACTTTACATGTTTCAGAGGTTAAAAACCATGTAATTAATGTGATTGAGCAGCCAAGTGTGTCACTGTGGCATCGTAGGTTGGGACATATGTCAAAAAGAGGAATGGAAATACTTTCTCATTATGGTTATTTGACTGGCTTTTCATTTCAAGATTTTGAGTTTTGTGAGCATTGTGTTTATGGTAAGCAAACACGGGAACCGCACAGATCGAAGAGGAATCGTAGGGACGAACGGTTAGCTCTTGTACACAGTGATCTATGCGGACCAATGCCTAGTTTGTCACTAGGGGGAGCAGCGTACTTTTGTACATTCATAGATGACTATTCTCGCAAATTATGGGTTTACTTCTTGAAGCACAAGGATGAGGTGCTCAAGGTCTTTAAGACATTCTTGCAGCTGGTGGAGAATCAGAGTGGTCAGAAGCTGAAGTGCTTGAGAACTGACAATGGTGGAGAGTACGTTTCCAAAGCTTTTCAAGACTTTTGTGAAGCAAAAGGGATTAAGCGGGAACTCACTGCACCATATAATCCTTCACAGAATGGGGTTGCAGAACGTATGAATAGGACCATACAAGAGAAGGTCAGAAGCATGTTGTCAAATGCTGAGTTGCCTGATGGATTTTGGGCGGAAGCAGTGGCTACAGCAGTCCATTTGATCAACAGGTCTCCTAGTAGGGTTCTGGATAAGAGTGCAGTGGCTGAGATGCTATGGACAGGCAAGGCACCTTCGTATAAGCATCTCAGAGTCTTTGGTTGTGAAGCTTATAGCCATATTCCTAAGGAGTTCAGAAATAAGTTAGAACCAAAGAGCAAGAAGTGTATATTTCTTGGCTACGGAGAATCGGGCGAGATGGGTTACCGGCTTTGGGATCCTGAGTCCAGAAAGCTTATTCGTAGCAATGATGTGCATTTCAATGAAGCCAAGTTTCACGCTAAGCCAGAGAAGACAGAGGAGATCAGAAGAGTTGTCTTCAGGGAAGATGGACCTAGTGCTAGCACATCAAGACAGCATGGTCAGGCTCAGGAACAGCCTATAGTGGCTAGAGAGGTAGAATCAGTTGTGGTGAGACGTTCTGAGCGTGTCTCCAAACCACTTGATCGTTATGTGCCATCTCTAAATTATGTCATGCTCACAGATTGCGGAGAACCATCTTGTTACAAGGAAGCATTACAAGTGGTTGACTCGAAAAAATGGCAGTTGGCCATGCACTCAGAGATGACAACTCTGCATAAAAACCAGACATGGAAGTTGGTTAAATTACCACAGGGCAAAAAGGCTCTACCTTGTAAATGGGTTTACAGGTATAAGATCACCGCTCATGATAGTCAGCCAAAGTACAAAGCAAGGCTTGTTGCCAAGGGCTTTAAGCAAGAACAAGGCATTGACTTTGATGAAGTCTTCTCTCCAGTGGTCAAGATGACTACATTGAGATGCTTTCTTGCATTGGTTGCTATATTGGATTTGGTGTTGCACCAAATGGATGTCAAGACAACGTTCTTGCATGGTGATTTAGATGTGGAAATTTACATGCAGCAGCCAGAAGGGTTTGTTGAGAAAGGCATGGAACATTTGGTATGCCAGTTGTTAAAGAGTCTTTATGGCTTAAAACAATCACCGAGGGCATGGTACCATAAGTTCCACCAGTTTATGCTTTCTCAAGGCTACAAACGTAGTGAGTTCGATCACTGTCTATATACAAAGAAGGCTAAGGATGGCAGTTGGTTGATCCTTATTTTGTATGTGGATGACATGTTGATTGCTGGCAAACACTTGGAAGAAATTTCAGCTTTGAAGTCAAAGATGGCAAAATCGTTTGACATGAAAGACATGGGTGAGGCAAGTCATATACTTGGTATGCGCATTGAGAGAGACAGATCAAAGAAGTTGATTTGGTTATCTCAAACAGAGTATATTGACAAGGTTTTGCAACGTTTCAATATGGAGAAGGGAAAGACATTGAGTGTTCCATTGCCACCATATGTGAAACTTAGCAAACAAGATTGTCCTGTGTCTGAGGAAGAAAAGGCTGAAATGGATAAGATTCCATATGCGTCTGCAGTGGGTAGTTTGATGTATGCAATGATTGCTACACGTCCGGATATTGCATTTGCAGTGGGAGTGGTTAGCAGATATATGTCAAATCCCGGCAAGAAACATTGGGAGGCAGTGAAAGGTATCATGAAATACTTAAAACATACAAAGAGTATGCGCATATGCTATGGTAGTCAGGATTTGAGTGTCAGAGGATACACTGACTCAGATTATGCAGGAGACTTGGATAAGAGGAGATCTACATCAGGCTATGTCTTTACATTGGCTGGAGGTGCCATATCATGGCGATCTCGATTACAAGATTGTGTTACGCAGTCTACTACAGAAGCTGAGTATGTTGCAGCAAATGAGGCATGCAAAGAAGCTATTTGGCTTGGTAGATTGGTTGCAGACTTGGGAATCAAAGTAGATATGCCAGAGTTATATTGTGATAGTCAAAGTGCTATACAATTGGCAAAGAATCCAGTGTTCCATTCGAAGACTAAGCATATTGATGTCAAATATCACTTCATTAGGGAAGTACTTGAAGACAAGCAGATACAATTGTTGAAGATCCACACCAAGGACAATCCTGTTGATCTACTCACAAAGGGACTTCCAGGAGAGGGCTTTGTGCATTGTCGTGAGTTATTGGGCATTGGATATATGGCAGCCATGTAAATCTTTGTACATTTATGTTCATAGATTTACAGTTACTTAAAGTGCCACATTGGACTTTAAGTGGGAGGTTGTTGGGATTAAAGCCCAAGTGGCCTCTTATGCGGATATGGCCGGCCGCCCGCCTAACTCACTTATTTCTAACTCTTTGTATATACTAACATATTCTTTGTGAATACTAAGGATTTGGGAGATAACCCTTCTAACAGTTCTCTGCGTACTGTACTGTGTAAGCTCACTGTGTGTGTGTGTGTGTGTGAGAGAGTCGACCCACGCTCCGCTCCGCGACTTCAGATCTTGTGACTGGTCGAGCACATCCCCTAGGAAACAGGTTTATAATTGATCATAGATCTGACACCACAGTTCACTCGGCCCCACTGCAATATTGTTACATGTGTAAAGCGGACACTCATATTGGGGAAGATTCTCCTTATATGGACGTGCTATCTGGGATGACAGAGTCAGACAATGTGGATTGGGTCCACCTAGCAGCAACCATAGACACTTGGGGAACTAGGGGGACGACCCGGGTAACACCTGAGGGGGATGAAATGCCCGTACCCTTACATATGCTACAAGCAGTGCATATAGCTTCTGACAAGACTCATCCTAATATGACGAAGAAAACATACAAGTGGGTCCCTAAAGCTTCTTTAGCGACCATAGACAATGCTAAAAGACAGGAGCCTGGTAAGAGACGTCCCACTCGCTCCAAGAAATGTAAGAGAACATGGCGGTGGACTCCTAAATGACTATTGGAATCCCAAGGCTACTATCAAGGAAATGATCAAATCTGGGTGCCAAAACGTAGATTGTGTCCTTACTTGTCACCTGATCCATGTGCACCCAATCCTGTAGCTCCAAAATGAATTGACGATTGCGGAAAGAAAAAAATCACAGAATGCCCACCCGCTCCAGAGCTAGTTTGGGTACCGAAGAAAGAACAATTTGTTCCACCTAGCTCAGGAAGGGGGGAGTCCCATGAAGCTTCTAGCTCCTCATGTAATGCATCCATCGAGGTAAAAGATTCTCCACATCCTCCACCTACAATAGTGGACCTCCATAGAGCTACAAACAAATCCACTCCTCCCATTGTTCAAGAATCACCACATGAACCACTTCAAGTTCGATCCTAGGAGAGTACCTTACCACCCTTGCAACTCAATGAGGCACCTGAGGTAATAGAAAAATAGTGGCAAAAATCCTCACCTATTACCAACTAGAGAAATTGGTTTCAAAGGGTGACGAGCAATTGGTTTCAAAGGATATTATCTACCCAAGGAAGGGGGGTGACAGTTGTGCGCTCCTTGCCGCACTGTCGAAGCAAAGGACTTGCCGATACACCGTGTGCGAGCCACAAATGGCTCCAAGCACACAACAAGCCTAAACTAGCAAGCTCAGGAGAGCAAAGGGTGTGTCACTCACCGCTCTACGCTCGCCTTCGTGGTGGATTCCTCGCTGCGATGAAGAAGGAGACGCCGCTACGCCGCGCTCAACCGCCTCGCCGCCGCCGTGCCGTCGCAATGCTCGATCGCACACACACTCTCCCTCTCTCTCTCTCTCTCTCTCTCTCTCTCTCTCTCTCTCTCTCTCTCTCTCTCTCTCTCTCACACACACACACACACACACACACACACACACACACACACACACACACACACACACACACACACACACACACACACACACACACACACACACACACACACACACACACACACACACACACACACACACACACACACACACGAGGAGGTGAAGAAGAAGAAGATGGAGATGGAGATGGAGCAAGAGCACTCTTCTATTGCACAATGAGAGAATGAGTGAATTTTAGGTTTAGTTGGCTTTTATATGAGCTCACCCCATTCACACTTGGGCGCCCATGCTTAGCCAACTAATCCCTTGAATGTCCCAGTTAGAGTGCGCCTCTCATCAGCGATCACTCTTACCCTTTTCCCATTGGTCCGACAAGCCCGGTACCTGACTCTACCAAATACATAATATACGTCCGTCGTAGGTGATGGGGTGTCCGTGAGCCGTGAGGGTTAACATGCCCCCCTTCCTGATGTAGATTCCGTCCTCGGAAGCTATTGAGTTGAAGCTGGTTCGTCGAGGTGGAAGAGCATTTGAGATGAATGTCCTTAGCCTTCTTCAGTCACTGCAAAATCAAACAACATTGCCACAGTAATTGCATTCTCTTAAAAAGCATATGCAGTTTTAGGTAGACAAATTGATTGGTAAAAGAATTTCAAACAATGTGTTAGCAATGAACATTAAATTGCAATGTAATCAAATGCATAAACAGATGTAAAGGTAGAAAATTAAACAAGTCTGGGGTCGCTAATTTGAAGGTCGAAAGGCACTAGAGATTGAATATTAATACCATAGGTAAGCTTCTTAATTATCTGTGGTCAATTAAGTTGTTTAATCGCGAGAGCCAAGTATTCATGTTCGAGGGCTGACTAGAGGCTATATCTAGAAGACCTTGTAGTTAAGCTACCATAAAAGGAATTTCTCATGAAATCATCGCCTGACTGATTACTTTTTCTTTGACCCCCCAAAGTCTTTTCTCATTGATTCAATTATGATGTGTGTGCTTATTTTGTATGCCTTGGGTTTTTTGCTTTTCAAGGAAAAGCGCCCACACTGAGAACCTCTAGGGCTCTAGTCCCATAGGCGATACATGTGAGTGAAGTACCAATTTAAGCAGGGATTTCTCTTCCAGCTTAAAATTTTACATTGTGGCACTTTGATTTTTTGTTTATTCATTTTCAACATTTTAATTTTGTAACTTTGGGGGGTCATATAACACTGTTACCCTCCCTAGGCTCATCACATTAGTAAACTCCCTTTATAATACTTAAGCTAAAGGTCAATAGGGTTAAGCCCACTAGAAAGCCCTAGTACATTTCACACAATGCTGCCTAAATCGGATTAAGAACCTAAGTAACCATTGCTTATTAGGAAGGCATTCCCCATGGTATTAAGAGAAGATTTCTAATACCTAGCTTGGTCAAACTAGCTTAGTCGGACTGCTTGAGTTTTAAACCTAGACAACTGATTATGACAAAACATTACATTGAATTAAATGTTTGATACTAAGAAAATGCGCTGAATATTATGCTACCAATCACAATCAAAGCAGACAAACATGGATGCAAAAAGATAAGTGCAATGCTAATGGACAAGAAACACCTGTTTGTGTTTATGGTCGCGCTTGATTTGAAGTGTGAACGAGAGAAAGGTTCCATGAAGGTCCAAATCCTATCAATAGCAACACGCTCCTGTACACACTAGGAAACAAAAGGAATACCTCCAGGAGGCACATTAGTGGGAAAAGAGAACTTTGCTAATCTCTTAACTCTAAAACAAAAACACTCCTATCGTACTAATCTTACCTACCCTCCATCACTCAAGTGATGAGGATCAAAGGTGTTTTATGGCATAGGTTTCTGTTTCACTGTACCAGATGTGACATGTGTAGGTCTGAGTCAATGTTTTGACTTTTAATGTGCATACTCGTTTGCTAATTGCTCTTGCTCTTTTTTTTTTGTGAGTATAAAGCTTTATATGTACATTCCCTAAGATTGGGAGATATAGAGGTCAGGGAGAAAGGTTGAGAGGGAAGCAAGTGAATAATGGATGTCCACAAACACTCCCCCCTTCCTTGGGTAGATCATACCGTTTGGAATGAGCTTGTCACCCTTTGAAACCAATTGTTCCAGTTGGTAATAGGTGAGGATTTTTGCCAGTAGTTTTCTATTACCCTAGGTGCCTCGTCAAGTTGCAAGGGTGGTAAGGTACTCTCCCAGGATCGAACTTGAAGTGGTTCATCAGGTGATTCTTGAACATTGGGAGGTGTGGATTCTTTTGTAGCTACATGGAGTTCCACTACTATAGATGGAGGCTGTGTAGAAGCTTTTACCTCTATGGATGTATTACATGAGGAGCTAGAAGCTTCATGGGACTCCCCCCTTCCTGAGCTAGGTGGAACAAATCGTTCTTTCTTTGGTACCCAAACTAGCTCGGGAGCGGGTGTGTAGCATTCTGTGATTTTTTTCTTTCCACGATCATTGATTCGTTTTGGAGCTATGGGATTGGGCTCACTTGGGTCAGGTGATAGGTAAGAGCACAATCTACGTTTTGGCACCCAGATTTGATCATTTCCTTGATAGTAGCCTTGGGCTTCCAATAGTCGTTTAGGGATCCATCGCAACATTTTCTTACTTTTCTTGGAGCGAGTGGTATGTTTCTTACAAGGCTTCTATTTTTTAGCACTAGCTATGGTCACTAAAGAAGCTTTAGGGACCCACTTGTATGTTTCCTTCGTTACATTAGGATGAGTCTTGTCGGAAGCGATATGCATTGCTTGTAGCATATTTAAGGGTACAGACATTTCATCCCCCTCAGGTGTTACCCAGGTCGTCCCCCTATTTCCCCAAGTGTCTATGGTTGCTGCTAGGTGGACCCAATCCACATTGTCCGACTCAGTCATCCCAGGTAGGATATCCATATAAGGAGAATCTTGGCCAATGTCTGTATCCTTCTTACAAGTATAACAATATTGTAGTGGGACCGAGTGAACTGTGGTGTCAGAGCGATGATCAATAATGGTTTTACTCCCTAAGGGGTGTACCTTACCAGTCACCAAATCCACTCTAAGGACAAAGTCTTGGAATTGCAAATAGACATGATTTTTAGACCAATCATGAACCATTTGTGCTTCCCTCATGAATGGTCGTCCTAAAATCATTTCATATGACATAAGGTGTTTAGAGAAATCCATTACAATGAATGTATGTCGTACCTTGTGTCTTAGAACTTTGATCTTAAGATCCTTGAGCATCCCCATAGGTTTGGCTATGGTACCATTTGCCATCTTTACCACAATGTTAGTAACACTGAGGCGGGGTTTTCCCATGGATTCCCAACAATCTTTTGTAACGATGCTAACTCCCGCACCACCATCAAGAATTCCCTTTATAGTTAATCCCTTGGTAGTGATGGGTAGGGTCGCATTAGACTCGTCGCCTTCAAAATACTGCCCTAATTCGTTAATGGGTACCTCGATCACGGACTCGTGTCCATCTAAGTCAAGTGATTGCACATGATTTTCCTCATCAATCATAATCGAGTCAGGCCTATTTGGTAGTGCAAACTACGGTAATCCCGTTCGTAGCTCTCCGTTAAGGAATGCTTGAAGTGCAAGGAATAACTCAGGATCTCCATAAAGCTTTGCTATGATCGTGGTTCGGACCTCAGAAGACATGAAGTCCACTAGTTTGGCAACATTCATTGGCATTTTGCAGGGTGTAGGTCCTTGAATAGGAACTGGTGAGGATGGAATCTCATATTCCTCAATGGGATCAGGTATTCCTTCGTTAAACATCCTTTCCAACAAGAAAGGTGTATGCTCACTTTCTGATGTCCTGTCCTCACTCCCTTCTTGGATGATACTAGATATGGCTAACGGTCTATGGTTCATGTGGGGTGGATGAACTTGCGTGGGAAACACTGTGTCATGAATTTTGACATGCATGGGTTCTGGTTCTAGTTTCCTTTGAGTCTCCTCCACTAAACCTCTTAGATGTTTCACCTGCTCAATCTCGTCTACTGGGTTTGGGTACGTCCCAATCTTCTTTTTATGATTCTTCCCTTTTTTCCCTTGCGGTTTATCTTGGGGGTCTTGGATTGGATTTGGAAACACTTGTGGTGTTTTCAGAGGCTCTTTATGGTTTTCTCTTATTCGGTTTTCATTTGGTTCCATGTTACGGTTTTCTTTGTCGGTCTTTCCCTTTGTGGTATTGGTTCTAGTCTCCATTGTCTCGACTAAATCTGAATCATCCTCGAGGTCATTCATATACACGGGGTCATCTCCTGTTCCTATGTTTGTTTTGGAACTTGGCTTTGGATTTCCCGTATTCTGCGACCTCTTCCTTCGTGTCTTCTTTTTCTTTGCTTGGATAACTGACGCGGTATCTCTCTCTTCGAGGATATGGCCTGGCCCTTGAAGCATGGACCGTGTAATCGCATAAGCGGGTGCGACGGGTGGTATTGGCGACGTCACACTAGCAATTTCGACCAAATTTAGGGGTGTGATTTTAGGCGCATTTGGGTTATAGGGGCATTGGGCAATCAAGTGATCTATGCCACAACGATTACATGTGAGTATTGGCATTGCAGACGTGCTCCCTTGATTCATTTGCATCTGTGCAGCATTCTTTTGCAGCCTAATAGGGCACTCCACTGCCCGATGTGGTCCACCACACTCGTAGCATTGAAGAGGTGGCCTCCTAGCCTGGGTGTTGATATTTTGACCTCTGGATGCGAGAGCAGCAGCTTGATAAACCGGCTTGACTTGCCCCCAACAATCTTCCATGTAGTATATAGGACACTCTTCCAATGTATCAAGTCCGTAGGCAATACTAGTGTCTATTTCCTCCTCACAGCCATCTGCATAAGCATTAGATGGCTCGCAACCCACTTGGTTCATAGGGGCGACTCTTGGATGCGGGGGCTGCGGTCCTAGCACAGGGGGTGGTAGCGGTGAAGCTTGTACAACATTTTGAGATCTAGGGACCATGTGTTGCGGTAGTTGCTCAATAGGTGGAGCAGGCATCAATACAGGAGCTCGAGGTGCATCCGTCCAGGCTACAGGTGGTCTATTTGCCATCATACGTTTGATCATTAAACAATCCTTAGCTTGGTGACCATACCTACCACATGCGTTGCAAGTTCCATTAAATTTTACTCTAAACGTAGGGCACTCACTAGTGCTATGTGGACCTAAGAAAATGGAACACCATTGTTGCTCCCTTCTTGGATACATGTGACTATTTCGAGGGGGTCGATTATCCTTAAGAGACTCTTGGATTGCCTTGGTGAGGTCTGTCAAGAATGTCTCAAATACCTTTGGCTCATTGGCAATGGGCTTTGCAGTCATGGGTTCATACTCAATGGCTTGTGAGCTAGTGGATCTCGTGTCAGTGGACACCCTCATGCCTGCTATCATCAAGTTGTCCTCTAATTGGATTGCATTGGCAGTGACATCTTCCCAGGTTGTGATACCTCTAATCACTAGTCCATTATAGATTCCTTCATTCCTCAACCCTCGAATGAATCGATCAAGCAGTTGGTTATTGTTGAAGCGCTCATTTACAGGGCAGCGAGAGTTTAAGTGCTTTAGACGACTAATGAAGTCCCTTACTGACTCTCCTTCCTTACGTTCGGCCTTCTGTAGCTGAGATGCTACACCCCAAAGCACACCTTCTCGTATGTACTCCTTTAGAAACAACCTTCGAAGGGTAGGGTAGATTGTTTTCTCGTCCACCCTTAGGGTTCTATACCAATCTCCAGCCTTCCCACTTAATGTCAAGCTTAAGGCATTGCACTTATGTAGTTCGTTGCGTTCCCCTAAGGAATCACATACTTGTTCAAACACTTCAATGTGTTTTCTAGCATCTTCGTCCCCATTGAATTTTTGCGTGAGTTTGGCAATTTGTACTGCCTTACTTCTAGGCTCTCTATCAGATGCATGACGCATATTTTCCACGATAGATCGACCTATGGTTTGAGCAAACGCTGCCAAGTCACCTATGTGAGGAGGCAGGGCCGGTGGAGGTACTCTTGGAATCATATGTGGGAGAGGGGCGGGTACCGGTCTTGGCATATGTGTGGATGATGCAAGATATGGAACATAACCGGGCATAGGTCCACTCGGATAAGGGCTAGGGAGCGGCACTCGAGGAGGATAAACAAGTGGTACAATTGGAGGTGTGGGGGCCATGTGTGCATAAGGGGCTAGAGGCACATACGGTCGAGGCCCCATATTAGGTACTGCGACACTAGGTAGTGGCACTGTGCTAACCGTAGATGTCATCGGTACATTCTCTGTCAGGCTTATCCCTGGAGTGAGCACTGTGTTTTCCTTAATAGAGGGTTGAGCCAAGTTAGGGAAGCTAAAGTTTTCGCTCGGAGGCTCAGATTGCATAGAGACCCCAAGTGAAATGACGTAAGATGGGTCCATGGGACTCATTAGAGGAGTCTCCATTTGTGATAGAGTAGGCTGTTGAGCCTTGCTCGTATCCAAAAATCTCATGGGGCCAGTTGAGAGTATATTTACCCCTCGGTTTTGCCTTTCCGATTGAATAATGCCATGGATAACATTACAGATCATTTTCTGTTGATCTTCGATGCTCGTGGCACTAGAGGTGGATTGTACAATCTCTATCCATCCTACATGGTAGGCGTGGCCAGAGTGTAGATCCGTCAACACCTCAGTGTGGAGGTCGTATGTCCAATGATCATTAATGAACAATCCTTCTAGAGTTGATGTGTTAACGGTTTCTTGTGAGGTAGAAGCAATGTTGCTCTCCGTGGTTTTACTTGTCACCAACGGTACTCTAGAGGGAACTTCTGAAGGAGGCAGCTCAACAGGGCCTTCTTGGTAAGAAGTTGGCAGGATATCCACATGGACACTCTTTGGGGGTGTGGGGTCCACGTGCGATGTGAAAGGAGAGTCCACTTCCCCACCCCCTTCGTGTGCTTCATTTGCATCAGGTTCCGAGCGAGTAGCTCTACCTAATGTTTCCATGAAACGGCTAAACATACTAGTACTAGGCTGTGGAGCTTCGGGAGGTGCATGGCCTTCTCTCTCAGTGTTTTGGGTAGGGTATGCTTCCATGATTTCTGAGTCGGAGGAGGAATCACTAGCGGCTATTTTAGGGTCTTGGGTGGTGCTACCTTGTGTCCCCGCTAAGGGTCTAGAGCCTATCATGGATGGGTAATGGGTGTCCGTATGAATAGAGGCACCCTCAATATGCTCGTGTTCTAGCACCCGCCCAGAGCGTAAGTGCATGTGCTTTTGATACCCTAAGGTGTCAAAAAGCTGCTCTAGGAGGCCTTGTGACTAGTTTTTGCGTGTTTTTTGTTTGTTTTTTTGCTAGATTTTTTAGAGAGTGTTGTGGAATGGGCCGTGTGATATCTTGAAACGAGCGTATCGCTAGGAGGGATGCGCTCTGCTTTACAGCCCACCGTTTGGTTCTATTTTGCTCCAGAAAAGCCCGAAACAGTCTTTTCCTAGCTGGGGAACTAAGCTCCAAATAGCAAGTCTAAGGGTGCAAGTGGGAAGAGAAGGGAGGAGAGTGGAGGACTTGTCCCACAGGCTCTCATTCCCTCTTGAGGGAGTAGGGTATATATATAAGAGTGAGTCTAGTATACATCATAAGACTGAGGACTGAGGCATGGGCCTGGGCTTGGGCTTGGGCAAATGATCCCGATCTAACTTTTATACAAACCAACCCGTCCATTTTTATAACCTCCGTTTTTATTTTTCGAAAATTTAACCTCCCCCTCACTCACGTTTTTATTTTTCGGAAAATTTTATTTTTTTAAAATTATTATTTTTTTATTTTTTGCAAAACCAGGAAACACAGAAAATGCAGAAAATTCAGAAAAAAAGAAAAAAAGCAAAAAAACTAGAAAAACCAGGAAACACGAAAAATGCAGAAAATGCAAAAAACGCAAAACCAGTAAACACAGAAAATGCAAAAAAATTGAAACTTGATAGAACTGTGCAGTGCAAACCAGAAAATGCAAAAAATGCAAAAACGCAAGAAATGCTAACTGTGTAAGCTGAAATCTGAACTTAATAGAACTAGCAAAACAGACCTTAACAGAACAGAGAAAACAGAGAACACAACTACACACCCTCATTCCCTGCCTTTCCTATGATAGAAATTGCACCACAAGAAAGCGTAAAGTGCTTAACCGAGCTTAGTGTAGGGCATTTCCCCGGCAGCGGCGCCAAAAATGTGCGCTCCTTGCCGCACTGTCGAAACAAAGGACTTGCCGATACACCGTGTGCGAGCCACAAATGGCTCCAAGCACACAACAAGCCTAAACTAGCAAGCTCAGGAGAGCAAAGGGTGTGTCACTCACCGCTCTACGCTCGCCTTCGTGGTGGATTCCTCGCCGTGATGAAGAAGGAGACGCCGCTACGCCGTGCTCAACCGCCTCGCCGCCGCCGTGCCGTCGCAATGCTCGATCGCACACACGCTCTCCCTCTCTCTCTCTCTCTCACACACACACACACACACACACACACGAGGAGGTGAAGAAGAAGAAGATGGATATGGAGATGGAGCAAGAGCACTCTTCTATTGCACAATGAGAGAATGAGTGAATTTTAGGTTTAGTTGGCTTTTATATGAGCTCACCCCATTCACACTTGGGCTCCCATGCTTAGCCAACTAATCCCTTGAATGTCTTAGTTAGAGTGCGCCTCTCATCGGCGATCACTCTTACCCTTTTCCCATTGGTCCGACAAGCCCGGTACCTGACTCTACCAAATACATAATATACGTCCGTCGTAGGTGATGGGGTGTCCGTGAGCCGTGAGGGTTAACAACAGTCATCATTCACTCACTCCCCTCTCAACCTTCCTCCCTAATCTCTCAATCTCCCAATCTTAGGGAGTGTATATATAAAGCCTTATACTCACAAAAAAGAAAAATAATAAAGACCAAGAGCAGTTAGCAAACGAGTGTGCACAATAAAAGTTAAAACATTGACCTGGACCTACACATTCACATTCGATACACTGAAACAGAAACCTATGTCATTGAACACCTTTGATCCTCATCACTCGAGTGATGGAGGGTAGGTAGATTAGTACGATAGGAGTGTTTTTGTTTTAGAGTTGAGTGATTAGCACAGTTCTTTCTTCCCACTGTTGTGCCTCCTAGAGGTATTCTTTGTGTTTCCTCATGTGTACAGGAACGTGTTGCTGTGGTTAGAATTTGGACCTTCATGGAATATTTCTCTCTTTCACACTTCAATACCATCAACACAAACAGGTTTTTCTTATCCATTAGCATTGCCCCTTATCTTTTTGCATCCATATTTGTCTGCTTTAATTGTGATTAATAGAATAATATTCAGCACATTTGCTTAGTATCAAACATTAAATTCAATGTAATTTTTTGTCATAATCACTTGTCTAGGTTTAAAAATCAAGCAGTCCCACTAAGCTAGTTTGACCAAGCTAGGCGTTCAAGATTTTCTCTTAATACCATCGGGAATGCCTTCCTAATAATTAATGGTTACTTAGGTTCTTAATCCGATTTAGGCAGCATTGTGTGAAATGTACTAGGGCTTTCTAGTGGGCTTAGTCCCTATTGATCTTTAGCTTAAGTATTATAAAGGGAGTTTACTAGTGTGGGAGGGTAACAGTGTTATATGACCCCCCAAAGTCACAAAATTAAAATGTTGAAAACGAACAAACAAAAAAATCAAAGTGCCACAATGTAAAATCTTAAGCTGGAAGAGAAATCTCAGCTTGACTTGGTACTCCACTCACATGTATCGCCTATGGTACTAGATCCCTAGAGGTTCCCAGTGTGGGTGCTATTCCTTGAAAAGCAAAAAACCCAAGGCGTACAAAATAAGCACACACATCAAAATTGAATCAATGTGAAAAGACTTTGGGGGTCAAAGAAAAGGTAATTAGTCAGGCGATGATTTCATGAGAAATTCCTTTTATCGTAGCTTAACTACAAGGTCTTCTAGGTATAGCCTCTAGTCAGCCCTCGGACATGAAATACTTGGCTCTCGCGATTAAACAACTTAATTGACCAAAGAAAATTAAGAAGCTTACCCATGGTATTAATAGTCGATCTTTAGTGCCTTTCGATTGTTGAATTAGCGACCCCGAACTTGTTTAGTTTTTTACCTTCCCAACTGTTTATGTGTTTGATTATATTGCAATTTAATGTTTATTGCTGAAAAATGGTTTAGAATTATGCTACCAATCAATTTGTCTGTCTAACACTGCATATGCTTTTTAATTGTATATGATAATGCAATTACTGTGCCAATGTTGTTTGATTTTGCAGTGACTGAAGAAGGCTAAGGACATTCATCTAAATTGCTCTTCCACCTCAATAAATGAGCTTCAACAAAATAGCTTCCGAGGATGGAATCTACATCAGGAAGGGGGGCATGTTAACCCTCACGGCTCATGGACACCCTATCACCTACGACAGACGTTGTATTATTTACTTGGTAGAGTCAGGTACCGGGCTTGTCAGTCCAATAGGAAAAGGGTAAGAGTGATCGCCGATGAGAGGCGCACTCTAACTGGAACATTCAAGGGATTAGTTGGCTAAGCATGGGCGCCCAAGTGTGAATGGGGCGAGCTCATATAAAAGTCAACTAAACCTAAAATTCACTCATTCTCTCATTTGTGCAATTGAAGAGTGCTCTTGCTCCATCTCCATCTTCTTCTTCTTCATCTCCTTGTGTGTGTGTGTATGCGTGAGAGAGAGAGAGAGAGAGAGAGAGAGAGAGAGAGAGAGAGAGAGAGAGAGAGAGAGAGAGAGAGAGAGAGAGATCGAGCATTGCGGCGGCATGAGGGTGGCGAGGCGGTTGAGCGCGGTGTAGCAGCGTCTCCCTCTTCTTCGCGACGAGGAATCCTTCATGACAGAAAGCGTAGAGCGGTGAGTGACACACCAACGCCATCTTTGAGCTTACTACTTTAGGCTTGTTGTGTGCTTGGAGCCATTTGTGGCTCGCAACTCAGTGTATCGGCAAGTTCTTTGCATTGACACATGCGACATACGTGCACAAGGTAGTTTTATTTTTACCAAAGATTATCCTAATTTAGCATTTCCTAAATTAGCAAGTAGGATGTAGCCTCGGGTCAGCTTCATATAAGCCTCCAAGGCTTGTGCAAAGGTCTTACATCCAAGATAATTAGTTAAAAGGTAATCTTATGGTTTTTATTAAATAAAAGGGAAAAGCTAAAGACTAAGGTTAGATCAGCCTTTCCTTATTTTTCAAGTTGACTCTAGTCTTGGTTTATTAAGCTTGACTAGGCCACATGTCCAAGGTAGCACATGCTTGATTTGTATGAACCTAAACAAGTTCGGGGACAAGTGCAAGGCAAGAGGGGACAAGTGTTGGGAATTCTTGAGTTGCATTAGGAGGTGTTCTTACCTCATTGGTCAAGTGTGAAGCATTCTAATCTAGTTGCACATTAGCATAGCTATATAAGAGAGGGCTCGTTGCATTTTTGAAGTTCTTGCTCCTCTCACACTCTCTCTCAAGTGCCCACGATTGGCAAAGCAAGCTCTCTCTCTCTCTCTCTCTCTCTCTCTCTCTCTCTCATGGGAGCTCTATAGATAGATTCTATGATCAAGCTCTTGCTATGGATGCAAATCCAAGCCAATGAAAGTTTTTCTTCTCCATCTCTATTACACTATTACTAAGCTATGCTAAGATCTTGCTCATGAGCAAGTGTAAATGGAATCTCAATTCTCTTGCTTGAAAAATACTTCTCTCTACCTTCATCTTCCTCTTTTCTTGCAATTCCTTTCTCCCTCTGGGGTGTTTAGGGTTTGGTAATGAGGGTTATACCAGGGAATATTGAAGACACCATCTTCGTGATTCAAACAACTCTTCGCAAGATCACAAACATGTATTGTAGCAAAGATCTCTTTGAGGGGATTATAATACAAGTCCTTTTGGAGGGGAGACCAGCTTTAAGCAAATCCGGTCCTCATCGAGTTGTCAATCTTAATTGGTTATTCTCTTTGAATTATGTGCATGATTAAAGAGGTTTTGATGTGTATTTTTGTAAAGAATTCATCCTGGCACAACCTATGTTCTCCTTGCTATCTCTCTCCTAAAGGAAAGCTCTCTCCTTTCATAGTAAATTTTTGTTGAGTCACCGACATATAGGTTCAAAGGTTCATTGACCATCACAACCTTAGCAACATATAGTTGGAGCACAACCCATTGTTCCATGTAAGGACAAAGCACGTTGAGGTGCAATATCACTTCATTAGAGGAGACAGGGTCTTGGCTTGCGGATCGACCTTAGGTATGTGAGGATAGATGAGTAGGTTGCATACAAATTTAAAAAGGCCCTAGGAGCAGAGAAGCTGGGTGATCTTGGGCTATGCTTGGAGCCAAGAGATGGTGTTGAGCTTGAGGGGTAGTGTTGAGATATCAATCTTAACATATGGCACACTTGGATGACTCCTAACCTACATTTATCACTTGCATGAGATAGTAGACACTAGGATCATGGCCAGTGGTATGACCATTGGACTTCACTGACATGGTCTACCTACCAAGAGTGATAGCCACTTATCTTGCAAGCTCTCATTGACCTCTATCAATAGTTTGTTTTATGTTGTCTTTTTCCAGTTATGCTTTCTAGAACTTATCACCATTTTGCTAAGTCTTCCACCTCTGTTAGTAGTCGAGCCAGATGAGCACCCTTCAAGTTGACCCCTTCTTCCTTGAGCCTAAAATTTTGATGTACTCCCATTCTTTTTTTGAAAAGCCTTGTGATTATTTTGATCATCTCTGATTAAAGATGGACAAACTCTGAGAAGCTGATTTATAGAATCTATGATGAATTTGAGTCTTGTATGGTCGGCCACTGGCCAAGAGAGCCCTAGGTATAAAGCATACGTTGTAAAGTGGGAAAGAGACTATTATCATCATCGCGTTTTAAAGTTTTGGAAATTATGGCTAAGAGTGACTTCTTTCAAACAAATTGTAATCCTCACATCTTGAGCTCTGGTAATGCCATTTCAATTTTGAAACTTACAATGTGTTCCTTGTTCGATGCTCTTTCATTCAAGTATTCTTATTGTCGATTTTGCTATGATTTTTTACTATGACTTAGTAGGCCGAATCTGCTTATTTGAATGCATTAATGAGTGTTTTATTAGATGCCCACTATATCAATTAAATTTGGGCTAAAAGATCGGGGCAAAAACTGTCAAAAACCATATTTTGGCTGAAACAACCATAAACTCTGAAATACTTAAAATCTGATGGTCAGAACTCCAAAGCTAATCAAAACTCTTAAAAAAGTGCAAAAAAGGCATAACCAAACCACAGAGAGTGAATCTGGAAGGTTCCATGCAGGTTGGTGAAGGAACATGGATTGTGATCCATGACCCCCAGATAGATTTTTGGAAGGAACTGATACCACTTGGTCCATAATGATTCCAAAGCTCCAGCTATACACTTTTGGTGGGAAAATTGACTCAAAAACTCAACCACATCTAAGAAATTGGGTAAAAACTTGTTGGCACATGAGTAAAGAGAAGTGCCATGCCCTGAGGACATGATCAGTCCACAAAGGGGAGTAAGCCCAAAGCTTTGCGGAAAGCTTCAAGCTTCTCACGAGACAATGCCTTTGTGAAAAGATCTGCAAGGTTGTCCTGTGTTGGCACATAAGGCAAGCTGATCTCTCCTGATCAGAGCCTCTCCCTAACATAGTGGTAATGCACCTCAATGTTCTTTGTGCGAGCATGAAAAATTGGGTTCCTCACAACTGCCAATGCTCTCTGACTATCAGTGTAGATAGTGTTGGGAGTGTCCTGTCCAACACCCGAATCAGCCATAAGGTGTTTGAGCCATACACACTCAACCATAGCTGTGAAGACTGCCCTGTACTCAGCCTCAAGACTTGAAGTGGCACAGTAGGTTGCTTCTTGATCAACCATGATATACATGAACTTCTAAGCATGAAACAAAAACCACTTCTGGACACTCGCGTGTCAAAACAACCAACCCAATCTGAGTCCAAAAAAGCATGTAAGTTTGGCGGCAATGATCCCCCTTGGGATAAAACAAGCCAAGATGTAAAGTGCCACTAAGGTAGCAGAAAATACTCTTGATAGCCTGCCAATGCTTAGACCTTGGGCTATGCATAAATCTGCTGACCTGTGAGACTGCAAACTGAATATCCGGCCTCGTGTTGCATACATAAATGAGGCAGCCAATAGCAGTTTGGTAAAGAGTGACATCACTAGGATCGCCAGCATCATGTAGACTCAACTTCAAACCTGTTTCCATGGGAGTGGCAATAGGTTTGCAATCCTCAAGTCCAAACTTACATAGCAATGTCTCTATGTAACTTTTCTGACACAAGGCAATACCATCATCACACTGCTTAAACTGTATACCCAAGTAATGATGCAACAACCCCAAATCTTTCATCATGAAAGTAGCATTCAAATCAGCCTTAAATTCAGCAATATGTCTCTCATTTGGTCCAGTGATCAGCAAATCATCATATAGAACCACATTGAGAAGTACATCACCCTCACACTTGACATACAATGTGCTTTCTGTTGGACTGTTACGAAAGCCTTGTTTGAACAAATGAGTGTTAGCTTTCTCATACCAAGCACGAGGAGATTGCTTCAACCCATACAAAGCCTTCTTACATGTGCACACTTTTCCCTCTTGTCATTTTATGACAAAACCGCGAGGCTGGGTTACATAAACTTCCTCAAATATGTCACCATTCAAGAAAGCAGTAACAATGTCTGATTGATGTACATCCCAACCAAAATGAGCTGCCAATGCACATAGAAAATGCACAGTAGTCATACGACAAGTGGGAGCAAAAGTCTCTTCATAATCTATGCCTTTTTGCTGTGCATAACCCTTTGCAACAAGTCGAGCCTTATGGCGATCGATCTCACCATCCGGCTTGTGTTTCAACTTGTAAACCCATTTCGTACTAATGGCCTTTTTGCCAGGAGGCAAATCACATAAAGTCCATGTGTCATTTTCTATAAGTGCATCATATTCTGATTGCATGGCAGCCATCCAATTTTTTGAATTCTGTGCTTCATCAAATGACAGAGGCTCCTCAACATCATGTAAGCTAGACACAGCCAAAGCATAACAATCTGATACATAAGATGCATGGCAAGAGCCTGAATGAGTAATACTAGACAAAGGTGCATCCAATTTACGCAAAGTGTGCACCAACCATTTTGGCATACCTCTAGCCCTGTCATTTTCAGCCCTTTCCTCATCAAGTACATCATGTACATCTGCATCAGTAATAGGCTGATCTGTAACATTTTTAGAAACCCCCATAGGATGTACATTTGCCTCATTGGAAATTACATTCGTATTTCCACCACTGAAAAGAGGCAACAAAGTGTCTCTAGTACATGACAGCAAGGGCTGAACAGAATCTTCCACAAACATTACATCCCATGAAACTAGAATACGCTTTGTTTTTGGATGATATAACCTGTAACCTTTGCTTTCAGCACGATAACCAGCAAAAATACATTTGACAGCCTTATCATCCAACTTTTGCACTGTGTTTGTGGCACCAAAGCATATGCCAAATAGCCAAATAGCCAAAAACAAGCATGTGCTCAATAGAAGACTTTCTATCATGCCATGATTCATATGGAGTAATAGACTGCAAAGCTTTCGTAGGACACGTGTTAAGTACATAAGTGGCTCACATGATGGCCTCAAGCCAAAAAGAATGCGTCAAGCTTGACTTTTGACCATACATCGTGCCATTTCCGTCAGTGACCTGTTTTGCCTCTCAGAAACACCATTTTGCTGAGGTGTATAAGGCACTGTACGTTGGTGTTTTATCCCACGACTAGCCAGAAACGCATTCAATTCATGAGACATATACTCCCTCCCTCGATCGGAACGGAGGGTGCCCATAGTACATTTCGAGACATTTTCAGCCATAGCCAAAAATTGTTTGAAGCACATAAAAACTTCGGACGTCACTTTAAGCGGAAATACCCATGCATGCCTGGATTAATCATCAACGCTGCATCTTACCCAAAATACAGCCTTCACAAACATGTTTGACAGGTTCTTCAAGAGGCAGCAAAGAAGCAACCATATCAGATTTCTGCAAACGTAGTAAACGGAAAAATTCAGATGACCAAAACATGCATGCCAAAGTTTTGCATCTGAAATAGCCCTTGAATCTACAATAGCATTTGCAAAATTTTGTCCACACTTGTCATACAAAGTGAGCTTATACAGCCCACGACACAAAAGGCCAGATGCAACAATTTCATCACGAAAATTGAGATCATGAACTGTACATCTGTCATCCACAAATTTGACTACAAGTCCAAGTCTAGCAAGTGCGGATACAGACAAGAGATTCTTCTTGATCCCAGGTACATAAAGGACAAGTGAATTTCGAACAGGTTCAATGGATCATAGTTGCATGGACCATAAAAGGTAAAAGGTTAAGGTTCATTTTCTTGATGGATGTGCGATCAGGCAAATTGTATCAGGATAGAAGTCCTAGCAATAGAGACCAAGTGAGCCATATTTCCACTGATGGTAGTGTCAACCAAGGGACCATACCCACTTGAGAGACAATCTCAGAAGAGAGTCTTTCTGACACTTCGTGAGATCAAATCACTACATGGCTGAGGGGACCAAAACTGTGAGTTTTAAAGAAGAGATGAAAATGAGAGCGGGATTATCTAATCTGGCACCAACCCAAAAACTTTTGCACTTACAATATCAGTTCAAGAATGAAAAAGGAGCTTAGATATAGAAAAATGGTATGGATCGATATTGTGTGAAAATTAAAGAGAGGCCAAGTGAGCTTAAGTTCGTAGTGCCAGTAAATTACAGTGACGATTGATACTTCGACAAAGCGGGAAACGGGTATAATGTTGTGCTTAATCCTTTCATTATAGACAAATGGGTATAAGCAGGCACCAAAGAGAAAGTTGACGCAGAGCCTGAAGAGAATCCACCAACGTTGGACATTCCTAATGCAAAGCTTAGGCAGGTAAATGTCGCTACATGTGTCAATAACGATAACACCCACGTGGGCTTATACAAATATGACAATGGAGAGCAAATACTCGAGAGACACCCAAATTATTATGATAGACAAGTATGGTCAAAAGTATTCGTCAGTGAGCTGTAATGAGCTTGAGGGCTATATGTACTTTGGAGGACCACTCCATCAATACTACTTCACCCATAGCTTGCACAGACCTACTATTTTAGAATCAACAAAACTAGAAACGGCAAGAGTGAGTCCCTTGAAGTCTTGTGTGGAAGACTCATTCAACCAACCTCCCCTATCTGCACCTGAACCAATGGGATCCCTGGATTCCCGGGTTCTTATGTCAACACATGGAGGTAGTGCCATTGCAGACACTATCTTCAATACAAGAATTCCAGATATTAAGGAAAAAAGTCAGGACATAAGATGTGAGGGAAGGGAAACCAAACAAATCCTTCCAGGGCATCTGTCAGTGGCTATGAAATGAGAGATGCTATGGGTGTAGAACCTAGAGTGATGAGGATGGTTGCAAAAAATAAAAAAATGCGACCTTCCCAAGTATAGTGGATCAAGAGATCCTTACGCACATGTTTCTATCTTTAAGCAAGTATTAACACTAGTTTGTTACCAAAACAGGACACTTTAAGTGTCCTTTTTTAACAAATTTAAATTAAATGCTACTTGCATTAGACGGTTTATTTAACAAAACCCTCTTGATATGCTTAAATATGTTAGCTAGAGGGTCTTTTAAAAATATAACCTTGCATTTTAGAATATATCATGATCAAGAACTATACTACCCTCCTAAGACTGCGATTGAGGCTTTGAAGAAATCGCCTTTATAAGCGTAAGAAAAAATGAAGCGACCTTGTAGAAAATTTTAGGTGACTCTTCCACAGTTTTGCTATAGATAATTGAAAGTTTCATGTGCAAAAAAGATGCCTTTAAAGTATATAAAATGATGGAAAGTTCCATGTGTTTCATATGGTCATTTCAATCATATCGTTGTATACAAAGAAAAATATGTTTTTGATGTATTTGTGAGTTTTAGAAAGTGATAAATTTCTTGCCCTTTCCATTGAGCACTCAAGGTGGCAAGTAGAAGGGCTTTGGTATGCAACAAGTATTGGATCATTTTAAATATTCAAAACTGCATAAGAGAAAAATTTCATATTTTCATTCTTGAGACATAAGCATTCAAAACCTCAAATAATATCAAACTTTCCATGTAGATCACTAAATGTATCAAAGTACGTGGTACATACACAATTGGGGTGCCTAAAACCTTGGTTTTAATGTTATTATGGAGAACTCAAGATTTTTAAGAGTTTCTGCACGATAAAAAATTCAAGATAGAGTTCAAGCAACGAGATTTACTTGAGTTAAAGAGCCCAAAAAATATGAAGTTTCTTGGTTTAAACATATAAAGTCATTTTTAGTTGTCAAATTGGACTAGAATAGTACCAATTTCATGAGGGGACCTTTGGAAGACCAAAATTATGCTCTTATTCAGCACGTGCTTAAGTATGAAATTATGTCTATAGCCTACATGTGACTTGAAAACTTATCTTTGAAGTGCATTCCATTGTTTTGTAACACTAAATGCTAACATTTGACTTTTATAAACATAAAAAAGGCCATCTCGACAAAAAGATATAATAATTTTATGATTTTTTTTTGCAAAACAGCTTGAAATTTTACTAAAAATTTATTTCTTAGAACTTACGAGAATTCTCTCCATACAGATTGTATTTTGATGTGGAGAAAAATCCAGTGTTTTCTTCCCCTGATAGCCAGTCTATGGTAGAAGCAAGGTGTAAAAAACTTCTTTCTAGCTTGACAAATAAATTGCCAAAACATGGTAGAAAAACAGGACACTTAAGTGTCCAATTACAGAACTAGGGTTAAGAGCGGAACAAGTGGTGGATTTCCATAAGTACGAGGGATTCGGGTTAACACTAGAAGGAGCTGCGTTAACTTGGTTCCAGCCACTCAATAGTGGGGATTTACAAAGTTGAATTCTTTGGGGAATCTTGTGTTGTTTCTTGCTATTGTAGCTCCATATAGGAGTTGGTAAGCACTAGGCACCAAAATTCCTAAATTTCCCTTCATCTTTTCCAAGTTATCACCATTTCCAACTTATGGGACTTGGACTTTCCTAATTTCCTTGATTTCTTGGTGGAACAATGCCCTCTTAGTGTTAATTATGCCAACCGCGATCACTGCCATATGTGTCAATTTGAACCAAATTTTTTTTAGACAGTTTCCTCATGCCTTTGTATACGTGTTGGTGCCCTGCTCTTATAATTTAAACCTGTAGCCTACTAAGTATTCAATTGTTTGTCCATTTCCTATGTTCATAGAATTTTTGGACTCCCTGGGGGCTGGCCATTACACTAGTACTCCCAAATCTTGTGAGATCTCCTTGTGGCAACAACCACAATAGCTATCACTTGTGACCAATCTTTATGAAATTGATACCTGCTGGTCCTCTTGATGTGTAGATCCATTTTATGCTATGGATCACCTTTGTGAGTTGAGTCTTAGCCTCCTTTCCTAATTTTTTCGTGTTCTGAAAGGCATTCAACCCGATTATGGTATCCTTGAGTTTTTTGAACAACTTCAACTCCTCCCCATATATTCCTTGAGTCTTTTCTAAGCTATCTGGGAAAATTCCTGTCCATGGGCATAAGATTTAGTCGATCATGACTTGTTTGGTGAAAATCGTGCAAAAAAAACATATTTTATTCTATCTTGAATGTTGGCCATCTTTTTGCCTAATTTTGGTTACACTAGGTGCCACTAAGGGTGTTGGAGCTTTTGGTGTCCAAATTTCTGATTTTGCACTGCCCTTTGCCAATTTTGCGGCCTTATTTAGTCTTTTCAGACTGATCTACCCAAAATATGTCTTTGTGTGAGGATTTGGTGGTCAAAATCACTATGGTTTGTACCTGGGGACTTGTATTGGCTGGGGCAACTTGTTGGGAACTTTTCCTGCCAGTTTGGAGTGGGGTGGCAACAATACCCATTGTTGAAATTTAAACATTTTTTTGATGAAAATTTCATGGGTAGCTTCCACATGGTTTGGTGGTTATTGTGGCACCATTCACATGCTATTTGGACCTGCAGATTGATAATGGATTTGGTTTTTGTTAGGTTTTGCACTTTCACTTGTTTTGAGGGGATTTGGTGGTCCATTTTGTATGGGGATGGCATCCTTGGACTCCCCTTGTTGAGATGCACCTGTAGGTTCAACTTGTTTTTTATTTGGGCCTGGGTGACAACAACCACGATAGTTGACACCTGGTAGCTGTGCTTGATTGGATGGTATCTATGGATTCTTTACCTCTTGTTGTCATTTTGATAATATGCATGCATGTTTTTATTGCCCCATGTGGTGGTAGTGACCCTATGCCCTGATCTCTCCATGTGGTGGGTGTGTTAGTCTTTTGCATACATAGACATGCTCTAGATAGAGTTAGAGACTCACCACTACTTTGATCGCCATGGTGATCATCGTGTCGTGCGTATGGAAGCTTGAAAGTCTGCTCTCTCCTCTCTCTCTCTCTCTCTCTCTCTCTCTCTCTCTCTCTCTCTCTCTCTCTCTCTCTCTCTCTCTCTCTCTCTCTCTCTCTCTCTCTCTCTCTCTCTCTCTCCCCCCCAAAGAAAGCTCTAGTAGGCAAATGAGCTAAAGTTTCCCCCTATGTTAGTATATGTGCCTAGTGCTCTCAGACCCCAACTCTAGCTTTTGATCTCATTACCTTCATTGTATACCTTATACTTCCATCAGATCTTCAATTTCCGCGTTTGGACTTTGTATGCCCCAGACATGGCAGATTCACCTTTTGGGTCGCCGTCGCATTTGGGTCAAAATTTGACGTCTTCAATTTGTCAATTGCTTCCAAACTTTCTTTTGTGACTTCTTCATGTTATGTTGTTCTGTCATTTGGCTTTAGATTTTTCATTGCTTCTCTAGATTTTTCATTGAATTTTTAGAAAAAATCCAAAAAGATACTTAAAAAATTGCGATAAATCCAAAATTTAGCAAAATGAAGTAAATTACCAAAATTTAGGTGAATTATTCCTGACAAATAATATAAATTTCCCGCTATATACAAAATATTTAGGCCATTATTGGTTTCTTTGTGCTTCTTCTCAAATTTTGACCATATTTGTCCATATAATTAGCACCAAGATATATAAATATAAATATGGGGAGTATATACAAGAGTATGGGTTACTATGGGGTTACTTTTGGTCCTGACATGACCTGATCCCCCTTTAAGTACTTACAGGCATTACTTAGCATTTGTTGAAAAATAAAATTGTAGTAAAATGCAACAAGGTTTAATCCATTGTTAAAGAGTGCCTAAAAATATATATATAAATCGATTTGCAATGAGTTTTGCATTGAATGCCTCCCCCTTCCCGTGTTTGAGTCCTCCTCGACAAAATGAAAATTACAGTTGTAAGGTGGGTGGAGCAATATGTCTCGGTCCATAAAGCTTCAGTTGTAGTAGTGCAACACAGTCTTTCATAGGCATTTGGAAAAATTCAACTTGGACCTTTGTGTGGGTATCCTACTTTGGCTTCCATTCCTGTTGTATTTGCAATGCCTTGGCTGACCTATGGTATTGATGTTTGTTTTGTGGCTTTGCCACTGGGACCCATATCCGAGTCTGATTTCTTTGCACCTGATATGACTCTTTGGATACCAAGATTTGCTTTGTTGGCTCTGATGGTTGTTGAGTTTCTAAATGTTTCTTTTTCTGTTGATTTGGTACCTTAGGGAGTTTTGCATCATTCGCTTGGGAATCCAAATAGACTTTTGTTTGTGTTGAGCTTGAGCTAACTTCTTTGGTGCCCATACTTTTGTGATAGAATCATAAGTGGGTTATATGGGTGTTTGATATGACACTTGAGTCTGTATTAGCTTGTGGGTTTTTAGTGTTTTTTGTACAGATGTCATATCTTTTCTGACCCACACTAGCTTTGTGCTATGCCGGCTCTTGGGTAGCCAAATTTTCTTCTCGTTGTGCTTTTGTCTCCTCTAATCTTTTGTCGTTCTTTATGTGGGGGATGCGGATGTCGCCTATTTTTGAAGTGCTGCTTCTTGTGGTGACCTTTTTGGGATCCATTGCATGTTTCCTGTATACAAGGGTTTTTTTCCTTTGTCAGTAGTCGTTTCCATTCCTAGTTTGGCTTTTGCTATTTTAGTCAATGGAATTGTTTGGATCTCGATTTCATACTAAATTCGTACCAGATCAGAACTCCAATCTATCTGAACATTGTACTTATTTTGCCATGGTTGTTCAAGAAATAATTAGTGTTGGTTTTGGTGATCTTCTACCAGATAAAATCTATGTGGGTAGATATGTTGATTGATTTGAACAAATAAGGTAACCAACCCTAGTGCTTTAATCTGGTGGTTCGTATAGCTCTTCATTTCTTGGTGTGTCGATTGAAGCTTTTCTTCTTGGCTGCTTATATAATCCAAGGAAAATGGCATTTCCCTTGGCTCATGTATCGAGTAGAGCTGTGGCTTCCACTTGATTATTGCCAACTTTGACCTTAATTATTGGGTCCACTCTATCTTTTTCAAATTCATTTAAGGAAATAACATTGATCCATAATGGTCTCCCATGTTGTTGCATTTTTGTAGAAGTTTTTGTTTAGCCATTCGTTCTTTAGCCCTTCACTTTAGTTTGTTGTTTTTTCTATGAATGTATAGTAGCATATCATGGGTTAATGGCATATGATACTTCTTGAGCATGCATCCAATTAGGCATTTCTTCTTCTTTTAATGTTGGAATCTTGACATCCCCGCTTGGTGATAGATCTTTAATCACAAAGGGTCCCATCCCTTGCTTTTTGAGTTTTTAGCATGTTGTTTCAGGGTATAAACTAGGACATAGTCGCCTGTTTTAAATTCCTTTGATCGCACATGCTTGTGGAAGAACTCTTTTTGCCTTCTTTTACTAGCATAGACAGATGCTACTGCTTTAAGACGTAGCTCATCTAGCTTTTCCAGGTCATCTAATCTCAAAGACAATTCATGAATTGTCCACTCTAATTGTTTAGCTACTCTCAAGGTTGGCATTAAGAATTCAATAGGCAAATTGGTGTTAAGACCAAAGACCGTACTGTAAGGTGTTGTTCCAATGGATGTCTTATAGGCCACTCTATATGCCCATAAAGCAGAATGTAACTTTTGGTCCTAATCTGTTCTTGAATTTGTCACAATTTTGGCCAATACCGTGCATAGTGTTTTATTAGTAGCTTTGGCCTATCCATTGTCTTGGGGGTGATATGGAGCATACTTCTTATGAATGATCATGAATTCCTCTAGAAGATTTTCAGTAACTTCATTTATGAAATGTGTGCCCTTATCACTGACAATTTCTATGGGTAACCCATATCTACAAAGACATTTTTGTATACAAATTATGCAGTGGTCTGGCATCTTCTTTTTGTGTGGCCTTTGCTTCAACCCATTTAGTGAGATAGTCAGTGGCAACAATGATATATTGGGCATGGGATCTATAAGCGGGTGGGTGGTGAGATAGGTCCCACAAAATATAATCCCCATTAAGAAAATTCCCTTGCACCCATCATTGGTCGTAATGGCATCTCATTTCTTTTTATAGGTACTTTGGTTTGCTAGCAATCATTACATCGTTTAGCATATTCTTCCGTGTCCATGTGCAATGTTGGCCTCCAAATTCCAGCAGTTAAGACAATTTTTTTTGTCTTATCTTTAGCGAAATGAATTCCAATAATTCCTCCATGCACCTGTTCTAAAATAGGTAGATATTCATTTTTTGTTGCACATATCCTGAGCTTGTTATCTTTCCCTCTTTTGTGAAGTTGGTTTTCAATTAATGTGAAGTGTCTAGCCTCCAATTCAATGGCTCTTTGTCGTCTGACCCTTGTTATTTTTTCAGGGAATGTACTCATTGTTGGGTAATGAACCATACACTGACTCCATTGAGTTGCCATTTTTATCTGAAACAATGTGGCATGTTCCACCGGTCGAATGGTCCTGTATGTAGCACAAGTCATGACATATCTATGTACATCAGCATGCATATATGGCCAATAGACTCCAAGTTGCTTTAAGTGTTGGTGTGTCTTCTTTTGGGAACAATAGAAGGCCATGTCCTGTAAATGGTGCAAGCGTCCTCCTATAAGCTGAAAGTCCTTAGCTTGTCTAATTGTTTGTTGCTTAAGGGCTCTCTCAAATAGCCTCTATAGCTTAAAAGTGTGACTGTTTCTTGACACTATTTAGGAGCCATCTCAATGTTGAAGAGGTATGCATTAGATATGTCATCGTCTACCCCTTTTGGTGCTTCTCCGTTTGGTAATCTAGAGAGGTGGTCAACTCTAAGGTGTGTTTTGTCTTTCTTTACCACTACCGTAAAGTCCAACTCTAGCAATATAATGAACCAACAAACGATTATCCCCATATTGCAAGGTTTGTATACTAGATATGTAAGATCCCCAATTTTTGGGTCTCTTTTAAAAATAAGAAAATTAGCTTTCAATATCTATTTTGTCAAATTTTGATTTAAGATGCTTGATTGATAGTATTGAAAGCTTCTAAAGTAAAAAGAAAGGTCATTTCCATGTTCCAGTAGCTTAGACGGACATTTGGTCGAGTTTTGGAAATTTTTTCTATTTTTAGCTTTTTCATGCTTTTTATGCTTTTAGGTGTTTTCTTTTCAAAAAGCAAGGTCGGATCCTTGATCTACGTGTTCTGGGGAAGCTATGATTCAATTTTATCAATATATTCTTTTTGAGTGCTTTTCACACTATTTTTAGCTTTTCATGATTTTTAGTGCTTTTTAGTGAAAAGCGAGTCCGCTTTCTTATTCTAGTGGACGAGGGGAACCCGTGGTTCAATTTTAGGAAATTTTGCTTTTTTTTTTCTTTTTATGCTATTTTTAGTTTTTGTGCTTTTCGGTGATATTGAAAATCAATGTGCTTTTTAGGATGACCTAAACATAAAAATATTAATTTTAATCTCCATCGTATTAAAAAATGATCACCCTGAGCAAAAATAGGACCAAACGGGATTTTTACGAGAATTATTTTTATAAAAAGTGGTACCGTAAATACGGCGGGGCAATACGAGAAATTTTGTCATAATTATGTCGAGACATGGCGGTGCGGCATAATCTAGCTAAGGTTCCATTACTTGGCCATATACTGCTCAATTGGTCAGTTTTACTGGAAAAATTGAATGGTAAGTGGGAGAGTTGACCACCAAAAGCTATGCCATGTTTTTAGAAAAGACTGGAGTCTTTTCCCAAAATCAATAAACTAATCCTGGCTCAGTGGTAGTGCCACATATAGCTTGGGCCACACTCCGGGCAGTTGAAAAACCTATAAATTGGCATAGACACGTCAAGTTTTCAGTGCCATCTGTTGCGTCTACTACCGCAAGGCTATACATATCTATTATATGGAGTGGTGCAAGCTCTTCATCACCATCTCCATAAGCTCTTCTTTCTCGGGAAGAAGAAGAAGAAGGATATTCTCTCTCTACTTGCTTACTATCTCCTCTCTCGTTTCACGGTGTACGCGCTCTTCGGAAGCTCTCGTGGCAGATACCTCTATGTAGCTCTCATCACCGCTCTCTTGCGGCAAAGCAAGAAACCTTTCAACAACCCCTTATCGATTCTAAAGCACAGTGAGAAGCTCTAAACTCCATAGCTATCATAATCTCTCTCTCTCTCTCTCTCTCTCTCTCTCTCTCTCTCTCTCTCTCTCTCTGTCTCTCTCTATGTCGGTTTTCTGAGTAGTCACCCTCTTGGTGATTGTTTTTTCGTATACGAGTGCATGTACGAATTAACCGAGTACGTAGGAAGTTGTCCCATGATTATCTCATCATTTTTAACACGCTAATTTATGCACATGATGCATTTAAGATCACGTGCGTGCATAAAAAACGCTTTTCGTTTCATGTCATAAAGGTGGTAGGAACACTGTTTTTGTCATAACTAACAACCCGTTATGAATCAGCCTGAACCCTTTATACCGGAGATAAAACACGTCATTTAGAACATTTTCTCTTTTTGGTGTCATGTGAAAATCATGCATGAGCTAAGAGACATGGTCAAAAACCAGCTTGCTACCCACTACACAATCAAAATTTTTGACTCCAGGCTCCTTGGAGAACCACTATATAGGTTCACCGGATGGGCAAACCCACTTAACCCATAGTTAAGTTAAATTATCCTACGCATGACTTGGAATTATTGGCCATTGTGCATGCTCTTAAAGTATGGCGACATTATCTTCTTGGAAGGAGATTTGAACTACATACCGACCATAAAAGCCTGAAGTGGATCTACACCCAACTTGACCTGAATATGCGGCAATGAAGATGGATGTAGTTGTTATGCAGATATGATTTTGGAATTAAATATAAACCTGGGAAGGAAAATCTTGTGGCCGATGCCTTAAGTAGGAAGAGTATTGTAGCGGCTGTCACAACCTCTACTACTTCTTTAATTGACCTTATTTGAGAAGGTATGATGCAGGACCCGTATTACATAAAAGTCAATACTCGATGAACTTAAATAATCACAAAGAGAAGCAAGAGAGGAAAATCAAAGACTTTCACGTCGACGATGATGACCTTTACTTCGGTAACCATCTTTGTATTCTAAATCAAGGTGGAATCAAACTTTAGATATTATAGGAAGCTCATGATATACCTATAGCAGGACATCTAGGATGCATTAAAACTTACTCTACTGTAAGAAAGAGTTTCTTTTGGCTAGGACTAACGCGTGATGTGTTGAACGATGTTACAAAATGTTTAACATGTCAACATATTAAGGATAAACGAAATTTGATACCCCGGTAAGCTTCAACCTATTGATGTTCCACAAATGAAATGGGAATGCATATCCATGGATTTTATTACATGACTTCCTACATATCTGGGATATACTCTATTTTTGTGGTTGTTGATATGCTTACAAAAATGACCCATTTATTTTCAGTCAAGACAATGTTTACGGCTAAGGATATAGCATAAGATAAGTCTTCATGAAAGGTGTTTTCATGTATCACGGTTTACCTCGACATATAATTTTTGATCGTGATGCGAAGTTCACCTTTAATATTTGGAAAGCCTTATTCTCAGCTACAAGAACCCAGTTGGTCTTTAGTACTACTTATCATCCTCAGACTGATGGGCAAACAAAAAGAAAAAATCAAATCATTGAAGGCATGTTAAGAGCTTATTGTATGCATGAGCAAAGTAAATGGACTAGATATTTTTATTTGGTTGAGTTTGTGTATAATTCCTCATTCCAACACTCAATTGCAATGTATCCTTTTCAAGCATTGTACGGACAAGAGTGTCTTACTCCACTCAAATGGACAAACCCTCTTATACGAGTTCAAGCATCCAAAGAAATGTTGGATGAAATGCAACTACAAACCGATCTTATACAACAGGATATTAAGACTGCTCAAGATAGATATAAGAGTTATGCTAACCCAATTCTAAAAGTAAAACCCAAACGTAGTTCTTTATCAATGGGTAAGTGTAAGAAGCTAAGTGCCAGATATTGTGGACCATTTGTCATCACAAAGCGGATTAATGATCAAGCTTACAGATGATTCAAGCGGTTGACCACACATAAAGGTACATGATGTTTTTCACGTCAGCTTATTGTACCTGATCCGCAACACATTCTTGATGATTCTCTAGTATCTATCTACCAATGGAAATTTTGAAGTATATCCCGAAGTGATACTTCAAAGAAGAACTAAGCCTCTGTGTAATCAGACCATTATTGAACACCTTGTTAAATGGTCAACGTATCCTTAGGAAGATGACACTTGGGAACATGATAATGTAATGAGACTAAATTATCTAGATTTCATGTCGAGGTGAGGACACCTCGAATTTTTCAAGTGTGGGAGGATGTAAGATCCCCAATTTTTATCTCTTATAAAAATAAGAAAATTACTTTTCAATATCTATTTTGTCAAATTTTGATTTAAGATGCTTGATTGATACTATTGGAAGGTTCTAAAGTAAAAAGAAAGGCCATTTCCCCGTTTGAGTAGGTTGGACGGACTTTTGCTTTAGTTTTGAAAAAATCTGCTATTTTTAGTTTTTTTATGCTTTTAGGTGCTTTTTTTGCAAAAAGCAAGGTTGGATCCTTGATCTACGTGTTCTAGGGAAGCTATGGTTCAATTTTGTAAATATCTGTTTTTTGAGTGCTTTTCACAATATTTTTAGCCTTTCATGATTTTTAGTGTTTTTTAGTGAAAAGCGAGTCCGCTTTCTTATTCCAATGGTGGACGAAGGAAACCATGGTTCAATTTTAGGTTTTTTTTTTTGCTTTTTACCCTATTTTTAGCTTTTTGTGCTTTTTGACGTTTTTGAAAAGCAATGTGCTTTTTAGGATGACCTAAATATAAAAATATTAATTTTAGTCTCCGTCGGATTTAAAAATGATCACCCAGAGCAAAAACGGGACCAAAGAGGTTTTTTACGAGAATTATTTTTATAAAAAGCCATACCGTAAATACGTCGGAGTAGTACGGGAAAGTCATAATTATGTCGGGACATTACGATGCAGCATAGTCTAGCTAAGGTTCCATTAGTTGACCAGATACTGCTCAATTGGTCAGTTTTACTGGAAAAGTTGAATGGTAAGTGGGAGAGTTGACCACCAAAAGTTGTGCCATGTTTTTAGGAGTCTTTTTCCAAAAGCAAGAAGCTAATCCTGGCTAAGAGGGAGCACTACCTGTAGCTTGGGGCACACTGCAGGCAGTTGGGAAACCTATAAATTGGCATAAACAGCTTGTAGAAGGCGCGGACAACCCTAGCAGGCGGGAACTGCTCCTTAGAAGGCCGACCAGCGGGAATCGCTACACCGACAGTAATTCGGCAGTAATTACAGCAGTTACTGTAGTAACTTTGTAAGCCTATAAATAGGACCCGCTACAATGTCTCCAGGGCTCTTTTGGTTGGGCTTTTGGGCTTTTTATACTTTTGGCTTATTACGGGCTTTTGCTTCTAGACTTCTAGCTCCACAAGCTTTTGACTTTCAACTCTGTAATCACTTACTCCTGTAATCAATCCTCAGACTTTATCTAAGCTTAAGCCTCTTGTACACTGTACTGATTATCTTTGTACTACTGAACTGAATCTATAATACCATTCCCAGTCTTCCAGTTTGTGCCTTCCATTTCAATACATTATTCCAGTTCAGTTCTCTATTTCAATCCAGTACTTAATTCAAGTCCAAGAAGGAGCGAAGCCATAAGAAGCGGAGGTCTAGCAGTAGCAGCTCTTCTACAGAGAATTCCAACTCTAGTGAGACTTCCAACAGTTCTGATAGTAGTTCATGCAAAAAGAGCAAGGACAAGGCTAAGAAAGGGTCTTGGTCCCGAAATCTTGGTCCCAAAAACTCGACGAAATGGCCAGGCAAATTGCTAAAATTAGCTAGACCAGAAAACCAGTCAAGAAGATGGAAACCCTGGTGTTCTAAATGCAAATCCAGAGATCATGTTTCCAACGAATGCCCACAATGCACGTACTGCAAAGCGTATGACCATCTGTGGAATAATTGTGGCATTCAAATCCATCATTTCAAAAAAGGTAAGGATCTGTCTGTAATCTCATTTGACAAATGTCGAATCAGCTAAGGTAGAGATGACCAGTGGACCTAAAGAGGAAAATTCAGGTACCAGTGGGAATGGTACTGGGCGCGACGGATACCAAGGGGGTACTTGCCGGAGGCCGAGGTTGTGATAATTTCCAGAACCAAAGTCTAAACTGTTATAATTGTGGGAAATATGGGCACTTTGTAGATCAGTGTCCAGAGGCACCCAATACTGAGGCTACTGCGGTAAAAGTGTCGAAACCAATTCCAGTACAGGTAATCTCGCAGTAAAGGGGTGATTATTGAAAAACTTCCAGATGAGCCTGTGAAACCAGTCATTCTTGAAACCAGTAAATTGATTTAGTAGAGAGAAGTCTGGAAGGCTAAGGGTAGGGACAAGGTAGTCGATGAATGGTAAGAGCAGCGAGAACTGGCAGCTAAGATCACAAAGGATCTAGCTAAGAAGCTACTAGAGCAGCCGGAGAGTTCTGATGCTCGAGTTATTCAGAAGATACAAGCCCAATCTTCTGATAAAAGACAGACAGATCAGGCAGGATCTGCAATCTCTGAGACCATGCTTGCTGCAGTGTAAGGACTGGTGGAAGATCTAGGACAGGTCAAATTAGATTTGATTGCAATATAAAACAATGAACTTGGGAAAGCACAATGTCTTTCTCAGTGTCAGTCAAGGCTCAGTACAGCTGCCAAACAATTGGCAATGTGAAGATAGTCCTGAATCCTTAAGTTCAGATGATAATTCTGACCAGGAGAGAGAAGAAATCCATGTTAAAATTTGTGACTGAATTTAGAAATCAACGATCAAATTAGATGATATTAAAAAGACTTTGCTTGCAGCAGCAAAGTTTATCAAACAGCGGAGAAAAGTTGAAGCTAATGGCAGAGCAGTTGAGTTGTCGACTCTCAGGGATGATGAGGTGCCAGTAATCCAGGTGGATTACAACGTTAGGAAACAATGGGAGCCGCTATCTGGTGTTATACTAGATGAAGGGGCAGGTGTGAATATTTTGAGGACACAACCTCAACAAAGGCTGTGTATCACTGATTTAAAACCAACACCATTTAAAGTTACAATGCCTACTCATAGAGTTGTTCAGGCAATTGGTATGATCGAGAATATGAAGATTAGGAGGGATATCAAAACCAGCTTTCTGGTATTGGATGTCCAAGGATCATATGGTATGCTATTGGGACGACCATGGCTTCGGATGGCACAAGCTGTTCACGATTATGCAAATCAGACCATAACCATTTAGGGAACCAATAGGAGAATCCAGCTCCGAACAAATAATACCAGAAGCTCGAAGAAAGCACTTCGACCTGAGGAACTTTGCCAAATGTGGGGTTAAGAAGATTGAACGGATGCTTGCAGCCATAAACATTTTTCCGTTAGCTAAAATCGACTTGAATGCAGTGTTTTGACAAGGCTTAAGCTGAGAAACAGAGAAAGCAGTTTTCGGTTAGTTCACTAAACTGAATAATGGAGAGAGACCAGTGTAGTTGACTAGAAGGCTAGAAGAACCATCTGACTCCAAAGAGGGACTTTTAGATTCCAGTACAACAGTGCACATTGAAGAGGTCACTGGAATTCAGAATGAGAATCCAGAACTAACAGATCCATCATGGGATTATGCTGAGGAGTCAACCAAAAGAAAGGGAGGTGGCCCAAATTGGCTGCTTCCAGATGATCAAGAGATTGAAGAGTGGAATTTTGGCTATGAAGAAATTCCTCGATTAATCAAGGTGAATAAGCATCTGAACCCAAAAATGAACGAAAAAGCCAAACTTATGTTTCATAAATACAAAGATGTATTTGCATGGGAACATACTGATTTGAAAGATGTAGATCCAGAGGTTTACCAGCACAGAATACCTCTGAAGCCAAATTCCAGACGAGTACGTCTCCAGAGGTACAGAATGAATCCGAACTATGCTAAGAAGGTCAAAGAAGAAATCAACAACCTTCTGAAAGCAGGATTTATCACAAAAGTTCCCAGCAGTGAGATTGACTATTTCCTATATGGTCGTACCGAAGAAGAATGGGAAACTCAGAGTCTGTGTGGACCACTGAAAATTAAATTCTCAAACTATCAAAGATTTTTTTCCATTACCCTTCATTGATATGCTTCTTGATGAGATTGCAAGCCATGATATGTATAGTTTTATGGGTGGCTACAGTGGTTACAACAAATTAAAGATTTCTCCTGAAGATAGGCAAAAGACCACTTTTATTATTGAATGGGGTGCATTCATGTATTTAATCATTCCATTTGGTCTCTGCAATGCTCCAACAACATTCCAGTGTTGCATGATAGAGATATTCAGTGAATTCTTGCACAAATTTCTAGCTATATTTATGGATGACTTCACTGTATTTTCAACCAAGGAGAAGCATCTACTGTTTTTGGGAATGGTTTTCCAGCAATGTCAGGAGAAGATGATCTGCGTGAATCCATTCAAATCTTTCTTTGGTCTGGAAGGGACAGTTACTGGGGAATATAGTGTCTAGAAATGGCATAGAGATGGCCAATGATAAAGTCCAATGTGTCCAACAGACCAAGGCACCCCCGCACAACGTTTGCATTGAGTTCATTCTTGGGGTATATAAATTTTTACAGAAGATTTGTTCACATGTTTGCTACAAAGGTATTACGTCTGTATGAGCTTACCAAGAAACCAGTAAGTTCATCTGGACTTCTGAATGTGAAGAAAGCTTTCAATGTCTTAAAAATGCCATTATCAGTAAACTAGTACTTCGACTTTGGGGATGGAATGTTATATTCCATGTGCACGTCGATGCGTCGGGGCTGGCAATGGGGGCAATACTGGCTCAACCAGATGGAAGGACGGATTATCCAGTTTATTTTTCCAGCAGAAGATTCAATCGAGCTGAACAGGGATATACTACCACGGAGAGAGAAGCTCTCGGAATGGTTTTCAGTGCCACTAAGTTTCGGCATTACTTAATGGGCAAATTATTTTATTTTTATGTGGATCATCAGGCACTACTGTTTTGGATGAACAAAGTTATTATCCAAGGAAGATTAATCAAATGGATGGTGTTCTTGATGGAGTTCGAGTTTCGCATATTCCACAAGCATGGTAAATCTCATTGTGGGACTGGTTTTCTTTCCAGAAGTACTGAAGGCTACTCTGAAATATCCTTGAGAGATGAGCCAGTGGATGCAGAGCTGTTTCAAGTGACAGCTGAGGAAAATTCAGACCCTAAATGGTATGATGTATATCAGTTCCTTTCAAGAGGAGATTCCCAGACAATTGGACTCGAAATAAGAAGAAAGCTCTGATCATTAAGAGTCTGAAGTTCACCATAATAGGAGGACTACTCTATAGACTGGGTATAGATGGTGTTCTTTGAAGGTGTGTGCCAATGGAAGGGAGGATGCAAGTCATCTTCGAAGCACACTATGGGGATTTTGGAGGACACTTCTCCACTGATATCACTTATAAGAAGATTTTGCAAGCCGGATTATGGTGGCAAACCCTGATAGCAGATGTCCAAAGTTTCTGCAAAACTTGTGATATATGTCAGAGAATGGGCAGACCAATATCAGTTGATATGACTCCACTCACTCTAGTACAGCCCCACTGAGAGTATTCATGAAATGGGGTATGGACTTCATGGGACCATTCAAGAAGGTCACTCCAAGGAAGAACCGGTACATCTTGATGGCTACCTGTTATGTCACTAAATGGGTAGAGGCCAAGGCTCTTCCAGACAATACTGCCAAGTCCACTTCTGTTTTTTTGTTTGAAAATATTATCTGCCGTTATGGATGCCCCATTGAAATTATGTCTGATCAAGGGACACATTTCATTAATGACACAATGAAAATTCTGATGGAGATGGTCTCAGTTAAGCACAGGAAATCGACTCCGTATTATCCCAGGTGCAATGGTCAAGCAGAGAACAGTAATAAAACCATCAAGAATATTTTGACCAAGATTGTTCAGAAGGAGCCACACCAGTGGGATATCAAGCTCCATACTTCTCTATGGGCCTACAAAAAATCTTATAAAGTCACCAATGGAATGACACATTTCAGAATGGTGTATGGTACTAAAGTTGTAGTGCCTATTGAGTTTGTAATTCCCAGTCTCAGAATGGCAGCTGGATGAGTTACGACAAAGAGCCATGCTGGAATAGGAGATAGTTCAGCCAACGAAGAAAGCACTGGCATGATAAAAGGATATAGGTTAGGGAGTTTCAGAAGGGTGACTTAGTTTTTGCTATATTAGTCCAAACTGGGCCCTAAGAAACCGAATTTGAAGATAGCTTGGCTGGTCCATTTGAAGTTGATTGGGCATTTTCAAATGGCACAGTGAGGCTGAAAGACTTATCTGAATTACTGCTGCCAAGCGTTTATAATGGGGCCAAGATCAAGTTATATTATTCTAATGACAAGGAGACCTCCAAAGGTGATGAGACTGTTATTTAGGTACTGGTGACCAAGGATTGTCAGATTCAACTATTTTAAATCTTTTCCATGTCCATCCATTATCAGAACCAGTAAAGTCTCAGTATAACAAACCAGTGCCAGCAACAGAGTTAGTGGAGTTTAAGAATCAATACCAGTTTATATGGGAAAAAGGACCAACTCAAATAAATCTGGTAGTCATTAAGGCGATTATTGAGCAACATGACCAATGCATGTGTGCCATGTCTCCATCGATGCACGTAACTGTAGGAACGGTAAATAGTGGAGCTTTTATGGTGCGTACACGTATAACAGTGAGTCGTGTGGGCATTCTTCCTCACAAGTCTCCTACACGACGACTACCTGTTGTCATGCACTCGCCATCGCCAAGCTCCTAGATCTCTTCGCTCCAACCTAAAACCTCTTCGTCGTCAAATTTTTCTTGTCCTATTTGACCCTACCTGACACACCTTGCTGCGGGATAGAAGACACAAGTCAGTCTTCTTCCTCTATAGATTCTTCGTGTATGGGTCCCGAGAAAATTTCCGAGAAGATGCAGGACATAGTGGATGCGACTGCAACAGTCATCACTTTTATTCAGGCCTCCCTACCACTTATTCCATACAACAAGATCCAAAGATATGTGTTTATTGAGCAGGAAGAATCGTTGTTGCAATTATGGGATCTGCATGTGGTAGACAAGCTACAAAGTTGGATTTTGATGCAGCCGTTATTAAACAGGTCCTCGACTCTTTTAATGCTGATGAAGGCAGTGCCATTGTTAATGGAATTAAAATAACAATGACACCTAAAGATATTGCTTATGCCTTCAGACTGCCCAACGAGAAAAATCCCAGCACAGCATCTGTAGAGCAGATTAGTCTAGCTCTTAAGGAGGATGAAGCAGCCAAAAACAAAAGGAAGGCTGGTGGACAAGGGGTTCCAGTATCTGGACTAGATGTTCCCTCAGCACACAACTATGTTGCAGAAACTGTCAGCCTAAAAAATAATCTGACATATGTGTCTTGAAAATTGTTTGCAATGCTGCTAGCAAAAAGGATAGATGATAAAGACAAAATCAATCTATGCCAGATTTTATCTCACAACGTCTTACAGCATACTGCTAAGCAAAAGTCACAGAGTGTATTCAAATCTTGGTATGTCTGACAGTTTTTTGTCCCGACGGCCTCTAAAACGCCGGGGGCCGAATGGTACGCCTCGAGCCTATTACGGTAAAGCGAACAGAGGCACACCTAGCTTTGAGTGGTTAGGATGCAGACCATGATGATGTGAACAACGCAAACTTACACACACACACACACAGAAAGATTGACAAATGATGAAAACCCTCGGGGGTGTGAGGGTGAATTATTTCTGCAGTATTTACAATGACCTTCCTTCCAGCAAGGCGGCACACCGTGGTGATAGAGAGGTAGAGAGAAAGAATGGTGAAAACTACTTGGTGCGTTCTCTAAGATGACTCAATGATTGTGAAGCTTTCTACCAAGAGCGTGTATATGTGTGTATACGTGTGTGCATCGACCATTAGAGTCGAGAGGTGGACGTGGCTCCCTTTGCATGGTGCAATTCCCAAGGCAAACCAACACACAAGCCCCCTCCCCGTGATGCCAATAGTGTCAACTCTTCCCACTACACTCTACCATGTGCTGACCTCTCATGAACTGCCCCCCCCCCGATAGTGACCTCTCAGTGCCAATTTATAGGTGTTGGCTGCTTGGATTATGGTAATCTCGATTGGATTAAGGTAAGCTAATCGGCGAGACAAAGCAAGAGGTGGGCCCGGTGTGGTTGACCCTTGCTTTGTTTTGGGAGGTTATTAAAATGAGAATCTCTAGGTGGGCCTTTGTGACCATCACCTAGAGAAAGGAAATTTACAAATTAGGATTTTTTTTACAATGGATTGGGCGAAAATTGAAGAAATGATGAACATAACCTACAAATTATTGAAAATGGCATCATGATTGCATGATGCCGATGAATGGTGTGTTGTCGGTGCGTCGGTGTAGTGTGTACGTCTTTTCGGGGTTGGCCGGGGCATGCCTACGACGCTTTTCTCCTTTTTGTTATTGGTGGCGCATGCTTTGGGTGTTCTCCTTCTTTTTGTTGATGTCGATGGCGTAGGATCCTCCTTTGTTTTTTTTTGTATTATTTTTTAAGTGCGTGCGTATACATGTGTCGTGTGCGTGTATGGCTACGTGAGTGAGTATGTGTGAATATAGGTGTGTGCACACACATGAGTGTGTGTATATATGTAGGTGAATGTGTGTGCGCGAGCGTGCGTGGGAACGAGAGTTGTGTGTGTATGTATAATGTGTATATATATATTTATTTATTTATTTATTTATTTATTTTTTTTTTAATTCGGTTTTCGAGAGCGCTGTGGGCAACGCAGAGAAAACCGAGGGGTGGGCGAGGGTGGTGAATGGGGTGTGTGTGTGTGTGTGTGTGTGTGTGTGTGTGTGTGTGCACACGCAACGTGTGTGTGTGTGCGGTGTCGGCGCCTGCGCGGGCTGTGTACAGGGATCCCATACGACAAGCGTGGAGCCGGGCAGCCTGCGGGTGGGCGAGACAGAGCGCGAGAGAGAGTGAGGGGGGGGGGGGGGGGGGGGGGGGCGATGGTGAGGGAGGGGAGAGGGGATAGGGTTGGGGAGGTGTGGATGGCAGGAAGGCGTGGGCGGGCTGTGGATACGCGTGAGGCCCGGGAGGGGGGTGGGTAGCGACAGCGGGTGCGACAAGAGACGGGGGGGATACGGCCCGCCGTGGCTGGAGTATGACAGATGTACCCATGGCATCTATTGGGCCGGATGATGCAGCGACAGAGTAGGAGAGAGAATATTAGCGGGGCCGGGCAGTAAGAGAGAGATCGTCGTTAGGTGATAATGGAGGGGTGTGGCCAAACTGGCGGCGCCCTACCAGTGATTAACCTTTGGGGGGGTATGGTGAATGGTAAAGGGTTTTTTTTTGTTTTTTTTTTCTTTATTTTGGTAACAAACCCCTTCTTCCTTAGGGTGTAGTTCTCACGGGCATGGTTTCGAAAGCTGGCCATCATTAGCCCTCCCATTTGGCTAGAGGCATTCATGCTTCTAGCCCTTCCTGTGCATCTTTAGCTGTGGAGTTAGAGGGTTCTCCCTCTTCTTGAATGTCTAGCATGAATTCTGGATCAAACCTAAGAAAATACCTTTTCAGTCTCCATCCATTGACCCTAGTCTTGTGAATTCTCCCATCTGCTTGCATTAACTTATAGTTGTCGTTGTCATAGCGCTTCTTGATGATGAATGGTCCGTCCCATCTGGGTTTAAATTTGTTGTCCTTCTTGGTGTCAAATTTTTTTGTCGTATCTCAGCACTAACATACCTTTTTCCAGTCCCTTTTCTTTAAGCCCTTGATTGAAAGTGAGCCGACGTCGTTCTTCGTGTGCTGCATAGTGATTGATTACTTCCTCCCTATCTAGTTGGAGCCTCGTCAAATCCAAGATGTGGTTTCAGAGATTTACAATTGGACGCTGTATCTGGCTAGCCAAGACTCGTAAGCTGGCTATCTGTACTTCAATAGGTAGAATTGCCTCCTTCCCATAAACTAGATGAAAAGGGGTGAAACCTAGTGATGTTCGGAACGTCATTCGGTAGGCCCAAAGAGCTGCCATGAGATGTTTATCCCAGTCTCCTGTGTGATTGTTCACCTGCTTTGTGATGATTTTGAAAATCATTCCGTTTACCTTCTCTACCAGACCATTGCATTGTGGATAGTATGGTGTGGAATGTCGGCGTGTGATGCCTAACTTCTTCATCACTTCTCCCACCAAATCACCTCTGAATCGTGGTCCTCTATCTGATATTATCTCAATAGGAGTGCCAAAACGGCAACAGATGTGCTAAAAAATGAACTTTTCTACGTCTTGGGCTGCAATGCGGATGGTGGCTATTGCTTCTGCCCATCGAGTCATGTAGTCTACACCCACTATGATGTACAATTTACCTGATTGGGCCCTTGGTAAAGTACCAATTACATATATTCCCCATTTCTCAAATGGACCATATGAGATGATAGGAGTTTGTGGCTCGTAGGTCAATGTGCGATCACTGGTCACTTGACAATCCTTGCATGTTTTCCACCAATGGTGTACATCCCTGTTCAAACTAGGCCAAGAGTATCCTGCTTGTAGAATCTTTCTACTGGTGATATCTAGAGCAAAATGGCCGCCGCAGACACCATCATAGCAACTTGAAATTACCTCTATGATCTCATTGGAGGTTGGAACCCACCTGAGAATTTGATCCTTGCCTTTACAATACAAGTGGTCATTTACAAGGCGGTACCTAGTAGCCTTCCTGACCAGCCACTGCTTCTAGCCTTTGGTGTATCCTTCCGGACATTCTCCTGTATCTAGAAAGCTGATGATATCAAGCATAGCATCACTACCTTGAAAGAGAGGTAGCTTCAGTGTGATGGCTCCTACGGGAATGTCTTGTATTCTTTCTTTGGCTGGAGCATCTGCCTCCTGATTTTCTGCTCTGGGGACATGAAATAGTTTCACTGCTTCAAACTTCCTTAGAAGATCCTTAACTTGGCATAGTTGACCAAGTACAACCTGATTCTTACAAACCCAAGTGCCATTTATCTGCCTTATCAAGAGCAAAGCATTGCCAAACACATTTAGGCGTTGAATTCCTTGTGAATTACATTATTCCCACCCAAGAATTAGGGCTGCATATTCTGCTTCATTGTTGGAGTGGGAGTGTAATAACTGCTCAATGGAGAATACTCTTTCTTGTTGTTCATTGAAAATGACTATGCCAACGCAGACTGGTCCATTGTTCTCTTGTATGCTCCGTCAAAGAAAAGAGATTGAGCTCTTTTTAGCCTAGGACTCTCTACCATTGGTGTTTCTTCCTTCCCTTCCGTGTCGACCTTCAGCTTCTTCTCATGATGGCGATGAGTGAGAATTCCCGCTAAACTAGCCTTGGTAGAGTTTTCTACTTGCATGGTGTAGTCAAACTCTTGTAATCTAATTAACCACTTTGAGATCCTAGATGAGACATCCATGTGTCGCATTACATATGGGAAAACCTCTTCCATTGTCAGGATTACGAAGGGTCTAGGCAAGAGATAGGAGCGGAACTTTGTGGTAGCAAACATTAGTGCCAGAACCATGTGTTCTACTTCGGTAAATCCCTTTTCTAACGGGGTCATGACACGATTAGAGAAGTAAATAGGACCCATGAAATAAGTTTGGGGGTCCTTTTGCATTAGCACGGCTCCGAGTGTATTACTTCCTACACTAGGGTTCACATAAAATGGCTCGTCCCACTTAGGAGGTGAAATGGTGGGAAGCTTAGCTAGGATTTGCTTTACCTCAATAAACTACTGCTCATTCTCTTCACTCCATGAGAAGACATCCCTCTAGGTGAGTTGTTGTAGGGGAAGGACCACTTGAGATAGCAAGTGAATAAACCTGCTTAAGTATCTCACCTTCTGAAGGAAAGAAACCAGCTGCTTAGCGGTGGTGGGTGATGACAAAGATACCAGGGCCTGGATCTTGCTAGAGTCAGCTTCAATCTCTTTTGTTGAACATGGCCAAGGAGAGTGACTTTGCTTTCACCAGTGTGACACTTATCCACGTTGAGCTGGCCACCCAAGGTTTGCAACCTGGTTAAGCCATCATACACTTTGCTTAAATGAAGGGCTCGTGAACTATAGATGCAAAAATCATCTATGAAAACCCGTATTGATGTTCCAAAGTAGGGTTGGAAAACAAAGGTCACATAGCGCTGAAATGTGGCCGGGGCGTTAGTGAGGCCAAACGACATAACTCTGTAAGCAAATCATCCCCAAGGTGTGATGAAGGTTTTCTTCTTCTGATCTTCTTTCGCAATGCTAATCTAGAAGTATCCTGAGTAGCCGTCGCACGGTGTGTATCGTTCGTGACTTGCCACTTCATTGAGTATTTCATCCTGGAATGGGAGGGGAAAGTGATCCCTTTTCGTGGCTGCATTGAGAGGTTTATAATCCACATAGACTCTCTACTTACCATTTTTTTTTTGTGTGACTACTACTGGGGAGACCCACTCTGAGTCTTCGACTAGGTAGATGAAACCTGCTTGTAGCAAACTTCCCACTTCCTTAAGTAGTGCCTCTTGTGGGATTACTCCAAGTCTTCTGAGCTTTTGCACTACGTTTTTACTGCCTTCCTTGAGTTTTATGTGGTGTTGCACTACTGTAATTCCTGTGATCTTATCATAGCCATCAATGAACAAAGTAGTGAAGTTACCTAGCATGGAGACATACTCCTTCCTTTCTTCATCTGTTAACTCATTTGAGAGCATTTTTTGTAACTTACCTACATCCTCCAAGGACTGCGTACATGATGATTCCTCTTGGTTTGTCACGGGTGTTTCAAATTGTGTCAATCTTTTTGGGTCTTTAAGAATGATCCCCATCACTTCGATGCTACTGTCACTTCTGTCATTGGTGGTTGTCTCTTCTCCTGAGGTAGACGAATAGTCGCTGGTGGACTCATCTTGTGAAGCCTCCAAGATCATGTTGCACTGCTTTCTAGTCCTCATGTCGTAGAATATGGACTTCCCTTTAGCGTCCTTCATCTGAATCATTTTGGTGCTCCAATATTGTTTAGCCTCCATAGCCATAAGCCAAGGCCTCCCAAGAATGATGGGGTAGCCCTCCCCTTTGTGTGGAATGACGAAGATGTCTACCTCCACTTCTGTATTGAATGCTTTTACTTTGACCGCATTCACAATGCCTACGTATTTTACTCTTACATTGTTTGCCATTTTGGCTCGGCAAGGTGCCGGCCTACTTACCTCTAGACCTAGATGGTGCATCATCTTTTCACTTATGACGCATATTTGCGCGCCACCATCTATGTAGACGTTTGAGATTCGTTGCCCCTTGATGTGAGCATCCATGGTTGGTAGGATGTCATCGAGATCCGTTCCAGACATAGCCCCAGCTATCATGGGTCTTGATTTCCTGGTACTTACCATTTTTGTCCATTGCCTCCTCATCCTTGGTGCAAGGTGGAGTAATTGGGGCCAAGTTATCTTCGGGCCCTGCATTAACACATCCTGAACTAAGTCATAGGGTTTTGCATACTCACCTAGTGAGAAGTCCACGATGTCTATTTTCCGTCGCGTTTTGGTTGCTTGCTTGCTAGACTCGGCCTTCCCTTTCATCTTCTCTTCTCTTTGAGAGGCCTCCTCATGCCTAGCACGCTTCACTCCCATAGCATCCACTTCTTCTACCTTTGCTTTCCCTTTGTGCTTCTCTCGAACTGATTCTTCTACCTTTGCCTTCCCTTTAGCCTCCAAGATAATAACACTCACCGCTTGGTTCACAACAGGTGGTGGGGGTAGTGGTGGAATGAGAGGTTGGGGTGGTGGTTGCTGTTGTACAGGTGGTCGAAGGATTTGGACTGGTGGGATCGGTCCTGGTTGCCTAGGTGGTGGTGGTTTTGCTCTTGGCGGAAAGATCTAATTCTGTCTCCCCCCTCTATTGAAATTCTGCCTCCTTGGGTGTGGGCAGTAGTACATTCCATGGCCGTCTTCCTCGCATTTGTAACAGTGGTACTCTTGGTTCTGCCTTCGTTGTCCTCTTCCTTGTTCTGGATTCCTGACAGGTGCATGCTCTTGCTGCACTAGATGCATAGATAAACTCTCTAGTTGGGTGGTGATGCGACTCAGCAGGTCTTGCTGCTCTTCTAATTCCTCTTGCGGTTGGGTTCTATGATTGGCTGTTTGCAGTCACTAGGGTTGGTCGGGCCAAGCTTGTTTCCTCTGACTCGTTTACTCTTGCTTGCATGCGCAACGTCTTGTCTTTAAGGCGGGCTACTTCGACTGCCAACTCATATGTTGCAGGAAACCTTCCCTTCACCTTCTCTCTAAGCAGCGACCATAGACCAGCAATGAAACGGTCCTTCTTTAGGAAATTAGGTGCTCCTTCACCTTCCTCCAGTGAGGCAACCGATCTCTCCAGTAAGTCTACAAATTTGGACTCGTAGGTGGCATACTCTAGCAAACCCCCCTGCTTTAATTCCGTTAGTAGTAGCTGCCATAGCTTCTCCGAGGTTGTACCTCCACCAAACCTCTTTACAAAAGCAGCCCTTAACACATCCCATGCATTCTTGGTAGCATGGGGCAATGCATTACACCAGGACTTGGCCTCTACTTTCATCAGTACAGGAAAAATTCTAAGTCGTGAAGCATCGTCATCTTTGTTGGAAATGACACAAGCAATGTCGAAATCATCCAAAAAGTCGGTGGTGAGATCTTCTCCCTTCTTTCCACTGAACATGGGGAAAGAAACACTTGCTATGGTAGTGACCCAGGAAATTACAAACCCTCTTTTTTTTCTATATATTATATATTAACAACAGTAGCGGCTCATAGCGGCTTTTTACAGGGTTGGGTGGATAGGTTAAAACAGGATAAAGATAGAAACATTAAAGGAATGATGGTAATCCAATATGGGAAGAATTATAAGGTTTGGGGAATTGAGGATTTCTCCTAGTACCACCGCACTGAATAGGTACACGATCTTCTGTTGGTAGAAGACTTTCCTATCTACATAGATATTCACATGCATATACTGTAGGAATCTGAACGGGAATGCTGTCGGCCCGTTTTCCATCATGCACAGAGGGTGGAATACTTACTTATACTCTTATCGTGCCAGTGTTGATGAGTTCGCACATCCACAAGAGGTTGTCGCCTTTCATGGGCTCTACCTTTCCTTCGTCGCTCAGCACGTACAGGGTGATAGCGACGCGTCTGACCACTCCCAGCCTCTTGGCTAGTAGCAATTGCAGGTAATTTCCGTAGTCGGCGTGTTGCATGAATTCTAGTCCATTCAGTTGCAACTCGTCCCCAGCCCACTGGGTTTCACCCGTGGTAGAGAGCTTCTTCAAGATAAGTTGTACAGGGAGAGGAGGAAGATCCTCTACCCGTCTTCCAAAATAGTTAGAGTAGTAGTCGAACCACTCTTCCCTAGGACATGGGAATCTTCTTACCACTTCTTCTTCAGGATTGTCGAAGTGGATTGGTAGCACTCGTATGCGTCGTGCAAATCGGTAGGCGACCTTTCGCCACTTAGCTTCGGATGACTTCCTCTTTGGCAAGCTGGGTACGACCCGGATTTCTAAGCTTGAAGCACTTGCTTGGCTAGATGCTTCTCCCTTCGGGGTCATGTATTTTCAGAATGGCTTACTTCTTCTTACCTTTGGCTCGAGAAGCCCCTTTAGGCCACTTTGGAGTAAAGGTTATAACTTTGACTGCAGTTTCTTTAGGGAAAAGAGGCCTCACCGTTTTCTTTCCTTCTTTGATGTGAATGACTTCTTCGTGATGAATGACTTCATTGCTGGCACTCATTGACAGTGTGTCTTGGTTGACAACAGTGATGGCACTTCACCGACCTCCCACCTGATGCTCTCAATTTGTGGTTAGAATGAGCAACACGAGATGGAGAATTTACCTCTTGAATACTGACGCCACTGCAGCCTGGCAGTAGTACTTCAATGAAGGCCGCTAGTGCCTCCTTAGTCTCCTCTTCTTCCGTCCTCCAGTTAGAAAATTCCTTCATCCATTCGTCCATGATTGATGGCATGCGTCACTTCAGCCATTGTAAATTGAAGGGTCTTAGAAGCCCTCCTCAATGGGGGCACCAAAATGACAGGAGCAAAGCGAACCCCGAACCCCGACGGCCTCTAAAACGCCAGGGGCTGAATGGTACGTCTCGAGCCTATCACGGTAAAGCGAAAAGGGGCACCACCTAGCTTTGAGCTGCTAGGTCACAGACCACGATGATGTGAACAACGCAAACTTACACACACACACACAGAAAGATTGACAAATGATGAAAACCCTCGGGGGTGTGAGGGTGAATTATTTTTGCAGTATTTACAATGACCTTCCTTCCAGAGAGGCGGCACACCGTGGTGATAGAGAGGTAGGGAGAAAGAATGGTGAAAACTACTTGGTGCGTTCTCTAAGATGACTCAATGATTGTGAAGCTTTCTACCAAGAGCGTGTATACGTGTGTGCATCGACCATAGGAGTCGAGAGGTGGACGTGGCTCCCTTCGCATGGTGCAATTCCCAAGGCAAACCAACACACAAGCCCCCTCCCCATGGTGCCAATAGTGTCAACTCTTCCCACTACACTCTACCAAGTGCTGACCTCTCATGAACTGTCCCCCCCGATAGTGACCTCTCGGTGCCAATTTATAGGTGTTGGCTGCTTGGATTATGGTAATCCTGATTGGATTAGGGTAAGCTAATCGGGGAGACAAAGCAAGCGGTGGGCCCGGTGTGGTTGACCCTTGCTTTGTTTTGGGAGGTTATTAAAATGAGAATCTCTAGGTGGGCCTTTGTGACCATCACCTAGAGAGAGGAAATTTACAAATTGGGATTTTTTTTTACAATGGCTTGAGCGAAAACTGAAGAAATGATGAACATAACCTACAAATTACTGAAAACGGCGTCGTGGTTGCGTGATGCCGGCGAATGGTGTGTTGCCGGTGCGTCAGTGTAGTGTGTACGTCTTTTCGGGGTTGGCTGGGGCATGCCTTCGGCGCATTTCTCCTTTTTGTTGTTGAAGTACGTGCATATACACGTGTTGTGTGCGTGTATGGCTGCGTGAGTGAGTATGTGTGAATATAGGTGTGTGCACACGCGTGAGTGTGTGTATATATGTAGGTGAATGTGTGTGCGTGAGCGTGACTCGGAACGAGAGTTGTGTGTGTATATATAATGTATATATATTTTTTTATTTTTTATTTTTTTTTATTTTATTTTAAAATTCGGTTTTTGATAGCGCTGTGGGCGACGCATAGAAAAAGAGGGGGGGGGTGAGGGTGGTGAATGGGGTGTGTGTGCGCGCAGTGAGTGTGTGTGTGTGTGTGTGTGTGTGTGTGTGTGTGTGTGTGTGTGTGTGTGTGTGTGTGTGTGTGTGTTTGTGTGTGTGTGTGTGTGTGTGTGTGTGTGTGTGTGTGTGTGTGTGTGTGTGTGTGTGTGTGTGTGTGTGTGTGTGTGTGTGTGGTGTCGGCGCCTGCGCGGGCTGTGTACAGGGAGCGCATACGGCGAGCGTGGAGCCGGGCAGCCTGTTGCTGGCGGGCGAGACAGAGCGCGAGAGAGAGTGAGAGTGGGGGGGGGGTGGGTGGGGGGGGGGGGGGGGAGATGGTGAGGGAGGGGCGAGGGGATAGGGTTGGGGGGTGTGGATGGCAGGAAGGCGCGGGCGGGCTGTGGATGCGCGTGAGGCCAGGGAGGGGGGGGTAGCAACAGCCGGCGCGACAAGAAACGGGGGGGGGGGGATACGGTCCTCCATGGCTGGAGTATGACAGATGTACCCATGGAATCTACCGGGCCGGATGATGCAGCGGAAGAGTAGGAGAGAGAATATTAGCGGGGCCGGATAGTACGAGAGAGATCGTCTTTAGGTGATAATGGAGGGGTGTGGCCAAACTGGCGGCGCCCTACCGGTGATTAACCTTGGGGGGGGTATGGTAAATGGTAAAGGGCTTTCTTTTGTTTTTTTTTTTCTTTCTTTTGGTAACAAACCCCTTCTTCCTTAGGGTGTAGTTCTCACGAGCATGGTTTCGAAAGCCGGCCATCACTGGGCTACTACTCTAGAGGCCTTTCCTCGAGTAAAGCTGGCCTGGAGTCCTAAGCCTAAATTCCAATAACTAACAATGTAAAGCTATCTTCAGATGAAGAGGACCTAGGTAATCAACTAGCCATCACTGGACATAAGAGGAAGGCCACACAGGTTGAGGCCAGTAGTTTGAAGAAACCCAGGGTTCTGTTAAAAAAGAGTAGTGCTCTGCTGAAGAACTTGAGAGTCAGGTCCAACCCCTGCCCATTGAAAAATTTACTGAATGCCAGACTTCAACAATGCCCAAACAGCAAACTCCAACAGTAATTAGCACTAGAAAAGGCCAGCAGGAAGCAACAAGCATTGAACAGGTGGTAGCTAATACTTGCAAAGAAAAGGGCAACGCACTTGCCAGTACGGTCACCAGCTCGCCTTTCAGTGAACTGGCCTTATCAGCAGCAGTCAAGAGGGATCGGTTGCAAAAATTGCAGAGTAACCCTCTCAAAGGCCAATCGGTACTTCAAAAACCATACTTTTCAACAGTAGCATATATGGGTCCAGTCATGGTTTATGAGCCACCTCAATCTGTTTCAGCTAAAGTAGCTGATGGCTGCTCGACGATCATCCAAGCATCATGGAACACTATTGTCCATTCTTTAGGACAGATGATGGATGCATCAGCTTCCAGTGAAGAAGTGGCTAAGTTGAAAGAAGAACTAGGAAGCAACCAATATCAAATTCAAAAACTTCAGAAGGATGTGACTGAACAATCTCTCAAGCATGCTATAGCTAAGAATCAGTCAAATCGAACAATTAATGAGTTGAAGACAAAGGTGTTGAAACTAGAAACAGAAAATTGATAATTGAATGAAGAGAAGGCAGCTGCTTTGTGAGATGCTGACAGATTTAAGACTCTGTAATGTGTGAAGCGTGCAGATTTCAAAGAATTACTAACCACTCACACCTTGTAGAAAGATACATCTACAGTAGCCTTGCTGATATATTGAATCCACAAGGCAATGTAACCCTGAATATGGAAAATTTGAAGGCACTCATGGAGACTATTCATAGTGACCCGCAAGATAAGATCACTTAATATAATGCAGCCTTGGCAAATCAGGCCATTATAAATTATATCAGTAAGTAGGATGATACTGAATAAGAGTCTGAGCAGGAAGATGAGCATGACGAGGAAGGGGATGACAAGCCGGAGGACAAGCCTGATGATGATGATGATGATGATGATTCTCCTCCTTCCCCACCCTCAGGCTCTGAAACTGGAGGATCAGCTGCAACTGGGGACAGTGGACCCAACAAAGGCCAGTCAGACCAGCAGTCGGATGATCAACAAGAAGGTAGTGGCCAGCACACTAAGAGAAACACTGGAGAACCTCCAGTACACCAGTCCTGGCACATTCCCAACAACAAAGTAAAATCCAAAGCTGTGACTAAATCTTTTGAAGCTGATGAACAACACTCTTTACAACTCATCACACTAAATAAGATATTAAGACATCAGCAAGCTCCTATTACTAGAGAGTATTTGGAGGATGACACTCTTATTTATTATTTGGAACACTTCCAAAGGCTATATGTAGGAGCCAGGGAGATGGTTCAACACTAGAAGTTGGCCACTTTGCATGATCAAGAGCTGTGCCAACTACTTGTTCATCCCAACAGTATTCAACTACTACAAAGGGTGCCTGAGTGGACAATGACTTCTGATGATATGATAGTCAATTCACATTGATAGAGACAGTCTACTACAGATCGCCACTCCATAGCTCTTAAACTGGATTTGCTGCTAGGAAATAGACCTACATACAGATGTATAAAGGAGGTCAGGATTCGACTAAAAGAACTCTTGCTTCAGATGCAAATTACCAGAGGTGTCTTGGATCAGAGGGTGCATGTCATCATTGAAGATGAGTCTTCCAACAATAAAGGACCCAGAACCCAAATGATAGTAGGAGAACATGCAGCTGCTCTCCAAAAACTCTTTCAGCTAGTCCGAATAGCTAGGAAGATGATGCATCAGGAGAACCAAGATGTTCTCAATTTTTTGGACTTTGTACCTGATTTTCTAGTACTCCTGTATGTTGTACCTGCCAGAACTGCCAAGATTCTTCCCAGCCTTGTATCCTCAACATCCAGAACCAGTAGATCAGCTCACTTATTTCAACATCACTAATGAACTCTAGGACTAGTATGAGTGAGACACTATGAAATTGAAAGCCTGGCAATCACTTGTCAATGATGCTCTCAAAATGGACACAATCATGGATCTACAAGGAGAAATACAAAGGTCCAACCTCTGTATGGGTTAGTGGAAGGTCCAGCTCCGAGGATTAACGAAGGTCACAAACCAGTTACTTGAACTGGCTGTGTAGTCCTCCAAGATTCCTGAAAAGGATATCACTACCAAACCACCACAATACAAAGAAATGGTGGAGATTCTCTTTGAAGGCAGAGTAAAGATGAATCAGTCACTCCCAAGGGATGTATTCACACAGTCTGGCATTGTCATAAACTAGCCAGGACCCATCTGTGACTAAGGGAAAACACAGTTTATATGATCCCGACACCAAAACTTACAATGCCCTCACGCCTTATGAATTTGAGATAACCATAGAAAGGCGGGATCAGCTTGAGCAGGAGGCCATTTATAGATTGTTAAGGCGGTTACGCCGCTAGCGGAAGCTAAATAGCGAGAACTCAACCAACAACAGAATTTGTCAGACGAGGACGAAGCTTGACCCACAGGCGCATGGAAACAACTAGGTGGGTGTCAAATCACCTACTCGACCTTCTAATGACAATCACTACTAAGGAAATCAAATCTAAGTTCTAGAATACGCAAGTGACTGAAATCCGTACTACGAACGAATGCTATACAAAACAGGATCTAGAATCATTGAATCGATCTCAAACTCAAGGGGAAGTCTATACACTAGGTAAGAACAACACCCTAAAGACTTGAACTGCAAAATCAACCTATAACCACTCCGTGCGGTAAACGCGTATGAAGACAGGCCGAAAAATACAGGTGATCGAAACTTGACCCCGATGGTACCAATGTGTAGCTCTACTCGTTGTGGTTCTATAGATATGTTGCACGCTCTATTCCGACACACGAGTTGGAAGAAAACTCACACCGAAGCTCGTAGGAACTTACCACACATAGAAGCCGATAGCGCGCACTCTTGGTATCTGTGCGTAGCTCTCGCCGTTGCTAACACAATGGCGGTGTCGCTTCTCCAATGGCGGCTTCCGTAGCTCGCGTAGCAAGTAGATAAGACTCTCTCTCTCTCTCTCTCTCTCTCTCTCTCTTCTCTCTCTCTCTCTCTCTCTCTCTCTCTCTCTCTCTCTCTCAGACACAGTCACGGCGCTCAAAAATTCTCCTTTGATTAATAAAATTGAATCTCCTCTTTAGGTTACAAAACTTTGGCTTATATACCTCAGCCTTGGAGGTGAGAACATCTCTAACTAATTACATCAACAAGTGAAATTACTTCGGAATTACAAGCTGGAAACTCAATTGAGTCCCGTTACTTAATGAATGGCTCAATTCAAAATCAATGTCGGAAAGACATTTATTACAATCAATGGTTACAAAAATGATGAGTGTGAGCAAAAATGTGGGTGTGATCCTCTGCTGGCTCAACATAGACTTATTCAGAAGGACAATGCTAGCATTGGGACTTCTGAGGCACCAACAAAGAAGAAGGTCAAGAGGAAGCCGGTCTAGACAGAAGGAAATTTTGGTTATACCAAAATTCAAGAAAGGAGGGAAGGATATAGAAGGCAAGGACAGCCCCAGCAGGCGAGAACTGCTCCTTAGAATTTGGGTTAAGGCGGTTACGCCGCTAGCGGAAGCTAAATAGCGAGAACTCAACCAACAACAGAATTTGTCAGACGAGGACGAAGCTTGACCCGCAGGCGCATGGAAACAACTAGGTGGGTGTCAAATCACCTACTCGACCTTCTAATGACAATCACTACTAAGGAAATCAAATCTAAGTTCTAAAATACGCAAGTGACTGAAATCCGTACTACGAACGAATGCTATACGAAACAGGATCTAGAATCATTGAATCGATCTCAAACTCAAGGGGAAGTCTATACACTAGGTAAGAACAACACCCTAAAGACTTGAACTGCAAAATCAACCTATAACCACTCCGTGCGGTAAACGCGTATGAAGACAGGCCGAAAAATACAGGTGACCGAAACTTGACCCCGATGGTACTAATGTGTAGCTCTACTCGTTGTGGTTCTATAGATATGCTGCACGCTCTATTCCGACACACGAGTTGGAAGAAAACTCACACCGAAGCTCGTAGGAACTTACCACACATAGAAGCCGATAGCGCGCACTCTTGGTATCTGTGCGTAGCTCTCGCCGTTGCTAACACAATGGCGGTGTGTGTCGCTTCTCCAATGGCGGCTCCGTAGCTCGCGTAGCAAGTAGATAAGACTCTCTCTCTCTCTCTCTCTCTCTCAGACACAGTCACGGCGCTCAAAAACTCACTTTGATTAATAAAACTGAATCTCTTTTAGGTTACAAAAACTTTGGCTTATATACCTCAGCCTTGGAGGTGAGAACATCTCTAACTAATTACATCAGCAAGTGAAATTACTTCGGGATTACAAGCTGGAAACTCAATTGAGTCCCGTTACTTAATGAATGGCTCAATTCAAAATCAATGTCGGAAAGACATTTATTACAATCAATGGTTACAAAAATGATGAGTGTGAGCAAAAATGTGGGTGTGATCCTCTGCTGGCTCAACACTCCCCCCCTCCGCGTTCATGTCGTCCCTGACATGACTTTTATGCTTGGTCAATAAAGTCCTGTCGTCTTGAGCATCTGCAAATGTGATTCGTATCGTAGGTTGCCGATGGTCAAGGTTGGGCCGAATATTTTGCTTTCGTGGGTGAAAAAGCCGGTGTAGAAAGCTTCTTCGAATGTTTGCATGTGGAAGCTAGGCAAAAACATAATCCTCTGGTATAGGAGGTGCAACACTTTTGGAGAAGGCTGCAATGAAAGATCATACATCATATCAGTCACTGTGTCGGCCGTCGATAGTAGACTCGAGGTCGTGGCTTTATCTGGCGCGAACACTTCAATGCAAGCTAAGAGAGTCCTGCAAATTTTCTTGAGCATCTGACACGAAAGGTCAGGAGAGCCAGTAAAGAGCTTGATGGTGCCCGTTAGGGTTTTCACCATGTAGGCTTTACCTATTCTCTCTCCTGCCTTTGGTCCTGGCATCCTGGGGTAATTAAGCCAATTTGGCTTCTTTTCTGCAATCCTGCCATGCTCTTTCCAGCTTCTGACTCTTGGCACCGGGCAGAAGGTTGCATCCTCCCGAATCTCCTTTGGTGCCTCTACCAAGTAGATGAGGTAGGCTGGGTATTTGTTCAGCCAACCTTTCCTCCATCTAGGCTGCGAATCTACAATCTTCTTTGATTGTTCCTCTTTTGTGATGTCGCCTTCGTAAAGAGCGACATACTGCTCCTCCTCTATTCTCTTTTTCGTTTTTATCACTTCAAACTTCATCAAAGGGAAAGGCAGGCTGGGTTGCATCCACTCTTCATGGAGCACTTTTGTGTCTAATCCCTGAAGTCTAATGGAGATTAGGAGTCTCCTCTCCCATTCCATTTCCGCCTTGGCACTCTCCTCTGTTGACTTTTCTATTTGGTCATGGAGCCTTTGTTCTTCTTCTTCAGAGATTCCTGAAGTTGAGGCCACCTCTTGAACTGGGGCTGGATCTTCAATTGTGGTTGCCTCTCCAGTTTCTGGTAGCTCTATGGCTGCTCCACCTGATTCTTCTTGTGGTGTCTCTGTCTCTCTTCTTTGTTGCTCTTGTAGATCTTGGAGCTGTTTGCGGAGGGTCTCATTCTCTGTTCTTAGTGTTTGATTTTCTAAAGTGAGCCTCTCCTCTGCTGCCAATGATCCCTCCGCAATGTGCAACCTTTGCACTTGCTCTAATCTTAGCTCTCTTTGTAAGCTTCGGACCTGGTCTTCCAGAGCTGGTACAAGAGCTCCCTCTTGTTCGGTTCCTGCTCTGCTAGCTCTAGGGGTAGTCCTGAGTCTAGTGATTGTTCTTTCTTGGAGCTCGACTCTTTCCCTTAGCTCAATGAGCTCATCTTTAGCCGCCTCCAAGTCATCTTCATCCGCTCCCTTGCTTCCTGTGCACTTGTTACTTCTCTTGAAGCCTCGGCTAGCTGGAGTATCAAGCCGTCTCTCTCGTTTTCCGCGTCGTAGAGTGATGCTTTATGACTTTCAGATTCAGTCATAGCATTCTCTAATTTCCTCTGCAACTCGCTTCCCTTTGTTTGGCTGTCTCAATCTCCACTTCCTTTGCCTTGGATCTTTCTTTGATCTTGCTGAGCAGTTCATGCACCATGTGCATGTCTTTTTCATCTTCATCTGTCAACTCTAAAGCTTTTTCTGCCACCACCTCCACTGGCTTCGGCTCTTCTAGTACGTTCTGCTCGTCCAGTTTCTCTTCACTTTCTTTTGTACTCTTTGTTTTTTCCTCTGTCCCTCTCCGATCATCTTGTTTTTGTAGGGTGATCCCATAAACTGCCTCAAGGGCCTCTTCTTCAGTGTACCCTATCGCTACCAGATCCTCATAATCGTTTTTCTTTTGCTGAATTGGATCTATCTCCTTTTCCTTGGTCCCGGCCTCCGGCTTTTCCATACCAGCCGTGTCCATCTCTACTGTGGTCTCTCCACAATGATTTCCGTCTTCTTCGGGCTTGGTACATCAGTAAAGGAGGGCTGATTGTCCTCAGTCATCTTGGCTTTCCCTTTGTTTGCTTGCCCGTCTTTCTCTTGAGGTTCAGTAGACTCATCTACTTTCTTCTTCCCCTTGTCGTCCTTTTTCAGCTCAGCTTTTAAAAGCTGTACTTCCTCTTCAGTGTATGGCTCGACAGGTTGCTGCTCCAGTATAGCCTCTGACTCCTCATAAGCTCTAATATATTGATCAATATGTGGCCTGGCTGCTGAGCTAGTTCCGACTTTAGTGGGGTCTGGCACCCACTTTTCTTCAAAGTCCCCCTTTAGAGCTCTTTCCGCTCTAAACTGCTCCACCAGTCTTTCCATTCTTGCCGCTTTCTGACTTTTGGTTTGCTTGGGAGCAACCTTCTTCTTTGCTTTCTTCATAAGCGGCTCATCCACATCCTCTTCAGGTTCTGAAACTATTTCTAGTTTCCTGCGTGCTCTTGTGGACGCCCTCTTGGATACTTCAGGCTGTTCTTCCTCCTCATCGGCTTCTCTAAGCCACTCATTCTGGGAGGGAACCTTTGGCCATTGATCTCTGGCTCCAATAGCTTCATAAGCTATTCTTGTCAGAACTTCAGCTCCTCCTATATACTTTGGCTTCTCGTTGTGCATGGCAATTACTTGCTCGTGGATGTGTTGAGCGTAATTCACCTCTTTTGGCATATTGCTCTTCAATGCCCATGTGATGGTAGTGCAATGGCATGGGGTGGTGTCGTATACTTTTGCGGTCTTTTACTGCAAATATGGAGAAATTGGTTGTACAGTCGGCAAAGGGTTGCCGCTCTTTGGTCTGCCATATCTCCATAGGTTGCATTCTGTTTCTTGGACCCATAAACCTCTATAGCCTCCCTTCTTTCCCTGACAGAGCTCCCTTTGTTGTGCAGCTTCAATGCATCTGCAATGAGCTGTGGAGTGATCTGTACCTCTACTTTCTCTCCATCTATTGCTGTCAATGTGGCTTTCCCATCCTTCTGAATGGAGGTTGCCAACTCATACACTCTTCTTGTATCTACACCTGATGGTCTCGAGGTGAAGAATCTGTGCAAGTCTGCCCTTTCCAGGTACCTGCTGATGTTCTCTGACCTGCTATAATCCACCAATTCTTGTGGGATCATCGGTATATCCACCGCTTGCCCTTGAGGATCTCTGAAAGTCCCCTGGTAGATCTTTATTCCCTCTTGTTCAGTACTGCTTCCTCCACCCAAGTTTTGGTTGGCTTGAGGGTTTCTGCTGGAATGTCAAAGGGTTCTGCTTCTGCAAGAGCATCTTTGATTGTCGGTCTTTTTCTCTTTGTTGCCGATGACTTGGCGGAATCCATGGATCCTGTAACTCCAATTTCAGAAGTTAGCGTCTTTTTAGTACTGAAAGCCGAAATGAAGCTTTTAACTATTCAAATGACTTGAAAATTGAAACATGAGCTATTCAGGGCCTAAGGATGCAGGGTAGGTGAAAAAATATGCAAACTGGGCTCAAAACATGCTGGAGACATCATACGCGTATGATGTCTTTTGTGTCAAAATGACTTCATATTGGTTGTGCTTGTAGCTGATAGTGTATACATGAGTATCATATGCTTGGATTTGAGTTTGGATCCCATTTGGTCAAGTTTTGGCCAGTTTAGTCCAGTTCAGGCTCTTGGCAAAATTTTGAAAGGGAATTGGATTTTATGATCCAAATTGGATAAAACTTGGTGGTTCACTTCAAATGGCATGTAGATCACTTCTGTTTGGTGGTTGAAGCCCTGAGGTGCCAAAATCACATAGTGAGACATCATACGCGTATGATGTCTTTTAGTGTATTTTTGGACCAAATTTCTCTATAAGCTTGGATTTGGCTTTAGATAGGCTTATTCAGTGGATTTATGAAGTTTGGATAGATTTTGGGCTAAAAATGGCTCTGGAGACATCATACGCGTATGATGTCTTTTTCATCAATTTTTCATGGGATTGGTTCTGTGGACTCCCCATGTACTAGTGAAGGACTGTCCCTACTCAAATCTTGGTTTGGACTTGAGTATGTTGGATTTGGGCAAAAATAGGCTTTGGATGAAGGATTTTCCTCAATTGGGCTAATGGGGTGATCCACTTGACCAAATGGTTCCAAACTTCATATGTAGCATGTATTAGATATATATAATGGATGTATGATGACAAATGAGCAGTTTTGGCTCTGTAAGTGCAAATAGACATCATACGCGTATGATGTCTTTTGTGTCAAAATGGTGCTTTTTGGTTCCAGATAGCTTGTAGATGTGTTAATCAACAATCCTACAAAGTTTCAATGAGTTTGGAGTTATTTTGACAAAATTAGGACCAAAAATCAATTTTATGGCCTACTTTGCGTCTTTTGGTTTTCCTTGGGTTTTCTAACTCCAATTCTCATGATACTTGGTTCATAGGATGTGATTAACATGTGGAATGAGGCTATGCACTCAAATGTTGAAATGGATGTGAAAATCATGCTGTGAGACATCATACGCGTATGATGTCTTTTCTTGAAATGTTGGTCTTTTTGTGCAAAGAATGCTTTGTGCTAGTGCCCTAAGCCCTGCTAACTAGTTTTCAACTTAAAAAGTCATCAGTTTAGCTAAAAAGCCCCCTTATAGGCATTTCAGTCTCCGAAGTCGTTTTTGCCTTGGAGTTGAATTTCTTCAACTTTTCTTCTCGAGAGTTGCATTTCCAGCTCATTGGATATGTTGTGAAGCCACCTATTGGTTGAACTTGACTTTGGCTCCCCGTTCTCCATCTTTCTCCATTTGGTTGCCCGAAAGCGTCTTTTTCACCATCGGTAAGTGAATCAGCTTTCTTTTGGGTTTTGCTTGCAAACATAAGTCATCCATGTATATTTGAAGCTGCTTGTGAAGTTTCATGTCATTTGGTCGTCAATTTTAGCCGTTATGCCAAAATGACGCTTTGTGTGTCCGCAGCCGAATCGGTTGTTCCGACCTACTTTTGGTGATCCAAACCCGGAGATACTCCATGGTTGCATTGCCCTCGATGTTGTTAAGCTTCCTGAGAAGTTTTGTGTCGTTTCGACAACTTTTTCCTGTTTGCCTCTTGCAGGCTCTGTTGACCTAGGGTTTTTCCAGTCGTTCTTTCTCGAGCTTTGAGTGTTAGAAACCCATCTTCTATACTAGGGTAACCCACCTCTAAGTTCTTGCAAGGTTTGGTTAGGCGGTTGTGCCCTACCTAGCGTTCTTCCCCATTCCCCGTCTGCTCTTGTTTCTTGGTTTTGGTCAGTTTTCGCGACAAAAGTTAACGATAAGCATCAAAAGCTTATGGCAACGAGTCTACCTCTCATGTCTGGTGTCCTCTGAGCTCTCGTAGCAGTCGTAGAAGGCGGTAGAAGGTCGGATGCTCCTGTGTGCTCTTTGCTCTCTCCAAGAAGGTAATAGTGGAAATGAGCTTGAAAGTGATGTGAAAAATACTTAACTTCGGCTTCCCGGATCACTTGTTACCAAATTTGACATGTGCTCCTATCTCGTCGTGAAATGCACTTTAGGATTTGAAATTTCTCAATTTGGACTCCGTTTGACCTGTTTCTGAGAAATCTGTCCACTTTGCCAAAATTCTGTCATTTCGGGCTTTCCGCAACTTTTTCAGAATTGTACCAATTTTTACCATGGGTTGCCCTTGTCATTAGGACCATCACCGTCTATTCTTTTCTTTTTCCGATCTCATTTCACCTGCTTTTTTATTTTTCTTTTACTTTTATTAAGAAAATCATAAAAAATAAAGGAAAATAGCAAATTGAAGCCAAAAAATTCCAAACATACACAATAAATAGCTGGTAACCCTGTGTATATGAATATACACTTATTTGTGATTTCTGGACTTGGATTACCACTTTTTTCCACTTTTTAGCTCCAAAAACACTCTTATTTAGTGATATTTACACGTCTAGAGACCCAAATTCATCATTTGATCTCTTCTTGTTGCAAAACAAGGTATATAAGGGCATAAATATTATCAATATCCGCAATCAAACATAAAAATTGCAAAATCATGTAAGACACTGCCCTTGTAATATAATTTTTGTTTTTCTTTGTTTTTTTCGCGCTTGTAGCTGCTTTGTAGCTCCTGTATACCTGTATACCTCCCCCCTCCTAGTCTGAGTCCTCCCGGACGACTATGAAGTGTCTGTGGGCGAAGCATTGTAGTTGTTTTGGTCATAAGTTCCCAATGCAATTGTAGAGCGATGATACAACAGTCTTTCCAATAAAGCTGCTCTTTGTTTGATTGAAGGATTGGTGGTCGGGTTTTGGGTTGGTTTTGGCACTTCGGTAGTAGAATCAGTAGATGGATTCTTCTTTACCTTGTTGTTCTTTTTCACAATCCAAATCTGCTTCCGCTTTGCTTGTGCTTGCCACAAACTCTTTGCGACCCAAACCTGCTTTGTTCTTTGTGTTGATTTCCTCGCCTTGAAATACCTAGGAGTTTCCGTTGATTGTACTGAAGGGAGTTCCTGTTTACAAATCTTTGGGATCCAAATTTGCTTGCTATAGCTTTGTGCCGTCATGAACTTCTTTGGAATCCAGATCTGTTTCACTGTCCTTGATTGTCTGGAATCACTCTGTTGTCTGGTATTGAAGACTCTGTTTTCCACCTTTGTGTTCTCTGGCACAACCTTTTTTGGTCTCCATACCAACTTTGACTCCGTTTTTTCCCAAGGTTGAGCTGTTATATTATTGCTTGTCTTCCTTATCCACTGTTGAGAATTCCTCGTCGAAGAGTAATCCGGTTGTATAGAAACTTTTGGTTGCCATTGCTTCTTCTTTTTCTCTGGTTGTTGTTTACCTTGTTTGGATTCTTCCTTTGGAGTTGGCTCTGCTCCTTTGGTGAACTTAACTGATTGACTTTCACCTTCGTATTTGATAAGCACTGATTTAGAACTCCAGTCAATCATTGCATTGTATTGCTTCTGCCATGGTTGTCCTAGCAATAATGGATGTTGTGTAGCTTGGTCTTCAACCACGTAAAACATATGAGGATACACATATGGTTAATCTGTATATGTAAAACTGTGCATCCGACAGTTTTGATTGAATTCTCAGAGTAACTCTTTAACTCTTGCTTGGCAGTTTGTAGTTTAGTGTCATTTGTCAATTGTCTATACAAACTGAGTGAAAGTAGGTTAGCTTGAGCTCCTGAATCCAATAGTGCTCTGGCTTTGATTTGGTTGGTTCCTACTTTGCATTCAATGATGGGTTCTTCTTTGTCATTATCCATTTCTGTTATACTGACTGCGTTTATTCGTATTGCTCCTTCATTGCGCTGTTTCTGACGCAGTAGTCTTCTTTTCTCCATTCTTTCCTTCGCCTCGGCTTGCGCTTCCTCCACAATCATTTTCTTTTTCTGGACACGCAGCTTTTCTTGATGTATTTTGAGAAGCATGTCTTGGGTTAGCGGCAAAGATACTTTTTCACTCTGCATCCACTAATCCAATTGGGCATTTCTTCTCCGTCTAATGTAGCAAGCTTGACGGCTCCACTTGGTGATAGATCTTTAATCACCAGAGGTCCCATCCCTCGCTTTTTAAGCTTCTTAGCATGCTGTTTCAGAGTGTAAACTAGGACATAGTCCCCAACCTTAAACTCTTTAGTCCGCACATGCTTATCAAAAAATTCCTTTTGTCGCCTTTTTTGAGCGTAGATAGAAGCTACTGCTTTTAGGCGAAGCTCATCTAGCTTTTCCAGGTCATCTATTCTATCAGAAAGCTCGTGCCCTGTCCACTCTAGATCCTTAGCCACCCTTAAGGTTGAAATCAAGAATTCTATTGGTAAGATAGCATTTAGCCCAAAAACCATGTTATATGGGGTCGTTCCTATTGATGTTTTATATGCTACCCTATATGCCCATAATGTTGAATGCAACTTCTGGTCCCAGTCAGTTCTCGACTCAGATACAATCTTCGTGGGACCGTGCATATGGTTTTGTTTGTTGCTTCAGCTTGTCCGTTTGCTTGTGGATGATACGGGGCTGATTTCCTATGGATTACCATGAATTCATCTAGAAGGATCTCTATCACTTCATTTATAAAATGTGTGCCTCGATCACTCACAATTTCTATTGGCAATCCATATCGTACAAAGACGTATTCATATAGAAATTGTGCCGTGGTCCTGGCATCTGCTTTTTGAGTTGCCTTTGCTTCGACCCACTTTGTTAGATAGTCTGTAGCCACAACGATGTATTGTGCATGAGTCTTATATGCAGGAGGTGAAATGGGTCCGACATAATCAATCCCCCATTTTGCAAAAGCTCTTGCCCCCATCATTGGTCTAAGCGGCATATCATCTCTTTTAAGTGGTACTTTGGTCCGCTGACAGTCATCACACCGTTTAACGTATTCCTCAGCGTCCATATGTAATGTTGGCCACCATATTCCTGCGGCTAAGACAAGTTTTGCTGTCTTATCACCTGAGAAATGGCCTCCACCTACTCCTCCATGAGCTTGCTCCAGGATTATCACATACTCAGACTCTGATGCGCAAATCCTAAGCTGGTTGTCTTTACCTCTCTTATAGAGTTGATCTCCTATTAAAGCGTAATCTCTAGCTTCTGTCTCTACAGATTTCTGACGAGCTTTTGACGTTCCTTCTGGGAAAGTTCTATTTGTGAGATATTCAACAATATACTGACTCCATTCTGGAGCGATCATTATCTGATATAATGTCGAATACTCTGCTGGCGGTTTTGATGAACATACAATACATACAGTGACATATTCATGTACGCTTTCTTTCATTCCTGGCCAATAGACTCCCAATTGTAACAAATTCCTATATGTGTTCCTTCTTGAACAATGAAATGCACATTCCTGAACATGTGCTTCGCGCAGATATATATTATATTCCTCAGGATTGATGCATAGTCGTAAAACATGATCATTTCCCAATTGATACAACCTTCCTGCAACCAATTGAAGATTCTTGGATTGCTGAATAGCAATATGTTTCTGGTTGTATTCTCTTCTATCAAACTCTCCTCCATAGGTTAATAGGTTAACGACATTTTGAGACCACTTCGGTATCATTTCTATGTTGAACAAGTACGCGTCTGGCATGTCGTCATCTACTCCTATAGGGTCTTCTCCATTCGTCAATCGCGAAAGATGATCAGCTCTAAGATGTGTTTTTCCTTTCTTTACTACTACCGTGAAGTCGAATTCCAGTAAGATAATGAACCATCTCACTATTCTCCCGGTATTGCATGGTTTATTCACTAGGTAGAGCAAGGCTTGGTGATCCGTAAAAAACACAAACTTGTTGGCTAGAAGATAATGCCGAAATTTCTTCACAGCATATATCATTCCTAATCCTTCTCGCTCTGTTGTGGTGTAATTCTTCTCTGCATTGTTGAGCTGTCGACTGGCGTAACAGATAGGAAAATCCATGTTTCCTTCTTCTGGCTGAGCCAGAATGCATCCTATTGCATATGCCGAAGCATCTATATGCACATGGAATATCTTCTCCCAATCTGGTGATTTCAAGACTGGAGCAGTAATGAGTGCCTCTTTCAATTTCTTGAACGATTCCTCACACTCCTCTGTCCATTCAAAGTTCACTATTAGCCTGTAAAGTGGTTGGCCTATTATAGCGTACATGTAAATGAATCGTCTATAATATCCGCAATGTCCCATAAAGCTCTGTACTTGTTTCGCATTGGTTGGTCTAGGCATATCCACTATAACTTTTATCTTCTCTAAATCCGTGGATATTCCGTTTTGTGAGACAATATGTCCCAGAATTCTGCCCTGTCGGACCATAAACACACATTTCTCAGGATTGAGACAAATGCGATATGTCCTACATTTCTCAAATACTTTTCTTAGGTGTTCTAGATGCTCATCTCTCAGAAGAGAATGTACACATAAGTCATCCATGTATATTTCTAGAAACAACCTTAAGTATTCTTTGAAAGCATGCGTCATCAGCCTCTGGAAGGTTGCGGGAGCATTGGTTAGACCAAAAGGCATAACCCGATAAGCATAAATTCCCCACTCCGTTGCAAAAGCTGTTTTATGTTGATCTTCCAGTGCTATGGCTAGCTGGTTATATCCTGAAAAACCATCAAGAAAAGAGTATGCTGTTTTCCCTGATACACGCTCTAGAACATGATCAGTTATCGGCAAGGGATAATTGTCCCTGATTGTTGCAGCATTCACTTTCTTTAAGTTGACACACACTCGGAGTTTTCCGTTCTTCTTGGGTACTACCACAATTGGAGATACCCAATCGGTGTGTTCAATCTCGTATATGAATTCAGCTTCCATTAGCTTATCTATCTCTTCTTTGATTCGCTTAGCAAACGTATCATTATATGTGTATGGTCTCTGTCTGCTAGGCTTTGCGTCTTGTTTTAGTGGGATTGTGTGTTGGCATATCGATGGGTCAACTCCCTTTAAGTCCTTATAAGACCATGCAAACACATCCCTATACTCTCTGAGAAGACTCAAAAGTCTCTCTTCCTCGCCTGGAGACAAATCTGTGGCTATGTACACCGGTCTAGGTGTCTCACCTGGAGCTGCTAAATCCACTTTTTTTGCATCCTCCGGTCCGTCATAAGATTCGTTCTCCCTTCTCTCTCGAATAGGTTGGGTTAATACCACCTTCCTATCCTCAATTGTGAATTTCCTATAGTGAGAGGGAACATCCATGTTTTCCTTGATTTTGGCGTTTTTGTCCTCTCCACTCTCAATTTCTGTCGTCCAAACTTCTTTCAGAGTTTTCTTGAGCTCTCTGTACTTGTTTCTACGTTCTAACTTGGACTCCATGTGTTCTCTGTTGCTCTTGTTCTTTTCTGATTTTTCTGTTTCAGTTTTCGTTCCATTCCTTTGAACTTGATTTCTTGAGCCTCTTTTGTCTTTTCGTAAGCTCTTTTGATCATTGCATCTCATTCTTCCAGAAATCTTGTCCTTAACACAATCTTCCGCCTTTACTAGCATTAGGAATTGATTTTTTCCTCTTATTCTAGGCATCGGATTGGTTCTAACCCCCTTTGTTTTTCTCTTTGCTCTATAGCGTTTCTGGCGTTGTTTAGTTTGGTTCGGAAAATCATAAAATCGGACATCCGTTATAGTTTCTTCGTTTCCGCTTGAATTGTCCGTTGACTCGTTGTCTGCTTCATTTCCCCACTCAGGATGATCGGGAATGTCGTGTGAAACACCTCCTCTTCATCTTCCTTTTCCAGTGTATCGTTCTTTTCAGTTTCTTTTTCGAGTACAGTTCTCAACATGAAGTACGGAACCACGTCGTACCCGTCCTTGTCGCAAAATTTCGTTGTGGGACCATCCGGAATTGCACAAACATCTAGGGTTGCTAGAATGTGTGTCCATTCTAATGGTTCAAGCGTGTCCTCTGGAAAGGGTTCTCCTATATAAGTTTCGTCTTCGATAGCCCTTTCTAAAACACATTCTTCTCGTTTCAGACTTCCACATTTCGAAGCTCCACACATCCATAACTCCTTGGGTTACCTAACCAAGCTGGAAATTCGGATCCCGCCAAAGTAGCTGAATCAAACTCCTCTACCGGTGTTCGGTTCACATCTTTGTAGCTATGGTCTTTCAGGTTCACACGTGTAGTGGTTTCCATATTTCTCAGGTATATGTGATCGTAGCCCCAATCTTGGACCATTTTCAACTGTCTCATGAATGGTCTTCCCAATATGATATCATAGTTATTCTCCTTGCCAAAATCGACAATAGCAAAAGTATGTTCGTATTCAATGCCGCAAGAAGTCACTACGACTTTCTCTAATAACCCCATAGGTTTCTCCATGTGTCCATCTGCTAATTGGAGTTTCAACCTAGTCTTCCTTATTGCTGGTTTCCCCCATTTTTTCCAGATTTCTTTTGTAGCAATGGCTACCCCAGCTCCGCTGTCTAGTATTGCCATCGTGTTCACTCCTTGGAATTCAACTGGTAAGGTTGTATTCCCCTCTTCACCTTCGCAATACTCTCCGACCTTGTTTAAGGGTACAGGCTTAGCGTTCTTTTGTGGTTTACTCAGCTCTTGTATACCCTCTTGCAGTCTCGATGTTGGGTCTTTTATCCCAAATTCTCCAAGCATTTTCCTACAGTGGTCCACATATGTGGTCTTAGCCTCAAAAGCTCAGCTAGAGTGATAGTGCATGTCACTGGTGTTGACAAGATCTCTATCAATCCTTGCGAGTCCATGACTTTTTCTGATGAGATTCTTCGTGAGGGAAGTGCTCTAATCTCGGATTTTGCTTCATACTCTCCTAAGTATGAAGGTAAGGTATTCAGTGAGTGAGGTTTGCTCTCCATTGTTCTAACAGAGCCCCCATCTCCCAGTAAGATTGCAGATCCAAGTCCACTTGAGATCCTGCCTCAAATTCCACTATGGGAGGATTCCTGATGTCCTTTTCCCAATTTGTCTGATTAGCTTGGCAACTTAGCTCGTTTGCAAAGTTTGCCTCTCTCACTTGTTTCCAAAATTCATTGTAATCCTCATCTCTTCCGTAAGACCTCTGTATGACTGGATGAAAACTCTCTATCTCCTGATCGGTTGTGTTCAACACTATGCGGTCATCCTTGTGTGTATTTTCAGGCTTTTGTGCACTGGGAGTCTTTTCAGCTACCCGTGAAACGATAGTCTCTTGCTGAATGGGTTTTCCGTTCCACAATTCATTGTTTCTTTTGGTGGTTCTAATAAGGCTTGTGCAGTCTCGATCATTCTCTGGCACATTTCAAGTCTCTGCTTTTCCAATTCCGCGTTTGGGTATGTCATCCACCTCTGTTCTTGTGTTTGGTTGTTCTTTAACCTAGCTTCGTAAGCTCTCATCAGTGCGTCCAATGGTTCGTGTACTTTGTCGACTAGCACTGATCCCCCTGAGCTTAAGCTCGTTGTTTCTTTGATACTCTTTTGTTTCGTTCTTTCCGGGCTCATCTCTCGTTTCCCGTTTTGACTCTCAAGTTTTTCTAATCTATCTTTAGTTTGCTTTAGTTCCTCAGCTAGAATAGCGTCTTCACGTTCTTTTCTCAACTTCATGCGTGCTTTTCTAGCTTTCCATGTGTTTTTCTGACTCCGCGGTCCTTGACTAACCACTTCAGTCGCTAACTTTCCATTCTCAGGTTCTCTAGTGGTTTTCTTAGCTTGAGCTCTAGTAACAACTTGCGTTGGTATCAGAGTTTCATTTTCAGACCCACTGCTGGTAGGAATAGTTTCTAGCATATTCAATGTCGTCTTTTGCACTTTGTTTGGATTCTTTGAACAATCCTCAATGAAGTGAGTAACCCCACACTCAGTGCAATAAGCGTTAATTCTAATGATTTCCGTATGTGGACAAACATTCATCAGATGGTCACCTCCACACTTGTAACAGGGTCCTAGTGCTGGTCTTGGTCCCATTTGATTCGTCCTTTGTGGATAGGATGGTCTTTGTCCTGTTAACCCTCCATGAGCTATGAACATCAATGTTCTTGCGTCCAAATTGTATCTCTCTTCATCAGAAGCACTTGTAACTGTTGGTATTCCAACATTCCCAATCATGCCCCATGGTTCTGGTTGTTTGGGTTCTTCTGGTGGGTAATACACAGTTGGAGACATGTGTGCACCAGATTCTTCATAATAGGCTTGAACAGGCACTAAGGCTTGTTCTTCCTGATTCTCTAAGGTTGGTGCATATCTAATGCCCACTGGTCTTGCTCCTGGTAAAGGTGGTTGTTGTCCCAATACCGGTTGCGGTCTTTCTATCCCCATAGGTCCTGGTACATTTCCCGTTGGGTATCGAGGTACTGGATGTACTTGAGGTGGTGCTAATTGAGCAGGAGGTGCATACTGACGCTCCCTTACATACCCTTTGTTGTAATAGCACTCCTCTGTTGGATGATTTGTCCATTTTTGTATACATGTTATGTTGTCAATATGCATCATGGTACATGGTTTGGTATGGATGTACTTGATGTGCTTTGTGCATATGAGCCATCCTTTTTTTAGCATCTTATGTTTGTCCATTTTTGCTCTAGACATTCATTTTTGCAATGGTATGGTGCCATCCTTTTTAGAGCCTTCTATCATTTGCTCTACATTTGGCATGGTTGTTGTTTGAACATTCTTTTTAGTGGTAGTCTCGCTCGCTACGGAGGAAGAGCTACTGGATGCAAAATCTGTATCCGCTGACACCTCTCCATAAACCGTACAGTTATCCACTAAGTACAATGCCTCTCTCGTTACTTGCTCGAAACTTGTACAAGCTTTCAAGTGCAAGTCCTTCTTGAGAGTGTCGTTTCTCAGTCCCTCAATAAAGAGAACAGATAGTCTGTCATCTTGTGGTCGTTCACGTACTGGACATCTCTCAATGTATTGTTTGAAGCGAAGTGAAGCTTCCTTCACTTTTTCGTGTTCTCTCTGTTTAAAAGCATATATTTGTGAGACCGTATTGTGCTTAATCCCTCGTTTTGAGAATTCCTCAGCAAACTCTCTTAGCAAATGGTCAATGTCATGGAATCCCCCTATGTTCAGTGGTTGAAACCATGTCAATGCCGTACCTTCTAGAGTAAGACCAAATCCCTCGTATTGTGTATGGAAATCTGTTATCTGCTCAGCTCTTAAGACTTGCTTAAAGAGTGACACATGTGCATACGGATCTCCTGAACCACCATACTTCTTTGGCATACACTTGGCTACTTGAGATGGTCTCATACGTCTATGGTCTGCTACCAATCTCATTGCTCCTGTGTCCCGGCTAAAGCTTTCTCTAGCATCATGGACTTCATGGGTTACCCTTGTCGGTTCCCCTGCCCTGAATCTACTACTAGGAGGTAAATGTGATGGTTCCGCTTCGAACCTTGGACCTGGAGTGGTATATGTGGGGATTGGAACTGCACTACCTCGATTCGTATCCATTGACTCTCTGGAATGTAATGATCCCATTGGTCCGGGCTTCGAGTACTGAGGTTGACTGAAAGAGTCAGCAGCCTGAGTTCTTTGTCCTCCTGTTGTCATTGGTTTTTGCACTCCATTTGTTGGTGCTGGTCTTTGTGAGCTAGAAGTAACATAATACTGATGTAGTGGTCCCCCAAAGTATGTATATCCTTCTAATTCTTTCTTGCCCATTGTTGAGTATTGCCTCCCATACTTGTCGTAAGCGGCAATTTTCACTTCCGATCCCTCTGTGTAGGTAAAGACATAAAGTCTTTTTTGGTCTGTCAACTCTCCAGTGTAGGGTTCTTCACATCTATAATAGAGATCTTGCTCCCCATTATTATATTTGTATAGCCCCACATAGATGTTATCAGTGTTGATCCTTGTAGTTTCATTCTCTCTTCTTAACCTCGCATCAGGGAAGTTCATTATTGGTGCTTTCTCCTCAAGTTCTTCATCTACTTTGGCTTTGGTGCCCATCAATCCCCACTTGTCCACAATGTTAGGGTTTAGGACTACCAAGTACATGGTACCCTCGTCATCTAGATATCTATCTCCGCTATAGCTCACAGGCACTAAGTCCTTGAACTCACTAGGTCTATCTTCTATCTTTACACAATAGCGGTCCATTCCATCTTTGTAGATCTTGGCACCTTGCTCATTGTCGTACTGGTATTTTATGAACAATAGCTTCATTGTGGCGGAAGGGTTTGATGATCCTGCTGCCATATTTTCTCTGTTGTTCAGGTTCAAGTGTTCCAAGTGTTCGGTGAAAATCTCGTAAGATCTCTCCGAAGAAGTATCAGAAACACTTCCTTCAAAGATCGGCTCTAATGGTTGCACCCAACTTTGGTTTACACTTCCCTCGGTTGATATGACACTTGCTTGTTCCCCTTGTTTTGGTTGGTTATTCTGGAGATTCCTGCCCGATCTCAAATTCATCAATTCCCCTAAAGGACTTTAACTTTTCGTCTCGGCAATTTGTTTTCCCAAGTTTTTGTGGTCAGAATTGATCCAAACTGATTGATACTTGGTCAATTGTTTAATCTTGTCAGTTGGACAACTTCTGTTTCATCAAGTGAGAATTTTGTTGCAGTTATGCTGAAAAAGACATTATACGCGTATGATGTCTTTTTTCACAGATTTGGACTATTTTGGTTATGCTCACTCTCAGTAGCCCCCTTATGCTCTGTCCACTCACAAAATTCAGTTTGAACTCTGTTTGAGCAAGTTATGGCTAATTTAGGCTTTTCTTGGCAATTTTCCGCTTTTGACTTGTTTTGGGTCAATTGTGATCCAAATGGGATGAAACTTGAAATATAACCTCTAGACAGCTATTACAATGGATCTGTGTTGGCAAAGTATCAAAATATGTCCAAAATTAGGTCAAAGACATCATACGCGTATGATGTCTTTTTCATCAATTTGGGTCAAGACTTGATATTTATGCTTTTACAGTGTTTGTAACAATCTTGTCAGGTCAGATATCAAAAATAAGCAGTGGATGTGCCTAAAAGACATTATACGCGTATGATGTCTTTTGTCCCAGATTTTGACTATTCTTGGTTTTAAGCCTTCTCCAATGTTTATAATTGAGTTTCAAGTGTTTTTGTCAGGTTTGAATGTAAAAACAAGATCTGAATCCAAAATTTCCTATTCTTTGCGTTTCTTGGACTCCGACTTGTCTTTTTGGGTTTCTTTGAGTGTTAATGCTCTTGTTTTAAGTTGAAATTAGGGTATAAACCCCTTTTGAACACTCTGGTAAAGTCAAAATTTTCTGTTTTGGTCTCTGTTTGGTCATTTAGACATCATACGCGTATGATGTCTAAAGTTGCAGATTTCCAGTTTTTTGGCACAGAATCCTTCCTAAAGCTTTCTCAAGTGCTCAGCAACTCCCAGATACACAGAAAATTTCTCTGACTTTTGTTTATTGCAAGTTTCACTACTAACTCGACGGTTTAGTGATCTAACATGCAATCAACCATATCAAGCAAATACTCCAATGATTACTAGCTCTAGATCAGGATCAAATGAAGTCCTACCTAAGCTATTCCTAATCATAAAATGGGTTTGGTAATTGTGATTTTAAAGAGATCCACTGCCACTCACGGACTAGCAAATTCTTCTTCTATCAACAACTACTCAACACCAACAAAACAACAAACAAATCTAAGCTAAACTAAAAATACTGTCAACACGGAAGACCCAGGAATACCCCACTTCCTAGTATCTCTCGAGATCTTCGGAGTCCACCACTCCTAGATCTTTTCTAACTAAAGTATACAAAGTAGTTTATACGACTCACCTCGTAGGATTAGTCTAAGGTCACCTACTTAGGGCTCTCGTCCCCGGCAGCGGCGCCAAATGTTAAGGCGGTTACGCCGCTAGCGGAAGCTAAATAGCGAGAACTCAACCAACAACAGAATTTGTCAGACGAGGACGAAGCTTGACCCGCAGGCGCATGGAAACAACTAGGTGGGTGTCAAATCACCTACTCGACCTTCTAAATGACAATCACTACTAAGGAAATCAAATCTAAGTTCTAAAATACGCAAGTGACTGAAATCCGTACTACGAACGAATGCTATACGAAACAGGATCTAGAATCATTGAATCGATCTCAAACTCAAGGGAAGTCTATACACTAGGTAAGAACAACACCCTAAAGACTTGAACTGCAAAATCAACCTATAACCACTCCGTGCGGTAAACGCGTATGAAGACAGGCCGAAAAATACAGGTGACCGAAACTTGACCCCGATGGTACTAATGTGTAGCTCTACTCGTTGTGGTTCTATAGATATGCTGCACGCTCTATTCCGACACACGAGTTGGAAGAAAACTCACACCGAAGCTCGTAGGAACTTACCACACATAGAAGCCGATAGCGCGCACTCTTGGTATCTGTGCGTAGCTCTCGCCGTTGCTAACACAATGGCGGTGTCGCTTCTCCAATGGCGGCTCCGTAGCTCGCGTAGCAAGTAGATAAGACTCTCTCTCTCTCTCTCTCTCTCTCTCTCTCTCAGACACAGTCACGGCGCTCAAAAACTCACTTTGATTAATAAAACTGAATCTTCTTTTAGGTTACAAAAACTTTGGCTTATATACCTCAGCCTTGGAGGTGAGAACATCTCTAACTAATTACATCAACAAGTGAAATTACTTCGGAATTACAAGCTGGAAACTCAATTGAGTCCCGTTACTTAATGAATGGCTCAATTCAAAATCAATGTCGGAAAGACATTTATTACAATCAATGGTTACAAAAATGATGAGTGTGAGCAAAAATGTGGGTGTGATCCTCTGCTGGCTCAACATAGACTTATTCAGAAGGACAATGCTAGCATTGGGACTTCTGAGGCACCAACAAAGAAGAAGGTCAAGAGGAAGCCGGTCTAGACAGAAGGAAATTTTGGTTATACCAAAATTCAAGAAAGGAGGGAAGGATATAGAAGGCGAGGACAGCCCCAGCAGGCGAGAACTGCTCCTTAGAAGGCCGACCAACGGGAATTGCTACATCGATAGTAATTTGGCATTAATTACAGCAGTTACTATGGTAACTTCATAAGCCTATAAATAGGACCCGCTACAATGTCTCCAGGGCTTTTTTGATTGGGCTTTTGAGCTTTTTAGACTTTTGGTTAACGGGCTTTTGCTTCTAGATTTCTAGCTCCACAAGCTTTTGACGTTCAACTCTGTAATCACTTACTCCTGTAATCAATCCTTAGACTTCATCTGAGCTTAAACCTGTTGTACATTGTACTGATTATCTTTGTACTCCTGATCTAAATATATAATACCATTCCCAGTCTTCTAGTTTGTGCCTTCCATTTCAATACAATATTCCAGTCCAGTTCTCTGTTTCCGTCTTGTACTTAATTCCAGTCCTCACTAATTGAAACTACCTAGATAATCAGTAGCTCTGAACTCTAACACTGGAACAGCTGTCTGAAGAGATCATAGCTCATTCCACACCTCAGTTTTCAGTGTCGTATGTTGCTTCTACTACTGCAAGGCTATACGCATCTATTATACGGAGTGGTGCAAGCTCTTCATCACCATCTCCATAAGCCCTTCTCTCTCTCTCTCAAGATATTCTCTCTCTACTTGCTTACTATCTCCTCTCTTGTTTCACGGTGTACGCACTCTTTGAAAGCTCTCGTAGCAGATACGCCTATGTAGCTCTCATCATCGCTCTTTTGTGGCAAAGCAAGAAGCCTTTTGACAGCCCCTAATCGATTCTAAAGCACGGTGAGAAGCTCTAAACTCCATAGCTATCATAATCTCTCTCTCTCTCTCTCTCTCTCTCTCTCTCTCTCTCTCTCTCTCTCTCTCTCTCTCTCTCTCTCTGTCATTTTTCTGAGTAGTCACCCTCTCGGTGATTTTTTTTTCATATACGAGTGCATGTATGGATTAATTGAGTACATATGAAGTTGTCCCGGGACTATTTCATCATGTTTAACACGCTGATTTATGCACATGATGCGTTTATGATCACGTGCGTGCATAAAAAGCACTTTTTGTTTCACTTCATAGAGGTGATAGGAACACTGTTTTAGTCATAACTCACAAACTGTTATAAATCCACCCGAACCGTTCAAACTAGAGATAAAACACATCATTTAGAATATTTTCTCTCTTTGGTGTCATGTAAAAATTATTCACGAGCTAAGAGATATGGTCAAAAAACAGCGTGCTGCCCACTACACAACCAAATTTTTTGACTCCAGGCTCCTTGAAGAACCACTATATAGATTCATCGGATGGGCAAACCCACTTAACCAATGGAAAATCTTGATGAAACTTGATGATAAATGAATTTAGGTCTCCGTTATCACCTCGAGAATGCGAGTTATTAATCGTTCCATAACCGGTTTTACCTACGCATGTAGGGGTGCTACCTAGGGGGAGTACCATATGACGTCATGAGTTAACCGACCTGTTTATATATGATTTATGGTTTGTTTTGGTGAGTTGATTTCAATTATTAGATGCCCATAAACTTATGTGAGGGTATATGGTTATACAACCTAGGGGCAGTACCATTTGACGTTGTGAGTTAATCGAGTTGTTTATGTATGATTTATGGTTTGTTTTGGTGAGTTGATTTCAATTATCAGATGCCCATAAACTTACGTGAGGGTATATGGTTAGACAACCCAAACCGCATAGGCAGATATGGTTAAAGTGGATTTGTTTTTGGATTACCGTTTATTGTGTAAGTATCATATGGGTAAAGTGATGTGATAGAGTGTTAGTCTATATTATGGAGCTAAGCTTGATGCATTGGTTTGAGGTCAAATAATTTCATTTGCATGTTATGCATGCTCTTGAAAATGCCAAAAAATAAATATTTAGCATATGTGAAGTTATGGTTTATGGTTGACCTAAAGGTCCGAGCTATTTTGCATCATGTTTATGGTGATGGAATGTTATCATATGATGTATCCAAACTTATGAATTGATATGGATACCTCATATACATGGTTATGATTGCTTTCCACCTTTCTAGGTCAAAACTAGCTCTATGTGCTAGGGAGGTGAAGTGCAGATGTGATGCATCAACTTTGCATGGTTGGATGTTGTCAAAATTGGATTTTTATATCGTGATTAATTGCTGGTCGAAATCTTTTTATGCATAAAAGAATCGTGTCTTAAGGGTCATATGTGTATGGACTCCAATTGACTACAAGGGATATGTAAAACTCCAAGTGTGGGAGTTGGTTCAGTGTGATTATGATTTGTGGTCAAGGGCTAAGATTCCCTCATAGATTATGGTTGTGATTTTATGGTGGAAGCCGGTGTGGCTCATAGTTTTTTTTTATTTTATGGTTAGGCTGCCGAAATTTTTACAGCCATGTTATGTTCTAAAGTGGTTATGCAAGATTGGTCGTGCCTCACCCAAGTTGGGTGGAGTGCTCACTCGGGTAATGTGATTGGATTATGGTTTATGGTTTTGGGATTGGATCATGAAGTGATCTAGATGGTTCATGGTAGACGTGTAAGGGTAGAGACCTTGTACAGTCTAACTGCTTGGAAAGGATTGTTTGTGCATATGGCAAGTACTATTGTGATTGGACTCATGTGTTATGTTTCTCATGGCACCGTCGCTACAAGACTAGGATAACCTACATCGCTTAGCCTTAGACTAAAGGGTCGTTGGCTTGGGGCTTTGCTGGATCGGGGGTGTTGCCTAGGTCTTCTTCTTTTTGTTAGGCTCATCTACACGGTTATTGCGTCGAGGGTTGAATGACCTACATGGCTAATGCATCGAGGATTTTGCCTTGGCTTTGCCTAAACACCCGGTGCTGGGCATCAAAGAGGCGTAGCGCCTAAAGTGGTATGGTTGGTGTTGATACCCTACCACCTACTGGTACTTGGGATCCTTTCAGAGCTCGACTTCATGGAGGGAGACGAAGCGGCCTCAGCTTATGTCTGTCTCAAGTAGGTTGGAGGTATTTTGGCTCGCTCCGGACGAAGTGAAATTCTCTCTATTCGTAGTAGAGTGAATGTGGATGGGTGGAACGGTCGATCCCTAGGTGCTCTACTAGTTATTTTGTCATAAACGTTTGATGCTATAGTATACCCAGATTTTGTCATTGCATTAATACATGGTTGCCTGTTTCATTTAGATGGGGCATTTAAATATTCTTTGTTGTCATTTTTTCATGTCTCTGTGACTCTATTTCACCCTCCACTATATTCTCCCTCTCTGTCTTCCTGCAACGTGGTGTACACATATATTCACCCTCCATAATGTTATATTTTTCTTGAGTATGCTTTCATTCATAACACCCATTCAGGGTAGCACTAGTCGCTAGGTGCCCCTGGATGCAGTCCGGCTCATGGCTTAAACTCCATGCTTGGTTGGGGCTGAGAGCTCCTCCACTATGCAAATGCTTCCGTAACTCTGATGTATAATGAAAATTGTATAAAAGTGTAAATTGTATATTTTGTGCATAGACCCCCAAGAGGGGTATCTCTCACCTGGTATCAAAGCCTATGCTTAAGATTATGGGGATAGGCTAAAGCCTGATACTAGTTGGGTTAGTTATGCGTCGTGCATGCATTCATGTATGCTCTTTGGAAAAGGATATTGTATTCATGATGCATATGTAAGTGACATTGGTTGGTGGTACTTGTTTGACTTGTCTTCTTGAGTGGAAGTGTTTGATTGAGTTATGGTGAAGTGGTTGAAGTGTTCAACAATGGCATTGTGATTTCTTTGAATGTTTGTTTTGTAATGACGACTGAATGATTTAGCCAGGGGATTGAGCTTTTGGCCATGGTGTTCAACAATATGGCGACACGATTGTCCAAGGATGAATGGAAACTCTTTTACTTAGAGATCGGGAACGAAGTCTTTGGCATGCCAAGAAGCACAATTTTCTGGAAGAGTGTTGACCATAGTTACCTTACCCGTCACCAAGAACCCTTCCATCAATTCTTTGTCTACATTGATGACAGTCCAAGAGATTGGTTTGGCAACCTCATGCTAATTCAACTTGGAATATGGTTAGGCCTAGAAGATATGTTCTACTACTTGGTGATGCGTTTCCAAATGTTAAGGATTGCCGAAGTTGCTAAAAAGTTTGAAGATCTTGCAACTGTCATAGGAAAAGAAAAGCTAGAAGATAACTACAGACCACATTGTTGTGTGGGAGGTCTAAGAGAATACCCTGTCATGAGATTTAAAAGAATATTTAGAGAATTAGCTTCAAGACACCCATAATATTGTAAAGAAGTCATAAAAATCAAATTTTGATGAATAGATGAAGCATAGACTCAATTTTTGTTCACGTACGTAGTACTAAGTTTTCTCTCTCCTTGTCTTGTTTTTAGATGGATCTTCTTAATTATCTAGATGAACTCACAAGTGATTTTTCACAAAGGGTCTTTTTCAATTATGCAGTTGGATTCAGTCTCCATTGGGGAATTGAAGTGGTTCAAGTTTCAAAAGGGACTAGAGACTACCTTGTACCGAACACTTACATAGCATCGGAGTTATATGTTGAAGCTCAACCTGAACATCAAACACAAGTGCCTAATAGGTTTATGACCAATCCACAGCTTTGGGTGAAGGAAACAATCCAAGAAGGCGACATTGAAGTGCAAGAAGGCCCTCATGTTAAACCAAATATATGGCTTTTGTGAAAATGTCATAATCGGAGTATGAAAGAAGTCAAATGGTGGCAACCGACTCTATTATGTACCCCAAGATTGGTTCAATAGAATCTATGGGCCTATTCTCAAATACAACCCTCACAATGTCACCGTTACCTTTGATGACTATGAGAAACCAAGTTACATTAGTGACTGTGCCCAAGCACAATCAATGCCAGTGAACTGAAGTAGATATTTCTATATAGATGATTTAAATGAACGGCATGCTCATGTAAACTGCTTTAATGGATTACCACCCACGGATGCATCACGAGGAGAGGAATGGTATGAAAAGGAAGACGTAAATTTCAATGCACAAGTTGAAATGCTAAACTTTGATACTCGAGATGTGAACAAATATAGGGGTAGGACCTTGGTTGTAGGAACCAAGAATTGGTTCATAGGAGACTTTCGTATTTACGTATCTCCCTAGAAACATTATGTATCTTTTTGGTTTTTTGCGGTTATAAAAATTTGAGTTTGATAGAACACATATTGTTTTGAGGATATAATATTTGAGTTTGAATCTTGGTTTTATCATTCTAACTAACTTGAGTGATGGGGTGTGTGGGTAGATGACTGACATCTTACCTCAAGGGATATGGACGGATATAATCTATCATTTGTTAGAATTCTATTATTTTTTAATTTTTCTTTACCCGCAACTTGTATTCTCTATTCATAGCCTCCTGACAAAGTTTGGCTTGATTTGGACTTGTATTTGGCTTTCTAACCTAACTTTTTGGGTTTCAGTATCGAAAATGATTGATGGGTATCTCTGGCACCTTATGGCTGCAAAACTTGAAATCGGTTATACCTTGAGCATCCTCTAAACATGTAGAACCAATACTGATGACCAAAATTTGACTTGACCCCTGGTTGCTCTTACAGACATCTATCATGATAGATGTCTGAATTGTCATTTCTGCCCCCTTTTTTTGTTAGTAGTGTTAGTCCCTTTTTTTTTGTTAGGCTTCATTTAGTCACATACAAGATATAAGATTTACAGTATAAATATCTACTTCTTGTATACGATCTTGTAGTCACGTGAAGTGTCTGATAGGAAACTTTACACTTGATGGGTGCTTTTGTTTAGTTGCATCCTTTCTCCTTGTAGGCCATCTCGGAGTTTTATGACCATTCTCAGTCATTTTTGGCCTCATATTGTTGTTGAAGGGTGAACATTCTTTTCTTACCTCTGACCTTATAGCCTTGTCCATATGGATTTTGAGACATACCTCGTGAAGTTTTGTCATTTTCTTGTACCTTCTTCTCTTTGTACACTAGTCAAGCATCTCTTTAGTCTTTTCTTCATCTAGATTATGGATTTTTTCCATGTTTTTATCAAGAAAATCTCAACAAAAAATAACTAAATAAAACCAAAAGTCAACTCAACAAAAAGAAAAATCATTCAAATAGAACTCTAAATGCTAGGTACACATGTCCCTAGGGGCTCATATATGACTTTTGTCCCCGTACTCCTCTTGTAACGCTATTATGAAGACATATACTTTGAATTTTGTCAAAAAATTATCACAATCAAACACAAAAATTCAATGCAGCTCCAAAAACATTGCCCTCTAATATTCATAATATTAGGTTTGCATTTAGAATGCCTCCCCCCCTCCTATTTGGAGTCCTCCTGGGCGACATGGTATCGTCAAGGGTATGTGTTGTGCTTGGGCAATTAAAAATTGTGCCAATGCAGGCCTTGTAATGTAGCCCTATTATGCATACACAATCAATGCATGTAAAACATTTATGATGTGCAAGATTTGGGTATAAGCAATTTGCTTATTGGCATTTGGTAGAGAGGCTTCCTATTCTATTGGCATTTGCTAGCGAGGCTTCCTATTCTAAGAAAAATTTATGCTGTGCAAGATTTGGGTATAAGCAATTTGCTTATTGGCATTTGCTAGCGAGGCTTCCTATTCTAATCAACTTCATTGGAACCCAAATTTGAGTTGCAAAAGCTTGCAGCTTTGTGATTTTCTTAGCCGTTCTTACATATTTTGTCTCTTTTCCTTTTGGTGTTGGATCTTGTGATTTTTCATTAGAGATCTTTATCTTCTTGATCCATACCTGCTTTTGACCAAATTGGCTCTTTGGTATCCACATTTGTCGCACTTTTTGGCTATGACTTGTTGTCCTTTGCTTTTGGACTTCCATGGTTGTTTACGAAAGCTGCTAGTCATAGTGATGACCTGAGTTCCTGGTAGGGGATGTCATAAGAATCATCACTGTTGCTACCATCCTTGGCAAGGTTGATATTCAATGCTTTCCCTTGGTGGTTTGGCTAGTTAATGTTTGCTTGCTGTTGGATGGCAGTTTCTAGATGACTCATTGATTAGCGTGTTGTTAGCTTGTTGCCATGGCCGTCTTCTTCTTGACTGAGTCTTTTCTTCCTGTATAGAAGCCACGTATGAGGATGCTTGTTGCGGTTGCATCACCACCAAGTATTTTGGAATCCACTTCTGATGCACTTTATTCTTGCAACGGTGACATTGGTTCCTGGATCTTTGATCTGGATAATCATAAAACGGTGCATTAGTTAAAGTGTGTTGATGCGTGGGTCAACAACATGCCATAACTCAACAAAGCCTTATTTTTTGAGAGCTATGAAATGCTACGGATTCTGGTTAAAAACATCATTTCTAATGAGTAGTTAGTCTAGTTCTAGAAGCCAGGGTACAATGGCACTTCCAGATTGTACATACAAATCCATTTTACCCTTGGAACACTATATTAGGTTTAACCTATGGTAGCCTTAGTATACAAGGTACCTAGGTCATTTTTTAAAGAGAACTTTTATCATAATTAAATTTAAGCTGTGTAACATTTAATGGCCTAAAAACTTGTGTGTAGCGAAAATTAGCATGAACATAGTGGGCATTTCATCAGACTAGATTCCTAATGAGAATTAGAAGAGTGCTTGGGTGGAGAGAGCAACAAAAATCATAACACCTAGTTAGATAGCATGAACAATACTTTCAAAAGAGAGAGAAATTAAGCTATTGACAACAGTTGAGGACCGGATTTACATGGAGCCGGTCCCCCCTCCAAAAGGCTTTGTATTATGGTTTCTCCCATCAAGAGAGACATTGTACAATACAGTTCTTTGTGTTCCTTCAATACTAGCCAGTGCAATGAAGATGAAAGCTTCATGCACTAAGCAAAACACTTATCAAACACAACATCAATTCTCTCCGGTCTCAGACCCAAGACCTCACACACCTTTGAAGATGGTGAGAGCTAGCGGGGTATGAGAGTAGATTGAGAGGAAGAAGGAGTATTCTTACGAGAAAGATGTACATATCCTCACATAATCACTCATATTAACGTAGCTTAGCTTAGTAATTAGCATGGTAGAGGAGATGAGCATGCATTGAAGCCTGGATCTTGGTTGGATTTGCATCACAAAGCCAAGAGTTGTTGGTGTAGGCCTCCCTTCTCACAAGCTTGGAGTAGGTGGTAAGCTTTCCATTAAAGCTTGAGAGGAAGAGAGAGTCTTCTTTACTTCACACATGAGATTGTGTGATTGTGTGTGTGATAATTCCTTGCAAAAATCAGCCCCCTCTCTCTCTTGGTCGACCCCTCTTGCTATTTGCTCATGCTACAGTCTCATTGGATCTCCCTAGAGCTAGCCAATGATAATTAAGCAGTATAAGTGATAGCCTTTTGACATGTGTCCCCCTTTCCGCTTTTGTGAGAGCTTTATGTAATGAATAAATGCAACTAAACTCTCATTGGACCCCTTTGCCTCATGGCCAATAGGAATCAGGCAAGCCATTGAGCTGATGAATGCTCATTGGTCCCCTTTGGAGACTGTCCAATAGTCTTCTAGAGAGCTTCATTCTCATCGGTTCTTTTACTAAGTGTTTTTAAATTAATTAAACTAGATTTACTCTAATCTAATTCTCATTGGTCCACCTCCGAGGCCATCCAATAGGAATTGGGTACACCTTGTGGGCATCTGGGCTAGGGAGCTGACATGTGTCCCTCATTCCCTTTATGTAAAGGGAACTTGTGTCTGTGTGTGTGTGTGTGTGTGTGTGTGTGTGTGTGTGTGTGTGTGTGTGTGTGTGTGTGTGTGTTTCTCTCTCATCCCCTACTCCCAAGGCTTGCCCCCTCCTATGTAGGGATGGATAAAGAGTTTAGGGACACACACAAAGCATCCAATTCCCCCCATGCTTGACCTTTGGACACAACCTTTGAATTTTGGAACCTTAGCATTTTGGAAGTCTTAATGGGCTGAACCTTAGGGTCTTTTAAGCCCATTGTTGCACGTGGATCTTTTGCAGATGGCCACCCATCAATTGTGAATCTTTTACCCCCGACAAAATGGACCAACAAAAAACAAGAAAAATACCACAACATGAAGAAGACAAAGAAGAACCAATGATGATGAAGGATCATGAAGACTCAATCTACTGCATTACATCAACTACACATGAAAGAATGAACGATATGATAGCTGTATCTCTTTAGGACTACCTTGTGAGCCTAGGATGAGTACCATTAGTGATGAATCCATTATGAGAACCACCATGATGAATCATGTATTACACCTAGATGTATCAGTAAAGCCTAGGAGTACACCATGACATGAACACATGACACAAGAAAACCACAAAACATGAAACATTTGTAAAAGCCCCAAGTTTGGCTTAAGGGGGCGATTGTTGGGGTAAGCCAAACTTGTGACTTGTGTGCAAACCCCTTAGAGAGCCATTTAGGATGGATGAGATGATAAAGTGGTCCAGTAAAAAAATGAGCAACTTCACTACCCAATGTATGTAAAGCTAAGATAAGAGCAAAATTTTCAAAATCAAAATCGGATCAAAACTAACCCCCAAATCTTTTGATAGAAGTTTTCACGATCACTTTAATTTATTTATTTTTAAAAAAATATTAGGAGATAATTATTTCATATGGCCTAGAAGATATCTAGTGATCACATGGCCTAACAAATGATTACCAGATATTTACAGATAAAGCAAAAAATTGACCTGAAGATAGCAGATTTGAAATTTTAAGTGGGACAAGTGCTAGAGTTTATATGATGAACCTACCAGGGATATTTTTAGTAGCAAGGGGTGCTAGGGGGAGCTAGAAAGCTACCTAAGAAGCTGGGAAACTACCAAATGCAGGCTTTGGGTGCCAGAAACCTATAAATAGACCCCTATGCTTCACATTTTGACATGGACTCGGAGACCTTGAAAAAAATTCTCGTGCTTAGAGAGATTCTTCTCAAAAATCACTAAGAGAGAAAACCTCTAAGTGATTAATCATGATAATTAGTTCTAATCCTGTTAGGTTAGTGAAAGACATATTAATTTATGTCTAATTTCTCTAATTATCCTTTTAATTAGTAAAGATTAAACCTCTCTCTACTATTAATTACACTTTGATATGTTATTATATTGTTGAATACTTAATCTCTTATTATGATTAGTAATCTAGTTAACTATTAACCTATGTTAGGATTGAAATTGCTTAATTTTGATTCTAATTAAGAAAAAATATACCATTAAACATAGATGATCATACGTTAATTTTTAGAGCTTATAAACACTATTAGGAAGTTGTGGAAATTATATCAAAATTTTTTACTAAATCTTGGTACTTATATAAGCAAAAATTGTCTGGTTTTAGATTAAAATTAATGGGATAATTTTCAAAGGTAGATAAGAGTGTTATAAACTTGTAATAATTGTCTTATAATTAGTTAATTATTTTTTCTAATTACTTTTGTTTAAATTCACTATTTTTAGCTAAAAATTAAGCAAAATAATTAGTAAATAAATTTAAAAGTTAGTGAGATAATTTTCAAAGGAATATATAGTGGTAAACATTGGTGATAATTATCTCATATAAATTAATAAGATAGTTTTGCTAGTTACTTTTGCTTAAATTCTCTATTTTTAGTTAAAATTTAAACAAGATAATTAGTAAATGAGTTTGAAAGTTAGCGAGATACTTTTCAAAGGAAGATTATAATGCTAAGAACTCATGATATTTATCTCATAATTTATTAAATAGTTTCTCTAATAGTGTTGCTTAAATTCTCTATTTTAAGCTAAAAGATAAGCGAGATAATTAGTAAATGAGTTAGATAATTTTCAAAAAAAAGTTTTAAAAACCTGTGATAATTATTATTTTATTAGTTTTGCTAATTAATTTTGCTTAAATTCTCTATTTTCAACATAAAATTAAGCAAGATAATTAGTAAATGAATTTAGAAGTTAATGAGATAATTTTTAAAGAAATATTATAGTTTTAAAAAATTGTGATAATTATCTCATAATTAGTTTATTAGTTTGCTAATTACTATTACTTTCCAAAAGAGATAAATAGAAAATTCACTTAGAAAGTTGAGATAAGCATATCTCCATTAGATAACTACTTCAATAATTATTAATAAAATATTAAGCCATTTTTTACTATATTTAGAAGGAGAAAAATAGGAGTTTAACTCAAAAAATTATAGGATAATTACTAAAGCTTTAAAAGACTCACAAGGAAGCTAGGATAAAAATATATTGCTCTTATAAGTAGTGAGAAAATTACTATGTTGAAAGTTACTATTTTTTATTAGAAATCAAAGGGATAAGCTAACAGATTAATGATTCAAAAATTAGGCATGGATTCCTATAGTTAAATTAAGGTAGCAAGAACCCTTGAGAAGGATATCTCATCACATGAAACTAATTTTAATACTATTATCCAACGAGCAGCTTTATACACAGCATCCTTCTATAAGGATAAAGACCATGGCTCCAAAAAGGACCCGTGCTAATCAGCAACCCAAGAGGGTGATAGCAACACAAAGAGGGCCAAGGTCACACACGACTACAAGGCCGGTTCGCATAGCAGGCCGATGGATGAGAGTATTCGTGTCCCCAAGCCTCAACAGATTTTGGATTAGTCACAGGTGGGTCTTGGTTATAAATTATGTTCATGAGTAGGTCAAATTTGTTTTAAGTAATAACACTGTATTTGTTAAAGAGTGTAAATTACTACACTGGCCAAAAACGAAAGGGTACCTCCCAAGAAACATCGTGTATTTGTTTGATAAACTAAGAAAGAAATATTTTGGTTAGTCTGGTTGAATTAGTAAAGATATGATTGATCATCCTTAAGACAACTTGTCTAAAGACACCTTTGACTCCTGGTATATTTTAATGAATAAGGATGTCTATAAGGCCACTTTTAAGTCGCCCACCCCCATGAACGATGAGTCTCTACTCCCTCATGTCTTGCTGTTTCTACATAAGTTAGGATATTGTTTTCTTATCCTAGGGGATCCATCCGGTTGTATGGGCAACTAGTTTGGTGTATGGGCACTGGGGATCTCTCACTTGGTATCAGAACATGTGTTAATTGCAATCTTGAATCTAGGAAAGGTTTAAGATATTTTCGTAAAATAAGCTATCTTGAAAATTTCAATTGTGATATATATAATTGAAAAGAAAAAGAAAGAGAAAGAATTTCCCTATCAATCTAGGAAGACTTGCATCAGGCCTACCGCAAGTTCATGGTTCTCAACATTATATTCATGAGGGCATGCATATCTCAATGCTATTCAATATGAAAAATTATGATGAGATGGTTAGATAGGAGGTTTTCTCCTCCCACTTGGAGAATCAGCTGGTCAGGATCTGTTGGTGGAATATTCTTCATTGATGAGGGAGATTTAGGAGTCCTTGCACATAATTTGAAGAGACTTGAGTGGCCCTGAAGCACTGGAATAGAGAGTCCAAATGAAACCATTATAGTAGATGGTGTTCAAGTATCACTAAATGAGTGGGTGTTTGATCAGGTGTCTAAATTAATCTACCTAGGTAGTATTAGATCCATGGGTGTAGGTCCCAATTTTAGAGGGCCAAAAGATGTTTTACATTTTGATCCTATGTGTGACCCATCCATTGTCCACAGGATTCTAGTTTAGGGTTGTTTTCACTCTTGTACATATCAAGATCTTCATGGATTGTATAAGCTCTTGTACATACTATGGTTCTCATGGGTATGCTATAAGCTATTTTGTTTATGGTTTGGCCATTTTCTTCATCTAGTGTGAAATTTTTTTGAGTATGAGATAAGTTTGAAAGCGTAAACAAGGTAGATCTTCATTTAGTACTAAGTTCCACTATTCAATCCCAGGGTAATACTTGCACAAATAGCCTTTACACAGTTACACAAGAAAGAAAACTATTACTAAATCAAGTCCAACTTCCCACCTTCAAGGGAGAAGGACCCAATCTCGAGCGTGATGATGGACGCTATGGATGACTACTTTTTGGCAGCAAGGACTACTCAGGAGAATTGAGCGATGCTAGGTATGTTCCGCCTCACTGGAGACGCTAAACTTTGGTGGAAACAACATTGTACAGACATTCCCACCAGTAGCCCATCTTGAGAGAAGATGAACCAAGTAGTTAAAGAACGCTACTCCCTCGTGCACACTAGGCTATAAAGATCAATGAGTTCTTTGTCTTACGCCAACTAGGACTTTCACTAGAGGAGTACTACACCAATTATGTGTCTTTACAACGCTATGCTCTTTATATGACAATGGAGCAACATATTGCCCATTTTTATCAAGGCCCTAACAAAGCGTTAAGAACGCACCTTGAAGCTATGAGGCCTACATCGATTTAGAATGCCCTTCTCAGAGCCAAACCACTTGCAACAGAAGGAATCACCCCTACAAGGAACTATAATAGTTTAACAACTTTAGGGAAAGAGCTAGGGGAACCTTCAACCTAGGATATCAACAATGTGGAGTAGCTGCTACAGTAAACTTGGAGCAAACCTTCCCAAACATCAGGTGTTATGGATGCAATTAGATGGGACACTATAGAAATAATTGTCCAAAAGATAAAAACCCTGGATATACCACTGGAACCATTCCTCAACCTCATATAAATCAAGGGGACAATCTAAGAGGAGGTAGAAATGGGGGATGTGGCAGAGGAAGAGGAAGAGGAGCAAGAGCTTATCCAACCGTGGGAGAACCAACCTCAATGAATGAGGAAGATCAAAGAGCCCCTCGCTTGGACACAACTAACAATCCTAGAGCTTAGCAACATTAGGAACTTATCTGAACCACTATGAGATAATAAAATTTTGAGTTACTTGTATATTGTAAAAGTGCATATTGTTTTATTTTTCCAAAATCCTTAAAGAATCTAAAGTTAAGTTAGTATCCAATTATGAAATTAAGGGTAGAACTAGAAAATGGGAAAGAGGTTTCCTCTTAATTCTCAGCCAGGGAGTATTCAAACTCGAAGGAATCCCCACCTCATACCTCTTCGCACATTTCCAATAGAAATTCATGGTGGCACCTTAGGAATAAGCTAGTTATCCAAAAATTAACTCACATTCCTTGTGCACAAGATAGCCTTCCTTGAAAAATGACCTAGATATGGAAGTATAAATGTAAGAGACTAATTGAAAGCCAAAAACTTTGGGTAAGATACCTCTTAAAATCCTTTACTCATTTTTTATCAACCATGTTAGGGAACGGAGGGGGTACCTCTAGTGCAATGGTGATAGCTTGTATTGAATGCAAAGTGCTTAGAATGGCAAGAACACGCCAAGCGCGTTTATATTGGCAAATCTAAAATGCATAATACTTGTCAAACATTGATTTCTCTGAATGGTCAGATAGACCGAGCACGTTCATGTTGACAAGGTGGATATATGGACCTTTTGTTTATATGAAATGGATTTGACATGGTTTTTGAGTTGATACAATTGGTTTGTAAAGGTTTTTAAGATGGGCTCAACACCGAGAGTTTCTTGGATAAATTGGGTAGCAAATACTTAGTAATACCAAAGTAGTAAGGGTTCATGTAATTTCAAACTTAGTAATACCAAAGTAAGGGTTCATGTAATTTCAAACTTAGTAATACCAAAGTAAGGGTTCATGTAATTTCAAACCAAATGGTAAAGAATGAAAAGATGATCCCACTAAAAGTGCTACTTGGGAACCTAAAGTTTTCTTTTCCCTAACTTTGGTTGAGATGAGGACATCTCAAATTCTTAAGTTGGGGTGACTGTAAGGTTTCCATCTTTCTGGGAATAGGAAATTGAACCCTAAGCTTTAATTGAGAACACTAGACATCCAAACTAGTAAACCCTTATCCTAAACATAGTCAAAATTGGTATTTCTAGAATCTTAAGCACAACCTTACTTAAGCCAGAATTTTTAGAATCAAATTTTGATCAAAATGACCCCCGAATCTTTGTCGAAATTTTTCATGGTCACTTTAATTAAATTTAAACAAAAATAAAAACATAAGGAGATAATTATTTCATATGGCCTAGAACATATTTAGTCACATGGCTTAACAAATGATTACCAAATATTTACAAATATAGAAAAAAATTGATCTGAAGATAGTAGATTTGAAAATTTAACTGGGACAGGTGCTAGGGGTGATATGATAAACCTATCAGGGATAGATTTAGCAGTAGAGATTGCTAGGGGGAGGTAGGGGGGCTTCCCGGGGAGCTGGGAAACTACCAAATGCAAGCCCTGGGTGCCAAAAACCACTAAATAGACCCCTAGGCTTCATATTTTGACACAAATTGAGAGACCTTGGCAAAATCTCTCGTGCTTAGAGAGATTCTTCTCAAAAATCACTAAGAGAAAAAACCTCTAAGTAAATAATCAAGGTAGTTAGTGACAATCCCATTAGGTTAGTGAGAGACATATTGATTTATGTCTAGTTTCTCTAATTATCTTATTAATTAGGAAATATTGAACCTCTCTATTATTAATTACACTCTTATATGTTGTGATACTTTTGAATACTTAATCTCTGATTATAATTGGTACAATACCACTTGTGGGTTGAGGATGCATGATTAAGATGGAGTAGAAATGTTGGTTTTTCCCTTTCAGCATGCCTTTTATCTTTACTATTCAAACACATATTGCTGCTATGGGGATGCATACAACCAATTTCCCATATTGTTAGGTCCAGTATCATGCTTGGGAACGTGAATGTATCTTGCCAAGGACTTGAATCTAGACCACGCAATCTTTGTTGTTGCTAAAACACTCATTGTGCGCTCCTTGCCGCACTGTCGAAGCAAGGGACTTGCCGATACACCGTGTGCGAGCCACAAATAGCTCCCAGCACACAACAAGACTAATCTAGCAATCTCAAAAGAGGGCAATGGTGTGTCACTCACTGCTCTATGCTCCTGTCGTGGAGGATTCCTCGCCGCGATGAAGAAGAAGCTGCAGTCATGCCGCGCTCAACCGCTTCGCCGCCGTCGTACCTTCGTAATGCTCGATCGCACACACACTCTCCCTCTCTCTCACACACACACATACACACACACACGAGGAGGTGAAGAAGAAGAAGATGGAGATGGAGATGGAGCAAGAGCACTCTTCTATTGCACAAATGAGAGAATGAGTGAATTTTAGGTTTAGTTGGCTTTTATATGAGCTCACCCCATTCACACTTGGGCGCCCATGCTTAGCCAACTAATCCCTTGAATGTCCCAGTTAGAGTGCGCCTCTCATCGGTGATCACTCTTACCCTTTTCCTATTGGTCCGACAAGCCCAGTACCTGACTCTACCAAATACATAATACACGTCCGTCGTAGGTGATGGGGTGTCCGTGAGCCGTGAGGTTTAACATGCCCCCCTTCCTGATGTAGATTCCATCCTCGGAAGCTATTGAGTTGAAGCTCGTTCGTCGAGGTGGAAGAGCATTTGAGATGAATGTCCTTAACCTTCTTCAGTCACTGCAAAATCAAACAACATTGGCACAGTAATTGCATTCTCATAAGTGATTAAAAAGCATATGCAGTTTTAGGTAGACAATTTGATTGGTAAAAGAATTTCAAACAATTTGTCAGCAATGAACATTAAATTGCAATGTAATCAAATGCATAAACAGATGTAAAGGTAAAAAATTAAACAAGTCAGGGGTCGCTAATTTGACGATCGAAAGGCACTAGAGATCGAATATTAATACCATGGGTAAGCTTCTTAATTTTCCGTGGTCAATTAAGTTGTTTAATTGCGAGAGCCAAGTATTCATGTTTGAGGACTGACTAGAGGCTATATCTAGAAGATCTTGTAGTTAAGCTACCATAAAAGGAATTTCTCATGAAATCATTGCCTGACTGATTACTTTTTCTTTGACCCCCCAAAGTCTTTTCACAGTGATTCAATTTTGATGTGTGTGCTTATTTTGTATGCCTTGGGTTTTTTGCTTTTCAAGGAAAAGCGCCCACACTGGGAACCTCTAGGGCTCTAGTACCATAGGCAATACATGTGAGTGAAGTACCAAATCAAGCTGAGATTTCTCTTCCAGCTTAAGATTTTACAGTGTGGCACTTTGATTTTTTGTTTGTTCATTTTCAGCATTTTAATTTTGTAACTTTGGGGGGTCATATAACACTGATACACCTCCCCAGGCTCATCACACTAGTAAACTCCCTTTATAATACTTAAGCGAAAGGTCAATAGGGCCAAGGCCACTAGAAAGCCCTAGTACATTTCACACAATGCTCCCTAAATCGGATTAAGAACCTAAGTAACCATTGATTATTAGGAAGGCATTCCCCATAGTATTAAGAGAAGATTTCTAACACCTAACTTGGTCAAACTAGCTTAGTCGGACTGCTTGATTTTTAAACTTAGACAAGTGATTATGACAAAAAATTACATTGAATTAAATGTTTGATACTAAGCAAATGCGGTGAATATTAGGCTACCAATCACAATTAAAGCTGACAATCATAGATGCAAAAAAGATAAGGGGCAATGCTAATGGACAAGAAACACCTGTTTGTGTCGATGGTCGCGCTTGATTTGAAGAGTGAGTCGAGATAAAGATTCCATGAAGGTCCAAATCCTACCAATAGCAACACGCTCCTATACACACTAGGAAACAAAAGGAATACCTCCAGGAGGCACATTAGTGGAAAAAGGTACCAACACTTATTGAACACAACAAAAAACATAAGGAACCCTACCCTAATTATTTGCGCTCCCCCTAGAGAGTCAAGGGAATAGGATATTGTAGAGGTTGGGGGGAACTCTAAGGCTAAACCCCTATCTTCGTCATCGAGATAAACAAAGTCATCATCCATGAGACCATATGTGCCACCCGTGTAGTCGTGTAAATTTTCTTCTTCATCATAGGTGCCCATGTTTACTAAGAAGTTCACTAGACGCCTATAGTCATCTTGGTCAAAAGGGTAGGCTTGTGCAATGGGAGAAAGGCTCTCTACTAAGTATGGATCAGACGTGGTCAAGAGACGTATCAGCCATTCTAACTCCTCAAAATTCCTCTCACATGCTAGCGTACCTATCAAATCCCATTCACATGCAAGCACTGGAAAGACCATGTGAAATATTTGTGAAAAGTAACGAGGGTACCTCTCACCCAAGGCAGGAGTGGATGACTCTAGCGTACTAGACATATCTGTACACGCAAATAGATGATGGTTAGAGTGCAAATATTACAAGGGTCGTGTTCTTGTGCATAATTTGTTTTTATGATTTGTGTTATGGCTCTTGCTATTTTACTTTTTTATCTTGTTTTTGGGAGTATAAGGCTTTATATATACATTCCCTAAGATCGGAGATTAAGAGGTCAGGGAGAAAGGCTGAGAGGGAAGCAAGTGAATGATGGATGTCCATAAACACTCCCCCCTTCCTTGGGTAGATCATATCGTTTGAAATGATGTCGTCACCCTTTGAAACCAATTGTTCCAGTTGGTAATAGGTGAGGGATTTTGCCATTAGTTTTCTATTACCCTAGGTGCCTCGTCAAGTTGCAAGGGTGGTAAGGTACTCTCCCAGGATCGAACTTGAAGTGGTTCATCAGGTGATTCTTGAACACTGGGAGGTGTGGATTCTTTTGTAGCTTCATGGAGGTCCACTACTATAGATGGAGGCTGTGTAGAAGCTTTTACCTCTATGGATGTATTACATGAGGATCTAGAAGCTTCATGGAACTCCCCCCTTCCTGAGCTAGGTGGAATAAATTGGTTTTGCCTTGGAGCCCAAACTAGCTCTGGACTAGGTGTGTAGCAATCTCTGATCTTTCCCTTCCCACGGTCCGCCATTGGCTTTAGCGTTACACTGTTTGACTCATATGGGTTTGTTGTCGATAGGGAAGGAAACATTTTACGTTTAGGTACCCAAATTTGCTCATTTCCATCATAGTAGCCTTGGGATTCTAATAGTTGTTTTGGAATCCATCGTGATTTGGTCTTGACTCTCCTAGGGCGCGCTCTTGGTTTTCCCAGGAAATTTTTTCTTGGAATGGATGGGAGGGTTGAGGTAGTTGGAAGTAAGGCCTTGGGGACCCATTGATATGTACTCTTAGGTCGTGTAGGTTGAGTACTTGCAATATTACTGCTTGCTGCAACTACAAGTGTTGAAGTACTAGGTTCATGGGTAGCTGGCAAGGACGAGTTAACCACCTTGGCTTGTGAATGTTGGCTATCCTTCAACTTTGCTAGAGTTTGCAACGTAGGTGAATTTGCTTGAATGATAGGGGTAAGAGTCGGTGGTCGCGTCGTGACACTACTAGTATCCCAATCAATAGTGCATTTGGTTGCCAACATCCACGTGCGTCCCAGGTTTACGTTGCCTTCCATAGCTCCCACGGGCATGACTAGAAACCTCTGCACTATGCTTCCATTGTCATAGACAACAGGGGTCTGAAGGACTCCAAGAATAGCAGTTTTCTTTTTATTAATGCCCTTGACTTGCATCGTACTCGGGGATAGGGTCGGTTTCCCTAATTGACACCAAACTCCATAGGATAACAAATTGTGTTTAGCTCCCGTATCTAATAAGGCATTGTATAGTACTTTCCCATAGGGGCTATTTAGCTCAATTGGGTATCGTAGGGGTGGCTCAGATTCTAATGAGTCATCATCTGTGTCCTCGAAAAATGCTTGCGTGATTCCCAGATTAGCCTCTCGTTGGCGTCTAAGACGTTGTTGTCGTTCTCGAGCCTCAACTCTTGCTTGGATTTCTTTAAGCTCTGCTTGTTCCTTGGCAGCCTTCTTTTGATGGATGTCTTGCAACTCTTCCTGGCTTAGAGGATCATAATATCTTTTGAATTTACTCCCATTAAGGAATCCAATGGTTTCAACTCCATCTAGAGTCTCCACACGAATGGTACCTTGCGGGGTAATTTCACACACTTGATATGGTCCCTTACCAGCGTATTTCAATTTCTTCTTTTCATTACGTACCCCGTACATAAGAACTTTATCACCAACTTTGATATCTTTATCCTTTAAATGGCTATCAAACCACTTCTTTCTCCTATCCTTCTCCACTAGAGCATTTCGCACAACTAATTGCCTCTCTTCATCTAGCCTTTCCAGGATATATAATTGCTCCACTAAGGGGTTACCATCCCAACCTTCTTGAGAAGCTACTCGAAGACTAGGAATGACAAACTCCCATGGCATAATTGCTTCTTGGCCATACACCATCTTAAACGGTGTGCAATTAATAGCAACTTTATACGCAGTACGATAAGCCCATAAAGCTGATGTAAGCTTTAGGTCCCAATCAGTGCGATGAGCCTCCACTGTCTTTGTCAAAATGGAGATGAGAGTTTTGTTGGTACTCTCAGCTTGGCCATTTGCTTGGGGATAATAGGGTGTAGACTTGTGGTGAGATATCATGAAGTTTGATGTGAGTTCTTTTATTACTTCATTTATAAAATGAGTTCCATTGTCACTCACAAGTTCAAAGGGGCATCCAAAACGTGTGATAATGTTCTCAAAGAGGAACTTAGCTGTTGTTTTTGCATCCGCCTTTCGTGTTGATTTTGCTTCAGCCCATTTGGTTACATAGTCGGAAGCCACAATGATATATCGTGATTGCGTGTTACGTGCAACCGGACTAATCGGTCCTACAAAGTCTAAGCCCCACTTTTCAAATGGTTGGGTTACCTTGATGGGATGTAGAGGCATCCTATCACTTCTTTGTGGCTTCTAGAAGTGTTGGCATTCATCACATCCCTTTGCAAAAAGTGATGCATCCTTAAACAGAGTGGGCCACCAATAGCCTGACTATAAGATCTTTCGGGCAGTCAAGTTTCCTGAAAAGTGGCCACCAGCTACGCCCATGTGTGCCTCTTGTAGAATATATAAATACTCATCCTCGCGGGCACAGCGTCTAAGAACATCATCTTTTCCTCTCTTATAGAGAGTTCCAGCCAGTAAGCAATAGGGTTCGCATTCCTTGATTAATTTTTGAGCTATATCTTTTCGCAGTTCTTTGGGCGGAAAACCATTAACTAAGAAGTTAACAATCTTTTCACTCCATTCAAGCATTGTCTCAACAATGAACAAAGGAGTATCAGTCAATTCATCATCAACCCTCGTAGGAGCTTCGCCATTAGGGATACGAGATAAATGATCTGCCATGACATGTTTCCTCCCAGGCCTCACAACAACAGTGAAGTCAAACTCAAGAAGAATTAACAACCATCGTGTAATTCGACCTGTGGAACACGGCTTGTTTACCAAATATAGCAATGCTTGATGATCAACATAAAACACAAACTTGGTAGCAAGAAGGTAATAGCGAAATTTCTTTACTGCGTAAATCATAGCTAGACCTTCGCGCTCTGTAGTAGTGTAGTTCATCTCGGCATCATTTAATTGGCGACTTGCAAAGTTAATAGGGTAGTCCAATTTATGTTCTCCTGGTTGAGTTAGAACACACCCAATAGCAAAATTTGATCCATCAATATGCACATGAAAAGGTACATTCCAATCGGGTGTTCGCAGGATTGGAGCACTTGTTAGGGCCTTCTTTAATAACTCATAAGATTGATGACATTCTTCCGTCCAGTGAAACTCGATAAGAAGCTTGTACAATGGACGCGCTATCTCAGCAAAGTTTAAAATAAATCTTCGATAATAACCAACATGGCCCATAAATCTTTGAACTCCTTTATAGTTCGTAGGTGGTGGCAAATCGGCAATGGCTTTAATCTTACTCTCATCTGTGGATATCCCGTTATTGGACACTATATGCCCTAGAATGACTCCATGATTAACCCAAAATTGGCATTTGAAAGGGTTCAATGAGATGCGATAAAATCTGCACCTTTCAAATATTTTTCGTAGATATAACAAATGCTTCTCCCAAGAAGAATAAACACAAAGGTCGTCTAGGAAAGCTTCACAAAACTCCCTTAGAAATTCTTTAAACGCAGTGTTTATTAATCGTTGGAATGTAGCAAGGGCATTTGTCAAGCCAAAAGCCATAACACGAAATGCAAACACTCCAAACTCTGTGATAAAAGCAGTTTTGGCTTGGTCCTCTAATGCAATTGTGATTTGATTGTAACCAGAGTACCCATCTAAAAAGCTATAAGCTTCCTTGCCCGCAACTCTTTCAAGCACATGTTCTGAATATGGCAAGGGATAATGATCTCTCCTAGTGGCTGCATTAACTTTCTTGAGGTCCACGCACACTCTTAGTTTCCCATTCTTTTCTGGCACAATGACTATTGGAGAAACCCATTCTGAGTGCTCAATAGGGTATATGAATCCACATTGGATAAGTTTTTCAATCTCCTCTTGTACAATTTTGGCGTACTTAGGATTCATTGGATAGGGTCGTTGCTGGACGGGTTTAGCAATGTTGATCATGGGAATTGTATGTTGCACTACATAAGGTGGAACGCCCTTCATGTCATGATATGTCCAAGCAAAGATATCCTTGTATTCCTTGAGGAGCTCCTTAAGTACAGCCTCTTCAGTTTCGGTAAGGTCTTGAGCAATAAAGACTGGTTTAGACTCCTCACCTGGTTCTGCTAATTCTATCTCTTTAACTACCGCTGGACCATCATAGACTCCACTGCTTCCATTGGTAGGTATTCGTTGGGCTTTGGCATACACAACCTTTCGCTCCCTCGTGGTATAAGATTTAAAATGTTCAGGAGCCGTATGTAAGTCAGCAGGCTCTTGTCCTGATGGAGACCTTTCTTTTAGTTCTGCCTCCTTTTGTTGTTGTGCTAACTCTCGATTTTGACGTCTTCTTATAGTTCGACTCAATTTTGGCTCTGTAACCTCCAATTGAGCGAGGTCAATGGGTCGTGGGCTGCACCACATGACACTCTGGAGATGTTCACCCCAATTGTCTACTAGCTTTCGATGAGCATCACATGCCCCTAGATAGCTAAGCCATTCTGCAGTAGATCTTTTCTTGTTTATCCTAGCTCTCACATTTGCTCGATATCTTTGTCTCTTATATGACCTTTGTTTCTTGTTAAGGTTTTGACTTTGGTAAATGTTTGAACTCGACTCGCTTGATAGGTCTTCGCTTGTATCTTCTTCACTCTCATATAAATTACCATAGATGGTCGTACTAGACCTTGAGTGTTCAGTTTCTATACTTGGCTCACTCGATGTTTCCTCAGGTTCTGAATCCATTTCTCCCTGAGATTCCGTTTCTGATGTGTATTGGCCTGAAGCCTTTGAGGAATCATCGGTTTCACTCTCAGGTAGGTGTGCCTCTTTCTTATCATCGGATGTTACATGCGCTACACCTAACATGTTTACTGGTGCAATGTGTGGTATCTCTTCCCCATCTGGTGTTACCCAGGTTGTTCCTCTAGCTCCCCATGTATCTATAGTTTCCGCCAGGTGTACCCAATCGACATTGTCTGACTCAGCCATTCCGGGTAGGATTTCCATATAAGGAGAGTTCTCCCCAATATCTGTGTCTTCGTTACACGTGTAACAATACTGTAATGGAGCTGAGTGAATTTTTGTGTCTGATCGATTATCAATGATGAATTTATTTCCTAGAGGATGCGTTCGACCACTTAAAAGGTCAACTCGAATGACAGAGTCTTGGAACTGTAAGTAGACGTGGTTTTTGGACCGGTCATGCACCATTTTTGCTTCCCTCATGAATGGACGCCCTAAGATCATCTCAAATGACATAGGATGCTTGGAAAAATCCATAACAATGAAAGTTTGCCTTACCTTGTGTCCCAAGACCTTGATTATGAGATCCTTTAGCATTCCAATAGGCGTAACAATAGATCCATCAGCCATTTTTACCACTACGCTTGTGGCTTCAAGGTGAGGTCGCCCCATAGACTCCCAACAACTCTTTGTCACCATGTTGACTCCTGCACCACCATCAAGGACCCCCTTTATAGTTAATCCTTTAGTAGTGATTGGTAGAGTAGCATTAGATTCATCACCTTCAAAGTATTGCCCCAACTTGTTAACGGGTACTTCAATTACAGATTCATGTCCCGCTAGGTCAGATAGTGGTGCTAAATGTTCCTCACCATTCATTACCGAGTCAGGTTTGTTCATATGTGCAAACTGTGGTAATCCGGCCTGTAATTCTCCATTGAGGAAGGCTCGAAGAGCTGAGACTAGCTCGGGGTCTTTATATAGTTTGGACATGATGGTGGTTCTAACTTCTGAAGACATGAAATCCATCAATTTGGCAACATTTAATGGCATCTTGTGGGACATAGGACCCTGACAAGAGAATGGTGAAGATGGAATCTCCACTTCCTCAAGGGGGTCGGGCATTCCCTCACCAAACATTCTCTCTAGTAGGAAAGGTGTGTGTCCACTTTCAGATGTCGTACCCTCACTCTCTTCCCGAATGATACTGGGTATAGCTAACGGCCTGTAGTTCTTGTGAGGTTGAACTTGTGTGGGAAACACTGTGTCCGACATCTGGATGTGTTTGGGTTCAGGTTCTAATGTTCGTTGAGTTTCTTCCACCAACCCCTTAGTTGTTGGACTCGTTCAATTTCCACTGTTGGGTTTGGATAGGTTCCAATCTTTCTCTTGCAATCCTCATTTTTTGTCTCTCGTGGCTTATCTTGGGGGTTCGCAACTGGGTAGTTGAACTTTGAATACTCTTTTGGTGTTCATCGTAATTCCCTCTCGTGATCCTCCTCACTGGCTTTTTCCTTTGTAGTAATAGTTTTGGTCTCCGTGGTCTCTATCGAATCTGAGTCATCCTCAGGGTCAGTCATATATACGGGATCCTCTCCTGTCCCTATGTTAGTCTTTGAACTAGGTTTTGAGCTAGAAGCATTAAGGGGTTTCTTTCTTCGTGTTTTCTTCTTTCTCGCTCGGCCAATGGATGCAGCATCTCTCTCTTCGAGGATGTAATTTTGCTTTTGGAGCATCGACCGTGTGAGTGCATTCACTGGTGCTATGTTTATAGTTGGTGGTGTCCCATCAACAATCTCTATTATGTTCAATGGTGTGATTTTCGGTGCGTTTGGATTGTTAGGACACTGTGCGATCAAATGATCTATGCCACAACGATTACAAGTGCCAATGCACTCCCTTGACTTGTTTGCATTAGTGCGGCATTCTTTTGCATTCTAATGGGGCACTCGGCTACTCGATGTGGTCCACCACATTCGTAGCACTGAAGAGGTGGTCTCTTGGTAAAACTATTAATGTTTTGGCCTCTTGCTGCTAGCGCAGTAGCTTGATATACCGGTTTGATTTGTCCCCAATGGTCTTCCATATAGTACATGGGACACTCCTCAAGCATGTCGACTCCATAGGTGATACTAGAGTCTATGTCCTCTTCGCAATCTACATAAGTACTAGATGACTCGCAACCTATTTGGTTCATAGGTGTAACTCTTGGATGAGGGGGTTGCGGTCCTAGCACTGGAGGTGGCAACGGTGTGGTTTGGACCACATTTTGGGTTCTAGGGACCATGTGCTGTAATGGCAAGTGTTGCTCCATGGGTGGGGTAGGCATCAATGCAGGAACTCGAGGTGAGTCTGCCCAAGCTATAGGCGGTCTATTTTCCATGATGCGTTTAAGCATTAGGCAATCCTTCTCTTGATGGCCATACCTACCACACGCGTTACAAGTCCCGTTAAACTTTACTCTGAAAGTAGGGCATTCACTCGTAGTATGTGGGCCCAAGCAAATTGAGCACCATTGTTGCTCCCTTCTTGGATACATATGAGTGTTTTGTGGAGCATGATTACCCCTAAGGCTTTCTTGGATGGCCTTTGTGAGATCTGCCAAAGTCATCTCAGATATCGTTTGCTCTTTCACGATTGTCTTTATCTTCATTGGCTCATGCCCTGATGCTTGCCAGCTACTTGACTTCGGCTCGGCAGACACTCTTTCTCCTGCAATCATTAAATTATCCTCCAATTGGATTGCATTCATGGTGACTGCTTCCCAAGTAGTGATACCTCTAATGACTAGGCAATTATAGATACTTTCATGTCGTAGTCCCCTAATGAATCTATCGAGCAATTGGTTTTTGTTGAATCGCTCGTTTGGATTGCATCGAGAATTCAAATTCTTTAGGCGACTAATGAAGTCTCTCACGGATTCACCTTCTTCTCGTTGGGCTTTCTGGAGCTGAGAGGCTACACCCCAAAGTACTCCCTCTCGTATGTATTCTTTTAAAAACAGTCTCCTAAGAGTAGAGTAGATCGTTTTCTCTTCTACTCTTAAGGTTCTATACCAATCTCCAGCCTTTCCGCTTAGGGTCAAACTCAAAGCCTTACACTTATGTAGCTCATTGTGCTCTTCCAAGGAATCGCACACATGTTCAAAGACTTCCATATGCTTTCTAGCATCTCCGTCTCCACTGAATTTCTGTGTGAGCTTAGCTACTTGAACTTCCTTGCTCCTAGGCTCTCTATCAGGTGCACTACGCATGTTTTCCGCAATAGAGCGACCGATAGTTTGAGAAAATGCTGCCAAATCTCCTATTTGAGCAGGTATAATGGGTGTATGTGCTCCTGGAACCACATGTGAGATGGGAGTTGGCCTTGGCCTTGGCATACGTGCGGCTCTTGGGTCCCAAATTTCTTATCGTGGTGTACCAGACGGTGGTCCAAAGTTTACAGGCGTGGCCCAAGGCATAGGGGGTGCCTGATATGGCATGTTATTATTAAATGGCATGGCTCCACTTGTATAAGAGCTTGGATAATTCCATTTTGGATTGTAAGCTCTTGGAATAATCGGAGGTGTAGGAGCTACATGAGGCTGAGGTACGACAGGTGCACATGATTGATACATACATGTAGGTATAGTTGGGGGAACTGTGCCACTAGGCATCGACGCAGTGTTAACAAATGAACTCCATGGTGTACTTCTTGTCATGCTCACCATTGGGATATGCATGGTAGTCGTAGTGTCATTAAGAGAAAGATGAGCTAGATCTGGGAAGGTAAAGCTGCCACTTGTGGGCTCAGATTGTACTGAGGCTCCTGGAGAAACAACATATGGAGGATCAATGGGGCTCACTGAGGGAGTCTCCATTTGTGACAGGGTTGGTTGGTTGGCCTTTCCCGTATCCAAGAATCTCATTAGGCCTGTTGAAGGCATGTTGATCCCTGTGTTCTATCTTTCTAACTCGACAATCCTATGGAGGACATCACAGACTTTCTGTTGTTGCTCATCTATGCTAGTAGCACCCGATGTGGATTGTAGAACATCTAACCAACCCACATGATAGGTGTGTCCTGTGTACCAATCAGTTAAAGCTTCTGCTTGTAGGTCATACTCCCAATTTTCGTTTAGGAATATCCCATCTAGGCCTGGCATGCTGGAGGTTTCCCTTGAAGTGGAAGCATTATTGCTCCCCATAGCTTGCCCCTCCGTGACTGCTACCTTGGGAGCACTCAGTTGCTCGGCTGGCATGATTGTTTTCATAGGAGCCTTTGCTTTCAGGGCTCGACTTTGTTCTAGCCTTCGTAGGTTCTCAATTTCCCTCTCCCTTGTTGCTTGCATATAGCGTTCGATCTCTTGTACTTCGGCAAGACTCCTACCATCGGGTAGTAAAACCTCAGAGGGAGATAGTCCTAAAGGATCAGGAGGTGCAGTGGATGGAACATTCACATGCACACTCTCAAGAAGCATAGGGTCCATTTTAGGCATGAATGACGAATTTACTTCCCCACTCCCTTCATTTATTTCATTAACCGCATGTTCGTAGCGAGTAGCTCTACTAAGGGTCTCTTTTAAGCGGCTAAACACACTAGACCCGGGCCGTGAGCCCATGGCATGCATGTCTTGACTTGAACTATCAGGGTTTGGTGTAGGATACCCCTCCATGACTTCGTAGTCAGAGGAAGAATCACTAGACGCGATATGAGGATCTTGGGTCGCGCTACCTTGAGTCCCGGCCGAAGGTCCAGAACCTAGGGTGGAGGAATAATGGGTGCCCGCGTAAATGGAGGCACTACCAATATGCTCGTGCTCTAACACTCGTCTAGAGTGTAGGTTCACATGACTTGGATCCCCTAGAAGTGTCAGTGAGGGCCCGTGAAGGCTGCTCACCTAGTAATTTTGGGTGTTTGCCAACCCAAGTCTTTTCTTATTTTTTGATTTTTTGGTCCTTTTTTTCTGACCCAGCTATAGAATAGAACGTATGATAGCTCAAAACAAGCGTCTCGGTCAGAGGGACGTGCCGTGCTTTACAGCCGTCCGTTTGGTCACTTTATGCCCTCAGAATCCCTAAAACCGTCAATTTCTAGTAGGGAACTAGGCCCGAATTAGAAAGTCTAAGGGTGCAAGTGGGAAGAGAAGGGAGGAGAGTGGAGGACTTGCCCCACATGCTCTCATTCCCTCTTGAGGGAGTAGGGTATATATATAAGAGTGAGTCTAGTATATATCATAGGACTGAGGCCTGAGGCCTGGGCTTGGGCTTGGGCTTGGGGAAATGATCCCGATCCCGATCAAAATTTTAGTGTGGCCACCCAGTCACTCACGCTTCAATATTTTCATTTTTTTTTTTATATATATAAAAATTTTTTTTTGTGGCGACGACCGCGCGCGGTTTTGGTGACCCTTTCTTGGCCACACACACTGTCACCTACCTAACCTCCCAGTCAACAGCTCACAGCTCACAGACAGCTCACTACCTTATCTACTTACTAACAGTGCTGCAATCCACTAACTAATCTACTAACTAATCTGTTAACTGCCTACTGACAGTGAGCTAACTGTCCACCTACTTCCTTTCTCACTACCTTACTGTGCAAAAACTGTGTGCAGGCAAACCTTGACATAAACTATGTGCAAACTGTGTGCAAGCAGAAATTTCTAACTGCCTTCCTACTTATTCATTCACTGCAAACAAGCTAACGACTACTAATTGTGCAAAGACTGTGTGCAAACAGAAAACACAACATTATGCATAAATCACAGAACTTGCAGACAACACAGAAATTAACAACTTACAGAAAAACAACTCATTCCTCTTCCTCTTCCTCTTCTTTCCTACTACAAACAACTCATAGGAGAAACACAAAGTGCCTCTTGGGCTTAGTGCAGGGCGTTTCCCCGGCAGCGGCGCCAAAAATGTGCGCTCTTTGCCGCACTGTCGAAGCAAGGGACTTGCCGATACACCGTGTGTGAGCCACAAATGGCTCCCAGCACACAACAAGACTAATCTAGCAAGCTCAAAAGAGGGCAATGGTGTGTCACTCACCGCTCTATGCTCCTGCCGTGGAGGATTCCTCGCCGCGATGAAGAAGAAGCTGTAATCGTGCCGCGCTCAACCGCTTCGCTGCCGTCGTGCCTTCGTAATGCTCGATCGCACACACACTCTCCCTCTCTCTCTCTCTCTCTCTCACATACACACACACACGAGGAGGTGAAGAAGAAGAAGATGGAGATGGAGATGGAGCAAGAGCACTCTTCTATTGCACAAATGAAAGAATGAGTGAATTTTAGGTTTAGTTGGCTTTTATATGAGCTCACCCCATTCACACTTGGGCACCCATGCTTAGCCAACTAATCCCTTGAATGTCCCAGTTAGAGTGCGCCTCTCATCGGCAATCACTCTTACCCTTTTCCTATTGGTCCGACAAGCCCAGTACCTGACTCTACCAAATACATAATACACGTCCGTCGTAGGTGATGGGGTGTCCGTGAGCCGTGAGGGTTAACACTCATATGCAGCAAAAGGTGTAACTTGTGATATGCATCCTCACATTAGTTTCTATCATTCATGGGATCCTTAAAATTATTTTTCATGTAGGGTTTTATGATTATTTGAAAAGTGGATGGCTCATAGGTATTGATAATGCATTCCACATTATGGCTATGAATGCATGCATGCAGCTTCATTGTACTCACCAGGATTAGTGGTAGATGCCTTTGGCAAGCTTTCATGTCCATAGAGGTAGCTCCTAGGCAACATGGTAGCTACTAGGCCCATAGTAATAGCTACCAAGACCATAGTAATTTGGTGCATACTAGAGTATCCAAGTTGCATGGTGGTTGCTAGAGTATCTTCCAGACCTAGTTAAATGGCAGGTTGCTACTAGAGTTGCCAACAAGTTACCCATCGGTAGCTACATACCTTGTAGCTGCTCGGTGGGTATGAGATTAGCATGGTGGATACCACACTAACTTGGTGGCTCTAAGAGTATCCTGATGATTACTAGAGTAGCATTGTGTTTACTATAGTATCCTACTGGCTATTCATTAGCTTGATTTCTTCTATTCTAGAATGTTGGTGGATGCCAGTCTACTAGTCTAGCCTAGTGGCTAACCTGGTGACTACCGCATTTCCAGTGTAGCCTAGTGGCTCTTTGGAGTAAGCCAACAATCTAATAACAAGATGTAGTCCCATAGTGGTGGTTACCAATCTTTCTTTGTAGCCTAGATACCTAGTTGAAAATTCTTGGTAGACTAATAGGTACCAATGTGGGTATGGTAGCTAGCCATGTCTCATGGTATCTACTCAATCTCTAAATCAAACCTCCCCATTTGAGTAGATACCTAGTTGAAAATTCTTGGTAGACTAATAGGTACCAATGTGGGTATGGTAGCTAGCCATGTCTCATGGTATCTACTCAATCTCTAAATCAAACCTCCCCATTTTCCTAGAACCTTATTATCCTTTCCTAATAGCCAACTAGTCTCCCTTGGTAGCCACCTACTCTTGGGGGATGCCACTCTACTAGTCTAGCCTAGTGGCTAATGTAACATTCAATGGCCTAGTAACTTGTGTGTAGCGGAAAATAGCATGTACATAGTGAGCATTTCATTAGAATAGATTACTAATGAGAATAACAAGAGTGCTTGGGTAGAGAGAGCAACAAAAAGTATAACACCTACTTAGATAGCATGAGAAATACTTCAAAAGAGAGAGAAATTAAGCTACTGACAACAGTTGAGGACTGGATTTTCATGGAGACGATCCCCCCTCCAAAAGGCTTTGTATTATGGTTTCTCCCATCAGGAGAGGCATTTTACAATACAATCCCTTGTGTTCCTTCAATACTAGCTAGTGTAATGAATATGGAAACTTCAAGCACTAAGCAAAACATTTATAAAACACAACATCAATTCCCTCACGGTCTCAAATCCAACGCCTCACACACCTTCGAAGATGGTGAGAGCTAGCGGGGTATGAGAGTAGATTGAGAGGAAAAAGGAGTAGTCTTACGAGAAGATGTACATCTCCTCACATAATCACTCATATTAGCATAGCTTAGCTTAGTAATTAGCATGGTAGAGGAGATGAGCATGCATTGAATCTTGGCTCTTGGTTGGATTTGCATCACAAAGCCAAGACTTGTTGGTGTAGGCCTCCCTTCTCACAAGCTTGGAGTAGGTTATAAGCTTTCCATTAAAGCTTGAGAAGGAGACAGAGAGCCTTCTTACTCACACATGGACTAGTGTGAGTGTGTATGCAATTCCTTTGAAAAACCAACCCCCTCTCTCTCTCTCTTGGTCGACCCCTCTTGCTTTTTGCTCATGCTCACACCCTATTGGCCCATGTCGGGCTTAGCCAATGAAATTTAAGCAGCATAAGTGATAGCCTTCTGACATGTGTCCCCCTTTCCCCTTTTGTGAGAGCTTTAGGTAATTAATTAATGCAACTAAACTCTCATTGGACCCCTTTGTCTCCTGGCCAATAGGAATCAGGCAAGCCATTGGGATGTTGAATGCTCATTGGACCCCTTGGGAGACTGTCTAATAGTCTTCTAGAGAGCTTAATTCTTATTGGTTCTTTTATTAAGTGCTTTTAAATTAATTAAACTAGATTTACTCTAGCCTAATTCTCATCGGTCCACCTCCATGGCCATCCAATAGGATTTGAGTACACCTTGTGGACATCTAGGCTAGGGAGCTGACATGTGTCCCTCTTTCTTTCCCTTTGTGTAAAGGAGCTTGTGAGAGTGTGTTGTGTGTGTGGGTGTGTGTTCATTAGGAAAAATATGAACCCTCTAGGGACCCTTTGGGATTAAGGTTAATTAGAGGCTAGCCAATGAGAAGAGAGTGGTGGACACACTCTATGCCCTCAAAAATGTAGGGGGACAAAGTAGCTTTACATTTCTTAAATGGGCTCTTACCTAGTGAAAAGGTGGGGTGGGAGGGGGGGGGGGGGGGGGGGGGCATATGGAACCTCCAACTTCCCTCTTTTTTGATACGGTTTTGAAAAAATCTCAAAAATTTGAAATTTTGTAAAATTTTCAAAACTCAAATTTTATCTTCTTAAAACCCCCCTAAAGCTATTTTATGGTCAAAAAAGCATTTTTTGACCTCAAAAAGTAAAAACGTGCACCCAAAAATCCTAAAATTCAAATTTAAAAAAAAACTTTTAAAAAATCTTTTTTTACTATCCAGAGCTCTCCCAAAAGCAGTTCTTAGGCAAAAAGTTATTTTCTCTCTCTAAAACCCCTTTTCCAACCCCTCCTTGGTTGCAACCATCACACTTATCCTCTACTCCAACACTCTCTCTCTCTACACCATCTCCATTGCTGCAGCAAGGAAGCTCCTCTCTCCTCCCCTACCACCTTCCATTGCCACACCAAGCAAGGGTTATCCACCTTCTCCTCCCATTGCCACAAGGGTTAATCACCTTCTCATATCACTTTATCCCACCTACATTGTAGCAACAATTAAGGTCCTACTCCTCCTCCTAATTTTCTTTGCTCAACCATGGCCAACTCTACTTCGCAAAGGCGGCCAAAGGATGAGGTCACAGCACTTGCATGCCACAACACTAGAGGTATAGATGATGAGTGGGTGCCACAAGAGTTCACCAAAGGTGCTTGGGTATACATGCAACCATCTGCTACTGGCCCTCATCATGAGCGAAATCGTGCAAACTTGGATCTTCATTAGAAAGGAAAGCTCCTTGGCTTCAAGAACCGCAAAGACAAGGGGACCGTAGCCATTGTGCAACATGTTTTCTCAATGTCAACCATGCAATTGCAACAACCACCTCGATTTCCAACACATTGTAAGTACATGTTTTGAGAATACAAAGCTAGGTGTGAAATCACACTATAATGTTATTATGGATTCATAGTTAAGATTTGTCATGCATTTATAGTCATATTTCCATCCACGTTGGTGGAGGAGCAGCCACTACATAGTCTCTCCGGCACAGTCAATGCTATACATGCGGATATTGGAGCAACAATGTTCCCACATCTTTGACCAACCAAACTGGTTCAAAGAAGGATTTTCTTCTATTCTCACTCCTATATTGTCCCTACTTCTACACAAGCGTTTGGAACGCTTGAACCCATCAAAGTAACTTCCTTATTAAGTATGGAGTGGTCGGTGCCAGATTTGTGGTCGGTAGCATCTTTCAAGCAAAAGATGATAATAGATGTCCAAAACTCTTTGAAATACTCTAAAGCTTCTAGATCTATAGGCTTGAGTTGGTGTTTGCCTATTCATTGTGACGGGAGCAAAGCGAACCCCGAACCCCGACTGCCTCTAAAACACCGGGGAGCGAATGACGCGCCTCGAGCCTGTCATGGTAAAGCAAACAGGGGGCACCACCTAGCAAGATATGCGGCTAGGACGCATACATATACACAATGAAACATGCATGGAAAACAATTTCAAGATCCACGCCCAAAATGTGGAATGGGGTGGTCGGAGAATAAGGTGAGAGGAGTGGTGAGTGAGTGAGAATGGGCTCGCTACGCGTGCATGTAGTAAGGAAGATAACGAGGTCAGGGATACATGCAAGTATGCTCACTTCTCATACAGAAGGTGGCGAATCCGCACACCTTAAGATGGAAGTAGCAAGATGATGGGGATATGAGAGGGAGAGAGAGTGTGTGTGTGTGTGGTGGCGAATCCGCACACCTTAACATAAGCCGAAAAAAATGGCAAGGAACAAGAATATACCATACTCACAATGAGATGTATCCAAAGCGACACAAAGTATGGCACCAAGATGGAGTGTGTTGATTGCTTGCAAAAGATGAATACAATAGGTAGCGTAAGGCAGGAAAATGAGAAGGGAACAAGATCGTAGGAGGCATAATGGAGAGATGGGAGTTGATGGCGAGGAAAATCATGAGTATGTCCACCCTTCTTCTTCTTGAAATTGTGCCTTCAACCCTTAATTACAAGTGGTGTGGAGGTGTGGTGCTCATCTTTTGTGCATGGTGATGGTGATGATGATGGTGTTGTGATTATGTGATTAGGGTTCATGTTACAAGCATGTAGCACAAGAGTGTGTATGGATAGGTGTGTGTGTGTGTGTGTGTTCTCTCCCCCCAATTGAGCTCTCATGGCCTCCTTATATAGGGAAGGAGGGAAGGATTTAGCAATATTTCTATTTGAGGTGAGTGTCTCACTTTGGTGACTAGGAAAATGGGGTGCATGTGACTGTGGCTCCCATCTTGTCTCCTCATTATTTAAAATACCAAAGTCAATAGAGAGAGAAAAAGAGAGAATGTGGGTAGGATGTAGAGGATAGGAAATATTTACAATAGTCTAGCTTTGGATAGACATAAGCTTATTAGGGAGAGAAGAGAGAGGTAAGAAAATTATAAGAGAGGTTGTCGAAGGTGGATATTTGTTGATGAGGATGGATCCTCCAAAAATGGTGATAGAATTACTCTAGACTAGCCAAGACCTCATTAAAAGAGCCTTGTCTCTTGTAATCATGCTTGAAGACTTGTAGAACCATAGCCATTCTAGAAGGAAGAAAAGTGGGATGGCCTGTGTCACCATTACACGAGAAAACTGGGGTCCACTACAAAAATCATATCTCCGTGTTCATAACTCCAAAAATTCTGAAAACAATTGAGCTAAAAGTTGAGATCATGAGCTACATCTTTCATGTTAAACGCTTCTTCAGATTGGGGGTTCTTCTTTAATTAAAAAATTCAGCCAAATAATGTATTATTTGTGGCTGCAAAAGTCTTTTGGTGGTCCTCTTTGAGTGGACTTCTCTCTTGCCTTCAAGTGTAAGCTCCTTCATGTGTATGAAAACATGACCTAGAGTGTTGAAAAGATTGGCAATCATCTAGATGGAGGTATTATTGAAATTTGAAAGTGGGGTTGAGGTTTGAAAATGAAAACTAGTGAATAAAATATTTGGTAGAGTGGAATAATATACATACATGAAAAAAAAAATATTAGAAAATACTAGAATATATATATTTAATATTTTTAAGGTCAAAAGAGAGATCAACAAAGAAAGCTTACTTATTATGCTACATCGTGATTGATTAGCATAAGTATTATTTATTTAATAAAGGCTAAAACGTTTGTGAAAAAGGAAGAAAAAATCAAAAGTAACTTATATAATGGGAAATATTTTGATAAAAGGGCAAAAATATATGGGGGGGTTCCCATGCATGGAAAAGCTTTCCTCATTAGCCCTCCCCCTAAGGCTAGAGGTATTCATGCCTCTAGCGTTGTACCTGATTCTTCTTCAATTGAGATGGAGGAGTCTCCCTCCTCGGGGATTTCCATCATAGGTGTTTGATCAAATCTCAAAAAGTACTGCTTCAACCTCCATCCATTGACACGTGTTTTGTGGAGCCTACCATCTGCATCCATCAATCGGTAACTGCCATTGGCGTAGCGCTTTCTAATGACAAATGGCCCTTCCCATCTAGGTGAAAACTTTTTATCCTTCCTAGTGTCAAACCTGTTATCATACCGTAGGACCAACATACCTTTCTTGAGACCTTTTGCCCTAAGTCCCTTGTTGAAGGTAAGTCGACGTTGCTCTGCCTGTGCTGCATAATAGTTGATAGCATCTTCTCTGTCTAGTTGAAGCCTCTCTAGATCAAGAATGTGGTTGTGGAGATGAGCATTAGGACGTTCCACCTGCCCAGCTAGCACCCTGAGACTAGCCAATTGTACTTCAATGGGTAAAATGGCTTCCTTACCAAACACCAAGTGATATGGTGTGAACCCAAGGGATGTGCGAAATGAAGTGCGATAAGCCCAAAGTGCAGCCATAAGATGCTTGTCCCAATCACTTTTGTGATTGTTTACATGCTTAGTGATGATCTTGCAGATCATACCATTTACCTTTTCCACCAAACCATTGCATTGTGGGTAGTAGGGAGTTGAGTGTCTTCGTGAGATACCTAAATTCTCCATTAGCTCTCCTACAAGGTCTCCTCTAAAACCTGGTCCCCTGTCAGAAATTATTTCAAGAGGAGTGCCAAAATGGCAACAAATGTTTTCAAATACGAACTTAGCCACTTCCTTAGCTGCTGTAATCCGGGTGGTGGCAACTACTTCAGCCCACCTGGTCATGTAGTCCACACCCATGATGATATAAAATTTACCTGATTGGCTCCTTGGCAAAGGCCCAATAGCATCAATTCCCCATTTCTCAAATGGTCCATATGAGATTATAGGAGTCTGTGGCTCATATGTGAGCCTCCTATCCCCTGCCTTTTGACATTCCTTGCATGTTTTACACCAATGATGCACATCCCTATGTAGACTAGGCCATACAAACCCGGCTTGTAGAATCTTTCTACTAGTGATGTCAAGTGCAAAGTGTCCTCCGCAAACACCATCATGGCAACTTGAAATGATTTCAGTGATCTCTCTAGAGAGAGGTACACGCCTAAGAATTTGATCCTTACCCCTGCAGTAGAGGTCGTCATTGATAAGGCGGTATTTTGTTGCCTTGCGCACAAGCCACTTCTTTTGGCCCTTAGTAAGATCCTTAGGACACTCTCCTGTGTCCAAGAAACTCATGATGTCAGGCATAGCATCGCTACCTTGGAAGAGAGGCAGCTTCAACTTGATAGCACCCACCACTGAAACATCTTGCAACTTCTCTCTAGCTAGAGCATCTGCTTCTTGATTTTCTGCTCGAGGGACATGATGTAATTGTACTACTTGAAATTTCCCTAAAAGTTCCTTGACTTTGCGCAAATGGCCTAGCAAGATATGATTTTTACAAGCCCAAGTTCCTTGTATTTGTTTTATTAAAAGCATGGCATCACCAAATACATTTAACCTTTGAATGCCCTGTGTCACACACCACTCTAACCCAAGAGTTAAAGCTGCATATTCTGTCTCATTGTTAGAGTGAGAATCCAAGAGATTCCCAATGGAGAAAACCTTGTCCCCTTGCTCGTTGAAGATGACAATGCCTGCTGCAGCTTTGTCCACTTTCCTCTTGTAGGCTCCATCAAAGAAAAGAGAGTGAGCCTCCTCTTCCTTAGGGACTTCCAGGACAGGTGTAATATCTTGATCATTTGGCTTTATCTTTAGCTTCTTTTCATAGTGGCAATGAGTGAGAATACCTCCTAGACTAGCCCTTGTGGAGTTCTCCACTTGCATTGTGTAGTCAAACTCTTGTAGCCTTGTGAGCCATTTGGAAATCCTAGAAGAAACATCCATGTGCTGCATTACATAAGGAAATACTTCTTCCATTGTTAAGATTATGAATGGTCTAGACAATAAATAAGAGCGAAATTTGGTGGTAGCAAACATTAATGCAAGCACCATGTGCTCCACTGCCGTGTATCCCTTTTCTGATGGGGTCATCATTCAACTAGAGAAGTAGATAGGACGCATGAAAGAAGTTTGAGGATCCTTTTGCATCAATACAGCCCCAAGTGTGTCATTGCCAACACTAGGGTTTACATAAAATGGCTCGTCCCACTTTGGAGGTGCTATGGTGGGAAGTGAAGCTAGAATTTGTTTTACCTCATTGAATTGTTGTTCATTTTCTTCACTCCAAGTGAAGATCTCTTGATGGGTAACTTGTTGTAAAGGGAGAACCACTTGGGAGAGCAAGTGAATGAACCTACTCAAATACCTCACCTTTTGAAGAAAAGAGACCAATTTCTTTGTTGTGGTGGGAGAGGTCAAAGCCACCAAGGCTTGAACCTTGCTTGGGTCAGCTTCAATGCCGTTGGCTGAGATCACATGGCCAAGAAGAGTAACCTTGCTTTCACCAATGTGGCATTTCTCCACATTGAGTTGGCCACCCAAAGCTTGTAGCCTAGCTAGACCTTCATAAACTTTCTCCAAATGAAGAGAGCGAGAGCTATAGATGCAAAAGTCATCAATAAAAACACGGATTGATTTTCCAAAGAATGGCTGAAAAACAAATGTCACATATCGCTGAAAAGTGGCTGGAGCATTAGTGAGACCAAAGGGCATAACTCTGTAAGCAAAACATCCCCATGGTGTGATGAAGGTTGTCTTCTTTTGATCTTCTTCAGCGATGCTAATTTGGAAGTAGCCTGAGTAGCCATCACATACCGTGTAGCGCTCATGTCCTGCTACCTCATTCAGTATTTCGTCTTGAAAAGGAAGAGGAAAATGGTCCCTCTTTGTGGCTGCATTAAGAGGCTTGTAATCAACACAAACCCTCCACTTACCATTCTTCTTTGGTGTGACTACCACTGGAGAAACCCACTCTGAGTCTTCAACGGGATAGATAAAACCGGCTTCTAGCAATTTCCTCACCTCTTTGAGTAGGGCGTCTTGTTGAATTACTCCTAGCCGCCTGAGCTTCTGCACTACAGGTTTACTTCCCTCCTTGAGCTTAATGTGATGTTGAACTACTGTGATGCCAGTGATTTTATCATATTCATCAATGAACAATGTGGTAAAATTACTTAGCATCAAAATATAATCTTCACGCTCCTTCCCACACAACTCACTAGAGAGCATTTGATGTAGCTTACTTGCTTCTACCAGAGGTTGTATACCTAGTGTCTCCCCTTGGCTTGATGATGAGGCATCAGGTTGCTCCATCTTCTTAGGGTCCTTGAGAATGATCCCCATCACCTCAATGCTACTGTCACTTTCTTCACTCACTGTTGACTCCTCCTCTGAAGTGGTTGAAGAGTCACCACTAGAAAACTCATCCTCGGAGGTTTCTAGATCCATGTCGCGTTGTTGACCTATCTTCATGTCGTAAAGTATTGGCCTTCCTTTTGCATCCTTCATCTGGATTATGCCGGTGTCCCAGTCCTGCTTAGCTCTCATAGCCATAAGCCAAGTCCTCCCTAGAATGATAGGATAGCCCTCCCCTTTGTGTGTCATGACAAAGATGTCCACATCTACCTCGGTGTTGAATGCCCTAATCCTAACTGCATTTATGACACCAACACATTGAACTTTTAAATTATTTGCCATTTTGGCTCGGCATGGTGCCGGCTGACTCACCTCTAAACCCAAATGGTGCATCATTTTTTCACTCATGACGCATATTTGTGCGCCACCATCGATGTAGATATTGGAGATGTGTTGCCCTTTGATGTAAGCATCCATCACTGGTAGTATGTCGTCTAGATTCCTCCCTGAGATAGCCCCAGCTATCTTTGGCTTTGGTCGCCTCGTGTTAACCATCTTTGTCCATTGTCTCCTCACCCTAGGTGCTAGGTGGAGTAACTGGGGCCAGGTGATTTTTGGGCCCTGCACAGAAACATCTTGAACCAAATCATATGGTTTAGAACATTCACCCAAAGAGAAATCTACAATGTCAATTTTACGTCGTGACTTGGACGGCTTTTTGCTAGATTCCCCTTTAGTCTTCATCTTTTCTTCCTTTTGGGAAGATTCACCATGCCTAGCGCGTTTTACCCCAATAGCATCTACTCCTTTAACCTTGGTCTTATCCTCCTCCACTTTCTCCTTTCCCTTACCTTCAAGACTGATGACGCTTACTATTTGATTGCCAACTGGTGGTGGGGGTAAGGGTGGAATGACAGGTGGTGGTGGTGGTGGTGGTGGTTGTGGTTGAATCGGTGGTTGTAAGATTTGCACGGGTGGTGCTTGTCGTGGTGCCCTCGGTGGTGGTGGTCTTGCTCTTGGTGGTGAAACCTGGTTTTGTCTGGCTCCTCTGTTGAAATTTTGCCTCCTTGGTTGTGGACAGTAGTACATGCCATGACCATCCTCCCCACAATTGTAGCAGTGGTATTCTTGGTTTTGCCTTCGTTGTCCTCTCCCTTGCTCTTGGTTGCGATTGTGTGCATGCCCTTGTTGTATCAAATGGACTGAGAGATTATCAAGTTGATTGGTGATTCGGTTGAGCAGGTCTTGTTGATCTTCAATTGGTTCTTGTGGTTGAATCCTCTGGGCGACTGTTGTAGGTGGTGCTAGAGGCGGTGGGGTCCTAACGGCTTCCTCTCCATCGATATTCCTGGCTTGTAGGCGCAACTTCTTGTCTTTAAGGCGGGCCACTTCAACTGCTAGCTCATACGTAGCAGGAAACCTTCCCTTCACCTTCTCTTTAAGAGTTGGCCATAACCCAGCCACAAACCGATCCTTCTTTAGGAAATCAGGTGCCCCCTCATCCTCTCTTAGCGATGCAACCCATCGCCCCCATAAATCTACAAACTTTGACTCATATGATGCGTATTCCAGCATACTGCCCTGCTTCAACTCTGTCAACAATTGCCATAGTTTCTCTGATGTTGTGCCCTCTCCAAAACGCTTGACAAAGGCTGCCCTTAATAAGTCCCACCGTTCCTTGGTTTCTTGTGCCAAGGCATTGTACCATGATCTTGCCTCCACCTTCATTAGAAGTGGGAAGATGCGCAAGCGCGAAGCATCATCATCTCTCGCAGAGATGACACATGCTATTTCCAAGTTGTCTAGAAAGTCTGCAGCATCCTCGCCCACCTTACCAGTAAAGGTTGGAAATGCTACACTTGCCATGATTACTGAGAGAGAGCTAGAAAGACACACTTCTTAACTTGCAAAATTGTTTTCTTCTTTACAAGGAGGCGTGTATACCCTATTATACTAGGACATACATTAAAACTTCAAACGGTACATTGCCTTGTACCAAAGGTAAAACAAATGGCTGATCTGATGCCAGAACCTCAAAAAACCGCTCCCCACCCGGCATGGTGTCAATGACGTGCTGGTAGTGAATCTTCAAGTCCAATATTACCTTGATTGAGCGTACACGTGTTGGTATGTGTGATCTGTCTTGAGGTAGGTTGTCCTGATTCATGTGAAGCTTAGAGGTGCTTAGTCACTGTCCAAGCTTGTAGGAGAGGGTGGTGTTCTTTCCTGAAACAAACTCAGTAGATCCCTAGTTTCTCTAGTGAGAGTGTGAGCCAATGCTTCTGTTATCTGTGCTGCAGCATCAGGTGCGACTTGAAAACTGACTATGATAATTACCTCGATGACTTGAGTTACCCGATTCTCAAAGTAGAATAGTGTTGATTCTCTATTGTGCAGAGCTCCTTCCATTGTTGTTGGTTGGTTGTAGGTTGCGGACATGGTTTCCACCTCCTCCTTCTTCTTCTTGGCACTTGGCCTATGTATATCCACTGGGTTTGGCGCGTTGGTTGACTCTCCCACTTCAAATCGATTACCGTTACGCCTGGCACTCGAGCTTCGATGGAGATGCGGAGTTCGTCTAGTTGTGCTTGGAGCTCTTCTTCTTCTGTCGTCCACTTAGAAAATCCTTCATACTCATTCATCCATTCACAATAGTTTAGGGTTTTCAGTCTTGTAAACTGAAGGGTTTCAAGAGCCCTCCTCAGTGGGGGCACCAAATGACGGGAGCAAAGCGAACCCCGAACCCCGACTGCCTCTAAAACACCGGGGACCGAATGGCGCGCCTCGAGCCTGTCATGGTAAAGCAAACAGGGGGCACCACCTAGCAAGATATGCGGCTAGGACGCATACATATACACAATGAAGCATGCATGGAAAACAATTTCAAGATCCACGCCCAAAATGTGGAATGGGGTGGTCGGAGAATAAGGTGAGAGGAGTGGTGAGTGAGTGAGAATGGGCTCGCTACGCGTGCATGTAGTAAGGAAGATAACGAGGTCAGGGATACATGCAAGTATGCTCACTTCTCATACAGAAGGTGGCGAATCCGCACACCTTAAGATGGAAGTAGCAAGATGATGGGAATATGAGAGGGAGAGAGAGTGTGTGTGTGTGGTGGCGAATCCGCACACCTTAACATAAGCCGAAAAAAATGGCAAGGAATAAGAATATACCATACTCACAATGAGATGTATCCAAAGCGACACAAAGTATGGCACCAAGATGGAGTGTGTTGATTGCTTGCAAAAGATGAATACAATAGGTAGCGTAAGGCAGGAAAATGAGAAGGGAACAAGATCGTAGGAGGCATAATGGAGAGATGGGAGTTGATGGCGAGTAAAATCGTGAGTATGTCCACCCTTCTTCTTCTTGAAATTGTGCCTTCAACCCTTAATTACAAGTGGTGTGGAGGTGTGGTGCTCATCTTTTGTGCATGGTGATGGTGATGATGATGGTGTTGTGATTATGTGATTAGGGTTCATGCTACAAGCATGTAGCACAAGAGTGTGTATGGATAGGTGTGTGTGTGTGTGTGTGTGTTCTCTCCCCCCAAGTAAGCGCTCATGGCCTCCTTATATAGGGAAGGAGGGAAGGATTTAGCAATATTTCTATTTGAGGTGAGTGTCCCACTTTGGTGACTAGGAAAATGGGGTGCATGTGACTGTGGCTCCCATCTTGTCTCCTCATTATTTAAAATACCAGAGTCAATAGAGAGAGAAAAAGAGAGAATGTGGGTAGGATGTAGAGGATAGGAAATATTTACAATAGTCTAGCTTTGGATAGACATAAGCTTATTAGGGAGAGAAGAGAGAGGTAAGAAAATTATAAGAGAGGTTGCCGAAGGTGGATATTTGTTGATGAGGATGGATCCTCCAGAAATGGTGATAGAATTACTCTAGACTAGCCAAGACCTCATTAAAAGAGCCTTGTCTCTTGTAATCATGCTTGAAGACTTGTAGAACCATAGCCATTCTAGAAGGAAGAAAAGTGGGATGGCCTGTGTCACCATTACACGAGAAAACTGGGGTCCACTACAAAAATCATATCTCCGTGTTCATAACTCCAAAAATTCTGAAAAAAATTGAGCTAAAAGTTGAGATCACGAGCTACATCTTTCATGTTGAACGCTCCTTCAGATTGGGGGTTCTTATTTACTTAAAAAATTCAGCCAAATAATGTATTATTTGTGGCTACAAAAGTCTTTTGGTGGTCCCCTTTGAGTGCACTTCTCTCTTGCCTTCAAGTGTAAGCTCCTTCATGTGTATGAAAACATGACCTAGAGTGTTGAAAAGATTGGCAATCATCTAGATGGAGGTATTATTGAAATTGGAAAGTGGGGTTGAGGTTTGAAAATGAAAACTAGTGAATAAAATATTCGGTAGAGTGGAATAATATACATACATGAAAAAAAAAATATTAGAAAATACTAGAATATATATATTTAATATTTTTAAGGTCAAAAGAGAGATCAACAAAGAAATCTTACTTATTATGCTACATCGTGATTGATTAGCATAAGTATTATTTATTTAATAAAGGCTAAAACGTTTGTGAAAAAGGAAGAAAAAATCAAAAGTAACTTATATAATGGGAAATATTTTGATAAAAGGGCAAAAATATATGGGGGGGTTCCCATGCATGGAAAAGCTTTCCTCAATTGTTTTGTGCACATTTTTAAAGAGTTTGGATTTGTGGAGACTACCACAATGCTCGTATGTAAAGATGTGCATTACGAGGAATTAGGAAGGTTTTTAGAAGAGGACTGGGGTTTTGTGGAGGGCATGCACAACGGGGACCGGTACCGTTGTAAGGTTGGAGCTTCAGGTATTGGAATGCGCTATTTGAAATCCCGCACCTCCTTGTACATACGATTTCACTATGATCGTTGGATGTGCAAGCTTGGAGTGTGGACTTCCTTACAGAGTGTAGACGGCGCTATTGCAAGCTTTGACATTGCAGTGAAGATGCCCAACGATGCTTTGGAGGCAATCCAAGTGAACAAGCATTGGACTCTCAGTAATGTGCGAGAACATTTGGTTATTATGGGTTTTGAGGCCCTTCAACAAACACAATTTTGTTTACAAGGTCACAAGGTGAGAATCCTTCCACCACATTTTGAATACATCATGGTTTGTCAATCATTGGATGCTTATTGTAATGAATGTCTGCAGATTAGGAAGAGAATGGAAGACAAATTGAAGGTCGAGGAGGACTGGGGGATGGATGGTACTATGCTATTGATCTTTTAACTTTGTAACTCTTGCAATTTTCAAAACGATCCTCGATGTAATCAACATGATTTTCTTCGGCAAATCATGTCTTTGAATATAATTTTTCGCATTGAGATGAGAAATCATTTTTTAGTGAAAGTGCCCTTTTTTTTTATAATGTCTTTAAAAAAGGGTCCATTATAAAAGGGGGCCGCCTAACACATTCACTATTTTCACTTTTGCAACTCTTGAGCGCCTCCACTCTCTATCTACACCCCAGGCTAGACATGGATGCTTCCACAGCCTCTGCATCTGCACCCCCATCCATCCCTTTGTCACGCTTCATCCTCTTCCTCGAGGACACCAAATACAAAGGGAAGATGGACCTCCACACCTTTTTTACTCGTCTCTCTGACCTTGACGCCACAATTGCCCTTCACATGGATGCATTTGCCAAGATTTTTGCGTTCATGGAGGAGCACATCATAAAATATTATGTATCTATCTCCCCACATGCAGGGATCTGGGTGCCTTGCGATATTTTGCGCTATATACACAAAGGTAATCACCCATTCTCCAAGCAGTTGCAACGATTCCAAGAAATTGCCACCGATGCAGGCCATTACTTGGACGAACAAGTCCCAGGTGTGTCAGCGCTCAAGAAGCGCAAGTTGGGGGTGGAGTACCTTTCTTGGCTCGCAACATTTATCTTCTTGGTGAGCGAGGAACCTGCTTTGGAGGAGCTCCGCTTACCACACCTTTAGGTTGGGTCCTTTATCAAGGGCACCAAGGAGTAGCACATTATCCACATGAACCTTGCAGCGGAAGGAAAGACACTCCGGCTCGAGTACCCCAGGGGTCTCGAGGAAGTGGTTGAGAAATCCATAGTTGTGGCTGGCCCTAGTGACACTCCAGTGCCACTACCACTGACGGATGTGGCTATCCCAGAGGTAGAAATCAGCCGCTTCTCCTCAGTGGTAGTGGATGGGGAGGAGTATGTGTTTATGCATGATTTGGAAAAAGCATTTGGCTTGCGCATGGATGAATGCTTGAGCATGCTATGCAACAACACCAAATGTCCCGTAGACAATACGCCAGATGCCCTAGAAAGCAAGCTCTTGCCAGTTGGGGACTCTGTTTGTGACACTATTGCAGTTGTATGTGCGGAGGTCCTGGCAGCAGAGTAGTTGCACGTGGCTGAGGAAGAATTCCAAGGCACGCAAGCCAAGGTTGAGGCTGCTAGGATGCCTATGCCATTATGCAACCTCCCATCTCATGATCCAAAGCTCATATCTGCGGTGCATGGGAGCATTGACTTGGATGCAAAGGGCAACATGGAGGAGGATGACAAGAAGCAGGAGGTAAACTGTATCCTAATTTTCATGTTACTATTTTATCCTTCATTGTCTTTTTTCTCAACTTTCATCGGTTTATGATAGGACGTCGTGGAGCTTGATGATTTTGCTGCAAGGACAGGTGGCAAGCGGACGGGCTTTGGACCTCAAGCTTCCCTTGCGCATTACCTAGGACAACTCCCCCCTGACGATGTGGCTATTATCCATAATGAATTTACTCCCCAAGCCCATTTTATGACTTGGTCGTTGAAAGATTTGAGCAAGTTTTTGTGTTTGATCACCATTGCTCAAACTGCCCATCAAGTGTTCCTAGTGCGTAGATCCCTTGTATGCATAGCGTTTGGCACTGGCTTTCGTGGTGAAGTGCTTGCCCAGATAGGGATACATGCTTCCATTGGCTCAATTGACCCAAAGGCCATAGTGCAGTCCCTCTTGACTGGGGAGTTGCCTTACGCACAAAATAGGCGCCAGGAAATGGTCAAGAAAATTATGAACTCCTCATATACATGATGTAAAATCACCGTTTTGGAAGTAATAAAAAATATTTGGAGTTGTCTCTCTATCTTGCAAATTCTTCTAAATGTAATTTGTCAATCTTGAAAATTGTTGTAATTGGTGGTATGTTTCAATAAGGGTTCAATAAGCTGTCTTTTTTGCTTGAAGTAACAACACAATGGAAGTTAGATGCACATGATACTAGGTCTATTATCTTTGTAATGATATGACTTTGCAATTTCAAGTTTTGTATGTAATTTCAGTTAATTTAGGTATTTTAAGTATCTTAGGGGGTAGAGATGCCTACCAGGAGTTGTGGATGGGCCATTTGCGCGCCCTTGTGGCCACGTTTGTTTTGCACCTGGTAGGCATCTCTACCCCCTAGGATACTTAAAAAACACAAATTTATTGAAATCAATTGGTTTTGCATCATTAATTTAGATGGAGCCTTGTGGCCACCCTTTTTATGGCAATTTCAGCACATGTTCACACTCAAGGACACTAGAAAAGGTGAAATCAATTCTGAATTTAAGTTTCCAGCACACTATCACCTGCTTTAGCTCTACCTAGTACACCCCTGCACCAAAAGTCCCAATTACATTGGACATTTCAAAAATCCAAATTAATGTTGCATAGACACTTGGTTGCATAGACACTTGGTTTCACAATATGTTAACTTTTTTGATATCCTATGGGGAATTCAAAGCTTGAAATGGCCAAAAAAGGGTGGCCACAAGGCTCCATCTAAAATAATGATGCAAAACCAATTGCTTATAGTAAATTTTTGTTTTTTAAGTACCCTGGGGGGTAGATAAGCCTACCAGGAGCAAAAAAAAGGCTGGCCACAAGGGCACGCAAATGGCCCATCGAAAACTGATGGATGGGCCATTTGCGCGCCCTTGTGGCCATCCTTTTTTTGCTTCTGGTAGGCATCTCTACCTCCTAGGATACTTAAAATACCTAAATTAACTGAAATTACATACAAAACTTGAAATTGCAAAGTCATCTCATTACAAAGATAATAGACACAGCAGACACAACTGTTGATCATATTGTCATTGGAAAGTCAAAACATTACAAAGATAAGGTTGTGCAATACAAAAAGAGGGGTAACTTCAGCTAATGCTCGAAGTCTCGTCGCAATCGACGTGAAAGTTGCATATCTTTTGGCTGTATTGTCACTCGCTTTGCATGAATGGCGCATAGGTTGGTATCTTCCAACACAGAAATGATGTGGGCCTCTGCAGCTTCTTGAATAGCCTCTAGCGCTATTGCTTGCATTCTATACTAATTTCCATAGCTTTGAAGCACCTCCTTCACTGTGTGAGCAAAGGGGGCGCGTCGAATCAAAATCTCCGTAGTCTTCTGGTAGTGGCGGATTTCTGCAAATGCCCTTGCTATTTTTCAGCTCCACTACGGTTGTCTTGGGGGCACTTGCACATTTGCTGTCGGGTGACGTTTAGGCTTCTTGAAAAACTTAGACTTGTGCCTATTTACATGCTTAGGGGCTGGCTCAGCAGCCTCTTCTGATTCATCCTCTTCCCTTGGCTACCGATCTTGTGGTGTGGGGAGAGCTTCCTGGCCTCGAGGCAATGTCTTCCCCCCAACGGCCACCCAGTGTGTGCGGTATTTTATCTTGCAGCCATGGTGACTCACTCTCTGATTCAGTGTCTGTATGGACCACCCGAGTCCTGGATGGTCCTGCTTGTGATTAGTGGCGCGACGGCTGCTCCCTATCGGACTCTGTTGTTTGTTGGCCCTGTTCTTCTCTCAAGCGCTGGGCACGTTGCTTCATTCTTTTCCTAGGCGTTATATCTTGAGGAGGTGGAGATTCAATAGCCCTCGATGACTCTGGTGCCCTACCACCATGCCCACTGCCAGAAGAGTTCCTGGAATGGCCAGGTGTTCGTGGACGTTTTCTTGTGCCTTTAAGCCATGCCGGCTTCTCACATCCTTGGAGGGTGTTTTTGTTGGCAGGCGAATGCTCTTTCGCGGTTTGTTTGGTGCCCGCCATTTCGTTGGTAAGAGCTCACATGTTCTTTAAAAATGAGTGGTTTATGAGAGCATGCAATATTTATAAGGGCCCATTTAAAAAGGGTCCTGTTCACACTAATTTTGAAAAAAAAACTATTATTTTTTAAATTAACATGTCGCTAAGAGTTGGACCCTGCATTCACGTTTAGTGACTCACGTAGTATCCACTTTGATCCTTATCGCACTCTGCATCGCCGCAATACAGCATGCTTGGTGGGACCTTGCAACATTTTCCACTTGTTGCTATGCTCTTGACGACTCCATTTCCGCACTTCAATAGCAATCTTGGATTGTCGCGCACGCTCCATTGTGAGTTTATGAGCAAATGTTTTGCAAAAAAACTAGTTGAACATCTCCTCCAAATAATTGGATTGCACCATTCCACCACCATGTCGAGTATTTTTGAAGTACACTCCCCTTGCTCGATAATGGGACTTCTCCATACCTTGAGTGCTAAAAATTTCAAGCGATCCATACTTGTGCATAAAAAATGCACCATGCGCAAACAAGATATGATGTTCACATGAGTAAACGATCCACATTATTTAATAAAAACAATCCCTTGTAATTAATACACCACGTAAAATGGATTACCATGTAATGTGAGATGTTATTTTTACCCCAAGAAAGGGTGAAGACCTTGGTGAAATCCGCCAAGGCTTCTTGAAATGATTGGCGTTGTTCTTCTGTTGTGCTGTTAAGGCCCAAAAGCTTGACCATTTTATCAAAATGTGCCCAAACTTGCTTGCGCTTGTTTGCAAGCTTGCCATTTGAATCATTCTCAGTAGTAGCTTTGCATTACTCCTTCCAAAGCTCCCAAAGGTTACCTGCCTGCTGGTTGGAGTTGCTTTGAGCATCATATCGACTTGGCTTTCCTTGGGAAACTTTCTCCAAAAAGTGTCTAGATTTTTTTCCACTCATTGGAACTTGAGCAATTTCATGGGCCTCCCCTGTGTTCTTTGCAGCAACGATAGACACATTTCCACCATGACAGCCAATGGAATTCAAGAGTACCTCCACTCTTTCGGTCGCTTCCTGGGACTTTTCCAACGGTTTCATTGTGAAAGCATAGTCAATGTGGAGCTTCAATAGCCTATCAAAAATGCACATGAATGCGTGTAATGTACAAAAATGTACATTCGATAGAGGAAATGGAAAGATTGGATTCCAAGCGTGGTCCTTTTGATCACGGTCTAGGGCATTGAGCATGGGACATCTCATAATAGACGCTTCCCATTCTCTACCTTCATCTCCGACATCACGACAATCTAACCCTTGTTCTCCATGCCCTTGCCATGGAAGCATGGAACCGACCTTTGCAGTGCTCTTATGTGATTCTTGTCCATTAGGTTTGTACCCTCGAGTGAAAAATGGACAAGGCATGAGAGAAGAAGCCCCTTGTTTGCAGCCAAGCAAACACTTTATGGTCTTCAAATCCCCACCTAAGTGCCACTCCACATCATAACAACCAAAACCCTCAATATCCAACTTTTGACATGCAATTTGGGAGTGTATTACTTCTGTGATCCATGGAGTTCTCTCAAAAATCCATGAAAGTACTCCATTGGTCTCTTTGGGCACCTCAATAGCACCCAACCACCAAATGTCTTTCTCTGATTACACGCTAAAAGATGGGGTGAGAGATGGCTCGACTGAATCCCTTCGCTTGGTTTGCAGAAGGGCCTCGTTTATTAGAGTGACACTTAGCCTCTCTAACCTTCGGCCTTTCACTATTTAACACTCATCGAGTTTCAGCACAAAAGAGACTTTTGTGCCAAGCACTACAAAATAAATAGTCTCAAGACCTTAAACTTCAGAGTCTATGATAAGAACAATACCAAAGAAAAAAGTAAAGCGTGTCACCTTCTTCAGGTAACTCGTAAAATCTAAGCATGGCTTCTTGAAGCCTTCTAAGATCCACGAAAATATTGTTCCACATTGTGTAAGGAAAGCCCTTCTCCGAAGGTCTTATGGATTGTTTCTTACCTTTTTCCCTTGTCTTTGTTGTGCACGAAGCATAAAGGGAAGCTGGAATTGTGTCCTCAATGTGTAGGTATGTCTCAATGCGGGAGAACACATCTTCATTTGTGGCCTTCTTTGAGAGCTTGACCTTGTGAGGGACGGGAAATAGGTTTTCCACAATGCCATGTTCTCTGAGGGCATCCTTTAGGAGTTGGAAAATAGCCTGATAGGCTTTGGTGCTGATTCCAGCCTCATCACAAGCTTGTTGCACATCATCATCACTAACCACATTTCTCAATTTATGCATAAGGTCCTTGGTGACTGCATCCTTAATGTGCTTACCTCCAGGTGATTGTAAGATAGAAATCACATCCTGGGTATTGAGACAACTAGTGAGAAGGTTGACTCGATCATCTTGGCTTGTTCCGCCGCATGCCTCCTGGATGAAGTTTCTAGCAACAAATAAACATAAATGTTAGAAAATAGTGTTGAGACACCTAGTGAGAAGGTTGACTCGATCATCTTGGCTTGTTCCACCGCATGCCTCCTGGATGAAGTTTCTAGCAACAAATAAACATAAATGTTAGAAAATAGTGTGAAGTAAAAATGCATCATGCAAGTAAAGACCAAATCACCTTGTGGCTGTAACTCGTCGTTTGCGTGCTCCTCCCGAATGTGCAAGAGTTTCAATGGATGAATATGTGCGTTTGCGTTCCCTTGCACCAATGGGTGTTTCTTTCAAAAATGTGATGGTGTTGGTAAGCTTCTGGATGTGGGACTCCTTTTCTTGCATTTGTTGTTCAAGAGTTTTAACCACCCTCTCCGAAGAGGCAACACTCTCTTGTAGTGCTATCGTCTTGAGGTGAAGAGCTTGACATTCGTGCATCCACATATGCAAAGAAGCACCTGCACCCATACACAACCGCTTGCAATAGCCTAACAAGCCTGCTTCTCCCCTCCCAAGAAATTGAAGAAATGTGGAAAGGCTATTAAACGGTTGATGGAAGCGGCTTATAGGATCGTAAGGGTACAAATGGCCATCCACCCAAATGTCAACATTGGTCTCACAAGCAGTGCGACGTTCTTGTGATGACCTTTGATCACCCTCACTAGCGGTCTTCGAGGCAAATGTCATGGGTAAGCGAATATGTATACTTTTGGTATGCGGAGTACATGGTGGTGGAAGCAAACCGTTTGTGATGTCCGTGAGCACCATGGAAGCTGTTGCGTGAGGAAGCAAATGATGAAAAGATAGAGGGGGAAGGGTAGGGAGGTTGAGGAAGATGGGAGGAGAGAAGGAGGGAGGGGGGGGGAGGGACAGATTGGGGAGGAGGAGGAAGGTAGGGGCAGGAAGGGAGAGGAGAGAGAGAGAGGAGGGAGGAGGGAGGAGGGAGGAGGAGGAGAGAACAAAATGTTTGTTACTTTTTGGGAGAAAAGATTTTTGAAAAAATGGACGTTCTAAGCTTGTAGGTTAAAAAATGGGTCAAAAAATGATTTTTGGATATGTATATATGTTGGGAGGGAGTTTTAAGTAAAAAACAAGTAAAAATGATTATTTTATTTTTAAGTCAAATTTTGACTCTTAGTGACCCACGTTTTTGCTAATGTGGTCACACCCCTATGCTTCCTTCACTTTGAAAAAAACTAGAGAGAGAAAGTAACCCCTTAGGTCCACATCGTACATTTGTCTTTAAAAAAGGCTAGAAAAACCTACTCAAAACTACCTTCTTCAATGCCCTTGCCCCCTAAACCCCACACAACATTAGCCTTAATCTTTAAAAATTAGGATTCCTTACAAGGCCCATGCAAGGTTCATATTTCTCCTAATGTTCTCTCTTATCTCCTACTTCTAGGGCTCGCCCCCTCCTATGTAGGGATGCATGAAGACTTTTTGAGCACACACAAAGCATCCAATTTTCCTAGGCTTTTGACCTTTGAACACAACCTTTGAATTTTGGAACCTTAGCATTTTGGAAGTCTTAATGGGCTGAACCTTAGGGTCTTTTAAGCCCATTGTTGCACCTTGATCTTTTGCAGATAGCCCCCCCTTTGGATCTCAATTTCCCTCTTTTGGATCCCTACTGTGGCCGGTCTGCCAGCTTAACCAATATTCTAGCTTTTTCTCCCCTGGCACTTCCCCATATTAAATGATCCGTTTAACATGAGAAAATATTTTAGGAGAATTAGATATTAGTTATTATGACATTACCTCTCTCTTGAAATCATAGTCATCCTCGACTATGGGGTAGAGAAGATAAAGCATATTCATTAGTCCTTTTTATAGCGGATAGAGGATCCCTATGTTACCCTACGACATCGTTCCAGAATGGATGACTAGTCCATTAGGCGCTTGAGAGCCTAAGCTACCGCAAACATGTGTGCACATTAGTCCTATCAATATTCCATAGTAGAGTGACAAGCTCTACTTGGTGTTTGGGAGACTTCATCTCCGCAAACATGATCTAAGCATGCATACTACTTCATTTTTGTGTACAATAAATAAGAAGAGAGTCTTATAAGACAAAAACATTGTTCATTTTAAACATTAGTACATTTGCTTACTCTAGGAAAGCATTGTAAGCATTGACAAGGTTTATGTTATCCTTTAATTGTATGCCTTGCATCCATCTAGCATCTTCAAAAGGATAATTCTCAAACTTAATAAGATGTCATCGCGGATAGTCTTACTGCCTCTTAGTGCCTTGTCTTCATGTCGGAGAATGGACTCGGGCTGCAACACCTCTTCTCGGTCCTCGATCTCCGGTGGGTCTTCAATAGTTGGTTCTTGAGGTGGCTCTCCTTTGTAAGGCTTTAGTAGGCTCACATGAAAAGCATTGTGTAAGAGCCAATGGCTGGGTAACTTGAGTTGATAGTGCATCTCATTGATTGGCCTAAGAAGCTGGAAGGGACCATAGTACCTTTTTGCTAACTTAGCATGGTACTTTTGGTGTCCCGTAGGATTCTTGCCCGTCGTGTGCCTTAATCGAGCCTTGGGAAATTTGAGTAAGACCCAATCATTTTCCTTTAAAGGCTTGGGCTCTCCAGTGCTTATCAGCAGCAGCCTTTGCCTTTGCTGTGAGATAGAGATAGCATCCTTAATATTTTGGAAAGATTCTTGTAGGTCTTGGCTATACTCATCTGCAGCGAAGATCTTTCCGTGTACCTTAAGTAGCATGGGACTTTTTTATCTTCCCTCAATTACCTCGAAAGGTGCTTTTCCCGTGGAAGTATGTACAGTGTTGTTGTAAACATACTCCGCTAGGGGTAAGTACTTCTCCCATTGGGATCTTTGATCTACTTCCATTACATAGGCTTTTAGTAGATCAAGAATTGTTAGATTAGCTATTTCACTTTGGCCATCCGTTTGCGGGTGATAGGCCAAAGAGAAGTTTAGCCTTGTCCCTAAATTCTCAAAGAGTCCCTTCCAGAAATTACTTGTCATTCTAGGAGCTCTATCCGACACTATGGACATTGGCAAGCCATGGTACTTGAAGATTTGTGAAATGAAGAGGGTTGCCATTTGATGGGCTTTGATAGTCTTTTTGACAGGTATAAAATGAGCTTGTTTACTAAACCTGTCTACTATCGTCTATATTCCCGTATTCCCATGGATAGACTTAAGCAATCCAAAGATAAAATCCATGGATATGCTCTCCCATGGTGAATTAGGGATTGGCAAAGGTTGAAGCAATCTAGGTTGCTTCCCTCTATCAAACTTCATCTTTTGGCATACTACACTTTTAGAAACATACTCTTGTATGTTTGCTTTCATGGTAGGCCAATAGAAATATGTTTCAATCCCTTTTAGGCTAGACTGAATCCCTCTATGCCCTGCATAAGGAGGAGCGTGAGATTCATACATTACTTTCTTACATAGTGAATTAGTAACACATAGTCTATTTCCATAGAGAAGATAACCATCTTGTAAGGTAAATGGTTCCTCTTTCTTCCCTAATGCAAGGGCTGAAATCACATCTCTAAAATCGGGATCAATAGCATACTCATCTATCATAGAAGATAGATCATCGTGAGTTGCTATGGAAACCACAATCACTCTCGGTTGTCTTGAGAGTGAAACGGCTACTTGATTATGCTTGCCAACAATTTGAGCAATATGAAATTGAAATTGTGAAAGGAAATTTTCCCATCTCATTTGTTTGTCGGAGAGCTTGGTCTGCATCATGAAGTACTCAAGACTTTGGTGATCCGTTTGCAGAATGAAAGGAGTCCCCAATAAATAGTGCTTCCATGAGTCTAAGGCATGTAGAACTCCGAGGAGTTCCTTTTCATATATGCCTAGAGCTTGCTCAACAGGGTCGAGCCTTCGACTTTCATAGGCTATGGCGTGCCCTTCTTGGAGCAAAATAGCTCCAAGGCAATCACCACAAGCATCACATTGGACCTCAAATGGCTTTGAGAGATCCGGTAGTGTAAGCACAGGTTGAGAGATAAGCTTTTTGAAAGCATTGTTCTCCTTGGCAGACCATGTATACCTAACGTTTTTCTTTGTTAGGTCATGTAATGGTCCTGCAATTTGTGAGAACTTTTCTATGAAGTGTCTATAGTATGCACACATACCTATAAAGCTTCTTAGTTCATGAAGATTGCTTGGTTTAGGTCATCCTTTTATTACCTCTAATTTTGATGGATCCATTTGTATGCCATCTTGAGAGATAATTTGACCTAAATACTGAATCTCTTGTAAGAAAAATTCACTTTTTTTTTATTAACATAAATTTTATTCTCTCTTAGAACTTGAAATATTACCTGGAGGTGTTGCTTGTGTTCGCCTAATGAATTAGAGTAGATGATGATATCATCAAAGAACACTCCAATAAAGGTTCACTGAGTCCTGAATAGCTTCTCCATCAAGCGATTAAATGTGGCTGGTGCATTGGTCAAGCCAAAAGGCATGATAATATATTCGTAAAGACCAAACGTAGTGCAAAATGCGGTCTTTACAATGTCTTGATCAACTATCCTTATTTGATGATAGCCACTTTTTAGGTCAATCCTACTGAAGTAGGTGGACCCTTGTAGCTTATCAAATATGTCTTCTACCCGTGGAACGGGAAACCTATTCTTGATAGTGATCCTATTTAGTGCTCTATACTCAACACACATATGATATGTGCCATCTTTCTTTTGCACTAATAGCACATGAGGAAAAAATGGAGATGAGCTAGGCCTAACCATGCCCTTCTCAACTAACTCATGTACTTGCCGCATAATCTCCTCTTGTTGAGGTTGAGAAACTCTATAAGGAGGTTTATTAGGCGGTGAACTTCCTGGAAGAAGTTCAATTGCATGGTCATCATTGCCTCTTTAGGAGGTAGCTCACAAGGGATGTCATCAATAAAGACATCTTGAAACCCCTTGAGAAAATTGGATAACTCTAATTCCTTGTGAGTGTGTATATTTTGTTTTGCTAAAACATTAGGTTCATTTTGAGAATCTTTAACAGAAATATTGCACACAGAAATAGAGCTCTTTATTGACTTATTGAAAGCTTGCGTATGTACAATGGGTATGGTGTTACCCATTTGCTTGGCATCTATGTACATATCTTTTTCCCTGAACCTAAAGTAGATTCTCCTTTCCGGGAATTTAACATTGGCAGCCATGCGAGCAAACCATGGTGCCCCTAGGATTACATCCTCGTGCTTGAGAGGATAGATAAAGGAGTCCTCTTTGTCCACATAGCTTTGGACATGGAGCCTCAATTTCCCAATTAAGGGAGTGACTGAAGCTTCTTGCCCCTTGAAAGCACCGTCTGCGGGTAGCACATCTCCCATCTCGTAAGCTTGTATGCCTAGCTTGGTGGCCAACTCTGTGGATATGAAATTGTCAGTAGAATCACGGTCAAAGAGAATAAAAGCATCATGTTCTCTTACCTTTCCCCAAGCATGGCATAGAGGAGATCCTTTGTGGTGAGTTTCCTCCTCTTGGATTTCGACCAAGGTAGCTCTAGGAGGTTCATGGCGGCTGTTCTTTTGGGTGACAAGCGCGATACACATGCCCTTGCTCGCCGCATTCGAGAAGACACCATAATATGGTGTATAATCGCCGATATGATGCGTGGCCTTTGGGAGTTGACATACTCCACCATTTCTTCAGTTAAGCCCGCACAAAATTGTTGCTTTTGCTCTTCAAAATCCAACTTTTTGAAGACAGTGACTTTGAGTTTTAGGTCCCAAAACTTGTCTACATATTTGTGAATGGATTATAAGGAGAGAGCCTCAAGCTTCGCCATTCGTTACTTTGGCATCGGTGGTAAAAAATTGCTTCATAATAGAAGCTTTTAAAGCTTTCATGTTTGTGGAGATTCACCGTTGGCCCGTAGGCTAGACCACCATTGCCTTGCGGACTTTTGAAAGTGCATAGCTACATGGCATATCTTAGAGGACTCCATGAATCCCTCATCTCCAAATGCCACATAGGATTGTTGGATAAAGGCCAAGACTTTGTCCGTAGAACCAAAGGTGCCATCATAGGTAAGGAAAGAGATGCTCTTCCCTCCCTCTTTGAACTTCTTGAGCTTGGACGACCTCTTCCACATGGCATAGGATCCCTATGGCCTCTTCTTTTTGATGGTTCAAAAGTTGCACCATCGCTTTCTTCAGAGGATGAAGAATTTGAGGAAGATGGAGAAGAGGGTGACCTCTTTCTCTCCTTTTTCTTGCCTTGATCTTCTTTATCAACACCATCACTTTCATAAGAGGAAGAGGATGAACAAGATGGAGAAGAGGGTGTCCTCTTTCTCACCTTTTTCTTCTCTTGCTTTTTGTCATCCCTCTTTGAATTATGGTGTGGAGAAGTGTGCGATGGTCTTCTCCGTTTTAGAGGTGATGGAGAGCGTTTAGCCCGCCATATTCGTGGAGCCATCTCCATCGAGGTGGTAGGAGACTCAATTCTTTCTCGTTCCTTCGGTGGGGGCTCTTGATTTCTCCTTTGAGAAGGAGATGCGTCATCAAGAAGCAAATTTATGAGCCCTTCGTATGGATCCTCTTCTTCTTCCCAAATAGAGAGGCCTCTTTTGGAAGTCTCGCAAGGAGGCTTCATAAGTGCTCTCTCGTCATGGTGGGGAGCTTGGATAATCCCATGAGCATGAAGCTGTTGTTGCACTTCACTTTGGAGGGATGGATTGCCCATGGCTTGTTGAAGCCTGGAAACAAGATAGTTAACAAGCATAGGGGCATCATTAGTAGCCTACTCATTAGCAAAATCACAGTTATCAACATTAATTTCACTCTCTTTACTATTGTTAGCCATTCTAACAACCTTTAGGTGTACTTTGGCACTTCAAGTCCTAGTTGCTACTCCTCTTTATCCCTTTAGAAAAAGCACTCAAGCTACTGTGTCCATTGCTCGAATACATTTAATTGCAAAGAATAGAAGAGAGGGTCGTTCAACACCAAAATAGCACTGGCTCCTGTCAGCTCAATAGTGGTTAAGCCGTAGGCAAGCCCCGTAGGACTCCACTATTAAGACCATACCTCTCAACGGTGATGTCCCGTTGTTTGCATGAAGGCAGGCACACTGCAAAGCTAAAAAATCTCTATTCTACTTACTCAAATGTAATTAATAGTACCAACCATTTATAGATATCTTGAGGACCTCCCTTCTTGATCAAGAAAATAGAAACCTTGTGTTCTGATACCAATGTAACATTTAACGGCCTAGTAACTTGTGTGTAGCGAAACATAGCATGAACATAGTGAGCATTTCATTAGAGTAGATTCCTAATGAGAATAACAAGAGTGCTTGGGTGGAGAGAGCAACAAAAAGTATAACACCTAGTTAGATAGCATGAACAATACTTCAAAAGAGAGAGAAATTAAGCTATTGACAACAATTGAGGACCGGATTTTCATGGAGCCATTCCCCCCTCCAAAAGGCTTTGTATTATGGTTTCTCCCATCAAGAGAGACATTTTACAATACAATTCTTTGTGTTCCTTCAATACTAGCTAGTGCAATGAAGATGGAAACTTCACGCACTAAGAAAACACTTATAAAACACAACATCAATTCCCTCACGGTCTCAGACCCAAGACCTCCACACCTGTGAAGATGGTGAGAGCTTGCGGGGTATGAGAGTAGATTGAGAGGAAGAAGGAGTATTCTTACGAGAAAGATGTACATCTCCTCACATAATCACTCATTTTAGCATAGCTTAGCTTAGTAATTAGCATGGTAGAGGAGATGAGCATGCATTGAATCTTGGCTCTTGGTTGGATTTGCATCACAAAGCCAAGACTTATTGGTGTAGAACTCCCTTCTCACAAGCTTGGAGTAGGTGATAAGCTTTCCATTAAAGCTTGAGAAGGAGAGAGAGAGTCTTCTTACTCCGCACATGGACTAGTGTGAGTGTGTATGCAATAATTACTTTGAAAAATCAGCCGCCTCTCTCTCTTGGTCGACCCCTCTTGCTATTTGCTCATGCTCACACCCTATTGGCCCATGCCGGGCTTAGCCAATGAAATTTAAGCAGCATAAGTGATAGCCTTCTGACATGTGTCCCCCTTTCCCCTTTTGTGAGAGCTTTAGGTAATTAATTAATGCAACTAAACTCTCATTAGACCCCTTTGTCTCCTGGCCAATAGGAATCAGGCAAGCCATTGGGCTGCTGAATGCTCATTGGACCCCTTGGGAGACTGTCCACTAGTCTTCTAGAGAGCTTAATTCTTATTGGTTCTTTTATTAAGTGTTTTTAAATTAATTAAACTAGATTTACACTAGCCTAATTCTCATTGGTCCACCTCCATGGCCATCCAATAGGATTTGAGTACACCTTGTGGGCATCTAGGCTAGGGAGCTAATTTGTGTCCCTCTTTCCCTTTGTGTAAGGAGCTTGTGAGTGTGAGTTGTGTGTGTGTGTGTGTGTGTGTGTGTGTGTGTGTGTGTGTGTGTGTGTGTGTGTGTGTGTGTGTGTGTTTGTGTTGCTCTCTCATCTCCTACTTCTAGGGCTCGCCCCCTCCTACGTAGGGATGCATGAAGACTTTTTGAGCACACACAAAGCATCCAATTTTCCTAGGATTTTGACCTTTGGAGACAACCTTTGAATTTTGGAACCTTAGCATTTTGGAAGTCTTAATGGTCTGAACCTTAGGGTCTTTTAAGACCATTGTTGCACCTTGATCTTTTGCAGCCCCCTCTTTGGATCCCTATTTGCCCTCCTTTGGATCCCTACTGTGGCCGGTTTGCCAGCTTAACCAATATTCTAGCTTTTTCTCCCTTGGCACTTCCCCATATTAAATGATCAGTTTAACATGAGAAAATCATTTAGGAGAATTAGATAATAGTTATTATGACAGCTAACATGGTGACTACCACATTTCCAATGTAGCCTAGTGGCTCTTGGGAGTAAGCCAACATTCTAATCACAAGTTGTAGTCCCATAAAGGTGGCTACCAATATTTCTTTGTAGCCTAGATACCTAGTTGAAAATTCTCAATAGCTACCAATGTGGGTATCGTAGCTAGCCATGTCTCATGGTACCTATTCATTCTCTAAATGAAACATCCCCATTTTCCTAGAACCTTATTATCCTTTCCTAGTAGCCAACTAGTCTCCCTTGGTAGCCATCTACTCTTTCCTAGTAGCTCCCTATATTTCCCTAGTAGTTACCCATGATTCCATGGTAGCTACCCATACTTTCATGATTCCCATCCATGCATAGAGGCCACCCATCCATTCCAAGTAGGTACTCATGTTAGCTTATAGAAATTTAGTTATAGGGCTAGAGTCATCAAAGAAGGTTTAATCAATGCTCTTTCCTTACAATTTGCAATTCATGTTTTGTGTGGCTGTGAACTTTGACTAATTAGCAACATATATAATTCTTTGTGCAGGAGTTGAGCATCCTAGGTCAAAGGACACATCCAATAGCCAAGTTTGATACATCAATATGCACATGTAAAATTACATGAGTATTAGTTAAGTGGACAAATATAGGCAAGGAAGCAAAAACTTGGGAACACCGTACTGCGATTACCAAGAGATCTCTCCATGTTGTTTTTGATGATGAAAACTCTTTATAAAGGGGGGTAATGTCACGTAGGTTGTAAAGCCATGACTGACGACTGAGTGGATGGTTGGGGCTAAGGCCGCAATGCCACAACAAGGTTCCATCTGAGGTTTAATGGGTGAGGACACACGTGCCAAAGTGCATGGGCGGCCAAAAAGTGTGGACAGTAGGCTTCCCCATTTTCCTCTGTGGTTTGTAGGTGAGCCAGGGTTTCCACCCTCCTCATGCACACTCAAAGCAGTGTGGGTTTATGGGCACATAACATCTTTCCTAGAGGAATAAACACAAAGGTAATTTAGGAAGCTTCACAAAAATCCCTTAAATACTTCTTGAAAGCAGTGTTTATTAATCATTGGAATGTAGCAAGGACATTCATAAAGACAAAGGCTATCACACAAAATGTAAACACTCTAAATTTTTTTATAAAAGCAGTTTTTATCTTGTTCCTCTAGTGAAATTGTGATTTAGTTGTAACCAAAGTCCCCTTCTAAAAAAACTACAAACCTCCTTGGTCCTCTAGTGAAATTGTGATTTAGTTGGTCCTCTAGTGAAATTGTGATTTAGTTGTAACCAGAGTCCCCTTCTAAAAAAACTACAAACCTCCTTGCCTACAACTTTCTCAAGCACATGTTTCAAAGATGGCAAGCGATAACAATCTCTCTTAGGCTGCATTAAAATTTTTTAGGTCTACGCATATTTTGAGTTTCCCATGCTTCTTTGGCACAATGACTATTGAAGAAACCCATTTTGAGTGCTCAATAGGGTACATGAGTCCACATTTGATAAGCTTTTCAAGTTCTTCTTGAATAATCTTTTCATTGGATAGGATCATTCTTGGACTAATTTAGCAGTGCTAATAATCATGGGAATTGTATGTTGCAGCAGAGAAGGTGGATCACTCTTCATATCATATTATGTCCAAGAAAACATGTCCTTGAATTCTTTGAGAAGATCCTTAAGTATAGCCTCCTCAATCTAAGTAAGGTCTTGAGAAATAAAAACTAGTTTAAACTCCTCATGTTGGTATATCAATTCTATCTCCTTAACTATTGCAAGACCATTATAGACTCCATAGGCTTCCATAGTTAGGCATTCATTGGACTTTGGTGTACACAAATTTTGGCTCTCTAGTGATATAAGATTCAAAATATTCAGGTCTGTACACAAATTTTGACTCTCCAATGATATAAGATTCAAAATATTCAGGTGTGCAGGATGTATGTCCATGGGCTCTTGTTGTGCCAGGGTCTTTGCTTTACTTTTTGCTTCCCTTTTTTGTTGAGCTAACTCTTGGTTTTGGTGTCTCCTTGTAGAAGACTCAATTTTGGCATCTCCTCAACGTCTAATTAAGCAATGCCAAGGGTTGCAAACTCCACCCTCTGAAGGTATTCACCCCAATGCTTTTGATGAGCATCACATGCCCCCACATAATTGGAATTTTTGTGAGATGGATCACCTTTTTTTTAATCCTAGCATATACATTCACTTGATATCATTGCCTTTTACATCTCTTACTCCTCTTGTCTAGTCTTTTTATTTTGGGTTGCTTTTGACATAGATTCAATAGATTTGTCCTCATTCATGTCCTCTTCACTCCATGATAAATTGTTATAGGATTTTGTAATAGGCCCCAAAGAGTCACATTGGCCACAGCCTTTTGAGGCACTACCCATTTGGATGTCAGTCAAGTCTTCATTCTTTATATCATCAAAGAGTATATGCACTGCACTTAACAAGTTTACTGGTGCAAATTGCGTTTGCCCCCCTCAAGTGTTACCCAAGTTGTTCCTCTATTTCCATATGTGTCTATGGTTTCAGCTTAGGTGTACCCAATCAACATTGTCCAATTGAGCCTTTCCAAGTAGGACATCCATATACGGAGAGGCCTTGGGCCTTCCCAATGTCTATCTCTTTTCTATTGGTATAATAATACTATAATGGGGCTGAGTGAATCATTGTGTTAGATAGAATTTCAATCATAAATCTATTCACTAAAGGATACACTCAAACATTTACAAGATCAACTCGAATGACAGAGTCTTGAACCTATAAGTAGATGTGGTTTTTAGACCAATCATGTACCATTTTTGCTTCCCTTATGAAAGGACATCCTAAGATCATCTCATATAACATAGGATGCTTGGAGAAATCCAGACCACAAATCACCATTTTCCATACCTAGTATCATTTAGAAAGAAAGTGAGTGTAAGATATCACAAACTAGGCATACAAATTATTTGTTTGAGAGACTATTTAGTGAGGGATTACTTGACCCCATTGAATAATTGGAGATCCCATCTTTAGTAACCTTAGGTCATATAACATAATCTCAAGAAGTTCCATTGAATATTCCCAAACTAACTAACTTTATGGCTTTTGAAGTCACAACCACTATCATGTATAATTATATGGAGATCCTAAGCTATTCCTAGCTCTTTGGGCATTTCTCAATGGAGAACTTAAATTCAGATTACCACAAATTGCGTGATGGATAGGCCCAATAAAATTCCAATTTAGGAGGAACGCCTTGATCCACAACCCAAACTCGATGAAAGCTCTGTTGTTGAAATACTTGGTAACAAGTTGGGACAATACTTTGAAGGTAATAATCTAATGGGACCCTACCAATCACTACTAAAGGAGTACCTGAGAAGGGAATCCTTGATGGTGGTGTCGGATTTAACATTGTAACTAAAAACTATTGGGAATTTATGGGAAGACCTCACCTTGAAGTCACAAACATAGTGGTAAAAATGGTTAACGAAATTGTCACAAAACATGTTGGAATGCTGAAAGATCTCAAGATCAAGGTCCTTGGACACAAGGTAAGGCATAGGTTGAGATTGCATGGGAAACATTGTGTCCATAATCCCGATTTGCCTAGGTTGTGTGTAAAATATTATGTCTGTAATCCTAATCTTAGCTCTTGCTCCCTTTGGGTCTCCTCTACCAAACTCCTTAAATACTTGACTCGCTTAATCTCCTCTACAAGGTTTAGGTAAGTCCCAATCTTCTTCATGGTTTCCTTGGGTTTTGGCCCTAGTGGATTCTCTAAGATGTTCCTATACCATTTTGTTAGCCTTGAAGACACATTCGATTTGTTGGTGGTATGGGAATGGTTTCCTTTGTCCCCCCTAATGATGTCCTTGCTTCACTTCCTCTCATGGTGATCCCCATTGGATTTTTCCCTCACGGTGGTCGTCTTAGTTTCCATTGTCTTTATTGAATTTGAGTCATCTTTAGGCTCATTCATAGACACAGTATCATCACATATCCCTAGGATATAATTTTGATTTTAGAGCATCAATCATTTGAGTACATTTATTGGTACCACATGTGCAATTGTTGGTGTCCTATTGGTAATCTACATTAAGTTCAATGGTGTGATCTTTGGTACGTTTGCATTACTGGGGCATTGGGCAATCGAATAATCTATGCCGCAACAATTACACATAAGTATTGGCATTGTAGATTTGCTCCCTTAACTTGTTTGGGTTATTGGGACATTGGGCAATCAAATGATCTATGCCACAATGACTACACATAAGTATTGGCATTGTTGATATTCTCCTGTACTTGTTTGCATTGTCATATCATTCATTTTAATTCTAATAGGACACTTAGCTACACGATGCAGTCCACCACATTCCGACCACATGCCTCACACAATACAAGTTTCATAATCAAAAGAGGATTACCCAATCATTAGAAAAGTTGATCACAAGTTAGATCTACTTGGTTATTTGAGCACACGTACACAAAGCTCTGTTTGAACACAATGCAAGTTTCAAAATCATTAGAAAAGTTGATCACAAGTTAGAGCTGCTTGGCCGTTTGGGCACACATACATAGAGCTCATTTTGTTCTCCAATATTAAGCCTCCTTTAATACTAAGGTTATTATCTTTTATACCTAGGTCTTTCCAAATGGCTAGTGGCCAGGCTCACATGGGCCTTTACAAATATCATGAAAGAATTACAACTCATAGAATAGATCTGCTACTCTGGAATCAGGATTTACACATAGTATAGCTAGACTAGGTTGGAAAGATAATAAAGTACAAATGTTTTCAAAATGTTATCAAACACAACATCAATTCCCTCATGGTCTCAGACCCAAGACCTCACACAGCTTTGAAAATGGTAAGAGCTAGCGGGGTATGAGAGTAGATTGAGAGGAAGAAGGAGTATTCTTACGAGAAAGATGTACATCTCCTCACATAATCACTCATTTTAGCATAGCTTAGCTTAGTTAATTAGCATGGTAGAGGAGATGATCATGCATTGAATCTTGTCTCTTGGTTGGATTTGCATCACAAAGCCAAGAGTTGTTGGTGTACCTCCCTTCTCACAAGCTTGGAGAAGGTGGTAAGCTTTCCATTAAAGCTTGAGAAGGGGAGAGAGAGTCTTCTTGCTCCACACATAGATTGTGTGAGTGTGTAAGTGAATAATGCCCTTGGAAAAAATCAGCCCCCTCTCTATCTTGGTCTTCCCCTCTTGCTATTCGCTCATTCTCACTCCCTATTGGACCTCCCCAAGGTCAGCCAATGGAAATTAAGCAGCATAAGTGATAGCCTTCTGACATGTGTCCCCCTTTCCCCTTTTGTGAGAGCTTTAGGTAATTAATTAATGCAATTAAACTCTCATTGGACCCCTTTGTCTCCTGGCCAACAAGAATCAGGCAAGCCATTGGGCAGTTGAATGCTTATTGGACCCCTAGGGAGACTGTCCAATAGTCTTCTAGAGAGATTGATTCTTATCAGTTATTTTATTAAGTGTTTTTAAATTAATTAAACTAGACTTCTCTAGCCTAATTCTCATTGGTCCACCTCCAAGGCCATCCAATAGGATTTGAGTACATCTTGTGGGCATCTGGGCTAGGGAGCTGACATGTGTCCCTCTTTCCCCTTGTGTACAAAGGAAGCTTGTGTGTGAGTGTGTGAGTTTCTCTCTCATACCCTACTTCTTGGGTTCTCCCCCTCCTTTGTAGGGCTTGAGAAAGACTTTTTGGACACACACAAAGCATCTAATTTCCCTAGGCTTTTGGCCTTTGGACACAACCTTTGAATTTTGGAACCTTAGCATTTTGGAAGTCTTAATGGGCTGAACCTTAGGGTCTTTTAAGCCCATTGTTGCACATTTCTCTTTTGCAGATTGCCCCCCCCCCCCCCCCCCCCCCCCCCCCCTTTGGATCCCTATTTTCCCCCCTTTGGATCCCTAGTATGGACGATCTGCTAGCTTAACCAATATTCTAGCTTTTTCTCCCCTATCACTTTCCCATATTAAATGATCAATTTAACATGAGAAAATCATTTAGGAGAATTAGATATTGATTATTATGACAGGTGTTTCACAAAAATCTACAGATATTACAAAAACAACCACTAGAGGGTAGACTCTAGAGATGGATACTTCAAGACAACTCACTCTACCTTACCATGTACCAATCTTGGTTTGCTATTGAGAAGAAAGATTTTGAATCAATCATACATGGTTGTATAACCACGATCCAAACTGTTACCATATACATGTGGTAGTGATGTGTGTGAACACACTAGGACCACCGGGGCATTTTTTTCCTCTTTAGGAGGTTTTTTCCCCCGAGCATTGTATATACGCCCATCACTCTAGAGCTATCTATCTTTCTATTGCATCCTAAGTAACACACTCTCTATTGTGTGCCTTGAGCTTCCTTCATCTTCTCCAAGCTGTGTGCGTTTCTCTGCAACCCTAATTCCAACAATTGGTATCAGAGCAGCTTGCGTCCTCCCGAGCTTAGTCGCCAGTTGCTCCAGCACATGCCTGTTCACTTTCTCCAATTTCAGTGAGCTTTAACAAGCGTTCGCAGGTCGACAAAAAATTTCGGATGAGCTCATAGAGCTCAATCTACTCAGATTTTTGATTCGGGCTCATTTCGGCCTCCGTTTCCACTACAGGCAGTACTGCACAGGCTATTTCATCATTTTCTGCAAAATTTCTGTCAGTGTCGTTTTCTGCATAATAGGTGCCTCATAGTCTTCTACGGTTTGTGCTATATAGCATGTGTTGTTCCCGCTCCATTTCTCCTATTTTTGGGCAGTTTTCACATCAGGTGCAGCATTTACCATGGCTGACAACAACACAGATGTGTTCAAGATGTGTGCTGTTGAGGACATGTTGGGTGGGGACGACTACCCTGTGTGGGCTTATATGATGCAACATGTTCTTGTATCAAAGGGCGTCTAGAACATTGTGCAGGGCATTGATGTATGTCCTGGTTCTGAGGATGTAGGCGATGTTGAGGATGTCGCAGGTCTTGCTGCAAGGATTGCTGCTATTAGAGTTGTTTTGCCTACGATAGAACAAGCTCGTTGGGATGTAAAGGATGCGCAGGCTCATGCATTGATTGCGTTGTCTGTGAAGTGCACCATTGTTCCTCACATTCGTTCAACAAAATCTGCAAAACAGGCTTGGGATATTCTAGCAGGTCTTTATGCAAGCCGCAATGAGGCTAAAATTGCTTTGCTGCGTAAAGAGCTGGAGTCGAAGATTATGCATGAGGAAGATGATATGAACACTTTCCTTTCTGGTGTCAAGGATATCAATGAGCAACTTATTTATGCAGGTGAAGTCATTTCAGACAGTTCCCTTGTGCAGACTGTTCTTGATGCCTTACCAGATTCCTACCAGACTTTTGCTAGTACTTGGAGACTGATGACCCAAGGAAATCCTGAATTGTCAAGTTTGATGCATTATACACATTGCTGTTGCAAGAGTCACTTTCCAAAAAAAATAGAACTTAACTAGTCAGCGTGAAGTTGAACAGGCTTTTATTGCTTCTCAAAGAAAGGGTGGTAACAGCAATTCGGCCACTTCTTATGGTTCTGCTGCGAGTGGCAAAACTTCTGTTCCTAATGCTTTTGCTGGCAGCAATTTGTCTGGAAATTCTGCTGATAAGGGCAAAAAGAAGATGCATTGCCATTATTATAAAGCTAATGATCACTTGATCAAGTCGTGTCCTAGGTTGAAGGCCAAAGAGGCTAAGAAGAAAGAGGGTGGTTCCACTACAAATGTTGGTTCCACTACAAATTCAGCCATTGTTGAGTATTCTATGAAAGGAGACTGTGTTGTTGATGTTGATGCAGAATGGGATTTTTGCGCAGAGTGCACTTACAATCTTGTTGTCCATGATGCATGCTTGTCAGTTGTTGCAGATTCACATGTGTGGTATTTCGATAGTGGTGCTACAAAGCACATTACCTCACATCGTGAATTGTTTACCACTCTCGAGTCTGTACCTCATGGGAATTCAGTCACTTGTGCCAACAATGCCTCTTATCCGGTTTAGGGAGTTGGAAAGATTGTGCTTACTGCTGCAAATGGCAGTTCATTTACACTTGTTGATGCACTTTATGTACCTGGGATCAAGAAGAATCTCTTGTCGGTATCCGCACTTGCTAGACTTGGACTTGTAGTCAAATTTGTGGATGACAGATGTACAGTTCATGATCTCAGTTTTGGTGATGAAATTGTTGCATCTGGCCTTTTGTGCCATGGGATTTATAAGCTCACTTTGTATGACAAGTGTGGACAAAATTTTGCAAATGTTGTTGCAGATTCAAGGGCTATTTCAGATGCAAAACTTTGGCATGCACGTTTTGATCATCTAAATTTTGCCAGTTTGCTGCGTTTGCAGAAATCTGATATGGTTGCTTCTTTGCCGCCTCTTGAAACACCTGTCAAACATGTTTGTGAAGGCTGTATTTTGGGTAAGATGCAGCGTTCTAAGTTTCCAAAGGATGGTTCAGTTCGGGCCACATGCAGGTTGTAGCTTGTGCATAGTGATGTTTGTGGGCCATCTCGAAATGTACTATGGGCACCCTCCGTTCCGATCGAGGGGGGGAGTATATGTCTCATGAGTTTAATGCATTTTTGGCTAGTCATGGGATAAAACACCAATGTACAGTGCCTTATACACCTCAGCAAAATGGTGTTGCTGAGAGGAAAAACAGGTAACTTACGGAAATGACACGATGTATGGTCAAAAGTCAAGCTTTGCCACATTCTTTTTGGCTTGAGGCCATCATCTGTGCCACTTATGTACTTAATAGGTGTCCTACGAAAGCTTTTCATCTATTACTCCATATGAAGCATGGCATAATAGTAAGCCTTCTATTGAGCACATGCATGTTTTTGGCTGTTTGGCATATGCTTTGGTGCCACAAACAGAGCGCAGAAAATTGGATGATAAGGTTGTCAAATGTATTTTTGTTGGTTATAGTGCTGAAAGCAAAGGTTACATGTTATATCATCCGCAAACAAAGCGTATTCTAGTTTCATGGGATGTAGTGTTTGTGGAAGATTCTGTTCAGCCCTTGCTGTCATGTACTAGAGACAGTAATGTAAGCTCATAGGACATTTATGACACTTTGTTGCCTCTTTTCAGTGATAGGACTACGAATGTAATTTCCAATGAGGCAAATGTACAGCCTATGGGGTTTTTTGAAAATGTTACAGATCAGGCTATTACTGATACATATGTACATGATGTACTTGATGAGGAAAGGGCTGAAAATGAGCAAACTAGAGGTATGCCAAAATGGCTGGTGCACACTTTGCGTGACAGTAAATTGGATGCACCTTTGTCTAGTCGTACTCGTTCAGGCTCTCGCCATGCATCTTATGCATCAGATTGTTATGCTTTGGCCGTGTCTAGCTTACATGATGTTGAGGAGCCTCTGTCTTTTGATGAAGCACAGAATTCAGAAAATTGGATGGTTGCCTTGCAATCAGAATATGATGCACTTATAGAAAATGACACATGGACTTTATGTGATTTTCCTCCTGGCAAAAAGGCCATTGGTACGAAGTGGGTTTACAAGTTGAAACGCAAGCCAGATGGTGAGATCGATCGCCATAAGGCTTGACTTGTTACAAAGGGTTATGCATAGCAAAAAGGCATAGATTATCAAGAGACTTTTGCTCCCACTTGTCGTATGACTACTGTGCATTTTCTATGTGCATTGACATCTCTTTTGGTTGGGATGTACATCAATCAGACATTGTTACTGCTTTCTTGAATGGTGACATATTTGAGGAAGTTTATGTAACACAGCCTCGCGGTTTTGTCATAAAAGGACGAGAGGACAAAGTGTGCAGATGTAAGAAGGCTTTGTATGGGTTGAAGCAATCTCCTCGTGCTTGGTATGAGAAAGCTGACACTCATTTGGTTAAACGAGGCTTTCGTAACAGTCCAACAGAAAGCACATTGCATGAGGGTGATGTACTTCTCATTGTGGTTCTTTATTTTGATGATTTGCTGATCACTAGACCAAATGAGAGACATATTGCTGAATTTAAGGCTGATTTGAATGCTACTTTCAAGATGAAAGATTTTGGGTTGTTGGATCATTACTTGGGTATATAGTTTAAGCAGTGTGATGGTGGTATTGCCTTGTGTCAGAAAAGTTACATAGAGACATTGCTATGTAAGTTTGGACTTGAGGATTGCAAACCTATTGCCACTCCCATGGAAATAGGTTTGAAGTTGAGTTTACATGATGCTGGCAATCTTGCTGATGTCACTCTTTACCAAACTGCTGTTGGCTGCCCCATTTATGTATGCAACACGATGCCATATATTCAGTTTGCAGTCTCACAGGTCATCAAATTTATGCATAGCCCAGGGTCTAAGCATTGGCAGGTTGTCAAGAGGATTTTCCGCTACCTTAGTGGCACTTTACATCCTAGCTTGTTTTATCCCAAGGGGAATCATTGCTGCCAGACTTACATGCTTTTTTGGACTCGGCTTGAGCTGGTTGTTTTGACACGCGAGTGTCCACAAGTATTTTTTGTTTCATGCTTGGTAGTTCATGTATCTCATGGTTGAGCAAAAAGCAACCTACTGTGGCTACTTTGAGTTGTGAGGCTAAGTACAGGGCAGTCTTCACAGCTACGGTTGAGTGTGTATGGCTCAGACGCCTTATGGCTGATTTGGGTGTTGGACAGGACACTGCCAACACTATCTACACTAACATTCAGAGCGCATTCGCAGTTGCGAGGAAACCAGTTTTTCATGCTCGCACAAAGCACATTGAGGTGCATTACCACTACGTCAGGGAGAGGCTCTCAGCAGGAGAGATCAGCTTGGCTTATGTGCCAACACAGGACAACCTTGCAGATATTTTCACAAAGGCATTGTCTCGTGAGAATCTTGAAGCTTTCCACAAAGCTTTGGGCTTACTCCCCTTTGTGGACTGATCATGTCCTCAGGGCATGGCACTTCCCTTTATTCATGTGCCAGCTCTCGTTCACCGCATCACTCCAGGGGGGATTTGTTACCATATACATGTGGTAGTGATGTGTGTGAACACACTAGGACCGCCGGGGCATTTTTTCCCTATTTAGGAGGTTTTTTCCCTCGAGCATTGTATATACGCCCATCACTGTAGGGCTATCTATCTTTTTATTGCATACTAAGTAACACACTCTCTATTGTGTGCCTTGAGCTTCCTTCATCTTCTCCAAGCTATGTGCATTTCTCTGCAACCTCAATTCCAACACAAACAGGCTAGAACACTATAATGAATGTGGTTGCCTAGATGATGGAAGCCCAAAATAGAAGGGAGACCACAAAACTGCCCAACTAAAGCAATGATTGGAACAAGAGACAAGGAGCATAGATAAGTGAAAATATGAAGTCCTCAAGCTTGAAATGCTTTGACGTAGGAACAAGAAATAACAAACAATACAAAAAGATTCCAAGAGACAAAACAAGATTATGAAGACTTGGAACTCATCAATTCTAATCTAAAGACTAAGAAGAGGAATCTCCTAAAAGATCTGAACCACAATCCTACAGAGTGTAAATCAACTTTAGACTAGAATCAAGCAATGATCGATAGCCTAAAAACAATGAATAGTGTGATCAAGCAATCAATCATGGACAAGTATATCTATCAATCCCTGATAGATATCACACTTTGAAGGCATTATATCCTTAAATCTAGATGAGTTACAAAACTTGGTGGAGAATATGAAAGGTGCCTTGGAGGAGTCAGCTTTCAAATATACAAATGCGTTGGCAAATCATCATGCACTTCTGGAGCACTCCACGTAGGTCAACATGACATGGACAAGGGTTCAAATGATGAAGAAAATGAGATAATAACAATGATACTACAAAAGTTGATCCAGATTCTAATCCAAATCTGAATGATGATGATGATGATGATGATGCTCCATATCAAAGGCAAGTAAGTGGTTAGGCTGAGCAAACACCAGACCAATCCTAGCAACAATATGACCAAACTCTAGCTAATCAGTCTAGTGAGACTTTAGGTAACTAGCTTGATCAGAGGCCAAACACTCAACAAACTAGAGGGACACAAGGCCAGTTCTTTCTGGCATGATGAATAAAGGCAAAGCAATTCTCATAGAGAATGACTCAGACAATCGATCTGGCTCTTTAATATCAAATCAATTTTTGAGCTTGAATAAAAAGCTAAGGTGAGAATAGACGCTCTAGATCCAAACTTACTTGAATGATGATAATGCTTACTCGGATTTGGAGAGGTACGAGATTCTTTATGTGGGAGTAAGAAGAATGACCAAACACTGGAAGATTTACAAGTAGATGCAGAAAAATGTCAGCTCCTTGCACACCCCAATTTCATTCATGTTCTGGAAAGGATCCTTGAATACATGCTACCACAAGTGGATGCAGAAAAATGTCAGCTCCTTGCACACCCCAATTTCATTCATGTTCTGGAAAGGATCCTTGAATACATGCTACCACAAGTAGACATAAATGGGAATCCTTAAACAAGAAGAATGACTACAATGAATATTCAGGGTTTAGGGATTCATCTAGATATGCTATTTTGGAATTTTCCTACATATAATTTCATGAAGACAATCAGGGATGAAAAGACGTTAACACTTTAGAAGCTGCAAATTGCAAGGAGAATACTAGACTAGAGAGTGCATATTCTGTTGTAGAACAATGCAACTACTAGTAGAGGTAAAGTCACACTAATGACTGTGAGGGAATAGGAAAAGTCCCTCAAACTTCTACCTCACTTGGCCATAATTCTTTGAAAAATGATGCATATTGAAAATGCAATGGCGATGCACTATATAGAAGTTGTACTAGATTCACTTGCACTATTGTATGCCTTACCTATGCACGAGTCTAAACTGCCCAATTTCATCAGTGATCTACCCAATATATCATAAACCTATAGACAAGATGACCTATGTTCAGATTGTAGATCAGCTATGGGATTGGATGAACGATCCAATGCTCTATGCGTAGCTTGGAAATTAGTGCTCACTGACACTAAAAAGAACAATACAATTTCCAAGCTGAACAATGACTTGGTAAACATCATAGAAATGATGACTCATTGGAAGGACCAACTGGGTAAGTTGGTGATGTATGGCCTCCTTCAATTTTTTGTTCAAGCATCAAAGTTTCCAGTGAAGGATCTTCCCCACAAGGCCAATCACGAACCACAAATTACAAAAATGTATGAGATCTTGTTAAAGGCCAGAATCAAGGTCAATTAACATAATCTAACAAAATAGATGCCAGTTGTCGGTCAAGAGCTTTATGATCAAGATACAAAGCAGTGGCACCAGCTCATGCCTTATGAAGTAGAGATGCTAAAAAAAGGAGCAACAAGAGTAGGAAACATGTTGCAATTAGGGTTTCAGGGAAACACACATAGCTTGAAGAAGATGAAGGAAGCTCAAGGCACACAACAAAGGTAGTATTACTTAGTGTGCAATGGAAAGATTAGATAGCCCTAGAGTGATGTGCGTACATACAATGCACAGGAGGGGAAACGTCATGGTGAGGGGAAAAATTCCCCAAGGGTCCTAAATGTGTTCACAAACATCATACCACATGTATATGGTAACAAATCCCTCTGGGAGTGATGCGGTGAATGAGAGCTGGCACATAAAGTTTAGAAAAGTGCCATGCCCTGAGGACATGATCAATCCACAAAGGGGAGTAAGCCCAAAGCTGTGCAGAAAGATTCAAACTTCTCATGAGACAATGCCTTTGTGAAAAGATCTACAGGGTTGTCCTGTGTTGGCACATAAGCCAAGCAATCTCTCCTACTGAGAGTCTCTCCCTGACATAGTGGTAATGCACCTCAATGTGCTTTGTACGAGCATGTAAAATTGGGCTCCTTGCAATTGCCAATGCGTTTTGACTGTCAATGTAGATGATGTTGGCAGTGTCCTGTCCAACACCCAAATCATCCATAAGGCATGTGAACCATACACACTCAATAGTAGTTATGAAGACTCCTCTATACTCAGCCTCACAATTGGAAGTGGCCATAGTAGGTTGCTTCTTGCTCAACCATGATATGCATGAATTGTTGAGCATGAAACAAAAACCACTTGTGGACACTCGCGTGTCAAAGAAACCAGCCCAATATGAGTCCAAAAAAACATGTGAATCTGGTGGCAATGATCTCCCTTACGATAAACCAACCCAAGATGTAAAGTGCCACTCCAAGTAGTGAAAGATCCGCTTGACACCCAACCAATGCTTAGACCTTGGGCTATGCACAAATCTGTTGACTTGTGAGACTACAAAATGAATATCCGGCCTCATGTTGCATACATAAATAAGGCATACAACAACAGTTTGGTAAAGAGTGACATCGGCAGGATCACCAACATCATGAAGACTCAATTTCAAACCTATTTCAATGGGAGTGGCAATAGGTTTTCAATCCTCAAGTCCAAACTGAGAGGTCCCCAACATGCCGACACTAAAGTCAAGATGGGGTGCTTGACAGGTCTCTACGCCTATTAAAAGTCAGATTCTCTAAGAAAGAAGGGTCTAGGAATAGACCTTTTACCATTGACAATGGTTTGGGTCTATAGCCCTAGAAGAAGACCTAGTTCTGTCTCACAGTGGAAACGGGACAACATTTTAAAGGTCCAAAACTCTTTCGGCCCTATAACTTCCATGAATTGGGCTAAGGTATCCTCAATCAACACTTTTTCCCCCCTAACAGATGTGAGGACATAGCCGCTGGTGGACTCCTCTTCCAAGTGAATAAGTTTTCTAAACGTTTGTAATGCATGGGGATGGATAGTTACCTGACCAATCAAGTCCACCCATCCATGATTGACAGCCTCAGTCAATCCCCACTTACTGCCCCGCACTCACACATGATTCTTTTATTTCCTAATTACTACCACATTTTTTTGACATTTAAAATAATGGTTTCCTTTTTAGATTTCTTGTACAGTAATTTGTTAAGACAAGTCATGAAAATCAGCAGTGAAAACAGTCTTTCAAAAAACAAACATCTTTAGACTTAAGACAAGGTACGTTCACTTATAATATTTCAAGACAACCCTGACACGTACTCTACTTGTCTCAAGCACACCTATACATGGGTGGAACAAACAACACCCTTCCTTATTCGTAATCCGGGTGGAAACCCATCACCCAAAGATCGGGGCGCCCATACGCCAAACCAATTGCACATACAATCGGGTGGTTCCTCTATGATAAAAATGATATCCTAAATAGTATCCACAAACATACACATGTAGGAGGTAAAGACTCCACGTACATGAGGGCAACCAACTCATCCATGGCTGACAAGCCAAGCATCATTACTCATCACATGAAGTGAAAATATTTCAAGGAATCTGAGGTATCTTGAGGCAAGTTGTCTTAAGGATGACCAATCATTCTTTCCTAAGCCAACCAGCCTTAACCCAAACAATCTTTCCTAATTTACAAACAAATTCACGTTGGTTTCTTGGAAGATGTATTCCGTTTTCAACCAGTTTCACTTTTCCTAGTTCCTTACACCCTCTTTTACGTATGCAATGTTAATACATAAAGAAGAACTTGAATTACTTAACTTAAATTATAATGCAGCCACCTGAGACTGGTTGGGCATTTGCTGCAGTGTTGGGGCCTGAATGCTTTAATCTATAGGCCTACTACTAGGCTCGGCCTTGTGGTCATGCGACACTCTAGCCCTCTTGGGAATTTCCCTCCTCATCACACTGAGGGTTTTCTCGGATCCTCTTTGGAGCCATGACTTCTATCCTTATAAAAAGGATGTCTATTTATTAGGTAAATTATAAAAATCCTATCCTTAACATTCTATAACATATTTCCATTTCTTAGCATAATTGCTTAGATCATGAGGTAGTTTAGTTGTGTACAAAAGATTCCCGGGTTTTAATGTCTTTTTTGTAATTCTTTATACCTTAGTATTGCCTAGGGAATTCCTTAATTAACTTTGATAACTTCCCTATTGGTTTTTTCTTCCAATTGTACTAGAAAATGGAAGATTCTTAGTAAAATATTTTTCTAATTACTCACATAGCCAAGATATTTTTATCCTAAATTCTTTTTGAGTATTTGAGGCCTCCCTAATTATCTTATAAATTTCTACACCTTTTTTAAAATTTTCCTTTCTTTATTAAGCCTAAAATTAGCTTATTTTTGGCTTCATATTTATTAGATTCATTATCTCCAAAAGATTGAATTTTCTCAGCTTCCTATCAGTGGTTTATACTTCTAGTAATATTTCTAAAAAATCTCAATCTTAATTTTTATTTATCCTAATTAGATTTTAGCTTTAAAAAAGGTTTATGATCTATTATATTTATTTGAACTAATTACCTAATTATTGTATAATTACCTCATTGTTATCTACGCTAATTAGCTAATTTTTTCCTTTGACTTACAACTAAAATCAAACAATTTTTGCTTGAGTAAATAGTTAAACTAACTTTTTGGTCTTGAGCTAATTATCTCTGCTTATGAATGAATATGTTTACTAACTCTAATAATTACCTTATAATTATCTAAGAAAATTAACTAATTTCTCTCTTTAATTTACAACTAAAATCAATAGTTAAATTAATTATCTATTAATAAGATAATTTTCACGATTAGAAAATGATGTTTCCTAGCTGTGATAATTACCTTAAAATTATCCAAGCTAGTAAATTAATTTTCCCCTTTAATTTACAGCTAAAATCAATCAATTTAAATTTAATTAAATATCTAATCTAAATTATTTTTTAATGAGATAATTATTTGAACTAGATAATATTGTTTCCTAAATTTGATAATTACCTTGTAATTATCCAAGTTAGTTAACTAATTACTCCTTTTAATTTATAGCTAAAATCAATAAATTTTAGCTTAATTAAACAGCTAAACTACTTTTTTGTTGATGAGATAATATCCTAGCTCTCATAATTATGTTGTAATTATCAAGTTAGTTAACTAATTTTCCTTAAATTTACTATTAAAAACAATACATTTTAGCTTAATCAAATAGCTAAACTAATTTTCTTTTATCACCAGGTTGGTAACCTAACAGGACATAAAAGTGTCCTTCTAGGATTTTGAAAAAAAAAATTCCAAAACCATAGTAGATCCACGCATTTTGGAATATCCTTTCATGAGATTATAGTTCAAGGACTCTACATGTGGAAAAAATAAGAAACTTGTAGAATTTCTCATCTTTTGGTCACAACAGGCCTCCAAAGTTGATGGACCAGTCTATTAGGCCCAAAATAGCCATTTCTTACAATGTATTGCATATAAATGAGACTACGAATTTTTGAAGGACATGAGATAAAATTCTCCGTTAACTTCAATGGGTTGGTGATCAAATCATATGGTTGCTTTTGCCTCACTATTTTTCTTTTTGCCAAAAAAAATGGGTACAAAAAAGTTACGTTTTTGCCATTCTGCAGACCTATCATCAAAGTTTCTATAATCACGCTCAATATAGATACTATATGTTCCCTTTAGGCATTTGGATTCAAAAGGACCCATGGAACATTTCAAAAGAATAATATATCTCTTACCACGTGGAACTTTGTGGACAATGATGAAGTGTTAAATACAACAAACATGAAAAAATTGGGTTTAGCATTATGACCTATAGAATCCCATAGAAACTACTCAATATCTAGACAAATTTTAAGTTTCCGATTAGATATGGTTACTACCTACAAAATGAACACAATTGGCCTAATAAAATAGCAATATTTAAATATCATATACTTGCTGTACTAGAATGTCTCGTATTCTTCTGCAATTGAAAAACTCAACCATTGTCGTATATTATGTTATATAGCATATTAGGTGCCCCAAAACTCAAGGAAGATTAGTTTTATATTACACATGCCACCCTTTCACAATCAAGAAAGCCACCAAAAAAATCATATAAGTGCTAAATTTGACAAAAAACCAGGATCAAATTTTTCTTGTAATCTGGTCATAACTTTCAAATTTAACACTTAGAACTTCCTAGAAGCATCACAACATGTTGAGGACTACTAAGGCTCATCCTCTAGCAACTGAAACCTCACAAACATGAATATTAGAGTTGTATAGCTGCAAAATTTTGAAAAAAAAAACCCAAAAACAGAACCCGTTTTTCCATACAGTATAGGTTTAAAAATGTTTTGCAAGACTAAGGTTATGGTGAGATCACTATTCCAAAAAAATGTCAAGTTTTTTTCAAGAGTAAGGTTATGGTGAGATCACTATTCCAAAAAAATGTCAAGTTTTTTTAAGCTCATAAGGATACGTTGTGGAAAGCACCTACAAATTCAGTTTCAAACTCTTCAAATAATTCAAGCAAAATGGTCACTTAATAGGACATAAAATTGTCTCAAGACCTAAAAGTGTCCCATTACCAACCTAGTGTTAATGAGATCATTATCAAGGCAAGCTAACAATGTTTTCTAGCTTTGATAATTACCTTGTAGTTATCCACGTTTATTAACTAATTTCCCTCTTTATTTTACAACTAAAATCAATTAATTTTAGCTTAATTAAATAGCTAAACTAATTTTTTGGTCATGATCTAATTATCTCTGGTTATTAATGATGTTTAATAACTCTGATAATTACCTTATAGTTACCTAAGCTAATTAGATTATTTTAGTTTTTAATTTATAACAAAATAAATCAATTTTAGCTTGATTAAATAGTTAAAGTAATTTTTTGTTAATGAGATAATGTTCATAGCTAGAAAATGATGTTTTCTAGCTCTCATAATTACCTTATAATTATCCAAGTTAGTCAACTAATTTCTCCCTTTAATTTACAGCTAAAATCAATCAATTTTAGCTTAATCAAAGAGCTAAACTAATTTTTTGTTAATATTATAATTACCCCATATTTTTAACAATGTTTTCTAACTTCAATAATTATCTTGTGATTTGTTAAATTATTTTACTAAGTTTCCCATTAGTTTTATATTTAGAAAAAGCTAATCTTTGCCTAATCAATTACAAAATTTAATTAGAAACATAATATTTCTAGCTTTTTAATAGTATAATTAAGCTTTAATAATTATCTTAGAGCTAACTAAGCTTGTATCAATATAATTTCCATTAATTATGGCCAAAATTAATCAATTTTAGTCAGAAAATTTAAGTATATTATTAACCCTAATTAGGATTAATAATTAAGTATATTATTAATCTTAAATAAAATTAAGTATCATTAGTTTAATAATGTATAAGAGAGTGATTAATAGTAGAGGGTGGTCTAATCTTCTTTAATTAATAGATTAATTAGAAAAATTAGATATAAAATGCTAATTAATTGAGATTAGCATAATTATCTCACTTAATCCCTTAGATTTTTCTCTCTTAGTGATTTCTGTGAAGTATCTCTCTCACACAAGAGATTTCTTGCCAGGACTCCGAGTCTGACTGATTTGTGAGGTAACAGGGCCTATTTATAGTTTTTCTAGGCACTCATATAGGCTCTGAAAGGCTGAAACTAGTAGCTACTTGCAGCTCAAGAAAGGCCCAGTCTTGAGAAGGTGCCATCTGCTACTAAATCCCAGCCTAGGCAAGTCCAGATACTCTCGCCCACTACCTGTCGCTAATTTTATGTGCTATTTTCTATTATTTTGATAAAATATATGTGAAAATATCAAAGGGTTATAATAAAAATCCTAAGCTTTAATGATTACCAAAAACCATCCAATTATTTTTTTTGCAATCTAAAGTGGCAGTGAATCTTCGAGAGAGGATAACGGTGTCAGTTTTTACCTGAATTTAGTTTTGAGAGTTCCTAGCTATAGGTTTTTTGTGCTTAGGATTATAAGAATACCAATTTTAACTACTTTTGAGATAGTGCTTTACCTGTTTGTAGGCCCAATGCTTTCTCCTAAAGCTTTGAGTTCATTTTCGTGCAGCTAGAAAGGTGGAAACTTAAACAAACTTCAATAGCAATGTCTCTATGTAACTTGTCTGACACAAGGCAATATCACCATTACACTACTTAAATTGTATGCCCAAGTAATGATGCAACAGCCCCAAATATTTCATCTTGAAAGTAGCATTCGAATCAGCCAAAAATATAACAATATGGGCCTCATTTGGACCAGTGAACAACAAATCATCCACATATAGAACAACAATGAGAAGTACATCATCCTCATGCTTCACATACAAAGTGCTTCTGTTGGACTATTACGAAATCCTCGTTTGACCAAATGAGTGTCAGCTTTTTTGTACCAAGCATGAGGAGATTGCTTCAACCCATACAAAGCTTTCTTACATTTGCACACTTTATCCTCTTGTCCTTTCTTGACAAAACCGTGAGGCTGCATTACATAAACTTCCAAATATGTCACCATTCAAGAAAGCAATAACAATGTCTGATTGATTTATACCCCAACCAAAATGAGATGCCAATGCACATAGAAAATACACAGTAGTTATACGACAAGTGGAAGCAAATGTCTCTTCATAATCTATGCCTTTCTAGTGTGCATGGCCTTTTGCAACAAGTCGAGCCTTAGAGCGATCAATTTCACCATTTGACTTACGCTTCGACTTGTAAACCCACTTCATACCAATGGCCTTTTTGCCAGGAGGCAAATCACATAAAGTCCATGTGTCATTTTCTATAAGTGCATCATATTCTGATTGCATGGCAACCATCTAACTTTTTGAATTATGTGCTTCATCAAAAGATAGAGGTTCTTCAACGTCACATAAACTGGAAACAGCCAAAGCATAGCAATCTGATGCATAAGATACATGGTGAGAACCTCAACGAGTGCAACTAGACAAAGATGCATCCAATTTATTGTCACGCAAAGTATGCACCAACCATTTCAACCTACCTCTAGCCTTGCTCATTCTCAGCCCTTTCCTCATCAAGTACATTTGCATCAAATATTGGTTGCTCTGTAAAACATATTCAGAAACCCCCATAGGCTGTACATTTGCCTCATTAGAACTTACATTTGAACTTCCACCACTGAAAAGAGGCAATAAACTATCATAAATGTCCTATGAGCTTACATTACTATCTCTAGGACATGACAACAAAGACCAAACAGAATCTTCCACAAACACAACATCCCATGAAACCAAGATACGCTTTGTTTGTGGATCGTACAAACTGTAACCTTTGCTTTCAGAACTATAACCAAAAGAAATGCACTCGACAGCCTTATCATCCAATTTTTTGCACTGCGTTTGTGGCACCAAAGCATAAGCCAAACACCCAAAAATGTGCATGTGATCAATAGATGGCTTTATATCATGCCAGGCTTCATATGGAGTCATAGACTGCAAAACTTTCATAGGACACCTGTTAAGTACATAAGTAGCACACATGATGGCCTCAAGCCCAAAAAAATGTGGCACCCCTTTCGGTATTTCTTTATATTGCTTGAACTCAATACAACGCAAATACTCCATCTTCTGCACCTCTATGCGAGCGCGTGCCAAAGAATGAGCCCTTGGCTCATATGTAAACTTTAAAGGCCCTTGGCCTCTCAAAAGCAAGTACATGAAAAGCTTTTAGTTTTAAAAGCATTTGGTCCCAAAAGCAACCAGTGCAATGCATGGAAAATCCATACAGCATGCCACATCATCGGCACAAAACACGGAAGTCCGTACAGGTTGCCATGTCACACCGCAAATCATGGGCGTCTATACAATTGCCACATCATCACGTTTTTACTCAGGGTTGTGTGTGTGTAGTCCTGCTTTATTTTATCGTCTTTAGGTCCCTTGGGCCCCATCGGACAGGGTCCCATTAGTTGGTGGGAACTCCTCTTTAAAAATAGGCCACTCAGCAAGACTTTGTAAGTTGATAATGATCCCATCTTTGTAAGCAACCTATTCTTCCTCTCAACAACCATTTTTTTGAGGTGTATACGCCATTGTACATTGGTGTTTTATCCCACGATGGAGAGGGAGAATGGGGAACACACCCAACACACAACACAATGCCTCACTATAGCCCAAGGTATACACAACACCCCAATCCACTAGATTTCACCTTCAAAACTCGACACTATCCGTAAGAAAACCACCACCTGCACACAACCATACGCACACACGCTTTGCAACACACCAAACAGACCCAATCATTCCACTCTTCTCAACTCACATCCTTCCACACACCCATAGCCTCTCTCTATCTCCCTTTGCACGACAAACTTCGGAGGGGCACACACGCCTGGAAACACACTCACACAAGCAGAGAAGAGAAGGGGGAAGGGGCAATCGACACCAAGAGATAGCAATGATGGATTCCACTAGCATCAACACAACCATGTACAAAACTTCTTAGTCGGCATATCTTTGACGAGCTCAAAATTTGGGGTCAATAGCCCTTTCTGGCTATATATAGCATCAAAATGGCAAAAAGCCTTAAAAAATTCATGTAGAGCTCCTTTTATAGTGATGCCTAAGCCCAAAAAAAGAAAAAAATGGATCTTCTCAGCTCGTGCAACTCAACTTGAGCTCTCTTTGGTATTTTTTTACATTACTTACACTTGCTCTACTCCTTTTAGAAACCTTTGCATGGGCTTGCCACCCCGACAAGCTTCTATTTCCACTCTCTCTCTCTCTTACATGCTTTACACGACTTCTCCCCTAGCTTTGTCCACTTTGAACTGCCTTCTTGGCCGCCCGGCTCGGCCGCCCATTGTGCCCTTTGGATCTTCTTTCTCTTATCTGCACTATTGCTTTTGTATAGCCCATGATATACACATCACCCCAATCCACTAGAGTTCACCTTCAAAACTCTACACAATCCAAAGGCAAACCATCATTTTAACACAACATGATACACACACGCATGAACAGAACACCGCAATGCAGTGACCTTCCACCATTGCCCATCTCAACCCTCTCAGCACACACACCAACACTCTGACTCACTCTCTCCACACAGAAGAACTGCCGGTTTGAATGGGCACACAATTTTACAAGTTGGCATTGTGGACAAATGATGAGAGCAGGAGAAAGAGAAGGGGGGAAGGGAAGAATCAACACCAACACGGGGCAATGTAGGCTTCATTCCATCAAAGAAATAACTTTACATGGACACGAGCACCAAGATATGGCCATATTGGCACAATGCTTCCGGCTATGCAGGCACATCCCTTCATGGAACAACCTCCAAAACTCCCCCCCTTTTGATAATTTTTTTTTGTTTTTATAGAGACCCATGGGCCATTTTAGAAACTTTGATTTGATTGGCTTTTGCTGGTGCTTCATAGCCCTTGGATCCTTCCTCTCTCTCTCTCTCTCTCTCTCTCTCTCTCTCTCTCTCTCTCTCTCTCTCTCTCTCTCTCTCTCTCTCTCTCTCTCTCTCTCTCTCTCTCTCTCTCTCTCTCTCTCTCTCTCTCTCTCTCTCTCTCTCTGCCTTGCAGTTGCGGCGGGACAGCCCTTTCTAGCACTAGCGATATCGCTAGTGGGGGGGGGATCCCCTTTGCTCTCAAAAAATATTGGGTGACCTTAGGGCCCATGGAAACCCCCACCAGGCACAACTTCCATGTCATCATCGCATTCATACCACTTGTCGGCCAACGGCTACTGTCATGTGTCGTCGTGCGGCGCTGCCGCCTCCCCCTTTATCCAAAACTGCCACAGTGCACCGCCAAGATCGCGCACACAGCGCCCTGAGGCAACACGTCACCACACGCCATAGCCACAAGGGGAAGCTCTATTGCCAATTCCTAATTCACCATGGGAGAGTATATCCATGGATTTTATCTTTGGATTACCCAAGTCTATCCATGGGAATACGAGAATATGAACAATAGTCAACAGGTTTAGCAAGCAAGCACACTTTATTCCTATCAAAAAGACTATTAAAGCACACCAAATGGAAACCCTCTTCATCTCAGATTTTCAAACACCATTGATTACCAACATCCATCCTGTCAGATAGAGGTCTTAGAATAACTAGTAACTTCTGGAAAGATCTCTTTGAAAATATAGGTACAAGATTGAATTTCTCTTCGGCCTATTACCCACAAACGGATGGCCAAAGTGAGATAGTCAATCTTACGATACTCGATCTACTAAAGACTTATGTTACAAAAGTAGATCAACACTCACAATGGGAGAAGTACTTACCCCTTGTAGAGTATGCACACAATAATATTGTCCATACTACTACGGGAAAAGCACCTTTTGAGATCATAAAGGGAAGACCTAAAAGTCCCTTGCTACTTAAAGTACATGGGAAGATCTTCGTTGCTGATGAGTATAGTTGTGAGACCTACAAGAATCTTTTCAAAAGGTTAAGGAGACTATATCCTTCTCTCAACAAAGGCACAAAACTGATGTTGACAATCACAGAATGGCCTTAACGTTCAAAGAAAATGATTGGGTCTTACTTAAGTTTCCCAAGGCTTGATTGAGGCAAACGACGAAAAAAAATCCTATGGGCCATCAAAAGTATTATGCTAAACTAGCAAAAAGATACTATGGTTCTTTTCAAATCTTGAAGCCAATTAATGGCATGGCTTATCAACTCAAGTTTCCCAACCATTGGCTCATACACAATGCTTTTCATGTGAGCCACCAAGAGAACCAATTATTGAAGACCCTCTAGAAATTGAAGACCAAGAAGAGTTGCTACAACCTGAAGCTATCCTTCGGCATGAAGACAAGGTACTACAATTTGGTAAGATTATCCAATGGTATCTTATTAATTTCAAAAATTATCCTTTTGAATATGCTAGATGGATGCAAGGAATACAGCTTAAGGATAGTATGAACCTTGTCAATGCTTACAATGCTACACTAGAGTAAGCAAATGTAAATGCTTCCTAAATGAACAATGTTTTTGTCTTATAAGACTAATCCTCTTTGTGCACAAATTTAAATAGTATGCATGCTTAGAATCATGTTTGTGATGACACATCACTCAAAAATTTGTCACTCTACTTTAAGAGTATGATATGGACTAAAGAGCAGTGGCGGCAACTATGTCTCCCAAGCACCAAATGGACTAGTCATTCATTCTGGAATGCTATCATAGGGTGAAAAGGGATCCTCTACCCGCTAAGAAATGTAGACTAATGACTAAGACTATATCTCTTCTACCTCATAGTCGAGGACGAATATAATTTCAAGAGAGAGGTAATGTCATAAAATCTAATATCTAACCAACCTAAATGATTTTCTCATATTAAACTGATCATTTAATGTGGGAGAATAAAGGGGAACAAGGATTAGAATATAGACATGTGCTTATGGATCTATCTCAACACGGTGCCAAGGTTAAAGAGGTCCAATCAGAGAGATCTGTTAAAGAGCAATGCTACCTAATGGAGCTTAAAGACCTTAGGGTTATCTTCATTAAAGACCTCCAAAAGTTAGTGTTAAAAAGTCCTTTGACTTTAGGCAAAATCCTTGTGGTGGGAATCCTACCCAAGCATGAGGTGCTCGTTGTGCTTGTTAACTAAGGTCCTTGGACTTTAGGTAAGCTTCTTGTGGTGGGAATCCTACCCAAGCATGAGGTGCTCGTTGTGCTTGTTAACCAAGGTGCTTAAGGTGTTTGTGGGAACTTGCCCAAGCTTTGAGGTGCTTCTCATGCTTAAATGACTAGAGTTCTTGGGTGTTCAATTCAAACATGATCTCTCAAGAGGCATAAACGATTTTCATGCTTAAATGACTAAGGTACTTGATGTGTTCAATTCAAACATGTTATCTTAAGAAGCATAAAAGACACACGTCAAGATCCTCCTGGTTTGGCTCTCATGATGTGCTTGAATCCTATCGGATAGGCTTTAAAGGGGGTCCAATGAGAATTTAGATGCATTAAAATAAATACTTAAGTTCTTTCTTTCAAAGAGACAAAAGAGGACACATGTTCAAATGATATAATAAATAATACGAGAGAGAGAGAGAGAGAGGTGGACCAAGCATGAGAGGGGGTATACTCTCCCCACACACACACACTCTCTCTCTCTTATAGAGGTGGTTTTTTATTAAAGGCCAATTTTCTTAAAAAAGCTAAAAAAATCATTTTTAACTGGCAACTGGTTCACGCAATTGCAATGAAATTATATATACACAGGATCGAAGACTCAATTATGATATCAAGTTTTGTATAAATTACACTAAAATGTAACTCGATAAGATTGTACATGAGACAACTATAGCTCATGAAAAAATCATATTATAAATCCAAATGTGTCAAAGTTGGCATGTCATAATTCCATTCACACAGCAATCCTCTTGGACCTTCATTTTGTCTTCCATTTTCTTTCTAATCTGCAAACATTCAACATAAAGTGAGCCAATGACTATAAGACTTTGTAGCGACAAGTGCGCTTAAGTGAAAACATCCTCACCTTGTGACCTTGGAGACGAAATTGAGTTTCTTGACTATCCTCTAAGCCCATGATAGCTAAATGTTATCGTATGTTGCTGAGAGTCCAATGCTTGTTCAATTGGACAATTTCAAAAACCTCATTGGATATCTTCATCGTAATTTCAAAGGAAGTAATAGCTTCTTCAGCACACTGTAAGAGAATCCACACCCCAAGTTTGCATATAAATGATCGTAGTAAATCGTATGTATATTGAGGTGCAAGATTTTAAATAGCGCATCCTAATACCTAATGCTTGAACTCTACATGGTACCTATCTCCATTGTGCATGCCCTCCACAAAACCCCAATTCTCTTCTAATAGCCTCCCCAAATCCTCATAGTGCACATATTTGCATACAAACATAGTGGTAGTCTCCACAAACGCAAGCTCTTTAAATATATGCACAAAATGATGAACAAGAAAACACCAACTCAAGACCATGGATCTAGAAGCTCTAGTATATTTCAAGGAGTTTTGGACATCTAATACCACCTTTTACTTCAAAGATACTATGGACCATAAATCTGGTTGTGAGCACTCCAAACTTAATAAAGAAGATACTTTGATGGGTTCAAGCTTCCCATAACCATGCATAGTAGTAGTTACAATGTAAGAGTGCGAGAGGAAGAAAATTTTCACTTTGAACCAACTTGGCTGGAGAAAGATGTGCAAAAACTATTGCTCCAATATCCACATATATGGCCTTAAATATGCTAGAAAGGCAATTAAGTTCCTCTACCAACGTAGATAGAAATATGAATGAAATAGTAGGTAAACACATAAGTATGCAACCCAAAAAAAATTCCAATGTGGCTCCACATCGAACTCCATGTTGCCAAACAAAATACTCACAACCTTGTGGGAATTGGGCAAGTTATTGAATTGCATGCTTGACATTGGAAAAAATGTTGTACAATGGGTACAGTTTCCTTGTCCTTGCAATTCTTAAAGCCAAGGATATTACCTTTCCAATGATGGTCCAAGTCTCCACGATTTTGAATGCAGTGAGGACCAGCAGCAGATGGCTGCATGTATACCCAAGCACTTTTGATGAACTCTTGTGACATCAACTCACCATCTGAAGGAGTACGAGCGGAAGTGCGACGTGAGAGAGAGTACGATAAGAAGAGCACGACGATATGGTGAACTCGCTCTACTGTAATGTGTAGAGCATAGTGAGTTCTTATTAGGTTTTAACAAAAGAATATGTGTACATACTTGGCGGCCCGCCCACTTACCTGGGCGACCACATTGGGCTTTATACCCCAACAACCTCCCACTTAAAGTTCAATGTGGTACTTTAAGTGTGAGAGAATCTACTATACAAGCTAATATACAAGAGATGTAGAGAAGTGATGTACTACCCTACACCTAACTGCTTGCAAAAATGCGCAAATCTCTCTGAGGGAAGTCCTTTTGTAAGTAGATCAACAGGATTTTCTGTGTTGTGAACTTTGACAAGCTGAAGTTGCTTATCCTCGAGCATTTCCCTGATGAAATGATACTTCACATCCACATGCTTTGTCTTTGAGTGATAAACTGGATTGCGAGCCAATTGTATAGCACTTTGACTATCACAATATAACACAGGCATCTCTTCTTTGATTCCCAAATCTGTTACTAGTCGATTAAGCCAAATTGATTCTTTGCATGCCTCTGATGCTGCAACATATTCAGCCTCTGTAGTAGACTGAGTAACACAATCTTGTAATCTAGAACGCCGTGATACTGCTCCACCAGCCAATGTAAAGACATACCCTGACGTAGACCTTCGGTTGTCTAAGTCACCTGCATAATCTGAGTCTGTAAAACCCTTTACACTTAGCTCATGACTCCCATAGCATATACGCATACTCTTTGTAGATTTCAGGTATCTCAATATTCCTTTCACTGCCTCCCAATGTTTCTTGCCTGGGTTTGACATGTATCGACTTACTACTCCCACTGCAAATGCAATGTCTGGGCGAGTAGCAATCATTGCATACATCAAACTACCCACTGTAGACGCATATGGAATCTTATCCATTTCAGCCTGTTCTTCCTCAAACACAGGACAATCTTGTTTGCTAAGTTTCACATATGGTGGCAATGGAACACTCAGTGCCTTTCCCTTCTCCATATTGAAACATTGCAAAACCTCGTCACACATCACTACCACATGTATATGGTAACAAATCCCCCCTGGAGTGATGCGGTGAATGAGAGCTGGCACATGTGTAAAGTGAAGTGCCATGCCCTGAGGACAGGATCAGTCCACAAAGGGGAGTAAGCCCAAAGTTTTGCGGAAAGCTTCAAGCTTCTCACGAGACAATGCCTTTGTGAAAAGATCAGCAAGGTTGTCCTGTGTTGGCACATAAGCCAAGCTGATCTCTCCTTTTGAGAGCCTCTCCCTGACATAGTGGTAATGCACCTCAATGTGCTTTGTGCGAGCATGAAAAACTGGGTTCCTCGCAACTGCCAATGCGCTCTGACTGTCAGTGTAGATAGTGTTGGAAATGTCCTGTCCAACACCCAAATCAGCCATAAGGCGTCTGAGCCATACACACTCAATCGTAGCTGTGAAGACTGCCCTGTACTCAGCCTCACAACTCGAAGTGGCCACAGTAGGTTGCTTCTTGCTCAACCATGATATACATGAACTTCCAACCATGAAACAAAAACCACTTGTGGACACTCGCGTGTCAAAACAACCAGCCCAATCTGAGTCCGAAAAAGCATGTAAGTCTGGCGGCAATGATCCCCCCTTGGGATAAAACAAGCCAAGATGTAAAGTGCCACTAAGGTAGTGTAAAATCCTCTTGACAGCCTGCCAATGCTTAGACCCTGGGCTATGCATAAATCTGCTGACCTGTGAGACTGCAAACTGAATATCTGGCCTCGTGCTGCATACATAAATGAGGCAGCCAACAGCAGTTTGGTAAAGAGTGACATCAGCAGGATCACCAGCATCATGTAGACTCAACTTCAAACCTGTTTCCATGGGAGTGGCATTAGGTTTGCAATCCTCAAGTCCAAACTTACATAGCAATGTCTCTATGTAACTTTTCTGACACAAGGCAATACCGCCATCACACTTCTTAAACTGTATACCCAAATAGTGATGCAACAGTCCCAAATCTTTCATCTTGAAAGTAGCATTCAAATCAGCCTTAAATTCAGCAATATGTCTCTCATTTGGTCCAGTGATCAGCAAATCATCAACATAAAGAACCACGATGAGAAATACATCACCCTCACGCTTTACATACAATGTGCTTTCTATTGGACTGTTACGAAAGCCTTGACCAAATGAGTGTCAGCTTTCTCATACCAAGCACGAGGAGATTGCTTCAACCCATACAAAGCCTTGTTACATTTGCACACTTTGTCCTCTTGTCCTTTTATGACAAAACCGCGAGGCTGCGTTACATAAACTTTCTCAAATATGTCACCATTCAAGAAAGCAGTAACAATGTCTGATTGATGTACATCCCAACCAAAATGAGCTCCCAATGCACATAGAAAACGCACAGTAGTCATACGACAAGTGGGAGCAAAAGTCTCTTCATAATCTATGCCTTTTTGTTGTGCATAACCCTTTGCAACAAGTCGAGCCTTATGGCGATCGATCTCACCATCCGGCTTGTGTTTCAACTTGTAAACCCACTTTGTACCAATGGCCTTTTTGCCAAGAGGCAAATCACATAAAGTCCATGTGTCATTTTCTATAAGTGCATCATATTTTGATTGCATGGTAGCCATCCAATTTTCTGAATTTTGTGCTTCATCAAAAGTCAGAGGCTCCTCAACATCATGTAAGCTAGACACAGCCAAAGCATAACAATCTGATGCATAAGATGCATGGCGAGAGCCTGAACGAGTACGACTAGACAAAGGTGCATCCAATTTACTGTCACACAAAGTGTGCACCAGCCATTTTGGCATACCTCTAGCCTACTCATTTTCAACCCTTTCCTCATCAAGTACATCATGTACATCCGCATCAGTAATAGGCTGATCTAAAACATTTTCAGAAACCCCCATAGGCTGTACATTTGCCTCATTGGAGCTTACATTCGTATTTCCACCACTGAAAAGAGGCAACAAAGTGTCATAAATGTCCTGTGAGCTTACATTATTGTCTCTAGTACATGACAGCAAGGGCTGAACAGAATCTTCCACAAACACTACATCCCGTGAAACCAGAATACCTTTTGTTTGCGGATGATACAACCTATATCCTTTGCTTTCAGCACTATAACCAACAAAAATACATTTGACAGCCTTATCATCCAATTTTCTGCGCTGCACTTGTGGCACCAAAGCATATGCCAAACAACCAAAAACACGCATGTGCTCAATAGAAGGCTTTCTATCATGCCATGCTTCATATGGAGTAACATACTGCAAAGCTTTTGTAGGACACCTGTTAAGTACATAAGTGGCACACATGATGGCCTCAAGCCAAAAAGAATGCGATAAAGCTTGACTTTTGACCATACATCGTGCCATTTCTGTCAGTGACCTTTTTTTTCTCTCAGCAACACCATTTTGCTAAGGTGTATAAGGCACTGTACATTGGTGTTTTATTCCACGACTAGCCAGAAATGCATTAAATTTATGAGACATATACTCCCCCCCTCGATCGGAATGGAGGGTGCCCATAGTACATTTTGAGACATTTTCAGCCATAGCCAAAAATTGTTTGAAGCACATAAAAACTTCGGACTTTGCTTTAAGCGGAAATACCCATGCATGCCTGGAGTAATCATCAATGAAAGTCACGAAGTACAGGTAATTGCCCAAGGACGGAGTTTGTATGGGCCCACAAACATCACTATGCACAAGCTGCAACCTGCATGTGGCCCGAACTGAACCATCCTTCGGAAATTTAGAACGCTGCATCTTACCCAAAATACAGCCTTCACAAACATGTTTGACAGGTGCTTCAAGAGGCGGCAAAGAAGCAACCATATCAGATTTTTGCAAACGCAGCAAACTGGCAAAATTCAGATGACCAAAACATGCATGCCAAAGTTTTGCATCTGAAATAGCCCTTGAATCTGCAACAGCATTTGCAAAATTTTGTCCACACTTGTCATACAAAGTGAGCTTATACATCCCACGGCACAAAAGGCCAGATGCAACAATTTCATCACCAAAACTGAGATCATGAACTGTACATCTGTCATCCACAAATTTGACTACAAGTCCAAGTCTAGCAAGTGCGGATACAGACAAGAGATTCTTCTAGATCCCAGGTACATAAAGTGCATCAACAAGTGTGAAGGAACTGCCATTAGCAGCAGTGAGCACAATCTTTCCAACTCCTTGAACTGGATAAGAGGCGTTGTTGGCACAAGTGACTGAATTCCCATGAGGGACAGACTCGAGAGAGGTAAACAATTCACGATGTGAGGTAATGTGCTTTGTAGAACCACTGTCAAAATACCACACATGTGAATCTCCAGCAACTGACAAGCATGCATCATGGATAGCAAGATTGTAAGTGCACTCTGCGCTAAAAGCCCATTCTGCATCAACATCAGCATTACAGTCTCCTTTCACAGAAGACTCAACAATGGCTGCATTTGTAGTGGAACCAGCATTTGCAGTGGAACCACCCTCTTTCTTCTTAGCCTCTTTGGCCTTCAACTTAGGACACGACTTGATCAAGTGATCATTGGCTTTACAATAATGGCAACGCATCTCCTTTTTGCCCTTATCACCAGAATTGCCAGACGAAGTACTACCAGCAGAAGCATTAGGAACAGAATTTTTGCCACTCGCAGCAGAACCATAAGAAGTGGCTGCATTACTGTTACCACTCTTTCTTTGAGAAGCAATAAAAGCCTGTTCAACTGCACGCTGCCTAGTCCTGTTTTTTCTGGAAAGTGACTCTTGCAACAGCAATGTGCATAATGCATCAAACTTGACAACTTCAGGATTTCCTTGGGTCATAAGTCTCCAAGTACTAGCAAAAGTCTGGTAGGAATCTGGTAAGGCATCAAGAACAGTCTACACAAGGGAACTGTCTGAAATGACTTCACCTGCAGAAATAAGCTGCTCATTGATATCCTTGACACTAGCAAGGAAAGTGTCCATATCATCTTCCTCATGCATAATCTTCGACTCCAGCTCTTTACGCAGCAAAGCAATTTTAGCCTCATTGCGGCTTGCATAAAGACCTACTAAAATATCCCAAGCCTGTTTTGCAGATTTTGCTGAATGGATGTGAGGAACAATGGTGCGCTTCACAGACAACGCAATCAATGATTGAGCATGCGCATCCTTAACATCCCATCGAGCTTGTTCTGCCGTAGGCAAAACAACTCTAACAGCTGCAATCCTTGCAGCAAGACCTGCAACATCCTCAATATCGCCTACATCCTCAGAACCAAGACGTACATCAATGCCCTGCACAATGTTCCAGACACCCTTTGACACAAGAACATGTTGCATCATATAAGCCCACATAGGGTAGTTGTCCCCATCCAACCTGTCCTCAGCAGCAAACATCTTGAACACATCTGTGTTGTTGTTGTCAACCTTGGTAAATGCTGCACCTGATGTGAAAACTGCCCGAAAATAGGAGAAATGGAGCGGGAACAACTTGTGCTATATAGCACAAACCGTAGAAGACTATAAGGCACCTGTTATACAGAAAACGGCACTGACAGAAATTCTGCACAAAATGACGAAATAGCCTGTGTAGTACTGCCTATAGTGGAAACGGAGGCCGAAATGAGCCCAAATTAAAATTCTGAGCAGACCAAGCTCTTTGAGCTGTCCCAAAATTTTTGTGGACCTACGAACGCTCGCCAAAGCTCACTGAAATCGGAGAAAGTGAGCAAGCGTGTGCTAGAGCAGCTGGCGACTAAGCCCGAGAGGACGTGACCTGCTTTGATACCAATTGTTGGAATTAGGGTTGCAGAGAAACACACACAGCTTGGAGAAGACGAAGGAAGCTCAAGGCACACAATAGAGATTGTGTTACTTAGTGTGCAATGGAAACATAGATAGCCCTAGAGTGATGGGCGTATATACAATGCATGGGGGAAAAAACCTCCTAAAGAGGGAAAAAATGCCCCGGCGGTCCTAGTGTGTTCACACACATCACTACCACATGTATATGGTAACATCAGTGAGAGGAAGGCACTCGATAAGAAGAAGGGAAAACTAAAAAGATGAAGCCCTGATCTCTAAAATCTTTTTTTATGAAAAATTATAAGAAAGGGGAGGAGAATGTAGATGGTGGGATCAGTCCCTTCTCTGCAGGTTGACTAGTGGCCAAATCCCACGTGGAGGTAGTACTCTCATATTGTATGACTTTAGTGACCAATCAAAACCCAATTTCAACACCTATAAATAGGACTCGTTCATGTCATTTTGGGTCTTGTGCTTGACTCTTGAGATCTTACCTTTGTAACTCTTACATATTGAGAGCCTAGGAGAGCTAAGGAGCACTCAATGTTCGACTTTGTATCATGTTTACTTTTTTATTAATCATTTTTGAGTTCTTAGTCTAAACCTGTTGTACTATGAACTATAATCTAAATCTAAACAAGTTGTATTATGAGCTATAATTTGAATCTAAACCAATTGTACTTTGAACGTTTTTTAATTTGGTTTCATTCAATGTATCATAATTTGATATTTCAATTTGAATCTGATTACACCAGCATGTTCGAAATGTGTCAAAACCTTGGGATAAAACTGGTGAGGAATCGCACTATAAACACTTATGGGTCTTTGGTTGTGAGGTATGTGCCAAAAGAACTTATGTCAAAGCTTTATCCAAAGTCACTTAAATACACCTGTGTTGATTATGGTGTAGATGGTGAGCTAGGTTATTGCCTATGGCACCCAAAATCTTGTCAGATTATCAAAAGTTTTGATGCGATCTTTAGTGAGTCAAAGATACATAAACAACCACTTAGGGAAATTGAGTATAGAAGAGCCACATTTGAGGATCTTACCTTTAAAATAGTACAAACCCATAATTCTAGTGATGTGCCTTCTACTAACAATGGTTTAGTACAAACTCATTTGAGGATGTTACCTTTGAAATAGTACAAACTTATAATTCTAGTGATGTGCCTTCTACTAACAATGGTCATAAACAACTAAAAAGCAGTAGTCGTGAAATGCCCCTGGTGGGACTGCCTGGAATGAGTCTCCCAACCTCCCATTTAAATAGCCCCCCTTGGGCCTCCTTCCCTATCCACACTTGTAGCCGGCCCCTTGGGCCTGGTCCTTGACCACCGGGCATTGCCCTTGGCATGACATTACTCCCCCCTTGGAGAAGCGTTTTCGTCCTCGAAAACAAGAGTGATGATACACTAATGTTTTCCACAGTGGCATCCTACAGGTATCCATCTGTTTGCTTGACCGAACACACTTCAGTAGGAGGTTCAATGGAACAAAAAGTAACATCTTGATTTTCCACATTGTTGTCCCATTGTTGCAATCGTCTTGGTGTAATTGTCTCATAGATAATATAGCATGTAAACTCCATTTAGAACTCACTTGAGTACGCTAAATGAGTTATCTCACTTTCCATGAAAGTAACTTGCTGACGTAACTCATCAGCCCTTACAAGTTTAAGTCTGTGACTTGTTATCTTCTTGTAACAGTAAACGACCCCACCATAACTAGTGTTCAAGGTTGAGAACCTAAATTATACATGAAGAGACTAAACCTAGTCGCAAACACGCTTTAACTTATGGTAAGCAATTTCCAAGTAGAGCAATAAATGCTTACTAATTAGATTACTTGGTGCTAATGTCGTACGCATAGTGTGTATCCTTTAGCACAAGATTACACTTTGTAATCTGCCTATCCTCCTTGGATATGTAATCAGCCTATCCTCCTTGGATATGTAATCGCATATCCTCCTTGGATATGTAATCCGCATATCCTCCTTGGATAACGGACAGTACTAAGGTGTTTTCCCCACGGTTTATAGACAGTCTTCCCAGATGACTGGTAAACGGGAATCACAATATTATACAACATTGCTAAGCAAACAACAATGTCCAGAATAACCATCTTGGTGAACTTGAAAAATCCACAAGCACCCAAGCCAAGCCATGACCGCTATAATTGGTGATTGGTAGATCCAAAAGTAATCTCATCAAGATATTGCACATGGAGTGCAAATGCTTCATAAGCAATGAATGTGATGACTATGCATGCCACTCCAAATTAGCTCTTGCTAAACACTAGGGCCCATAACACCTATTGTGCATACATTTAGCAAAAAATAGATCCGAACCTGTATATCCATGATCATCCTTGCCAATACTTATGGCAAATGTGATGCTCCTAGTACACTTTAAAAAGGAATGGAAATAGTCCTGAAAAGAAACTAAATACTTTTTGTTGCAATCATTTGCAAGCCTTGCTGAAACGGTTGAACCAGATTAGAAGGTGAAACATTAATCACTTCTAGGGACAAACATGTTCATTAACAACCAATAGCCTTGCTATATGCGTAAACAACCATCCGTTAATGTCGTCTAGCAACACTTGTACTTTAACAAGTCATTCTGAGTATCCGACAATTTATGGCCACTAAAATTGTTCCTGACACGTTGTGCTGAAAACGGTCTGTAAAATGGATTTGACCAGCACCTAGGAACTTTGTCGTGACACATACTTGAAATAGTGGGCGCCAGTGTCAGTCCTAGAGACTCGTGTTCTCCACATGTGGAATATGTCCCATGTAAGGGTGTCTGAAAAGAACATCCTTCAAGTACAAGATGTACTTGTGCGTGGAGGTTAGTGCAAACACTCTACGACGAAAGTGAGAGGGACCCTCATTAGCCTTGCTCCACACTGGCTAAACCGAACTCCTGGAGTTTCGAGACCATGTTGCATCCCATGTGACAGCATGTGCCAAATAAACCCTACAAGTGGTTCTATAACTACATAATGCAAAAAAGGTATTTTGGACACAATGGCCCAAAAGTCTTGGCTCTTATATGACCTTGTCATTTCTCGGAAGAGCAAACATAGTGTATGCATCCTACGTAGAAAAGAAAAAAAAAACAAACAACAAAACCAAAACAGATTCCTACCTGTAGGTAAAACATAGTGTGCACTTTATCGGAGTGAAGAGCACCTGCCTAATTTCCTCGCCTGCAAAGGCCTAGGACCATGAAGTGAAATGCCTATAACATTGCACAGGTAACCTTGGGTGTTGCTTTTGCAATCCAAATCCTGTGGTTAAACTTTGTAGGAAAACTGCTCTACTAGAAGTTGGCCCTTGGCCTATGTACGGGATCCCCCTTGGGTTGCCCATGTCATTATATTCCATTGGAATACAAAAGGTTTCCACTACCCCGTGGCAGTCTGTGGACTTCTTTCCTTGAAAATGCAAGTGTGAAGGTTCCAAAATTTGACCTTCAACCCTTACTAAGTGCTCTTGACCCCAAAACTAAACTCATAAAGGCACTCTTAGTGCTAATAGGAGCTCCACTAAAATTGGAATCGTATGCACAACTAGATCTTTTTCATACCCAAAAATCCCTAATTTGGGGTTTTTGTGAGTATTCGTGTGGTCTGAAATGTTGGCTTCATCCATACACCTTGGTAGAGATAAGCCCTTATGAGTTTAAGACGTCCAAAAACTCAACTTGACTGTCACACTTAAAGTATGGAGTGCAAAAATAATGTCCAAAAAATCACTAGTGGCAAGACTCTTGCTTGTCCATGATAGTCAATGGTCACTCAACTAAATATGAATTTTCAAACTTGAAAGCAATCACTTATGGATTACCAATAGATGGCTCTTAGCCTTTCCAAAATAAGTAGCAATAGATGGATCTTAGCCCTTCCTGTTACCATATTAACATAGAAACATTTCAAGAAAATCATGCCTAGTTTCCTTTTTTCCGCATAGGAAACTGGAAAGAGAGAGAGAGAGAGAGAGAGAGAGAGAGAGAGAGAGAGAGAGAATGTTGGGCTAAGGAAAACACCTTATTTGAATGTGTTGTATGCCAAACCATGTTTGTGTTTTAGCTTATCCTATAAGCGTACAACTACATGCCCTTGGAGAGAGACTTAGCTTATCCTATAAGCGTACAACTGTGTACTTGTACCATGTCCTCGCAGAGAGAGGTACCATAAGTCACATCTTGACCCACTGACCGTGTATGTGACCGTGACTGTATCAAGGTTACTTTGAAATGCGGCATTTTTCCTGTGAATAACATAAAAAATGTTTTAAGAAATCAGTTACTTACTTTGTCCTTGACAGAGGATTTAGTGTGATAGTGAAAGCGTATACAATGATGAGTTTTGTACATCCATCGTACTAGTATGTCATCAAAAAAGGGAATGATAAGCCCATGGCTTCAATGACACTCAATCATGTGAGTCGCTAGTACACGTGCCTTGCACGATTAGACTGGCATGGATACATCACAGTGTGCCTTTGCGAAAACTATGAGCTTGTATCCGCATAGTGCCAAAGATGTGTGCCATTATCATTGATCAGAAGTCAATTGATAATGTCGTAGCACATAAGAGAATCCGTTCTTCATAAGAAGTCGGTCAAAGCACGTTGCTTTGTATAGTTGTTGCTTATGGAGTCTGCCCAAGCACTTTGCTTTGCAAAACAAAAAGATCTTTTCTACAATGAGAAGTAAAACATAGACAAAAACAAACATAACGTGAAATGTACTAACCGTGTCATCCACTTGTAGCGAGGGTTCTGGTAGTAAAAATGGGCAGACATCTTCACAAGGTTCCCCAAGTTCGTATGCTAATAGCATATTCCAAAATAGAAACCACGATGTCAAATACCAAAAGGGAAGCCTTGCTTCACATAGGTACTCATGGAGTTCTGGTGCTCATAGCTAACATATACTCTTACCAATTTGAAATGGCATAGCAAAAGAAAGTCGACAGTATCGAGCATTTAAAGATTATCGACCTTGTCGAATTGTACCACATAGTGAAAAGCATAAAAATAGTTGAAAACTATGTACCTCGGATTTGCTTGGTGTGATTACGGTTGTCCTTGACCTGATAGATTTGTCTCAATTGACGGAACCTCTAGAAAAAATTGTCGAGAAACCATATCCGAGCAACAATGCAAATCTAGAATGCAACAAAGAGAAACCCCTGTTGACTTCTCAAGCTAGAACACGGACTTTTCCTGTCTTGATTGTGGCCCATGGCCATTGCGCATCTTTCGTGATCGATTGTTTTGTATCTAAAAAAAACTCCATACTACACCTTGCCTTCGGAGGAGTTGCCGCTGGTGCCATGCTAATCTCCTTGAGATGCTAGAGAGGTGGTTTGTACACAAGCCATGCGTGATTTCGGTTTGCAAACTAATCACTTCGGAAGTACTCACCTCGGCTTGCCTTTTCGTACTAGCTTCGCTCAATTTAAGCATGTCTTGCATGCTTTTGTGAAATGCCCTATGACCTTTACTTGTCGTAGTTGTTGCCAAGCATGGTGTGATGTGAATCGGTGCCGAAATGCCTTGCACTTCTTGTTAATCCAATTTAGCAGGCAACGTAATGGTCATTGCATGGCAGTGTCTGTCGTGCATGCCTAATGCAGGCCGCCTTCTCGCGGTCCTCAACACTTGTAGGCTTGTCAATATAGCCTTGCTATCGAGCATTAAGAGATTTAAGCCTTGCTTTGGATTTAGTGATCTTGCCAGATTTCTCAATAATCAATCACTACAGCAACCTGGCAATGGAAATCCCCATCAAATGGGATACTTATCCCACTACAATCATCTCCAGTAGACAAGGGATGGGAGAGGGGTGTTTTCTCGTGGGCACCTGCCCTTATATTTTATTATGATTTCCCTAAGGCCAATTTCCCTTGGGCGCATAGTGTGAAAAAACATACATACAACAGTCAGCTATGGCGCAACAAGTGATCGAGGACCCCTTTTGACAAAGAGCTCGCACTTGGTTGCTCCCCGGTGGCTACGACTGTGTCGAACCTTGATGCTCTCAGCCTCGCGTACCTATCAAGCCCGAGCGCTCTGTGTTTTGAGCTGGTCGACACCCCGTCTCCTCTCGCCTCAAGAGGCCCTGCACACAGGATTCTCCCACTCGGCTTCTTTCCCTGCTAACGGCCATGCCCGCCTCCAAGCTCGTCGGCCCCCTAGTTTGCATGCATGCAAGAGGAAAAGCGGGTGGCTCCACGCTCTCATGCCCAAAATAGCCATTGAGCTGATACCAGTGAAATACCCCTGGTGGGACTGCTTGGAATGAACCTCCCAACCTCCCATTAAATAGCCCCCTTGGGCCTCATTCCCTTGCAACTGGCCCCTTGGGCCTGGTCCTTGACCACCGGGCATTGCCCTTGGCATGACAAGTCGGGTGTTGAGACTTCTATGAGAGCATCATATTTGCATGAGTGATTTGAACTAGGTCTCAATTATGTTATGTTGACTGACTATGGAGAACCATCTTGCTACAAAAAAGGCATGCAAATGGATGACAAGTTGAAGCAGGATCAAGGTATGCAATCTGAGTATGACTTGATTATAAAGAACGAGACTTGGGACCTAGTGAATTTCCCACTAGATGACAAGTTGAAGTGGGATCAGGCTATGCAATGTGAGTATGACTGTATTATGAAGAATGAGACTTGGGACTTGGTGAATTTTTCTAGTGGAAAGAAATATTTACCTTGCAAATAGGCTTAAAAGCTAAAGAGTACGATTGGAGATCATGCCTAAGTACAAGGCTAGAGTAATTGCTAAGGGATTTTCACAACAGATGGCATTGATTTTGATGAGATCTTTTTGCATGTGGTCAAGATGACTCCCTTGCATATTGTGCTTGGATTAGTAGCTACTAAGGATTTGGAATTGGTCCAAATGGATGTGAATACAACTTTCCTTCACGAAGGTTTCCATGATGACGTATATATGCAACAACCTAAGAAATTTGCAATTAAAGGTAGGGAGCTTTTGGTATGTACACTACTCTTTTCAGCTTAAGGCAAGGATCCAGGCCATGGTACCAAAAGTTTGATTTATTCATGCAGTCTCATGGTTTTATAAGAGAAGTAAAGAGAATCACTGCTTATACACGAGAAAATTCAGCGATGGTCCATTGCTTATTCTCAATTTTTATGTCAATGGCATGCTTATTGTTGGGAAATCCACTTATGAGATTGCCGATTTGAAGCAGATGTTGATTCAAAACTTTGATATGAAGGATTTGGGAGAACCTAGTTCTTTCTTGGTATGCACATTCAATGAGACAAGACTAAAAAGACTCTTACGTTGTTTCTAGAAGCATACATTCAAAAGGATTTGCATCCTTCCAATATGTGGGAAGGCATTGAGTACCCCATTGCCAGCATATGTGAAACCTAGCAAAGAAAATTCTCCTATGTCAGATGTGTTGTTGGCAATCTTATGTATACGATGGTGGCAATGTGGTCGGATATTACATTTACAATGGGAGTGGTACATCATATGGAAAATTTTCCATATTGCATTATATGGAAAATTTTAGTAGGTGACATTGGGAAGCAGTGAAGTATATCCCCAGATTCTTAAAAGATACAACAAGCAAGTGCTTACTCTTCGAGAACAGTGATTCATCTATTGTTGAGTACACGGATGCAGATTATGTAGAGAATGTAGACAACAAAGGTTTGCATCTTGCTATGTCTTCATATTTGTTGGGAGGAGCTATTTCTTGGAGGTCATGTCTTCAAAATTGCGTGTCTCCTTGCACAACAAAGTTTGAAAGTTGAGCCTCCAGTGCTACATTGTGATAGTCAGAGTGCCATTGCTTTGGCAAAGAATCTCGTGTTTCATGTGAAACAAAACAAACTGATGTGAGTTATCGTCTCATTTGGGATGTCTTGATAGATGAGCAGGACCTAGTCAAAGGTCATATCAATGAAAACCTTGCGGATACTCTTATGAAAGAGCCTAGGGTTGGAGTGGTTTTCACATTGCATTGACTTGATGGATGTAGGGTGAATCCACTGACATGCTTCAAACATGCTACTCTAGTTTTTGTACAAATTACTAATTTTTAGACACTTAGGGCCACATTGGCCTTTAAGTGGGAGGTTTTTGGGATAAAAGCCACTATAGCCGAGCGATTGGACATGATCGGCCGCCCATCCCCTTACTAACACACGTCACTAGCTTATTATTCTATAATGTATGGATAATAGAGAGAAGGTCCATGATTGTTGTGCCTATGTGCCACCAGATCTTTACACACTCTTTTCTCTCTCTCTCTCTCTCTCTCTCTCTCTCTCTCATGTTGTCCATGCCCACACAATCGTTCCTTTTAGTTTTTCCTTTGGAACCCTTAGGTTCTTCTTTCATGTGTTTATTAAAAACAAACAACTTGCTTTATGATACGTGATGGTGGCTATCTTTGGAGCCCATTATTTTTCTTCTTTTCTTTTTCTCTTTTTCTCACTCTTGAAATATTGTGCATGGCTGTGTGCGTGCGCGCGTGCTCTCAATCACAAAGGTTTAGATAAGATAATCTAGACAAAGAAGGAGAAGTCCATTGGGGTCTTTGGACTTTTTCCTAGTCTCCATGGCTCCAGGGGTAGGTGCCTATTATGGCACCATGTCCTCAAATGTGCTTCCAAAATCTGGTGATGTGAGAAAGCACCTCATAGCAACAAGTAGAAATTCCTTAAGTTTTGGGGGGTGATAGAGGTGGAAGTAGGGAAAGCTAAGGTTTGAGAGGCAAAATGTAGGCTAAAGTAGCCACAACTTGTAAACGACACTCTTTCTCCCTTGCCTCTGTCTAAAGGCATGCCATTGTAAAAACTCTTAACTTCCAAATGAGCTATCATAGGGTAAAAGGGCCAGTATAAGGCCGCCTAAGCGGCATGGGAAATTACTGGAAGCCTACTGCACATAATGAATTATGCAATGGCGCAAAAGAATCTTGTTGCTCATCGCTATGACCAACAAAGAGGTCAATGCAAACAGTTGATCACAGGTGTCGTACAACAACGAAACAGTTTTTGTGTGTAAATAAAATGGTTGTGCAAAGCAAACCGCTGCATGGTGAGAAATGAGCCAATGGGCCAACAAGGCTCGATCTCGAGATTTGACATACTTCTCTGCAAATCTCCCACAAGGTTGGATTGAGCTCACAACCACAACGAGTCCACGATCGAGGGTTTTTTTTCTTTTTTGAGAATTACCTACAACTTTGAAATTACGAGGAAATTACAACACACACACACCCCGTGTAGGTGGAGGTAGCCCCACTCTTAAGGTGAGTCTTCCCGGCTGGATAAGGTTGACCAACCCCTCATATGGACTAGGGGAACACCCCTAAGGGCTACATTGCCGACTTGAAACAACTAATTTCTACCATTCGTCCCTTCCAAAAGTGAGGTGTCCAATAGTGAGGAGGGACAGATGCCCTGGGGACTAAGTGACACGCGCATTGAGGGGGTGGGATCTACGGTGGGATGAAGGAGAGCCGTAGATCGTGCCCAACCTTGAAAGCATTGTTGGGAGTCGGGACTATCGTGTGTGTGTGTGTGTGTGTGTGTGTGTGTGTGTGTGTGTGAGAGAGAGAGAGAGAGAGAGAGAGAGAGAGAGAGAGTATAAAAAGTGGGCAGGATTATGTTATCCACATTGGCTTGCCATTGGATACTGGTTGACACGTGGCGGTTTGGGTGAGGATTGAAGAGTAGAAGCAGAGAGTTTGAGATAGGCCTAGGCTTAGACTAAGTTGGACTACTGCAGGCGAGCTTCCGTGCGTGAGGGAGAAAGAGTGAGGGATTGTGTGTGTCGCTCTCTTCTACGACTGGGAATCGGCCGAGCTAAGCAGCAATGACGACCGTCGCCGCATCCACCGCTCTCACCTCCTCCTTCGTGGCTGCCCCCTCCAAGCTCTCGAAGAGCACCTGCCTGTCCTGCACTCCCCTGGTTCGCACCTTCAAAGCGTTCTAATGAAGCTTGTGGCTCTGGTCGGTTGCGTCTTTCTCCTCACAGGTTACTAACTTAGTGCGGTTATTACTCCCTGCAGCCATCATTACCGGCTCTCTCGAAGCGCGGGAATGGCGCTCTTGGCGCCCGATGTGACTACATTGGGTCTTCTACCAACCTGGTACGAGTCTTACTCTGCGTGTGTTTGATGTCTGTGCGTGTTAGCTAAGGGAAGTTGGTAACCCAGGAAAGCGTGTTGATGGGTAATTTGTGTGTATGTACACAAGTTATGCCATGTGTGTGTAGCAATGTCAAATGGATGGTTGCAGGGTATGTTCAAACTTACATCCATACACACAGACACACATATCCTCTGACACGCAAGGGTATTGACAAGCGTACATGCATGCGTACATACATTCAATCTGCTAAATGGGGAACTGGTGCTACATAGCTCATTATCGTGTAACCTTCATTGGTTGATTAATGTGGGTTGTACTCAGATCATGGTTGCCTCAACCACAGCTATGCTCTTTGCTGGTAGATTTGGGTTGGCACCTTCTGCCAACCGCAAGGCATCTGCAGGTCTGAAGTTAGAAGACCGACCATCAGGGCTGCAGACTGGTGACCCCGCAGGTTTCACTGGCACTGACACCCTTGCTTGCGGTGCCATGGGTCACGTCATTGGAGTGGGAGTGGTTCTTGGCCTCCGCTATATTGGTGCCATTTAAACTGTTTGGTCTCTCGTGCCTCAGCCCTGATCTGTTTAGTACTCACCGCCTTCCTTACAGGAATCTTGCAAGAGATGTGTATCCTTGTACCTTGTAGCTATGATGCCTAATCATTAATTTGGCTTTAACTTGTGCACATTGGCAAATTATGCTCGTCACGTTGCTGCCTGTAGTTTAGTCAGCAGAGTGTTGATATGTGTAACGTCTACCTTACTTCTGATTCTGTTCATACCAATACAAAGGGTGTCAATGAAGTTGTTGCACTGCGGATGTCATGACTGTAACTACCTTTTGGGGCTAAGTAAGTCTTATTACTGGTGGCGAGTTATGGATGTCTATGGAGGACATGTTTGCTGGTGACAATATGAAAGAGCACTCTGCAGAGTAAAGTTCGTCTGAGTTGGGAACCATGTTTCATGGCTGAGTCATATGGATTGGTAGTGGTAATTGTTTGCTTTGGATAGGGAATGGTCTTATTATCAGACAAGCATTTCACTAGTTTATTACTGAGGTAAAAACCTTGGGGTTTTGCATTCTACCTGTGATTGTTCGCTTCGGATAATGAATGATCGTTATTTTCTGACAGCAAGTTCATTAGTCTATAGCCTTAAATGTGGGAAACGTTTGTGGGGTTTGCCTTCTACCTTTCAGTATGACTGCTGTGCCAAATTTTAAGGGACGAGTCTTCTTCAGAGGTATAAAAGCAAGAATTGCAACCTGATGAGGCCAGGAATGTGATAAGGCAATGGAATTTAATTGGTAAAACTTAAGTTTACAAGTTGCAAGATAGGAATAGATTGATATTCTCAGCTGAGATGAGCTCCAAAAATGAAAGGCACAAGGGTTCAAATGAAGAAATAAATTAGTTGGTAATATCATAGAGGAAGTAGGAGTATGGTTGTTATTGCTTCATAGAATGCCAATATAGGCCTTGACAATTCTATGAATTTCGATGAGTGAATCATGAGAATGAAGATTGGAAGCACTCTTTGCTGCCATGATAGAGATTTTGAATAGGTGAATCCCTGAGAAGGCAGTGTTTGCTGAATTATTTAAGTTTGACGAATTGTTTAAGCTGCACATGAGTTCAACACGAAGGTGAATTCTCTTGTAGTGGGAAAAGTGCGGTACAGAAGGGAATCCGATGCGAAGTGTCACGTAAACAACATGTTAGCGAATGTTGTTTGGGCAGAGCATTTTCCACACCATGAGGAGGGGAAATTATTCTATGGCAGTATCTAGAAATTTCCTTTCTGTAATGGTCGGCTTCATTGTGGCTGAGTTGACCCTGCATCTCTAGAGTTATGAGAAAAACACAGTACACAGTTCTTTAAACTGTTGGATGCGTGTGTGTGTGTGTGTGTGTGTGTGTGTGGAGGTTGGGCGGCATCTAGTTCCATTGGGCATTGACGTTGCCAGTGGTGCTGTTGTAGCATGCAGTCAATACTTTGCATGATAGAGCTGATGGTTGTATTGTCTCGTGGATGACTATCATAAGTCTATACCTTGCACTTCTCAGTTTAAAGGTGAATATGGCCTTATTCTGGACTTGTCTAGGCATATTTTCCTTTACTTGATTTTTCTCAGTTAAAAGAAAGCATAGTAGAAAAGCAATGGACCTATGCTTGCTGTTCTAGCTCCAAGTGGCATGTAGCAATAGTAAAAGCGGTTAAACTCATAAATGTTCACATAGGTCACTCTCAACATTTGCAATGTTTCGGGTATTTTGCGGATTAGAGCACATTATCAAGCATGCTTAAAGCTTTTTCGATGCTATTTCTTTGCTATCCCTCTATTGGCATGATTGGAGTCATGTGCTAATACTGCAACGATTCTAGATTTGGTGGACAATTGTGGCCCCAAATCTCGCTCTTTAGGGGAAGTTGTTTTCCTTCGAATTGTTAGCTTGTCCTATTAATTTGCATACTCTTTCTATATCTAGCAGGGCCTTCGGCGAGTTGAAGCCATCAATCACTCAATGTCACCTCTCCTAAGAAATGTAACATTGGAGTGCAATTTTGAACCATCCAATGAATGTGTGGGCATTGATATTGGTCATTAAAGCACAATGAGGATGCCACAGCATAAGTTCACAAGTAATATCTGTTGCTCATTTGAAGGTTTGTAGAGCTACCTGCTTTGAACCCTTTGATTCTCTCTTAGCTAAAGTTCTTTGTTTTTTTGCAATCCGATGCTACGCATTACCTAGTTTTACAAGATTGTGCCCCCACACTTAGTCCTCATGTAGCTCAGGGAAAACTAGTGTATGCGTGCTATTGAAACGTTTGTTGTCTCTTTCCCTTTCTTTTTTTGCTTTGTTTTGAAGAGATGACGAAGGGTACCCATCCCCGATTCCTAAAACAAAAATAACCCTCACCCACATGTCATAAGGGGTGAACCAACACGGGCACACTTAAAGCCCCTCACCTTTACTGCAAGGCCAAGCACTAATGCTTAACGCTAAGGCCTTAGTCATAAGTTTTTCCATAGGATTTAGGCTAGTCAAAGCTCTTTAGTATTTCACATTCTGTTAATCACCCCTCTATGGGCTAACTTCATCATCCCCCACGTGCATTTGGAGGCATTCCTTCACTTACCCTCAAGTAGATAGCACAAATTTGGACTTGGATATGCAAACATCTCTTGAATTACCTCAATCAGAATCCCATGTGGAATAAGTCCAACACTTCAGCTTTGTGTTTGATAACATGGACCCAAAACAATCCCTACTATCATCAGTAAAAGTGACAAAGTGATTGCATCCATTGATCCTCTTGGTCTTGGTAAGGACACAGTGCATGAGAGAAGTGAGTGGGAGTGAGAGAAGGGGTTGTGTGCGTAAGTGTGTGTAGGAGCTCTCCCATCAATTGCCTTGGCAATAGAGGTTTGCTCTCCATGTGTTTTACCTATGAGAACCAACTTCTCTGACCATCTTGGCACCATCTCAACTGAGAAAACAATAAGCATCTGGTAGATCATCATCAAAACAAAAAGGAAACCTTATTTGCTATATCACCCATTCTCATTGCGACTGCATTTGCAACGCTAATTCCATGTTTACTAATGTATCCTTTAGATGGCTAATACGGTGTAGGGAATGGTTGCCTATTGACCATTCTTGTTTATCATGGGCGACCGGTGGGGTTGGGAGCCCTAACTATGGGAATGGTCAGTGGGGGCGACCATTTCTGGCCGTCAATGGTCGTGGGAGAGGGGGGCCAGTACACTGACCTGCAGAGGGTCACATTCATTCACGAAGTGGAGGGGTGTCATAATAATCAATATCTAATTCTCCTAAATGATTTTCTCATATTAAACTGATCATTTAATGTGGGGAAGTGCCAAGGGAGAAAAAGCTAGAATATTGGTTAAGTTAGCAGACCGGCCACAGTAGGGATCCAAAGGAGGGAAAATAGGGATCCAAAGGGGGGGCCATCTGCAAAAGAGCCATGTGAAACAACGGGCTAAAAAGACCCTAAGGTTCAGCCCATTAAGACTTCCAAAATGCTAAGGTTCCAAAATTCAAAGGTTGTGTCCAAAGGTCAACCTTAGGGAAAATTGGATGCTTAGTGTGTGCCCAAAAAGTCTTTCTACATCCCTACATGGGAGGGGGCGAGCCCCAAAGCTAGGGGATGAGAGAGAAAGCCACACACACACACATAGGCTCCCTTTACACAAAGGGAATGAGGGACACATGTCAGCTCCCTAGGCCAGATGTCCACAAGGTATGCCCAATTCCTATTGGAAGACCCTTGAAGTGGACCAATGAGAATTAGGCTAGAGTAAATCTAGTTTAATTAATTTAAAAACATTTAATAAAAGAAACCAATAAGAATTAAGTGTCCTAGAAGACTATTGGGCAGTCTCCCAAGGGGTCCAATGAGCATTCAGGAGCCCCATGGCTTGCCTGATTCCTATTGGCCAGGAGGCAAAGGGGTCCAATGAGAGTTTAGTTTAATTATTTAATTATCTAAAGCTCTCACAAAAGGGGAAAGGGGGACACATGTCAGAAGGCTATCACTTATGCTGCTTAATCCCTATTGGCTTGACCTGGGGAGGTCCAATGAGGCAAAAGCCAGACTAACTTAGCAGCTAGGGCTCGCCCAAGAGAGAGAGGGGGCTGATTTTTGCTGGGGATGGACACACACACTCTCACACTTGACCATGTGTGAAGGGAAAATACTCTATCTCCTCCCAAGCTTTAATGGAGAGCTCATCACCTACTCCAAGCTTGTGAGATAGAAGCCTACATCAACACTCTCTTGGCATGTGGATGCAAATCCAACCAAGAGCCAAGCTTCAATGCATGCTCATCTTCTCTACCAAGCTAATTACTAAGCTAAGCTATGCTAATATGAGTGATTATGTGAGGAGATGTACTTCTTTCTCGTAAGATACTTCTTTTTCCTCTCAATCTACTCTCATACCCTGCTAGCTCTCACCATCTTCGAAGGTGTGTGAGGTCTTGGGTCTGAGAACGGGGATAATTCAAGTTGTGTTTGATTAAGTGTTTTGCTTGGTGTATGAATCTTCCATCTTCATTGCACTAGCTCGTCTTGAAGGAACACAAAGAATTGTATTGTACAATGTCTCTCTTGATGGGAGAAACCATAATACAAAGCCTTTTGGAGGGGGGACCGGCTCCATGCAAATCCGGTCCTCAACTGTTGTCAATAGCTTAATTGCTCTCTCTTTTGAAAGTATTGTCGATGCTATCTAACTAGGTGTTATGCTTTTTGTTGCTCTCTCCACCCAAGCACTCTTGTAATTCTCATTAGGAATCAACTCTAATGAAATGCTCACTATGTTCATGCTAATTTCCGCTACACATAAGATTTTAGGCCATGAAATGTTACATTGGTATCAGAGCTCAAGGTTTCTCTTTTCTTGCTCAAGAAGGGAGGTCCTCAAGCTAGCTACAAATGGTTGGTATTATTAATTGCCTGTGAGTAAGTAGAATAGGGATTTTTCAGCCTTGCAGTGCGCCTGCCTTTGTGCAGTTAACGGGGCATCACCGTCGAGAGCTATGGTCTTAATAGTGGAGTCCTACGGGGCTTGCCTACGGCTTAACCACTATTGAGCTATTAGAAGCTTGACAGGAGCCGGTGCTGTTTTGGTGTCGAAAGACCCTCTCTTCTATTCCTTGCAATTAATGGTATTCGAGCCGCGGGTACAGTAGCTTGAGTGCTTTTTCTAAAAGGGGTAAAGAGGAGTAGCAACTAGGGCTTGAAGTGCCAAAGTACACCTAAAAAGTTTACACCTAAAAGTTGTTAGAATGGCTGACAATATTAAAGAGAGTGAAATTAATGTTGATAACTTTGATTTTGCTCATGAGCAAGCTACTAATGATGCTTCAATGCTTGTTAATTATCTTGTTTCTAGGCTTCAACAAGCCATGGGCAATCCATCTCTCCAAAGTGAAGTGCAACGGCAGCTCCGTGCTCACGGGATTCTCCAAGCTCATCACCATGACGAGAGAACACCTAGGAAGCCTCCTTGTGAGACTACCAAAAGAGGTCTCTCTCCGATTCGGGAAGAAGAAGAGAATCCATATGAAGGGCTCAAGAACTTACTTCTTGATGATGCATCTCCTTCCCAAAGGAGAACTCAAGAGCCTCCACCGAAGGAACGAGAAAGAAGCGAGTCTCCCGCCACCTCGGCGGAGATGGCTCCACGAAGACGGCGGGCTAAACGCTCTCCATCACCACCAAAGCGGAGAAGACCATCACACTCTTCTCCACGCCATAATTCAAAGAGGGATGATAAAAAGCAAGAGAAGAAAAAGGCGAGAAAAAGGACACCCTCTTCTCCATCTTCTTTATCCTCTTCCTCTTATGAAAGCTATGGTGAAGACGACAAAGATCAAGACAAGAAAAAGGCGAGAAAGAGGTCACCCTCTTCTCCACCTTCTTCAAATTCTTCATCTTCTGAAGAAAGTGATGGTGCAACTTTTGAACCATCAAAAAGAAGAGGCCATAGGAAATCCTATGCCGCATGGAAGAGGTCGTCCAAGCTGAAGAAATTCAAAGAGGGAGGGAAGAGCATCTCTTTCCTTACCTATGATGGCACCTTCGGTGCTACAGACAAAGTTTTGGCCTTTATCCAGCAATTCGATGCGGCGTTTGGAGATGAAGGCTTCACGGAGTCCTCTAAGCTACGCCATGTAGCTATGCACTTTCAAAAGTCCGCCAGACAATGGTGGTCTAGCCTACGAGCCAACGGTGAAGCTCCACGAACATGGAAGGCTTTAAGAGCTTCCATTATGAAGCAGTTTTTGGCCACCGATGCCAAAGACAAAGTACTCACCGAATGGCGAAGCTTAAAGCTCTCTCCCAATGAATCCATCCACAAATATGTAGACAAGTTTTGGGACCTATAACTCAAAGCCACTGTCTTCAAAAAGTTGGATTTTGGAGAGCAAAAGCAACAATTTTGTGCGGGCTTAACCGAAGAAATGGCGGAGTATGTCAACTCCCAAAGGCCACGTACCATATCGGCGGTAATACACCATACTATGGTGGCCTCGCGAATCAATTTCCAAACGGGGGGTAAAAGAAATAATAAGCCCCCGGAAAACAAAGGTTCCAATGAGCCTAAGGGGAAGGACAATGTCCAAAAGTCTCCTAAGGGCAATTCCAACAAAGCTAAAGAGAAGGGAGTTTACAAAGGAAAGAATAAACTCTCTCCTGAAGAGCTTGAGCGTTATCGTAAAGATAACCGGTGTTTCAAGTGCGGCAAACAAGGGCATGCGTACCGCGCTTGTCCCCAAAAGAACAACCGCCAAGATCCTCCTAGAGCTTCTTTGGTTGAAATCCAAGAGGAGGAGATTCACCAAACTCACCACAAAGGATCTCCTCTATGCCATGCTTGGGGAAAGGTAAGAGAACATGATGCTTTTATTCTCTTTGACCCTGGTTCTACTCACAATTTCATATCTATGGAGTTAGCCACCAAGCTAGGCATACAATCCTACGAGATGGGAGATATCCTACCCGCAGACAGTGCCTTCAAGGGGCAAGAAGCTTCAGTCACTCCCTTAATCGGGAAATTGAGGCTTCATGTCCAAGGCTATGTGGACAAAGAGGATTTCTTTATCTCTCCTCTCAAGCATGAGGATGTAATCCTAGGGGCACCATGGTTTGACCGTCTGGCTGCCCATGTTAAATTTCCTGAAAGGAGAATCTCCTTTAAGTTCAGGGAAAAGGACATGTATATAGATGCTAGGGCGAACGGATCACCAAAGTCTTAAGTACTTCATGACGCAGACCAAGCTCTCCGACAAACAAATGAGGTGGGCAAATTTCCTTTCCCAATTTCATTTTCATATTGCTCACATTGCTGGCAAGCATAATCAAGTAGCCGATGCACTCTCAAGACGACCGAGAGTGAATGCGGTTTCCATAGCAACTCACAATGATCTATCTTTAATGATAGATGAGTATGCTATTGATCCCGATTTTAGAGATGTGATTTCAGCCCTTGCCTTAGGGAAGAAAGAAGAACCATTTACTTTACAAGATGGTTATCTTCTCTATGGCAATAGACTATGCGTTACTAACTCACTACGTGAGAAAGTAATGTATGAATCTCATGCTCCCCCATATGCGGGGCATAGAGGGATTCAGTCTACCCTAAAGGGAATTGAAACATATTTCTATTGGCCTACCATGAAAGTGAACATACATGAGTATGTTTCCAAATGTGTGGTATGTCAAAAGACAAAATTTGATAGAGGGAAGCAACTTGGATTGCTTCAACCCTTGCCAATCCCTAATTCACCATGGGAGAGCATATCCATGGATTTTATCTTTGGATTGCCTAAGTCTATCCATGGGAATACGGGAATATGGACGATAGTAGACAGGTTCAGTAAACAAGCTCATTTTATACCTGTCAAAAAGACTATCAAAGCCCATCAAATGGCAACCCTCTTCATTTCACAAATTTTCAAGTACCATGGCTTGCCAATGTCCATAGTGTCGGATAGAGATCCTAGAATGACCAGTAATTTCTGGAAGGGTCTCTTTGAGAATTTAGGAACAAGGCTAAACTTCTCTTCGGCCTATCATCCACAAACTGATGGCCAAAGTGAAATAGCTAACCTAACTATTCTCGATCTACTAAAAGCCTATGTAACGGAAGTAGATCAAAGATCCCAATGGGAGAAGTACTTACCCTTAGTAGAGTATGCTTACAATAACACTGTACATACTTCTACAGGAAAAGCACCTTTCGAGGTAATTGAGGGAAGATCAAAAAGTCCCTTGCTACTTAAGGTACATGGGAAGATCTTCGCTGCAGATGAGTATAGCCGAGACCTACAAGAATCTTTCCAAAAGATTAAGGATGCTATCTCTATCTCACAGCAAAGGCAAAAGGCTGCTGCTGACAAGCACAGAAGAGCCCAAGCCTTTAAAGAAAACGATTGGGTCTTGTTAAAGTTTCCCAAGGCTCGATTAAGGCACACGACGGGCAAGAATCCTACGGGCCACCAAAAGTACTATGCTAAACTAGCAAAAAGGTACTATGGTCCCTTCCAGATTCTTAGGCCAATCAATGAGATGGCCTATCAACTTAAGTTGCCCAATCATTGGCTCATACACAATGTTTTTCATGTGAGCCTCTTAAAGCCTTACAAAGGAGAGCCACCTCAAGAACCAACTATTGAAGACCCACTGGAGATCGAGGACCACGAGGAGGTGCTGCAGCCCGAGTCCATTCTCCGACATGAAGACAAGGTATTAAGAGGCGATAAGACTATCCGACGATATCTTATTAAGTTTAAGAATTATCCTTTTGAAGATGCTAGATGGATGCAAGGCATACAATTAAAGGATAACCTAAACCTTGTCAATGCTTACAATGCTTCCCAAGAGTAAGCAAATGTACAAAATGTTAAAAATGAACAAAAATTTTTGTCTTATAAGACTCTCTTTTTCTTTATTTGTGCACAAAAATGAAGTAGTATGCATGCTTAGATCAAGTTTGCGGAGACGACGTCTCCCGAACACCAAGTAGAGCTTGTCACTCTACTATGGAAGACTGATAGGACTAATGTGCAGACATGCTTGCGGCAGCCTCAGGCTCTCAAGCGCCAAATGGACTAGTCATCCATTATGGAATGATGTCGTAGGGTAACATAGGGATCCTCTACCCGCTAAGAAAAGGACTCATGCATATGCTTTATCTTCTCTACACCATAGTCGAGGACGACTATGATTTCAAGAGAGAGGTAATGTCATAATAATCAATATCTAATTCTCCTAAATGATTTTCTCATATTAAACTGATCATTTAATGTGGGGAAGTGCCAAGGGAGAAAAAGCTAGAATATTGGTTAAGTTAGCAGACCGGCCACAGTAGGGATCCAAAGGAGGGAAAATAGGGATCCAAAGGGGGGGCCATCTGCAAAAGAGCCATGTGAAACAACGGGCTAAAAAGACCCTAAGGTTCAGCCCATTAAGACTTCCAAAATGCTAAGGTTCCAAAATTCAAAGGTTGTGTCCAAAGGTCAACCTTAGGGAAAATTGGATGCTTAGTGTGTGCCCAAAAAGTCTTTCTACATCCCTACATGGGAGGGGGCGAGCCCCAAAGCTAGGGGATGAGAGAGAAAGCCACACACACACACACAGGCTCCCTTTACACAAAGGGAATGAGGGACACATGTCAGCTCCCTAGGCCAGATGCCCACAAGGTATGCCCAATTCCTATTGGAAGACCCTTGAAGTGGACCAATGAGAATTAGGCTAGAGTAAATCTAGTTTAATTAATTTAAAAACATTTAATAAAAGAAACCAATAAGAATTAAGTGTCCTAGAAGACTATTGGGCAGTCTCCCAAGGGGTCCAATGAGCATTCAGGAGCCCCATGGCTTGCCTGATTCCTATTGGCCAGGAGGCAAAGGGGTCCAATGAGAGTTTAGTTTAATTATTTAATTATCTAAAGCTCTCACAAAAGGGGAAAGGGGGACACATGTCAGAAGGCTATCACTTATGCTGCTTAATCCCTATTGGCTTGACCTAGGGAGGTCCAATGAGGCAAAAGCCAAACTAACTTAGCAGCTAGGGCTCGCCCAAGAGAGAGAGGGGGCTGATTTTTGCTGGGGATGGACACACACACTCTCACACTTGACCATGTGTGAAGGGAAAATACTCTATCTCCTCCCAAGCTTTAATGGAGAGCTCATCACCTACTCCAAGCTTGTGAGATAGAAGCCTACATCAACACTCTCTTGGCATGTGGATGCAAATCCAACCAAGAGCCAAGCTTCAATGCATGCTCATCTTCTCTACCAAGCTAATTACTAAGCTAAGCTATGCTAATATGAGTGATTATGTGAGGAGATGTACTTCTTTCTCGTAAGATACTTCTTTTTCCTCTCAATCTACTCTCATACCCTGCTAGCTCTCACCATCTTCGAAGGTGTGTGAGGTCTTGGGTCTGAGAACGGGGATAATTCAAGTTGTGTTTGATTAAGTGTTTTGCTTGGTGTATGAAGCTTCCATCTTCATTGCACTAGCTCGTCTTGAAGGAACACAAAGAATTGTATTGTACAATGTCTCTCTTGATGGGAGAAACCATAATACAAAGCCTTTTGGAGGGGGGACCGGCTCCATGCAAATCCGGTCCTCAACTGTTGTCAATAGCTTAATTGCTCTCTCTTTTGAAAGTATTGTCGATGCTATCTAACTAGGTGTTATGCTTTTTGTTGCTCTCTCCACCCAAGCACTCTTGTAATTCTCATTAGGAATTAACTCTAATGAAATGCTCACTATGTTCATGCTAATTTCCGCTACACATAAGATTTTAGGCCATGAAATGTTACAAGGGGTGACAATCCGATAATGTGTGCTGATGTAGCAGCTGTAGAGTGAATTACAGGTTGTGGATTACGATTGTTGAGGTGTCCATAGCAGGTTCCATTCCCTTGTTGATTTGGGACTCAATAATTAGCTTGCATGGCTAACATTACGACTATTGATGTATCGTACATCTAGGCAATGCAAAGTTGGATTTTGCAAAAGAAGCGACTGGGATCCTCCTTGGTGTCTTGAAGAGCCAACCTTATTGACTTACAAAGTTTCTCTTTTCTTGCTCTTTCTCTTCTCTTGCCCTCTTCTTTTGGCTATGTCATAAAAGCTAATATCTAACCAACCCAAATGATTTTCTCATATTAAACCGATCATTTAATGTGGGAGAATAAACGGGAACAAGGGTTAGGATATAGACATGTGCTTCTGGATTTATCTCAACACGGGGCAAAAAGTAAAGGGGCCCAAATGAGAGATGGTCTATCAAAGAGCAAGGCTAACCAATGGAGCTTAAAGAACTTAGGGTTAGCTTCATTGAAGACCTTTAATAGTTAGTGTTAAAAGTCCTTTGACCTTACTTAAGCTAGGTTTGTGCTTGAGGTGGGAACCCGGCCCAAGCTTGAGCTGCTTGTCGTGCTTGATGACTAGGGTGCTTGAGGTGCTTGACGTGCTTATTGACTAAGGTGCTTGAGGTGCTTGTCATGCTTGATGACTAGGGAGCTTGAGGTGCTTGTGGGAACACCGCCCAAGCTTGAGGTGCTTTGTCATGCTTGCTGACTAAGGTGCTTGAGATAAGATGTGCCAAAAAGTCAATCATCAACCCCTACAAGGAGGGGCCGAGCCCTACAAGAGGGGGGATGAGAGAGAACACACACACACACACACACACACACACACACACACACACACACACACACACACACACACACACACACACACACACACACAAGGCATGCTTAGTACAAAGAAAGCAAAAGGGACACTTTTCAAGTTCCTCCTCATGCTGCTCTCATAGTGTGCCTAAAGCCTATTGGTTGGCCTACAAGGGATCCAATGTTAAATTAATTAATTTTATTAATTTTTTTAGCATTTATCAAGTCCTCTCTCTCAAAGGGGAAAGGGGGACACTTGTCCCAAGACTAGTATGCCTGCTTGGTATGAGTCTTGCTTGTGATTGGCTAGGCTTGAGGGGTCCAATGAGCTTTCAAGCATAACCCACGGGGGGGGGGGGGGGGGGGGGGGTCAACCAAAGCAACTAGGGGGCATGCTTGAGGGGTATACTCTCCCACACACACACACACACACACATATTCTCTCTCTCTCTCTCTCTCTCTCACACACACACACACACACACACACACACACACACACACACACACACACACACACATTGTGTATTGTGCAAAGTGCAAGAGCTCCCTCTCCTTCTCCAAGCAAGTAGAGAGATTGAGAGCCTACACCAACACTCTTGGCTATGAATGCAAATCCAACCAAGAGCCATGCTTCAATGCTTAAGTTTGCCATCTTCTCCATCTTCATTACTAATGCTATTATGTATGCTAGCAAGGAGCGTGATGATAAGTGAGGAACTAGTTCTTTCTCCTATGAAATGTTTCTTCTCCTCTTTCCTACCCTCATTCCCTGCTAGCTCTCTCCACCTTCGAAGGTGTTTGAGGTCTTGGGATTGAGGCTTGGGATAGTAAATGTTTTCCACAAAGTTTATGTTATGCTCATGATGCATGAAGCTTTCCATCTTCATTGCATCACCTAGGTCACAAGGAACACGAAGATTGTGTTGTAACAAGTCTCTCTTGATGGGAGAAACTATAATACAAATGCTTATTGAAGGGGGGACCGGCTCCACATAAATCCGGTCCTCAACTGTTGTCATGTTCTCTAAACTCTCTCTCTTACAAAAGTATTGTTCATGTCAAGTTAACTAAATGCTATATTTATGTTGCTACCATCAATTATGTTCACCCGCTATGCTCATAAATTAATTTCACAAAAGTACTCTCTAATTTCCGCTACTCTCAAGTTAATAGGCCAATTCCATTACATTGGTATCAGAGCATTTGATTTCTCTTTTCTTGCTTAAGAAGAGAGGTCCTTAAGTAGCCTATAAATGGTTGATTTTGTTAATTATATTAGGGTAAGTGGGACTGTGATCTATTATCTGTTTTGTTGAGTCCACTATGTGGGATATGGTGCATACCACCTCGCAAGCTTTGGACTTAATAATGGAGTCTTTTTAGACTTGCCTACGGCTTTACCATTATTGAGCCATAAGAAGTCCAAAAGGAGCTAGCCCTCGGCAATTTTGCAATATTAGACCCACTCCACTACTCTCTATAATTAACCACTTAGAGTCGTGGGTGTAGATACTTAAGAGACGATTTTCAAAGGCTAAGAGGAGTGGCAACTAAGGTTTTGAATTGCCAAAGCATACACTAAGTACGTACACAAATTTTATTAACATGGTTGGCAATAACCAAGAGAGTAGAATGAACATTGATAGCTTTGATTTTGCACATGGTGCTAATGATGATGCCCCCATGTTTGTCAATTATCTCGTTACTAGGTTGCAGCAAGCTATGGGCATCCCTGCTTTGCAAGCCAAAGTTACCCAACAACTTCACGCTTATGGGATTTCCTTTCCTCTCCAAGAGTAGAAAGAGCTTAAGAGGCTTCTTGAAGAGACCCCCAAAAGAAGACTCTCTCCCATACGAGAGGAGGAATCCAAAGAGCAAGAAAGTAATGAAACCTTAAGTTCCTTTGAAGATGTGGCTCCATGAAGACAGCAGTCTAGACGATCGCCAACTCCTCCCAAGAGGAAAAGATCAACACACAGTCGTCCTCGTCACTTCAAAAGGGAAGAGAGGAAACAAAGGAAGAAAAGGGCAAGAAAGAGGTCACCCTCTTCTCCTTCTTCTTTACCTTCCTTCTCTTCTGATGAAAGCTATGGATATTCTCCTAGAGAATACAAGAGGGGAGGACATCGCAAATCATACCCTACATGGTGAAGGTCACAAAAGCTAAAGAAGTTCAAAGAGGGAGGAAAGAGTAGCTCTTTTCTCACCTATGATGGAACCTTTGGTGCTACGACAGCCTTCATCCAGTAATTTGATGTGTCCTTTGGAGACAAGGGCTTCACGGAGTCCTCCAAGCTATGCCATGTAGCTATGCACTTCTAGAAATTGGCCCCTCAATGGTGGGCTAGCCTTTGTGGCAATGGAGAAGCCTCAAAGACATGGAAAACTCTACGAGTTTCTATCATGAAGCAATTCCTTACAAGCAATGCAAAGGACAAAGTGCTCACCGAATGGCACAACTTGAAGCTTCTCTCTCATGAGTCCATCCACAAATATGTAGAGAAGTTTTGGGATTTACATCTCAAGGCTATTGTCTTCTAAAAGATAGACTTCAATGAGGAAAAGCAACAATTTTGTGTGGATTACCTGAAGAGATGGCTGAATACGTCAACTTTCAACGGCCTGGTTCTATCACCGAAGTAATCCATCACGCCATGGTTGCTTCATGCATCAATTTCCAACAAGGGGCTAGACGGAATGTCAAGCCCATGGAAAACAAAGACAAAAATGATGCAAAAGGGAAAACCAATGCCCAAAATTCTTCCCAAGGCACTTCCAACAACAACAATCAGTCCAAGGAGAAGGGAGTTTACAAAGGCAAAAACAAACTCTCTCTTGAAGAGCTTGAAGCTTTTCGCAAGGACCATAAGTGTTTCAAGTGTGGGGAGCAAGGAAATGGCTATCGTTCTTGCCCCAAGAAAAATGTTTGCAGTGAGACTCCTAGGGCTTCCACCATCGAAGCTCCAAAAGAGGACGCTCATTGCAAAGGGTCATCTCTCTCCTATACTTGGAGGAAAGGTAAGGAAGCATATGCCTTCATCTTGTTTGACCCTGGCTCTACTCACAATTTCATATCAACGGAGTTGGCCACCAAGTTGGACATTCAAGCCTTTGAGATGGGAGATATTGTAACAACTGACACAACTTTCAAGGGACAGCAAGCCTCCGTTACTCCCTTGATTGGGAAGTTGAGGCTTCATATCCAAAGCTATGTCGACAAAGAAGACTTTTTGATCTCTCCTCTCTAACATGAGGATACTATCCTAGGGGCACCATGGTTTGATCGCATGGTTGCCAACATGAAGTTCCCTGAAAAGAGAATCTACTTCACCTACAAGGAAAAGAACATATATATAGATGCTAGTGAGTGTGGTCGTACTATACCACTTGTAAATCCTCCTACTTTTGATAAATCAATGAAGAGCTCAGTTTCTACGTACATGATTTTTGTCAAAGAGTCCCTAAAAGATCCTAATGTTTTATCAAATGTAAATAGTAGGAATCAAGAACAGTTAGACTTGTCTAATTTTCTGAAAGGATTCCAATATGTGTTTATCGATGATATCCCTATGGACTTACCTCCAAAACAAGGGGATGATGACCATCGCATTGAGCTCCTTCCAAGAAGCTCACCGCCTAACAAGCCTTTTTATTAAGTTTCTCAAGCTCAACAAGAGGAGATCATGAGGCAAGTACAAGAATTGATACACAAAGGGATTGTAAGGCCTAAATCCTCTACCTTTTGTTCTCCAGTCCTTTTAGTGCAAAAGAAAGATGGTACATACCGTATGTGCGTAGACTATTGAGCACTAAACCATATCACTATCAAAAATAGATTTCCCGTGCCTCGAGTAGAAGATCTATTTGATAAGCTACAAGGTTCTACCTACTTCAGTAGGATTGACCTTAAAAGTGGCTATCATCAAATAAGGATAGTGGATGAAGATATCCTAAAGACCGCGTTTCACACAACGTTCGGTCTTTATGAATATCTACTCATGCCTTTTGGATTGACTAATGCGTCAGCTACGTTCAATCATCTAACGGAAAAAAAAATTAGACCCTACTGCAAATTCACTGGAGTGTTCTTTGATGATATCATCATCTACTCCAAGTCTTTGGAGGAACATAAACAACATCTCCAAGTGATTTTTCAAGCATTAAGGGAGAACAAGCTTTTTCTTAACCAAAAGAAAAGTGAATTTTCCTTTCAAGAGATTCAATACCTAGGTCATATTATCTCTCAAGATGGTATCCGTATGGATCCATCGAAGTTAGAGGTAATAAAAGCATGGCCTAATCTAAGGAATCTACATGAGCTAAGGAGCTTTATTGGTATGTAATCTGGATCTCTCAAAGCCATTTGAGGTACAATGTGATGCTTGTGGTGATTGCCTTGGAGCAGTTTTGCTTCAAGATGAGCATGCCATAGCATATGAGAGGCGAAGGCTCAATACAGACGAATGAGTCTTGGGCATTTATGAGAAAGAGCTTTTAGCTATTCTACATGCCCTAGACACATGGAAGCACTACTTATTGGGGACTCCATTTATTCTACGAACCGACCACCAAAGTCTCAAGTATTTCATGACGCAAACCAAGCTTTTCGACAAACAAATGAGGTGGGCAAATTTTATTTCGCAATTTAATTTCCATATTGCTCACATTGCTTGTAAGCACAATCAAGTGGCTGATGCACTTTCATGACGACCAAAAGTTAATGCAGTGTCTATAGCTACTCACAATGATCTATCTTCTATGATAGATGAGTATGCTACTGACCCTGACTTTCAAGGCATAATGTCGGCCCTTGCTTTGGGAAAGAAAGAGGAACCATTCACCTTGCAGGATGGTTATCTTCTCAACGGCAATAGGCTATGTGTTACCCATTCCCTTCGTCAAAAAGTTATGTATGAATCCCATGCTCCTCCCTATGCGGGGCATAGAGGTATTCAACCTACTCTCCAAGGAATAGAGACATATTTCTATTGTCCTACCATGAAAGTGGACATACAAGTATGTTTCAAAATGTGTAGTATGCCAAAAGGCCAAATATGATAGAGGGAAGCCACCTAGATTACTCCAACCATTGCCTATCCCAAATTCACCATGGGAGAGTATATCCATGGATTTCATCTTTGGATCACCCAAGTCTATCCATGGGAATACGGGAATATGGACAAGAGTCGACAGGTTTAGCAAGCAAGCACACTTTATTTATGTCAAAAAGACTATTAAGGCACACTAAATGAAAACTCTCTTAATGTCATAGATTTTCAAACACCATGGACTACCAACATCCATCTGTCAAATAGAGATCCTAGAATGACCAATAATTTTTGGAAAGGTCTCTTTGAAAATCTAGAATAAGATTGAATTTCCCTTCGGCCTATCACCCACAAACGGATGGCCAAAGTGAGATAACCAATCTTACAATACTCGATTTACTAAAGACTTATGTTACAGAAGTAGATCAACGCTCACAATGGGAAAAGTACTTACCTCTTGTATACTTACAATAATACTGTACATACTTCTACGGGAAAAGCACCTTTTGAGATCATTGAGGAAAGACCTAAAAGTCCCTTGCTACACAAAGTACATGGGAAGATCTTTGCTGCCAACGATAAGTATAGCCATGACCTACAAGAATCTTTTCAAAAGATTAAGGATGCTATATCCATCTCCAAAAAGCTGCTGTTGTTGCTAACAAGCATAGAAGGGCCTTAACGTTCAACGAAAATGATTGGGTCTTACCTAAGGCTCGGTTAAGGCAAACGACGAGCAAAAATCCTATGGGCCATCAAAAGTATTATACTAAGCTAGCAAAAAGATACTATGGTCCTTTCCAAATCTTGAAGCCTATCAATGAGACGGCTTACCAACTCAAGTTGCCCAACCATTGTCTCATACACAATGCTTTTCATGTGAGCCTACTTAAGCCCTACAAAGGAGAGCCACCAAGTGAACCAATTATTGAAGACCCTCCTGAAGTTGAAGACCAAGAAGAGGTGCTACAACCCGAAGCTATTCTTCGGCATGAAGACAAGGTACTACGACATGGTAAGATTATCTGATGATATCTTATCAAGTTCAAAAATTATCCTTTTGAAGATGCTAGATGGATGCACAGAATACAACTTAAGGATAGTATGAACCTTGTCAATGCTTACAACGCTACATTAGAGTAAGCAATGTACAATTTCTTTTAATGACCAATGTTTTTGTCTTATAAGACTAGTTCTCTTTTTCATTGTGCACAAATCTAAATAGTATGCATGCTTAGAATCATGTTTGTGATGACGACGTTTCTCAAACACCAAGTAGAATTTGTCACTCTACTTTGGCAGAATGAAATGGACTAAAGAGTATACATGCTTTGCGGCATCTATGTCTCCCAAGCACCAAATGGATTAGTCATCCATCTTTAAAAGATGTCGTAGGGTAAAAAGGGATCCTCTACCCGCTAAGCAAGATTGACTAATGACTAAGGATTTATCTCTTCTACCTCATAGTCAAGGGCGACTATGATTTCAAGAGAGAGGTAATGTCATAAAATCTAATATCTAACCAACCCAAATGATTTTCTCATATTAAACTGATCATTTAATGTGGGAGAATAAATGGGAACAAGGGTTAAAATATAGACATGTGCTTATAGATTTATCTCAACACGGGGCCAAAAGTAAAGGAGCCCAAATGAGAGATGGTCTGCCAAAGAGCAAGGCTAACCAATGGAGCTTAAAGACCTTAGAGTTAGCTTCATTGAATACCTCCAATAGTTAGTGTTAAAAGTCCTTTAACCTTAATTAAGCTAGGGTTGTGCTTGAGGTGGGAACCCGGCCCAAGCTTAAGGTGTCTGGGTCGCTTGTCGTCCTTGATGACTAGGTGCTTGAGGTGCTTGTCGTGCTTGATGACTAGGGTGCTTGAGGTGCTTGACGTGCTTGTTGACTAAGGTGCTTGAGGTGCTTGTAGTGCTTGATGACTAGGGAGCTTGAGGTGCTTGTGGGAACACCACCCAAGCTTGAGGTGCTTTGTCATGCTTGTTGCTGACTAAGGTGCTTGAGATAAGGTGTGCCGAAAAGTCAATCATCAATCCCTACAAGGAGGGGGCGAGCCCTACAAGAGGGGGGATGAGAGAGAACACACTCACACACACACACACTCACACAAGGCATGCTTAGTTCAAAGAAAGCAAAAGGGACACTTGTCAAGTTCCTCCTCATGCTGCCCTCATGGTGTGCCTAAAGCCTATCGATTGGTCTCCCAAGGGGTCCAATGATAAATTAATTAATTTAATTAATTGTTTTAGCATTTATCAAGTCCTCTCTCTCAAAGGGGAAAGGGGGACACTTGTTTCAAGACTAGTATGCCTGCTTGGTATAGCTCTTGCTTGTGATTGGCTAGGCCAGAGGTCCAATGAGCTTCAAGCACGAGCTACAAGGGGGGGGTGACAAAAGAAAGTAGGGGGCATGCTTGAAGGGTATACTCTCCAACACACAACACACACACACACACACACACACACTCAATGTGTATTGTGCTAAGTGCAAGAGCTCCCTCTCCTTCTCCAAGCAAGTAGAGAGGTTGAGAGCCTACATCAACACTCTTGGCTATGGAATGCAAATCCAACCAAGAGCCATGTTTCAATGCTTAAGCTTGCCATCTTCTCCATCTTCATTACTATGCTATTATGTATGCTAGCAAGAAGAGTGATGATAAGTGAGGAACTAGTTCTTTCTCCTATAAAAGGTTTCTTCTTCCTCTTCCCTACCCTCATTCCCTGCTAGCTCTCTCCACGTTCGAAGCTGTTTGAGGTCTTGGGATAGTAAATGTTTTCCACAAAGTTTATGTTATGCTCGTGATGCATGAACCTTTCCATCTTCATTGCATCACCTAGGTCACAAGGAACACAGATTGTATTGTAACAAGTCTCTCTTGATGGGAGAAACTATAATACAAAGACCTATTGGAGGGAGGACTGGCTCCACATAAATCCGGTCCCTCAACTGTTGTCATGTTCTCCAAACTCTCTCTCTTACAAAAGTATTATTCATGCCAAGTTAACTAAATGCTATGTTTATGTTGCTACCATCAATTATGTTCACCCGCTATGCTCACAAAGTAATTTCACAAAAGTACTCTCTCTAATTTTCGCTACTCTCAAGTTAATAGACCAATTCCATTACATGTTATTTTACTGATGGCATTCATCCCTTGACCGCAAGCTCTAGTTGGCTGCTTACCGTCAATAGCTTCCAACCATGCTTCATCTATGGCATCATATGTGTGTAGCCATCTCAACTGACCTATCATGAAAGCCATTGTTCCAATCCCCTCAAACAACACAGGACACTTTTGGGCACTTAAGAAGCTACAATGTGATATTAGAAATCATAAGCATTGGTTTATGGTTGCAAAGCAATGTTTGGGGTGTCTGCAACGATTATTGAAGTTTATTAACCGATGTTTGAGCATTTGAGCTCCACAAACAACATTTAAAAGTTTGTTAACACTAGTCCTGTAATTAGACACTTAAGTGTTTTGTTTTGTTTTCCTACCAAGTTTTGGCAATTTATTTGTCAAGCTAGAAAGAAGTTTTTTACACCTTGCTGCTACCATAGATTGGTTATGAGGGAAAGAAAACACTAGGCTTTTTCCATGTCAAAATACAATCCACATGGAGAGAATTATGGTAAGTTCTAAGCCATAAGTTTTAGTAAAATTTCAAGTTGTTTTGCCAAAAAATTCATAAAATTCTTATACCTTTTCGTAGAGATGGCTTTTTTTTATGTTTATAAAAACCAAGTGTTAGTACTTAGTGTTACAAAACAATGGAATTCCCTTCAAAGACTAGTTTCCAAGTCACACACAAGTTATAGATACTTGAGCACGTGTTGAATAAGAGCATAATTTTGGCCTTCCAAAGGTCCCTTCATAGAATTGGGCTATTCTAGTGCGGTTTGACAACTACAAATGACTATATATGTTAAAACCAAGAAACTACGTATTTTTTCAGCTCCCTAACTCAAGTAGATCTCGTTTCTTGAACTCTATCTTGAATTTCTTTTTGTGCAAAAACTCTTGAAAATCTTGAGTTCTCCATAATAACATTGAAACCAAGGTTTTAGGCACCCCAATTCTGTATATGCCACGTACTTTGATACCTTTAGTCTATCCATGTGGAAAGTTTGATATTATTTGAGGTTGTGAATGCTTATGTCTCAAGAATAAAGCTGTCAAATTTTTTTGTTACACAATTTTGAATATTTAAATGATCCAATAATTGTTGCATACCAAAACCCTTCTACTTACCACCTTGAGTCCTCAATGGAAAGGGTAAGCAATGTATCACTTCCTAAAACTCACAAATACATCAAAAACTTATATTTCTTTGTACACAACGATATGCTTGAAATGGCCATATCAAAAAGGTAGAACTTTTATATACTCTAAAGTTAATTTTTTTGCACAGGAAACTTTCAATTATCTATAGCACAATCGTAGAGTCATGTAAAATTTTCTACAAGGTCGCTTTATTTTTTCTTGAGGTTATATATTTCTTCAAAGCATCAATCGTAGTCTTACGAGGTTCAACTTGATAAGTATAGTTCTTGTTCATGATAGATTCTAAAATGCAAAGTTATATTTTTAAAAGACCCTTCCTTTAGCTAACATATTTAAGCATATCAAGAGGGTTTTCTTAAATACACCGTCTAATGCAAGTAGCATTTAATTTAAATTTGTAAAAAAAAAACACTTCAGTGTCCTATTTTGGTACCAAACTAGTGTTAAGAGTATTGTACAAACTTGTCATCATCGAGAGTCATTTAAGAGAAATGTATAGAGAACATGGAGGTCATCAGGTATTTTAGCTTGTTTCCTTTGTATTCACACACTAAACACTATTGCAATGTTCAACTAGAGGACACATTCGAGGGCATGAATCAAGCAGAGATACAGCCTTTGCAGAGGGGCTCCATCCTATGCATATTTCAAGATACTAGAGCTACAATCCACACCTCTTGAAAGAGATGGCGACATCTCAAGCACTCCCAACTAGGTTGATAAGGCACGCTAATGAAGCTCCACCCAAGCAACTCCATAGGCTTATAGCCCTAGGACCATTGTCCTAACACCTCCACACCTGGCATGCCAACCTTACCGCACTTCAAGGTACAAATCATGCCTCTTTTGGGGCCTCTCCTACTTGTGGCTACACCAGTTGTCACTGTTCCTATGGGACCTCCAATTGAACGAACTCCATTGGCATCCTCAGACATGTGGTAGGAATCATACCTCATTGATTAGCATACCATTGATGAATGGGAAGGGACAAAGATTACCCTACTGCATGCATGAGTTATTCACCCATGTGTCTTGCCATATTGTCTTTGAGCCACTCTGAGTAATCCGCCCATGTGTCTTGCCATATTGTCTTTGAGCCACTTTTGCATGCACGAGCTATGTTCCCGGGTGTTCAGTCACATCGTCCTTGAGCCTTGGAAAGCCTGAAACAAATTTCTTAAGGACTTTGTCGGAGCCACTTACATTCCAAGCTCCTCAGCCTCCCATCCATGATTGCTTCTCCACACAGAATTTGATGTAAAAGTAGATGATTCAGAAGATTTATTGATCAGTGCTGAGATGAATGTGATGCATGTATAAGACCGTGAAGAAAAAGAAGGATAGCAAGATAGAGAGGATGGCAAAAGGGGAAATAGGAGACAAGGACCATTCTAGACAGGTGGCTTTGACTTCCGTAGCTTTGTATTGTTCCCATTGGGATTGCTTGCTCAATGCCATTGGTTTCCTCTGTTTACATGGAAATTTATAGTTAATTTTGTTTCATTTTAGAGAGAGAGAGAGAGAGAGAGAGAGAGAGAGAGAGAGAGAGAAGAAGAAGAAGAAGAAGAGAGTTTTAACGTCGTAGGAAACTATCCTAAGAGACCTTAAAAATCTAGCCGACGAGGAGTTGAACTCAAGACCTGTTATTCAAGAGGGAAATGGCATAACCAATCTACCACTTGGGTGATAGAAAGGTTATACCATTTTCCTCTTTTTATTAGCGCACACACACACCCACACACACACAAGAGAAATACTTTAGAGAGAGAGAGAGAGAGAGAGAGAGAGAGAGAGAGAGAGAGGAATACTTTTCTAACCAAATCCCTCCATGTTTTTGATAACAACCTCGGAGATGTTTGAGAATGAAACAAAGAGAACAGGAGCTCGGTCGACGGGCCTGGGCCCACATAAACACCTGAATAAGTTAAGATCCCATTAATTGTTTTGCTTATTTTATCACTATGCTCGAGCTAGAGTAGCCAGCATCAGAAGTGATTCCATATTGTTGACTAAGTGGTTAAGTTGTTCTAGTAACGTAACTTGATTGAAATTCACGCAAAGGCAGCCATATTCATCTAGTTGCAATATCAGCACTCACATTTATATTCTTATTGGACTAGGCTTCTGAGGCATGCTTGGATTGTTGTTCTTTGAAATTTGCATCAACATTCTCATGAAAAGCAGTAAAGATGTTGGTTTGGTCTTCATTTCGGAGGCTGCGGATGCAAAACACTTTTCTTATGTTTAGAGGAAACGGGCGTGCGAGGTGTGGAAGCCGATACGCGAAGGGTGGCCACCTCTTTTTCTAGAATTATGACTTCTCGGCGCAGCTTCTTTGATTCTACCTCCATGGATCGAGTGAGTGAGCACACTTTCTTCTCCAACATCTGCAACCCCAAAAAGCTTGCACATCAGTACTAACCAGAAAGATTTTAAAGACAAAAGTCCATGTCATCTACATCTAGTCCTTTCTACTAATAATGTGCTTGCACAGCATGGTTTTTATTCAATGATAAATTAATGTTTGCTTTGATAATGATAGAAAAGCATAAACTCCACAGCAATTTTACAATGCAAGAAAAACCCACGTTACAGGCGCATTTTTGTCTCTCTATTGCTCCTAACCATTTCTCCAGAAAATGTAGTGGGCTTATATATAGGAGAAATTACAGAATACCCCTCAAATTTGGGGGATTTCCCAAAATATGTACCAATTTGGATTGATAGCTTGCAAATTTCTTTTGCAGAAATTAATCGTTTTGACAAGAGCTCTATCTCACCAAGGAGCTCACAGGACGAGGGATTTTTATCTGCAAATAATAAACCATTTAATCTTGAGAGCCCACACATTATAATAGTACCTCAATTGCAGATTCCTTCTCAGAGAGGCTACAGTCTTTTTGCTGGCACGCCTTTCGCAAAATGATCACCTCCTTTTGCAAAAGGTCATAGAGCTGTCCAGAGACACGGTCAAATTCTGCTGGTCCACAATCACGATTAGCCATTTCTTCCTCCAAATATGCATGACGAGGTGGCAGCGTTGAGTCAGCAACCCTTGCCCGATTCGCACTGTCCATGTCTGGTTTCATTGAGCTCACATCGCAAGGATTTGGCTCATTGAAGGACATGGAAAGTGATACCATGCTTTTTTGAAGCAGTAATTCACGAGCCGAATTGCAGCGCCCTACCATCTTCCTGCCTCCAACCTGCTGATCTTGCATATGCTCCTTTAGTGTCCTTCCAATCAAAGCATTAGATCGATTGCAAATTGAAGTGCTGCTAGATAAATTGATGGAATTCCCCACACCACCAAGGGAGGCATGCCTCACAATAGCAGCGGCGATGTTCCTGTTAGGTTTTTGAACATGAGAGGGATTGGTGGACGGTGGTGTGTTCAGGATCAAGCTCTCTTCCAAAACCTTTAGCCTTAAGTGCAACTTGCCCTGCCCATCGAATGAAATTATTGAAAATGTCTCTCTAAAACAAGTATTCTAGCTCTGTTAACTCACAGTAACAAATGTAATCTTCTATGGCTCACTGAACAAAAGCACTCAGACAACACACGAGTGATGTTGTCACCCTCTGTTAAATGAGATTTTCTTTATTCAGCGTTTATACTACAAAAGAAGCCCTACATATAAGTATATTGCTTCTTTTCACTCATAAGATGACTGGCATGGAAAACGACAAAGATGTCCTAACAAATTGAATATGGTAAACAGAGAATCTAAACCATAAACAACCTTTAAAATGAAGCATTGCACAGCAAAGGCATGGTCTTCAAAGCTGCCCATCAAGATGAGATTATTGAGAAAGAACGACCAACAAGAGATCTCTCTCTCTCTCTCTCTCTCTCTCTCTCTCTCTCTCTCTCTCAAACAAGCATTCTCTATCTGTTATCCCCTAGTAATAACAAATGGTAACCTTCTACGGCTCACCAAACAAAACACTCTGACAATATGCTCAATGACGTCGCTATCTATTGAATGAGGTTTGCTTTGTTTGTCATTCGTACTGCAAAAGAGAGCACTACATCGTAGTGCACTACAGCTGATCATTGATAAAAGTGACACATACAAATAGACAATGATAAACACGCTTGTCCTAAAAAATGCATTATGGCAAACATGCAATCTACATCATAACCAACTTTTAAAATGAAGCGTTACACAACATATCTAAAAGCACAATCTGCAAAACTTGATATCAGGCAGCCTCAACTTCACTGCTGGCCCAAACAGGAAGTGAGAGATTATCAACTACAACATGCATAGCTTGGACAAAAGGTACTGTGAGTGATGATTTTTCTAACATAATTCAATAAATCAATGCAATCCATACTCCACGCCCATGCATGCATGTGTGGCGCATCCAATTTTATTTTATCAGATGACTAGCATGCAAATTTGGTTAGTCTCAGTGCAAGACTGGTCCCAAAACGTGCTTGCTCAAGGCGGAACAATATCATCCATCCACAGAGCCATTCAAAGGTCAGATCAAGTGATGGAATTCATCAAATGCCAGCTCAACAAAATAGAGATGTTCAGATACCAGTCCCCACGCATACACACAAATGAGCACACACTTTATATAAATGCACGTGCACAAAATCTTGCAATGTGAATTGATAATCCATTAATTTGTTTAGATATGAACCTTAAGAATAGCCTCTCCCTTGGCCGCCCTTTCCATTGCTACAAGCTTTTCTCGGAGCTGTTCCATCTCACTCTGCATATCCATGACACACACATGAAGTAATATGAGAACTCATTAAACAAAGAGGATAATCTGGTTAACTGATTTGTGTACCTGTAAGAGACGTCGCTCTTCAAGCCAATGCTTCACTGGCATGACCTTATCATTCGATCCTTTCCAACCATTTGCCACAACTGCTGCAACTCTATTGGCCGTAATCTTAACTCGCGCCAATTCTCTCTCAAGTGCTTTCTTTTCCTCCTGATGCCAGAAAAAGAAAACGAAGCAACCAACTTATCAAGTCCATATTACGGCCCTTTTTTTGTGTCAGCTTGCAGCATTTGCTGATGTTGTGCCATATTTATACACACACACGCACATATACATATATATATATATATATATATATATATATATATATATATATATATATATATATAGAGAGAGAGAGAGAGAGAGAGAGAGAGAGAGAGAGAGAGAGAGAGAGAGAGCTGCATGGGCTACAGATTCTGTATTGCCCCTCTAGCTCGTTCTCCAATTCTTTTTTTTTTGGGGGGGGGGAGGGGGAAAGACCTACACTATCGACGCAGATCTCTCTCTCTCTCTCTCTCTCTCTCTCTCTCTCTCTCTCTCTCTCTCTCTCTCTCTCTCTCCATGCTTGATGGAGGGGATTATGGAGTACTCTACACTCGGGGAAGTTCCTTGTGGGAGACATTTCATGTCACGTGACACATCCAACCCTATGTGTCCGTGGACAAGCTACAGCATGACAAGGGTTCAGTTCAGTCAAGTCAGTCTAGAATAGGAAGTGATCTCACACTTTTGTGACTCTGTTCGCAGACCATGCATGCCCAGACACTTAGAGTAGATGCATATCCTCTGGTTGCACACAGCATGACCATCAGATTTCAGTTAGAACCCATCAGGAGCATTTTTACAGTGCATAGACCTATTTTCCCTATTTTTAACATTTTTCACTTATTATTTTTAAGTGACTTTTGTTGGGAACTAGGTAGGGCAATTTTGATAGCCAAGTATATAAGAAAACCCAGCGCTAGCACTTTCTGGCAGAAGAGGCAGCATGAACTAGTGTGTTCAACAGGCACCTTCTCAGCAGGACCCCAATCAGAGACCCTAGCGTTTTTGGACAAGACCAGCAGCCTGGCATTTTTGCATTGCAGATCAGCCGGCAGCAACAGAGGACAGATCAACACTAGCGTTAGTGGTTTGCACCAGCAAATTCACACCGTTTTTGCAGCAGGACCCAATTTCAGCTCTAGCGTTTTTCGATCAGGATACCATCCTAGCCTTTTGCAGATCCTTCGCGACGGAACAATTAGAAGCATTAGCGTTTTCAGTTTTCAGCACTTAGGCACAGCAAAACGACCCCCGAACCTCGTAGATCTCACCTTCCCGTAGCAGATCCTCGCCGCACGGTCAGATCCGGCAAAGTTTACTGTTTCAGCCCAGAAACCGCAGATTTCAGCATCTCCGTTTTCAGCGCGTCGTCGTCGCATCGTCGCCATCGACATCGTCATCCACATAGAGTCAGAATTCAGCAGATAAAGATTAGCAGATTTCAGCCATTAGCATTTTCAGATTCAGCCCGTCTCGTCATTGTCCTCATCGTCGGCAAGTCCAAAGCATTGTAGAGATTTGTGCAATCATAAGTAGACTACTCTCGCCATAGAGAGTGGGGCCTTCGGAGGAGGGTTTGCCAACATTCTGGTGTCGTATTCTCTTCTCTCTCTATCTCTCAGTCTCAGCACCTTCATTCACAGTGTTCATCCACTTTGTTTGTGTCCATTGCACTCTCTCACTAAAGGAACGGAAGGCTCTCCCTTCCGTAAGTTAAAGGAACCTTGAGCACAGTTTGGAGCACTCATCTTGAGCAAAGTTCAACATTCACTTCCGCTGCACCTTACATTGGTATCAGAGCTTTGGCAGTGTTCTGTATCACTCAAGGAATGAACCACAAGAACCACAAATTTTTTTTTGCTTGTTGCGGTCGCACGTAACCCGAGTCCACTTGGGCGTGTCGATTCCTAATCGTGTTTTTGAAGAGTGACAGGTAATGTCGCAAACTGTGACGTGGCTGTCCAGGGCTGCAGGAAACCCTAACTGACAGGAAACCCTAATTTGCTGACGTGGCAGAGCTGACACGTGGCAGTTGTACGGACACCCGCAAAACGCAGCGTGAATTGCGGAAGCTGGGCTGTCAGCGGCAAATTTTTGGCATTGCTTTTTTGCAGCTTTCCTACGCAATTGGAGAGAGAGAAAGAGCTCTCTTCTCTTGCTTTATTTTCAAAAAAGCATAAAGAGAGAGAGAGAGAGAGAGAGAGAGAGAGAGAGAGAGAGAGAGAGAGAGAGAGAGAGAGAGAGAGAGAGAGCTAAAAGCTCTGCTTTAATTTAGAAAGAGGGCTTGTGAAAGAGAGAAAGAGTCTTGCTTTAATACTGAAAGCTTTTGATTTTCAGCTTTTGGCCTCTGCTTTTAGCACCCTTGTAACCTTTAAATATGTGAGCATCTCACAACTCAGAGTATCTCGACGCAGAGTCTGAGTGTGAGCGCCTGCCCGCACTCTTGTACTTTGAACCAAGAAAGAAGGGCTTGTCCAACCTCCCCTTGTGCCTCTTTTCACTCATTGAGAGCGGACCGTGCACTTAGCAGCCGGCCAATCGATGTGAGGTGGGAAAACGCAACCTTGGTGTGAGCGCAAGGCCGCCAAGGGGTGCGCCCGTGGAAAAGAGCAAAACTCGGGTGAAGAGAAGATCCTTCTCTAACACAGATTGCAAGCTAAAGAAGAACCTCAAGAACCCAAGAACCACAAGAACCCAAGTTCCTCATGAACTGAAGAACCAAAGATCTCAATGGATGGTCATCACCCGAAGCGGAATGGATACTTTGCATGGAGGTGGTGAGCATGGGAGTGGTGAAGAAGAGTTTTCCCCACCAGGAGGTTTTTCCGACCCTCCCCCTTCCCCGTCTACGCCAAGGATTGCTCCTATGGAGGAGTTGGAGTAGATGTTTATGGACAGCAAGTTAGAACGCGAAGCAAGGAAGTTAGAACGATGATGGTTTAGGGTTTAGTTGGTTCACAAGGATGATGGTTTAGTTGACACTTTTTCTAGTGAAGCTAACCTCATTGCAGATTCGATCAATCACGAAGAACCGATCTTGGCTCTCGAGTCAAGGTCCAAAGAACCCCCACAGGAAGATTCGATCAATCACGAAAAACCGATCTTGACTCACGAGCCTAGGTCCAAAGAATCCCCACAAGAAGTACTATATGTTCGAATGATTAGTCAGCACGCATTGTTCGAGTGTTTCATTCGTGATCGTTTCCTGTATTTTAGTCAGCGTCTTTATGTGATCCCTTTCCACAGGCATGCCATATTGTACGTTGAGCACGATTCACTCATGAATGAGCACGGATGTATGCGGATTTCTCATGAAAAGCTGAAAAGTATGCATTCAGGGAAGTCATATTCCATGTCTCTTCCTTGGCACGACACAATCGTAGAAAGAGCACAAGAAAGATGAAGCATCAAGCATAGAAATTTCCATTGTGATTTGCCACAGTTAATTGATTTAGATCAGAAAGTCGAGATTCGACCCCATTGTTTGCGTGTGTTTGATGAACGGTTTGGCACTCCGTCACTTTGTTCATTTGCATCGCATGCACAGTTTGTTCAAAGAAATAGTATTTTTCCAGTCACTTTATATGGAATGGGTATGTTCATGTTTTTGTGTTGGAAGTAGTTTCAAGAATTTTCATCCTCGGAGATTCTTAAAGAAGGTAGACGCATGACCATGGACAAAGATGAAGAATTGAAGGAGCCATAGATGACTTTGTGTCGCTTTCAGCGCGGCCCAAAGAAGCAAGCGTTGCAGACCTTTATGAAGTTCAAGTATCGCATGACCCACGCATCAGAGTGGGCTGGCGAAGAGTCCTTTCCAGGATTCCAGACACTGTTGGCGATCTCCCTCAACGCCATACAATTCGGTGCCAGTACCTCACTTTGAAAAGGAGGGGATGTCACGTGACACATCCAACCCTATGTGTCCGTGGACAAGCTACAGCATGACAAGGGTTCAGTTCAGTCAAGTCAGTCTAGAATAGGAAGTGATCTGGCACTTTTGTGAGTCTGTTCGCAGACCGTACATGCCCAGACACTTAGAATAGATGCATATCCTCCGGTTGCACACAGCATGACCATCAGATTTCAGTCAGAACCCATCAGGAGCATTTTTACAGTGCATAGACCTATTTTCCCTATTTTTGACATTTTTCACTTATTATTTTTAAGTGACTTTTGTTGGAAACTAGGTAGGGCAATTTTGATAGCCAAGTATATAAGAAAAGCCAGCGCTAGCACTTTCTGGCAGAAGAGGCAGCAGGAACCAGTGTGTTCAACAGGCACCTTCTCAGCAGGACCCCCACCAGAGAACCTAGCGTTTTTTAACAAGACCAGCAACCTGGCGTTTTTGCATTGCAGATCAGCTGGCAGCAACAGAGGACAGATCAGCACTAGCATTAGTGGTTGTAACAAACTGCTAACGTGTCACAGCCTAAAGAATGGAGCCAACTTACAGATGTGGCCGAGGGGCCCAAAGTGTCACAAAGTGATGACGTGGCTGCCCGAGAGCAAAAACCCTAACCCTAATTTCTGTCAAAAACCCTAACTGCTGAAACCCTAATTCTGGAAACCCTAACCCTAAAACCTGCAAACCCTAATTTTGGAAACCCTAATCCTAAAACCTGCAAACCCTAATTTTGCTGCCAGAAACCCTAAAACTACAAAAACCCTAACCCTAACCCTAAGGGCAGCAGGGAGATTTTCGCGTTTTGCGCTGACTGATGATGTGGCAAGCTGTACGGATTCCCGTGATTTACGCTGGCAACTTTTTGGCTTTGCTTTTGGACCAGAAGCTTTTGAGTTTTAAAGGCTTTTTACTGTAATTGCTTTTTAGGCCAAGAGCCTTTAAATATGAGGTTAGGGCTCATTCTCTGGCATGCTTCCTGGAGAAGGTGCAGAGTCTGGAGTACCGGCTTGTACTGTCTTGATGCAATATAAAGAAATACCATAAGGGGCGCCAAGGTTTGCGGCCAATACTCTTTGGGGTGGAATTCCGCCACTCCGTGTCGCGTGTGCTCTCTCCCTTTCAGTTCAGTTGTTATTGAAGTGCTAAAAGTTTGTTTAGTCTGTTCATTTCTATTGGCACGTGGTGCCCGTCTTGTGACAGTGGTTTGCACCAGCAGATTTACAGTGTTTTTGCAGCAGGACCCAATTTCAGCCCTAGCGTTTTTCGATCACTATACCATCCTAGGGTTTTGCAGATCCTTCGCGATGGAATAGTTAGAAGTATCAGCGTTTTCAGTTTTCAGCACTTAGGCACAGTAGAACGACCCCGAACCTCGCAGATCTCACCTTCCCGCAGCAGATCCTCGCCGCACGGTCAGATCCGGCAAAGTTTACAGTTTCAGCCCGGAAAACGCAGATTTCAGCATCTGCGTTTTCAGCGCATCGTCGTCGCATCGTCACCATTGACATCGTCACGGCATAGAGTCAAAATTCAGAAGATAAAGATTGCAGATTTCAGCCATTAGCATTTTCAGATTCAGCCCGCCGTCTCGTCGTCGTCCTCATCGTCGTCGACATCGGCGGCAAGTCCAAAGCATTGTAGAGATTTGTGCAATCATAAGTAGACCGCTCTCGCCATAGAGAGTGGGGCCTTCGGAGGAGGGTTTGCCAACATTCTGGTGTCGTACTCTCTTCTCTCTCTATTTCTCAGTCTCAACAACTTCAGTCACAATGTTCATCCACTTTGTTTGTGTCCATTGCACTCTCTCACTAAAGGAACGGAAGGCTCTCCCTTCCGTAAGTTAAAGGAACCTTGAGCACAGTTCGGAGCACTCATCTTGAGCAAAGTTTAACATTCACTTCCGCTGCACCTTACACTTCAAAACCCGAACATGCAGCCACCAGTGTGAGACCTATGCTTTCGACAACCAAGAAATACTACAAGCTACAAAGGAGGAGGACCTCATCCGAGTCTCAGCAGAAACAACCCATCCCACTGCCTATGGACGCCATTTATTCAAACTAAGCTCCCAGCACCGTTGGGAGCACCATCTCCTTGTATATAATGGGCCGGCACTTTGGCCCGGTCCGACATGCATGCCACATGGACTCGCAGACCGGGGAGGCTATACATCTCATTAGCTCTTTCACCATCCCACCCATCCCCATTGGAGCCGACCATGCCTGCCTCTCTCTTTCTCACTGGAGCCACCATCTCCCACGCATCTCCTACACCTACTCCACAAGCTACCTTCCACTTAACATGAGAACTAGCCCCTATATGCTTAGCAGAGGTTCATGAGGCCTTTGACAGCTCAACCCATCTGCACCATTGTCCACTCACCTCCCAAATCTCATCCTCCTTACACACATCAGCCCTTAGTTCCTTTCACACACGACTCACATTGGAAGTATCCCCCCCCCCAACACATGCACACACCGTAAGGCTATGCCACATAATCGTTGGTATGATGATGAGTGCAGAGGGCTTTACCGCTCCCTACTAGCACAGAGAGTTGTTGGGAAGATTACAAAGCAAGAGACCAGAAGACAGATGAAGACTCTCACACGCCACAAGCAACGAGCTTTCCAAGAGGAAGAGGAGCTTGAGCTTTACCACATTCATGAGCATTCATAGTGCAACAGCATGGTGGACTCTTAGAGAGCCTTATCCAACCACATCCATGAGCACTAGCAAATATGATGCCCCCCTCTCTCTGGCTCTCTCTGGCAAACCTGGCATAATCTTTCCTCTGGGGATATACCTCTCTATCAGCCAATCTCTATCTCCAACTATAAGATGAGGCGCATAGCTGACCAATAACACATCTAATGGCATGAGATAGGTGGGTGTCCATATAAATGGGACGTGAGATAAACCCCTCATCTGTTGTGCGGAGAAAGTGTTCTCTCGATAAAAAGCCATCTTTGTCCCCAACTCATTTGGCTTAGACACCCAACTCCTCCTAGTATCAAGCTTAATGAGATCATTCTGATAATCCTGCTAATCCCTGGATGTGTGAGGGTGAGGGATGGCGCATCCAAGGAATTCTGAAAAGGGGGGCAGCCTGTCCATACTAAATCCATGTAGCCAAACCAAGATGATATCTGTGCAAACCAACATGAAGTATCATCCTCACTGCCAACCGTCGCGATGACTCTAGCGCTAGTCATGCATATGTATCGTGTGGGAGCTCCCATGTGCTATGAATGAAAGACACTGATCTAGCAAGAGCCCCCACTACAATCAGTGGTGCACTCATCTCACCTCTGATAATCTCATGTGGCATTGAGGCTTTCGCCCAGATCCGCCTGGAGCTTATGGATACAAGTGGTCTCTCCATGGATCTCCACCCATCATATGAGAGTGAGAGAGAAATGAAATGTTATAGCAACGTCTTCAAAAGGCCAAAGTGACCTATGACACCAGAAAGTTACAATGTGGTGGATCTGATACAAAGTCAGAGTAACAAAAAATGACAAAATAAAATACTATGGAATTCTAAACCACTAGGTGTGAGCTAAGCAACTATGTGGGATGGCTATTTCACAAAAGATCCAGCATCGGTCGCTGGCGGATCTCATCAATCTCCTCCATGGTCAATAGCCTGATCGGGCGTCGTGCATGTCGGGCCAAAGTGATCCGAATCCTCTAATGCAGCCTCCGTCGATGCTGTGTAGTCCTCCATAGTCGTGGGCGTCTAGATCTCCCTAGCTCGGTTGCTCGGTCGATCAGTGTGCCTCTGGTGTGAGACGACGAGCTCTCCTGTGGTAGTAGCTCCTCCGGGTGCCCGGTGTCTGCTCTAAAGAAGTATGTGATCCTTCTCTGAGACTGACTAGCCTCTCCTCTCATCGAGCTCTCTCTGTGTCTGCGCAACTCGAGCAAAAACAGACCCAAGCATCTCTGATCCTCGTACTGCATGACTCTGGAGAGTGGTCCGAAACCCTCTCTAAACAAGCAGTGGAAGCGGCCACGTATCTCGTAGTAGACGGGGCAGTGGCATGTGTAGTGCAACTCTGTCTCAGGCTCCATGTCACACAGGAGGCATGTCCTAGCCTTTGCCGGTACTCCACTGTATCTCCTAGTCTCGATCCGCAGCTGGTGTGAGGATGTGCGTATCTGGCCAATAGCACATCGTATCCCACGAGACAAGTGGGTGTCCATGTATCTAAGCCTCGTCACAAAACCGTCCTCTGTAAGCTGGAGAAGATGCTCTCTGTAGAAAGCCATCTTCGTGCCCAACTCCTGATGAAACGAAGAGGGAGGATCTCCCGGCCACACAGACCGCCTACAATCTGTGAATTGTTTTGAAGTGGTTATTTGGTGCTGTCGCCATTGATTCTTGACTTGGAGTGTCCAAGTCTGTTACAAAAAGCTTCATTGAACCCATCTTTATTATTGTGTTTGCGTTCTTACGCGTATTTTCTTACTCAGTTCGGATTTCCTCCTTAGCCTACGGAATGCCCCCTTTCTGATGCACCCATCACCCATCCTGTGACGCATCAGGGGCACTCGTAACCCGGCCCTTTCCACTGAACTTACGGAAACTCCTTCGCGATGTTTACCGTCACCCATCAAATGACACATTAGAGTTTTCCGTTCTTGATGGCACTTCCTGTAGCTACAATCTTTTAACAGTTCTTAGTGTACACAATAAAATATCCTAGAAAAAGAGATTAATCATTAAAAAAATTTAGAAAATAGTCCAATTAGCAACAGCAAGCCCCTTTCTTCACTGCATCAGCAACTGAAGCGTTTCTGGCTTTCTTCTTTTCCTGAGAAGATCTCGGCGGTGATTTGGACTTATGCTGGAATCGGGGTCGCTTCCTCGAAGCACCCTCACCGGATTGATGGTCTGCAGTTCTTTTCTTCTCATAGTTCGCTCCATTTATCAAATGGAACGTCCTGGCCTTGGCCACTGCATCCTCGACATCAGTCGGGGCTTTGTCCTTGATTAAGGCCCAACGGTAATCTTCATGTAACCCAAGCAAGTACATGTGCACGGCGTGTGTGGAATCCACCTTGCAGAAGGTGAGCGCCTCTTTGAAAGCTGTCGTATACTTATCAATAGACAGAGTTTTCATCGAAAGACTCTGCAGTTTGGCATAGGCTTTCAAAGGGTCCATTTTAGCGAAATCCCTCTTGAATTTCACACAAAAATCAGCCCACGTCGTAGGCTTCTCTGTCATGTCACGCCACTAGGTAAGCGCCTTACTGCGCAGATAGAGAGGAATCGTCTGAATCCTCCGTTCATCATGCTCCCCATGGAGATCAAAGTATGTGGTCCACTGGTGTAGCCAGTTATTTACGGCCAATTCCGTACACTCCTTCTCTTCACCTGAGAAATTTGTAGTTTTGTACGGAATTGTGGCAATCGGACCACCCTACGAACGCCCAAAAGCAACAATCTGCATCCGCAAATGCTGGAGATGGGTTTCGCCCTCGGAAATACGCGCAGTCGTCGACTGAGCCATATTTTCGAGAGTAGAAAGTCGAGAACTGAGCCCCTGTACGACCCCTTCAAGGGAGGCCAGGCGAAGGTTCGTCTGAACATTCGCGTTTTCCAGAGCGGTAACACGCTGGTCGAAGCTCTGGAAAGTGCTTGTAATCCATGTGTAGAGAGCATGCGTGAATGGAATTTGAATGTTACCTGGCGCGTTGTCACGCTGCACATCCGAGCTGGAGGAATCCATGGCGAAGTGCGTGAAAAACTGGAAAATTCACGCGAAACCGAGCCTTTTTTGCACTTTTCGGTCGCGAAAAGTTGAAGTTGCGAAGAGCTCCACGCGTCGGCGTGAGCGTCTGAAGGCGAGCAGGTGATGGCGGGAGCGCAGGAGCGCGAGCAGGTGAGAGAGAGGAGGCGCGAGAGAGAAGCAGGAGACTTGAGAAATGAGTTCTCTGTAACTTGTAAGTCTCTGTAAGTGATTTCTTTTAACAATGAGCAGGGTTCACACTTTAACTTAAAAAATTAAAGTGTCCAGACTATATTTTAATATAAGTGGCCTTGGCCACATTAAATAATGGGTTTTACCCTTCTTTAAAAAAACAACGCAACCTTCCCAGCGTTAAAAAAAAAAGGCCAGCGCTGAGGCTGCCACGTGGAAATTGCGAAGGAAAGAGGGGGCTGTAGTTGCCCGTGGCCAGCATGCACAAGGAGCGCCAGGTAGGAGCCAGCGTTGCAAGTGAATTCCACGCCAGCAACTCCTTCCCTGCAGAAAAAAAACCCACGCTACAAGAGAAGGGTACCTGCAGAAAGCCGCGCTACAGAGAGAGGTATCTGCATCTCTCTCTCTCTCTCTCTCTCTCTCTCTCTCTCTCTCTCTCTCTCTCTCTCTCTCTCTCTCTCTCTCTCTCTCTCTCTCTCTCTCTCTCTGTGTGTGTGTGTGTGTGTGTGTGTGTGCTTCGCATAGAGAACTTACAAAGAGATTGAAAGAGTTACAATATGCTGAATTTTAACACAAAACCAGTAAATTAAGGGCGAAAACCAGTAAATTCGGTAAGAATCCTCTGATTTTCACCACTCCCACTTGTTGAATTGCTGAATTTTATCAAAAATCAGCAACCGAACTTTATTGTTTACTTGCAAACATACTTGCAATTTAATCACTAAAAATTACTCAAACTCAAGGTTCCCCGACTCGAACCGATCCGTAGGTGTGCACACAATCCCTCGTGCAGCCAAGCCGGCTCTGATACCATGAAACAAAGAGGGAGGATCTCCCGCCACACGGACCGCCTACAGACACGCGTCGGACGAACCACCTGACCATAGCCACCATCCGGCAGCTCCCCCATGATGGGGCCAGCGTCCAAGGTCGTAGGCGTGCACCTGTAAGACCGGGCGTCCCATACCACCCGGCCTCACCTCCTCGAGGTGACCTCGCGCACTCCTAGGGCTAACCACTGGCACTCTGCCAGTGGGGTCGATAACTCAAATGAGGCCTTGGCCTCCCTTTTATAATAATGGCCGGCCACACTGGCCGTGTTTCACACTATGTCCGCCCGGACACTGGACGCCCATCCCGACGGCATTTGGGCTAGATCCCCTCTCCTGTGAGCGGGACATAACACCTGTGCTGGCTGTATCCATGTCCTCCTGGTGTCTAGCTGAGTCAGGTCCTGGCGGATGAGCCTGGTGATCTCGGACTGTGTAAGAGTCAGAGAGGGTGCATCCAGTGAGTACTGGAGGGGGGGCAATCTGTCTATGCTGAACCCATGCGCCTGGAACCATGACGTCATCTCCCCATACCAGCATGTTGTATCTCCCTGCATGGCTAACTGTCGAGAGGACTCAAGTGCAAGGCGGGCATATCTCTCTGTGGGAAGTTCCCACATGCGGTGTATGAAGGAGATGGATCTGGTGAGCGCCTCCACTACTAGTGGGGGGGCAGCTAGTTCTGCCCGGATAATGGCACGCGGCACTGAAGCCTTGGCTCTAATGAGCCGCGAGATCATACAGACTAGTGGCTTCTCCATGTCCCCCCATCCATCAGTGCGACTTGTCCTCCCATGATGGTCCAATGAAGGTCCCCAAATCTCAGCTCCATAGAGTAGTGCAAAAGCCACCAAAGTATCAAAGAGCCATAGCTTTGTCCGAGGCTCCTGAAACTGAACATGTGAACACATCCTCTCCAATCTGCCCAATGCTGCATGGGCTCTAGTCAGTCTAGTCTCTGCTGCTCTCCTCAATGAAAATGTTGGTCCACTGAAAACCACTCCAAGGTAAGTGTAAGCATCTGTATACTCCACCGTCTCCTGGCTGTATGTGAATGCGGGTGCCGACCTCCTGACCCACTGTGGGGTGGTATTAAATACCATGACCTTGGTTTTACCAAGGTTGACAGACAAACCACTTTCATGGGCGAACCTATGCAAAGCATCCAAGTGACGCTGCATTCCCTCCGGAGAGTCGGAGATCAACACAATATCATCAGCATATAACAATAGTGGAATCCATGTCCCTGCGAGTTGGGCACCTCTATCACCATCTCTCTCAATGTAGTCAGAAACCTCATCCACATACATACCGAATAGAGTAGGGGAGAGCGGGCAGCCTTGCTTCACCCCAATAGTTGAGTGAACTGTTGTGGATAGGCCCTCTAAGGTGCGTACATGCCCCACTACTGACCTGTATAATGCCATGACTCCCCAATTGAGCTATGTGGGTACTCCCATCTCCTGTAATCTGCCCATCAATCTAGCTCTGGGTATTGTGTCAAATGCTTTGCGGAAGTCCACAAAGCTACAATAGATCCGTCTCCGATGTGATCCGCCCTCCTCAATGATGGCTCTGAGTGTCAAGATATGGTCAAGAGTAGAAAAACCTCTCCTGAACCCTCCCTGCCCGGCTGCACGTATCCTCTCTCTCTTTGCCCATCTGCTAAGCTGCTGCTCAAGGATGGATGCGTACAACCGTGCCAATGTGTGTCCGATCATGATAGTGCGATAATTCCCAAGCTCCATAGGGTCTCCTGACTTGAAGATAGGTACAATAGTAGATAGGCTCCAGGTATCAGGCAAGCCCTCACACATGGCACGATTAAACATAACTGCTAGAAGCTCTGCTAGTAGATCTCTAGCATGCATGAAGTGCTCAACCACTAAGCCATCATGATCATATGCTCTCCCAGTCCTCATCCTGTCAATGGCCTTCCTCACCATCTCAGCAGCGGTGAAAAAAGCACACGTGTGGGAACATGGATCGGGGGGGTTGGGAAGGGGCGGCTGTCCAGGAACTGTGTATAGAGATGACGTGTATTGGCCCCAGGCCTCTGTAGAGGTAATGGCAGGGGGAGGGGAGTGCTCATGAAAGAGCCGCCATGCCTCCCGTGAGTCCTGACTCAAGAATAGCTGGTATAGGTCCTGCTCTAAGCGAGCCAAAAATGCCCTCTTCTTCCACCGCACTAGGCGCCGGAAGTCAATCTGTGATTGTCTGCGAGTGATGTGCCTCAAAAGCACCTCCCTTTGAAGTCTAGCTCTGGTCTCGCGGCACTCCTCATCATACCAGCTGTTCTGGGACATGCTCCCCGAACGGCACCTCTGCTCAGGCTGGGTGTGTGGGTATGCCTCTACTGCTGCATCATGTAATGTCTGTGTCAGAATAGTAGTTAGCTCCTCTAGAGGTCGTCCTGGCTCTTCTGTACACAGGCGTCTGTAGATCCCATCTATGTATACACAGTCTGTCTCCCGCGTGAAACTATAGCCAGTAGGGGCTGCTGCCTGTGGCCTGTGTGCTACACTGAACTGGAAAGAGATGGTCAACGACACAAGAGCATGATCCATTGCCACACCAACAGGTCTCGGTCCAACCGTGAGATCCTGAATACTAGAGATGAGACTTGGTTGTGCCATGACATAATCCACAGTGCTGGCTCCATGTCTATGTGGAAAGCATGTAAAACCCCCTGCATCGGGAAATCTCTGTAGGCCATTCAAGATGACCAAACCATGCGCAGTCCCCATGTGTATCAAGTGTCGTCCATACTCGGTATGTTCCCCATCCTGTGATAGTCTAGATAGGCCCGTCTCTGCAACATCCAGCTCTCTCAGCATCTCCTCTGAGAGAAATGAAATGAAATGTTATATTAACGTCTTCAAAAGGCCATAGTGACCTATGAGACCAGAAAGTTACAAGGTGGTGGATCTGATACAGAGTCAGAGTGACAAAATAACCTAACAACAGTACAAAACAAAGATATATATTATGGGATTCTAGATTGGTCGATGTGAGCTAAGTCGAAAACTAAGCAAAAATGGGCGGCTAGTTGGGATAGCTGAATCACAAAAGATCTAGCATCGGTCGTTGGCGAATCTCATCAATTTCCTGGTTAGTGGTCTCACCGGGCGTCGTGCATGCCTGGCCAACGTGCTCTGAAACTTTTGACATAGCCTCCGTCGATGCTATGTAGTCCTTTGCAGTCGTGGGTGCCTGGATTTCCCCCGTTCAATCGCTCGATCGATCAGTGTGCCTCTGGCGTGAGACGAGGGGGAGCTCTACTGTGGGAGTGGCTCTTGCGGCTGTCCCATTTCAACTTTCTACTCTAAAGAAGTCTGTAATCTGTCTTTGAGACTGGTTAGCCTCGCCATCCATCAGGCTCTCTCTGTGTCTGCGCAGCTCGAGCAAGAACAAACCCAGGCATCTTTGATCTTCGTATCCCATTAGTCTTGAGAGTGGCCCAAAACCCTCTCTGAACAAGCAATGGAAGCGGCCTCGTATCTCGTAGTAGACGGGGCAACGGCATGTATAATGCAGCTTTGTCTCAAGTTCCATGCCACACAAGGGGCATGTCCTGGCCTCTGCTGGTACTCCGCTGTATCTCCCAGTTTCAATCCACAGCTGGTGAGACGATGTGCGTAACTGGCCAATAGCACATCGTATCCCATGAGACAAGTGGGTATCCATGTATCTAGGTCTCGTCACAAAACCATCTTCCGTAAGCTGGAGAAGGTGGTCTCTGTAGAAAGCCATCTTCGTGCCCAGTTCTTGTGCTGGTTGTATCCATGTCCTCCTGGTGGCTAGCTGGGTCAGGTCTTGGCGGATGAGCTTGGTGATCTCCGACTGTGTAAGAATGAGAGATGGTGCATCCAATGAGTACTAGAATGGTGGCAGCCTGTCTATGCTGAACCCATGCGCCTAAACTATGATGTCATCTCCCCATACCAGCATGTTGTATCTCCTTGTATGGCTAACTGTCAAGAGGACTCAAGTGCTATGCGAGCATATCTTTCTCTGGGAAGTTCCCATGTGCGGTTTATGAAGGAGACTGATCTGGTGAGCGCCTCCACCACTAGTGGGGGGGCCGCTAGCTCTACTCGGATAATGGCCCGTGGTACTAATGCCTTGGCTCTAATGAGCCGCGAGATCATAGAGACGAGAGGTTTCTCTATGTTCCCCCATCCGTCTGAGAGAGAGAGAGAGAGAGAGAGAGAGAGAGAGAGAGAGAGAGAGAGAGAGAGAGAGAGAGCAGTATTCATCCCTGTATCACTGCTGGTTTTTCCCTTATGGTTTTGTAAACATGTTATATCCCAGGGTTCTTTTCACTACCAGCTTGTTATCTGTAATCCCTACGTATATTTATGAAGCCTTTGGGCCTTTGTAATTTGTCTAGTAATACCAAGGGTTCAAGCCCAACTTTGTCACACACACACACACACAGAGAGAGAGAGAGAGAGAGAGAGAGAGAGAGAGAGAGAGAGAGAGAGAGAGAGAGAGAGATGAAATGTTATATAACGTCTTCTAAAGGCCATATTGACCTATGAGACCAGAGAGGAGAGAGAGGAGAGGAAGAAGAAGAGAATCTTAGCGTCGCAGGAAACTATCCCAAGAGACCCTAAAGATCTATCCGACGAGAAGAGTTGAACTCAAGACTTGTTATTCAAGAGGGAAATGGCATAACCAATCTAGAGAGAGAGAGAGAGAGAGAGAGAGAGAGAGAGAGAGAGAGAGAGAGAGAGAGAGAGAACTGTGGCTCCATGGAATCTGAACAGACCTGTAGCTGATGAAGTCGACGCTGATAATCCCGAGCCGCATTGGCCTCATTGGGTCCGCTTGAAAGTAGCAATTCCTCCATCTCTGCTACCCTGATGCTCAGCTTCTCCACTTCCGTTATTTTCTGCCGATGCAGCTTGTCTAGCACTTTGTTCTCCTCCTGCTAAAACATGCTAGGAGTTCAAACATATGCTTCACACTCACGATTAAAGACTGATGCACTTCTCCTTATGCATCGAAAAGAACTCAGAAGTATTCAACAGGACCACAAAATATGCATTAAAAATTGGTATACAACCTCATAATGAAAGAAAGGGATTTCTACCTGACAACAGTCAATGTGCTTCATGAGTTCTTGGTTCTTATTTTGCAAATCGTCGACCAATGAGGCCTTTGATGTAGCGATTTGCACCATTCTCTCAGCCTCCAGTAAAGCAGCTTCCTTTGATTTGGTCAACCGATCTAGTGCCCTGTTGTCCTCGTGTAACCTTGCAACCTTCATTATGTAAAAATCAACAAGCTGGTTAATTACAGAAGACAATAAGAGGACTGAATCTAGCAAAAAAGACTCATCCTTGCGGTTTGTGAAATTTTTGCCACAAACAGGGTGTTTCGAAACGTAACTCCGACCAGAAGTACAGTCTCTGCCCTCTCCAGCCCTGGTTAAATTCCTACCTCTTGGCGAGTGAGCCTGAGTTCAGCATCGAGTGGAGCAAGGATTGCCTCAATCGGCGGCAACTCTTCATCTCTAGAGTTGGCAGATTGTATCCGCCGCATAACTGCCTCGGCTGCAAGTTGAGCCCCCTGGGCTGCCTTTTTGTCCTCGATAGCGCGCTTCAGTTCTAGATTCTGCACAATAACACTATTAATAGCATTACAGCAGATAAATGGACAATAATAAGATCCTTGCTACTCTCATTACCTGGATGTGCCGTTCATCAAGCTCTCAAACTACCCCCCCCCCCAACACCCAAAAAAGAAAAAAAACACCCACACACACAACGCTCTCATTTTCATGTTTTTTCCCAAGAGAAAATCTACTTTTGAACTAAACATCTCCAGCCTCAGATAAAAGTACAGAGCAGATTACAATCCTCCGTTTCAGTTTCAGTTTTTCGATTCTTTGTACTTTCTGTATTCAGACATCGTATCAGATTCACCAATTGCAACATTTTTGGTCTCACAGGTCACTTTGGCCTCTTGAAGCTGTTAATATAACATTTCATTTCATTTAATATAACAATGACTTCTTTAGAGCAGGGACTCAGCAGCCAGATGAGCATGCTTCACAACAGACTTTAGAGCCCACTTCTACCAGAGGTATATTAGTGGACAGAGCCACTGAGCTCGGGAGAGCTAGACGCCCACGTCTATGGGGGCGACCACTACATCGACGGAGGCTCCACCAGAGAATCAGGACTATTCTAGCACCACATGGGAGACGCCCAGTACGACTATATACAGAGACGCACATTGATGAAGCTCTTCAGCGATCGATGCAATACTTTCTCGGACAACGCCCGATGCCGGGCATCCTCCGGCATGGATGATGATGATTTTCAGTCTGAATTTTTAATCTTTTAGTTTTAGTCTTTCACTTTACTTCCATTTATTTTTGTACCCAGACATTGGATAGATCCACAAGGATTGTATCAATTTGATCTCATAGGTCATTTTGGCCTTTTGAAGACATTTAATATAACATTTCATTTCTCTGTGTGTGTGTGCCCGCGCGCGTGTGTCGGTGTAAAATTTCTTGCTCTACTAGCTGGGCTTAATGAATATCATTCAAAATGAAGTCACATACTACAACCGGAAAAAATGCAACTGGAAAAATGTTACAGAGGGTAAGCTTGGTTCTTAGAATTGAGTAACCAAGGCATAAGGATGACCACATATTTTGACTAGATTAATACCTTGTTACAATTGTTTTATTAGCAAGTTTGTTATGTATCCAATGTTGCTGAGATATTCTTATATCTGACTTACGCCGTACTCAAACATGCTTTGCTCTAATTGGCACAGGCATACCTTGTTTTCCAAAAGGAGCTCCGCTCTTGCCAACCTCTCATCCACCTTGGCAAGCTCATCTGAAAGCTGATTGCACACAACCATGGAGAACCATCAAATCAACGCGTATATGCATTACTCGTTTATCGTTACCAAACCCACATACAATTGCCTGAGAAGTGATTGTGCCGATGCGTACACACCTCGAACACAAACAGCTTCACAGAGGCTAACTTAATACCTCATTAAACAGCCTTCGTAAATAGCATTAAAAACTAGTAAAAGCTCTGGCAGGTGAAACATACATCAGCCAGTTTAACAGTACTGCTCAGTTTCCCCTAATGCATGCGGAGGCCCTGATTCCTAAAAACAACGGAACCTTGAGGGAGGCTTGCTCCTTACTCTGAACAACAGGTTGTGGTCAAGACACGATGTAGACGTTGGCAGGGTGCTAAATATACACCTAGATGAATCCAGGAAAACCCAGTTCATTTATAGAAAGTTACGAACTCATGGTAGTCATCCACAAGACAATATAACCATCGGCTCATGACCAAACATTTGGCAAAGGTGATTGAAGTTCAGAGGGGCTACTAGGAATGGAGTCAATCAATTAGCTTCCAAAAGATTCAATCGCCAAGGAACATGCTTACCTCTTCAAGAGCCTTTTCTCTTGAACGCTCAGTAATCTTAAGAGCCTTTATTTCCGCTCGTGCTTCATGAAGCTCTCGGTTCTTTTCTGATCAAAATTACCAACATGCAGTATCAGAATTGCAAGCAGGGAGAATCTTCTCATTGAAGTACAATTATGCAACATGACAAAAGTACAAGTGGGCAAATGCCAAGGCACCATGACCTAGCCGGAACTAAGAACTGAAGAGGAAATTTGCTACCTTTTCCTTCATTTTGAAGGCGGTCAATCTCTTCTTTGGCCGGGTCTGAGCCTTGAAAGAAGGCAATGAGATCAGAAGGATATGGGTGAGGATCCAGGGAGCCACGAGGGCTTGCGAGACTGGTATCACAACTGTCTAGCAGAGTAGGAGGAGGAGAGCAATCTGGCAGATGGTCGATAACATCCGCATTCATGTGCATGCTCCTTCTATAATCATCAATGCGCCTCCGCACATGTTGCCTGTACTTGTCCTCATGAAAGCCCATGTCCTCATGGATGCACTTGTCTTCAAAGGTAGAGGTGTCCATGAATGTGGCCTCATCGTGAATGTGCAAGAATGTATCAACGTGAATTTCATCCTCAAGAAGATGCATGGAAGGGTTCTCATGAACATGGACCTGCAAGTGCAGCCCCAGTAGGCCAGGGTCGGCGGACATACAGACGTTAGCTGAGCTGACCTCATTTGGAGAGCAAGAAGAGGGTGGCGATGGCAATACATTCATGTCCCTCTCCGGCATTAGAGTCGACCAAGGCGAAGCAATAGAGCGGAATTTTGCAAGGGTTCTTCTTTACGAGAGAAATGCCGATTGTCAGACTCGACCAACTTCTGCATAGAGAAAATAGAGGAGCTGGAAAGCTTGGCCCCGTCGTTTTTCGCACACCCACACAAAGAGCCACCCCCATGAAGAAAGCGTTTTGACAGGGGTTCCATATAAATCTATTGGTAATTAATTGTTTAAAAAAATCTTAATTAAAGATTAGCCTTTTCGCCATAGAATAGGCTAGGCTAGAGAGAGACAGAGAAGAGGATCTAGAAAGAGAGGAAGTTTATGATACCTCCAAGGGCTGTTTCACACATCAAAGAGACCAAGTTAAATTACGTAAGGAATGGTGTTGTTTTGCTCTTATTCTCTCCAAACTTCGTATTCACAAAATTGGAGGCTTGTCTCTTCGAGACCGGGATAGAGAATGATCGGTGAAGTTGCGAATGAAGGGTGGTGGGAGTTGGGTTGCTGTGAGAAATGCAATTTAACACTAGTCTCATTGTTGAAGAAAATATTGGTCTTGGATTAGCCTAAACCTTTGTATGATCTTGGTCTCTCTTGGGATTTACGTCGCTATTGATTAAATAATCTATACACTCCACTAAAAAGCATGTTTGTGGAATTGCCTCATCCTCACAAACCAAACAAAATGCAATTTACTCACTTTAGACATTGCAATTCCAATGTACAAGTGTGAATTGTGCAACTTGAATTACTTTTATTCTAAGAAACATTATCATAGTGGAAGCCAACAAGATCACTTGTTAACATTCACATTTTGCTCTAAAAATCTAAATGTTTTTCTGGGTTTGTCTTGCTGCACTTTCTTCATCAACCTAAATTCAAAGGTCTGTAGGTTTTTGGAAGCCACCTCCTTGTGGGTGTTAGGATGTGTAGCCTTTGGTCTATTGCTATGATCTGCTTATCTACCTGGAGCCCAATTTGATACTTTGTCATGTGATCACTATGTGCCTAGTCCTAGGTGTATACGAAGTGGAGATAAGCCAAAATCATGCCCCACTCTTATAGGGCTGAATCCACCTTTCTATGATTAGTTGTCAATGGCAAGCATGAGAAAGCATTGATAAACTCCTTGTGTGTCATAATATGAGCCTTTCGAATTTAGCAAGCAAAATGGGGTTGATTATGTGCATGAAAGTTGCATTTATGTGAGTGTGTAAGCTTAAGGTAACACTGGGAGATTCAAAATAGCCTTCTTGCATGACTTTGTTACCATTGAAGCTAATGGAATATCAAGTGCTTTAGAGTTGACGTGAACAAGGATATCTTTGGTCGAAGTGGATTACCATGCATAAGTATCCATGGGTCTCAAGTCCTCAAATTTCATACTTTGCGATCAAACAAGGAAAGGAGCAAGAAAGAGACACGAGAGAGAGTGCATTGCAAATTTGAAAGCTAGAGTTAGAGATCGCTATATGTGGAAAGAGATTTAGAGCCAGCAATTGTTTGAGGCTAATGTGGTTAGCAAGGATGCTGACAAGTCACTAATGGATATTTTGATATGGCTATTGATGTTATCAATGTAACAAAACAAAGAAAATGAAGTGTGTAGCATGAAGTGAACAAAAGTTTTAGGTTTGTGATTTCATTTTTGAACTCCATGTAGTCAGATAGCCTACGCGATTGATAACGAGGTAGGGAATGGCTTCGTTCTTATAAATCTAGTCTCCACCATACTTTTGTATGGTATTTGATTAGTTGTATGCTAAAATATTCTTAAACATGGTTGGAAAACCTCTGGTGCATAAAAAGTTGGACTCTTGCTTTGCTTTTGTTTATAGCTCATCAACCGCCAAACGTTTTTGGATTCACATGAGCAAACATCTTGCTTGGCAAGTCAATAATTTCTCTTGATTTGTACACTAAGTTTTCATTTTTTAAAGAAATGCAAACTTAAGTGTCATAATAACTAATATCTAATCTCCTAAATGATTTTCTCATGTTAAACTGATCATTTAATATGGGGAAGTACCAGGGGATAAAAAACTAGAATATTGGTTAAGCTGGCAGACCGGAGGAAAATAGGGATCCAAAGGGGGGGCCATCTGCAAAAGAGCAATGTGCATTAATGGGCTTCAAAAACCCTAAGGTTCAGCCTATTAAGACTTCCAAAATGCTAAGGTTCCAAAATTCAATGTAAAGTCCAATGGTCAAACCTTAGGGAAATTGGATGCCTTTGTGAAGACCTAAAAAGTCTTTGCAAATCCCTAGATAGGAGGGGGTGAGCCCTTTTAGTAGGGGATGAAGAGAAACACACACACACACACACACACACACACACACACACACACACACTCAGGCTCCCTTTACACAAAGGAAATAAGGGACACATGTCAGGTCCCTAGCCCAGTTGCCCCCAAGGTGCATTCAAATCCTATTGGATGGCCATAGAGGTGGACCAATGAGAATTAGGCTAGAGTACATTTAGTTTAATTCATTTTAAAACACTTGATAAAAGAACCAATAGGAATTAAGCTCTCTAGAGGACTATCGGACAGTTTCCCAAGGGGTCCAACGAGCATTCAGCAGCCCAATGGCTTGCCTGATTCCTATTGGCCAAAAGACAGAGATCCAATGAGAGTTTAATTGCATTAATTAAATACCTAAAGCTCTCACAAAAGGGGAAAGGGGGACACATGTCAAAAGGCTATCACTTATGCTTCTCAATTATCATTGGCTAAGCTTTGCAGGGTCCAATGGGGTGCCAACATGAGTAAAATCCAAGAGGGGTCGACCAAGAGAGAGAGGGGGCTGATTTTGGCAAGGCATTATCACACACACACTCACACAATCTCATGTGTGAAGCAAAGAAGACTCTCTCTCCTTCTCAAGCTTTAATGGAAAGCCATCATCTACTCCAAGCTTGTGAGAATGGAGGCCTACACCAACAACTCTTGGCTTTGTGATGCAAATCCAACCAAGAGCCAAGCTTCAATGCATGCTCATCTTCTCTACCATGCTAATTACTAAGCTATGCTAAGCTTTTATGAGTGATTATGTGAGTAGATATACTTATTTCTCGTAAGAATACTCCTTCTTCCTCTCAATCTACTCTCATACCCCGCTAGCTCTCACCATCTTCGAAGGTGTGTGAGGTCTTGGGTCTGAGACCGTGAGGGAATTGATGTTGTGTTTTATAAGTGTGTGCATGGTGCTTGAAGCTTCCATCTTCATTGCACCAACAAGTTATTGACGGAACACAAAGTATTGTATTGTAAAATGTCTCCTTTGATGGGGGAAACCTATAATAGATAGCCTTTTGGAGGGGGAACCGGCTCCATGTAAATCCGGTCCTCAACTGTTGTCAATAGCTTAATTTCTCTCTCTTTTGAAGTATTGTTCATGTCTATCTAACTAGGTGTTATGCTTTTTGTTGCTCTCTCCATCCAAGTACTCTTGCTATGCTCATTAGGAACATATTCTAATGAAATGCTCACTATGTTTATGCCATTTTCCGTTGCACACAAGTTACTAGGCCATTAAATGTTACATTAAGTCTATCTTAGAAGTTGGAAATCAAGTTTGATGTGTCAAATTAAATGTCAAGAGTACATAAAACATACCCTTTCAATCCACTACAAAACTACAAACTAAAGCCAACCAAGCTTGACAAATTTTCAGCTCACTTGAGTTCGTGTAATATAAACAAATACATGCATAAGGGAGTAGCTCAATCGTGCATAGGGGCAACCCAAGGTGCACTATTAAGAAATCACCTATAGTACATGTGTTCAAGGGGTAACTAAAACCCTGCATGCACACACTTCACCATGGATTAATGATCACCCACTTTTTCTTTATAAACATGTAAGCATTTTCCTTGTACATTCAAGAAATATTTTTCCAATCAAGATATTGGAATGATACGTTAACTGAGGCTCTACTTCTAGTGATTACACTAAATAAATACTTCTCATTCTAGCCAATCAATATTTGATATTGAGTTCTTTTACATCATGAGCATTTCAGCTTACAATTGTATATGATAATTTGACTTTAGTACTAGATAAGTATCATATTCATATTACATGTTTGCTTCTTTTGATCTTATGTCTAAACTCATGATAAGTCGTCACTTCTCCTATGTTTGATTTCATGATGTGTAAATGAGTCCAACTTCCTCTTATGATGTGTAGATGGAAATGAATCTCAATTTTTTACTCTTGTATTTTTGAAAACGACAAGCATACACAAAGAAGATACTACCAAATTTGGCCAGAGCATGTGCAACTATTTTGGTGATTCCACTAACAAGATGATGCAAGAAGAAGTGGTTTGCCTTTGATATGGTTTAGTTCATTCCCATGCTATATTTTTTTAGATCCTTATATCTCAAGTAAAGTTCATATATAATGGCAAGTTTTTAAGAAGGATTCGGTGTCCCTTCTTCTAGGTCCATAAAATCTACGCCTCCAATCATTCAAAACATTGTGGATAATGCTTAGAGACTAGAATTTCCTCCTCATTGGCGTATACATAGTTCTTTCCACATAAATTACTACACCCATTAAAAGATAATTTTCCCATTGCATTGATACTATAATACTCTACTTCTATAAGATAATGTAGAAGTTTTGGCTCCTGAAAGGATTTTGGATCACGATGGAACTATTTGTCAACACTATCATAGATATTTGGTAAGGTTTAGAAGCAATTTAATTGAATGATCTCAATGGATTCAAACATCACTTTGTGATCATCGATATGCATCACTCATATATGTCTATCATAGTCACACACATTAGATAACACATAGATCCCTACATGAGGCAATCTGTGGTTTAATCTTATGTAGAGTGTCAATGAAAGCAATGAATTTTATAGAACATTGATCGAGACAACATGTGTTTGTAGAGCACTGACTAAAGCAATACATATTTCGTAATATTTAAGTTCCCCAATGTTTTCATTATATGTTGAAGATCACAAATTGATGCAACAACAATACTTGTGTAGATCATCATTGCTTGGGGCAAAATCCGTGATTATATATAGATCATTGATTGAGACAATACAACTAAGGGCAATTAAAATGACTTAATTAAACTTATGCCAAGTTAGTTAATTGATGATAACAAGTTTACTTGGTATGTTTCTAGCCCATGTAAAGTCTTCAAGAAATCAACTCAACTTTTATGCATGCAAATGAAAAGAGATATTGTGATTTATTGAAGTTAAGAGTATTTATGTAAAAAATGTTCATAGATCCTTATAGAAGGACAAGGGGGATGAACCCTTGTAAAGGACTATAGGCATGGTTGACTATAGGCATAAGTCCTTGTCACATGACGACAAGAATAATTCTCATGATGGTGTTGGAGGGAATTGTTGGTGATTGGATTTTTTGTGATCATCGAAGACTATGATTGGAATTTTTCATCTCCTTCAAAGATTTTTACTACTCCCACGGTCTTTAAGAGGACATTGTAGTGGTGGTGGAGGCGGATACTAGGGAGATGGTGCCACCGTTGCCCGACTCACCACACAACCATAGATGCACTATACCCTTGCATCCCTTGCTGGGGCCACACCTATTATAGCTTCACCATTCACTCTACAATTTTCCCAACCATCTTACACTCCTTACCTAGTCACCACTTTGATGGAGGCCAATATGTACTAGACACCACCCTATTGAGACCTCTATAGAGACCCCTATGATCCAAACCCCTCACCGCTTTCATAGAGAGAAACCAGTGGGTTGTTCTTACAACACAAATTGAGATTCAAGTGTGGTGGGTGGATAAGGATGGGAAAGATTCAATTCATTACATGCACAAGCTAAGCACCTCAATCTTTCAAAGTGACATTAAGAAGAAATGGAGGTAATTTGACAGTGCAAATGATTTTGCACCTTCACCAAGAGCTCCATGTGCATTTGTCGCTTCTCTAACAAGTACATGATGGTAAAGATGTGAGAGTTTGTCAAGTACAAGCATTTGGATGCTCATGAGGCCTTCAAAGAGGGATTAGGTTAGCCAGGTTGGCTTGACAAAGGATATTGGAAGCTTATCAAGGAGAAGGCCCTCAATTCCCTCAACCTATAAAGCTAGAAGAGAGATACCATGAGGGCACAACTAGAGGCAAGGTCTTCATATCACCTTGGGAGTTGCAGCTGGTTGACAGAGGATTTTGTAATTGTTATTGCATAACTTTAATTGTTTTTGTGACCTATGTAATTTCCTAGGATAATCTTTTCATTGTGTTTAATACTTCTAGTAGTGCTCCATCAATGGAAGAGACTCGTCAAAGCTCAAGTAGGTAAATGAAGCAAAGAAAGACTTGCATTCGCTTATACAAAAATTGCTATTATTGGGCAAATTGATAAGTTATTTCATCTTTCAAAATAGTTTACATTTGATGGTTGTTTCTTTGCAATCATTGTTGTTTTCTAAATGTTGTTTGGTAACTCTTTTTTATTTTCACCACCCATCAGAGATTGAGTTGGTACATGATGAGCTATTTGGTAACCCTTTTCTAGTTGTTTTTTGGTGACTCTTATTTATTTGCATCACCCAATGGAGATTGAGTTGGTACACGATGAGTTATCATTGTTGCGGTAGCACACTATGATGTGTATATGTAGTTTTTGTATATAAGGCCATATATTTAGTTATTCAAAATGACACTATATCCCATTTTGTACTTGAACGGAAAATTTATGCATCGGCATATGGTTTTGTACTTTGCTTGTCACTCTATGCACTCATTGTTTTGTATCAAGTGATCACTTTTAGTTATACAATTTCAAATTAATGAAATACCCAAATTTTTACTTCAAATCTCATGGTTGGAATTCTATCCTTGTGTTTTTAAGTTCTATTCGTAAGCATTATATTACAAAGTGTATAGCCGATTATGAGCCGATTATACTAGCATACTTGTTGAGGCATGGACTTTTTTACCACCATTTTTTGTGTGTGACATATTCGAATATTTGCATCGCTATTAATGGTATGTGCAGTGTCAGTATACTCATGTCTATCATAGTCATTATATATCGATTGCTATACCAATGCATATATCAACAACTATACTGATAATAATGCAAACACATTGATGTCGATAATAATGGTAACTATACAAACATAGTGATGTCAATGTTTACAACAATGTCAGGGGAATAAAAATATCCATGTAATGTCGTTGAAATTCACATCATTGAATTGAAGAGACCCTTATAGTGAGGGATAAAGAGAGTGGGCACTCACATAAAGTGCAATTATGAAGAGGGTCCTCTCAATATTTGCGTGGTCAATAGTCTCTTCATGATGTCGTGTCTAGATGTAAGAAAATATGATTCTTGATGCCATGGTTGAATGTGCATGCAACCATGGCATCTCATCTATGTTTGTGCATGCATGCATAAACATAGATGAGAGGGGGATAGAGATCCTACGGGCCCTATGCCTTGGCTACTACACCTCTCTCTTTCTCTCTCTCTCTCTCTCTCTCTCTCTCTCTCTCTATATATATATATATATATATATATATAGATATATGTATGTATGTATGTATGTATCTTCATGCATACATACATTAGTACATATATACATGCGTACAATTTATATATTATATCATTCAATAAGACATATTATTTTAGGGGAAAAAATAAATGATCATCCAAGTAACGAGCTCTTATTGTGGAGGGTGGTCTTCAAACAGCATAGGTGTAGAGCTCTTAGGCTCTCTCTATTTGAATATGGAGCAATTGAATGTTTGCCAAATTCTTGTGGGTTCTTTTGTGTAAGTATCACCAAGCTCTTGTTGGAACTAATCTTATTTTCAAGATGTAGCAAAAGCTTGACAAAGGTAAAAATCTCAAGAACTCTAGACACACAAAGAATATATTGACCTTCAAGCCCATGGATTCAAAAAGAACCGAAGGCCCTTCGGTTAAGTTTTGTCATTCTTTTGATTGATGAAGATTTTTTTTTGGCAATCTTGCATGGGAATAGTTGATCTCACACATGAAGAATGGATTTGTTGAAGTGATTGTTGCTAAAATTGCACATTTTTGCCCTTTCTTGGCTCATACAACACCACTCTCCCAATAGATCTCTTGATGATCCTTGTTTGACCCATCTCATTTCACATCATCTCACAATTTTTTGTTGCTTTTTGTTGCCTCCCGAAATACAAATCCTTTAGAGGACAAAAGTTGAGCCTTGCAAGGCCCGCAATGTGGATGTTTTGTGTGGCAAAGGAAAAGAATACGTACGGAGTGTGTACACACAGAGAGGAGACACTTACAATAGAGGAGACTAACAAAGTAACAATGTGTGCATTTTTAACTCGATAATAATGTAGGTTTGTCACTCCAAGCTTGGTTCACATATCTATCTAGTAGGAACTTGAATGTTGGCAAGGCATGGCTTTTGTTTCTTACAAATTCTAGAGAGACATTGTACAGCCAGCTCTCATCCATACTTTTGTATGGCACTCACTTAATTTATGTACTATCTACATTTTTTTATCATTTTGTATATTTTCATAGTTTGAAAAGTTTAATTGGCCTTTTCTTTTGTTTACAGTTCCTTAAAGTCAAGATGTTGGAGTTCAAACTTGTTCGATCAAACACATTACCCATAAGGTCAGTGCTCTACCTTGATGGATAAATTATACTCATTCTTTACACAAAAATGGTATGGAAATTTAGTAAAACAATTGCACTTTGATTGTGTTCATATGTCTCTGATGAGATCGTTCATGTTCAATGACATGTTGATATACCTTTGGTTGGAAGAAATTGTCAAGAAATTTACTAAAATTATTCTATTATAGCTTGAAAGTATAATTTGTTATAGAAAATCCAAACAAGCATGCCTAGCTATGTGTTCTCAAAATAAGAAAACCTTAGATCTTCCTTCAAGAATCTCAAATGGAGACTTTCCTAAGAAGTAGACACTATGTTATTATATGCATATTCGACCAATGGTAGATACTTCTCCCACTAATTTGTTTGATCTACTTCATTTACATAATTCCTAAGTAGATCTATTTGTCTTGTGGGTGATAAATTCAAGTTTGTACCTAAATTCAGAAACAATTGATGATTGAAGGGGAGAAGGATAGCCAAATTCTCAAGCCCTCAACACACACTTGCACTCCACACCTCTCATCATCTCCCTCTTTCTCAAGTACACACACAAGTAGACAATGATTGATTCAACCTACACACACAAGCATACCTGCACATGAACATAATAGGAGATCAAGAAATCTTGTAAGAACACAAGATGGTGACAACATTACACGCAAATCATAGCATAGAGTGAGAGAAAGGAGAATTTTCCACAAGAATGACCTAAAATCATATACCCCAAGGATCCATAGCACACTTGAGGACTCAAGTATTTGATATTTTATTAAAGTAGGTAGTGCCAAAATTAGAGGCCTCTCCTTCAAACTAAAATTTGTATGAACCATAAGGGTTGGCTATCACCACTTGTTGCCTACAATGTACAATGTGAGGTTTGTAGGCTTATTGAGCAAGAATAAAATATCTACGAGACACTTGTCTTAAAAGTAATTGGTCAAAATGATTGTATTGAATTTATTGCTCGACTCTGCTAAAATCCTCTCATTCATGTTTTGTATTTTGATCTACTCAGTATCAACTCACTAATTGACCAAAAATAAAGATAGCAACGATAATTAACCATTACAAGCCCCACTATCCTAATTGTAATGCTAACCATGTAGAATCAACGATAATTAACCATTACAAGCCCCACTATCCTAATTGTAATTCTAACCATGTAGAATAGAAGGGTGACCAATATTGTAGCATCCCTGCCACTAGGGATAGCAGCTATCCTCAGTTGTGCTGAATAGAGAATCAACTAGGCTATGAAGTGTGTGTGCTTAATCTTGTCACCATCTCTGTCCTTACAATCTTTCACTATTACCTACTATGTTTATGTAGTACGTGCATGTGTGTGTGTGTGTGTGTGTGTGTGTGTGTGTGTGTGTGTGTGTGTGTGTGTGTGTGTGTGTTGAGTCATTGTGTCTACTTGTTTGTGTGCTTGAGAAAGGGAGAGATGGTAGAGTGAGAAAGAAGGGAATTTTGCACAAGAATGGCTTAAAATCATAGCCCTAAATAATCCACGATACACTTGAGGATTTGGGTATTTGATATTCTATTAAAGTAGGTAGTGCCAAAATTAGTGGCCCCTCCTTTAGACTAGAGTTTGCATGTTCCATAAAAGTTGGTTCTCACCACTTATAGCCTACAATGTACAAAGTGATCTATGTAGTCTTATCTGCAAGGAATAAATAACCTAATGTAGTCTTATTTAGAAGGAATAAATTGCATAAGTGACACTATGGCTAAAGTTATTTGTCCAAGATGGATTTATTGAATTCATTGCTCATGTTGGGAGAAGATCCGAGAGAACGATTGCTTCAACAATTCCAATTTTCTCACACACATACCTATCAACCTATCACCATCTCTCCCAAAACCCAAGTACACACACCTAGGCTAGGACACACACACACACACACACAATATAGACTTGATAGTGAAAGATTGTAAGGGAAGAAGATGTAGACAATATTTGAGAGCACACAACATAGCATGAGAGAGAGAGAGAGAGAGAGAGAGAGAGAGAGAGATCTCGCACATCAATGATCTAAATATTGTAGCCCCAAACTCCATGGCACCTCTAGTGGAGTTGGTATTTAATTTTTGTTATTGCTTATTGGTGCCAAAAATTGGAGGCCCCTCTTTACACTTAGTTATGCTTTAGTCTTTGAATGGTGGCCTACCACTTATTGCATGACCCTCTATAGGGTTGCTTCTCAATAATTATTTACAAGTGAGCCATAGTGACTTATTGGCAAAATAAACTATAATATTATGCAAATAAAAATGGCGAGAGAATGATTTATTACCAATGACTTCTCCTCAGCTTTCATAGTTCCAATCTACAGAGCATCAACCCAGTGTTAGTAAAAATAGAAAAAAAATCATAGTATTTAACCAAACTAAAAACATTTGAAACATTCCACCTTTTTATTACCGTTGGAAGGTTGATTAGGGCGTTGATTGTAGGAAGGATTTTGGTTGTCCCTCTTTACACTTAGTTCCACTTTAGTCTTTGAGTGGTGGCTACCACTTATTGCATGGCCCTCTATACGGTGAGTTCTCACTAATTATTACGAGAGCCATAGTGGCTTATTGACAAAATAAACTATAACACTATGCAAAAAAAAAAAGCCTTCTCTTCAACTCTCAGAGTTTCAATCTACACACCATCAACCCAATGTTAGTAAAAATAGAAAGACAACATAATAATTAATCATTACATGCCAACTATTTCAATTATAGTTAACTACATACAATGAGGGTGCCCAATCTTATAGCAGCTCAGCTCCATTGAAATCTTCTCCTAAATTTCTTGTATTCCAATCTACATATCATCAACTCGCTAAAGACATCAACAATAATTAACTATTACAAGCACAACTATCCCAATTGTCGTGAACCACATACAACAAAAGGGTGACCAATATCGTAACAATGGGGTAACAACAATACTCTCCAAAAGAGACTTTTCATACCTGGAGTTCTATTGGAGAAAATTGACTTTGGTGAACTTTGGTAAGTCATGGTACTTGAAAAGCTAAGAGATAAGAAAATTAGGCACATCATGAGGCTTAATGGTCTTCTTGACAGATATAAAACGTGCTTCTTATTGAACATGTGTACTATTGTCCAAATACCATTGTTTTGTGGGGAGACTTGGGTAGAGCAAAGGTAAAGTCCATATATACGCTCTCCCATGGTGCCTTGAGTTTTGATAGTGATAATGATAAACCTAATTTCTTACCTCTATCATTATTTAGTTTCTAGCATCTCATGTAATGAGAATGTTCATGAATATCCTTGTTCATTGATGTCCAATAAAATGTCTGTATAGCATGATTGGTAGTTCCAAGATGCCTTGCATAAGGAGGATTCTGAGGCTTATGGTAATGGCATATGTTTCTTGACCTAGCCTCACTTGTAGAGTCTCCTAGCTATCATAAGTCCCCTTGCCATGCCATGGGGACATCTAGTATGTTATTGCATTGATCATGTACTAGGATACATGCCATATGCTACATGTGTAATTGGAAAATAATAAAGAATAGGCAAAATAAATTCCACGAATTGGTTTGCTATGGTTCATAACCACGCTTACTAATAAGAAAGAAATGTCATCTATTGCATGCATCATATAAGAATAAGGAGACACAATCATAAATAAGTCATTTTTTGTCCAAAGGCAAAATTGTAAAAATATCATTTATGATGCACTTATGTGTATTTATCATATGGTTGGTAGGTATAAGGTGATATGTGCCATTGGTTCATCTCTCAAGATGGGAAGATGGATATCAAATGTGCACAGATAAGGCTAACTAAGAGCCTTAATAAACTCTCTCTCTCTCCCTCTCTCTTTCTCTCTCTCTCTCTCTCAATATATATATATATATATATACATATATATATATATATACATATATATATATATACATATATATATATATATATACATACATATATATATATATATATATATACATATATATATATATATATACATATATATATATATATACATATATATATATATATATATATATATATACATACATATATATATATATATATATATATATATATATATATATATATATATATATATATATATATATATATATATATATGTGTGTGTGTGTGTGTGTGTGTGTGTGTGTGTAGAAATTTATAAACTTATAAATAGGCTTACATGGTTTCATTGAGGGATCCATGTGGGGGGAGTAGCCTTTGCCCCTATCTGGTTTGAATCTTCTACTTTCTCCTCTCATTCCTCACTGCATGAGTACCACCTCTGCTTTAGAGGTGCACATGTGCACTCTCTTCACTTCCTCTTCCTGTCTCTCACATGATTGGATCAATGCTAAAGGTATGGATTTATGGTTTTTATCTCTCTCATACGATGTTTCTTAACGTATTTTGTAGGCTCACTAAACATCTGCATGTTGAAGTGGTATGTGATCACTGTATTCCTACCAAGCATATGATAAATCCACATTAGTGCATTGATGGCTTGTTTCTTTGTAACCCTTGATTCGAGGGTTGATTGTAATCTCCCCCCTGATCCTAGGTCTCTTGGTCCACCTTAACAAATACCTCACTCATGCCTGAGTTTTTCTTAATCTACAATCATTCAGCAATTTGTACCCACAAATACTAGTAGATTTGATGCAAAATACCTCAACTAGGTTTTTAGAGTTTACCTTCATACTTTTAGGGGAAAGATATTTGCATATTCAATTCCTCAAGGCTAGAATACAAGTTGAATTTTGTTTTCTCCCTTTTCTTACTTTCACGATGTGGTATTACACTAAGCATAGGGCTACATTTTAGTAATCTAGTCCATAATTGGAGCAAACAAGCTTGATCATCAAGTTTATATGGCATACAACCCCTAATAGTTAATTACGAAACCACCATAGGCAATCGCATTTGAAGAACCTTGATTGAGATCACACAAGATTCTGGAGTTTAGACCCTGACATGGTATGCATAAAATAAGTCCCTCCATGCATATGGTTGGCCCTCTAGGATATAATATAGGACAGGAAAATCCTAAGACAATAACAAGCATTTGAGTTTTTCTCACAGTGGTTGAGGGAATTTTTTTAAGTTTACTTTTGTAACGCCTAACTTGACAGTAGCGCTCCTCTCTAGCAGTTAAGTTGATGAACACAAATGTTTTCAATGATATTCATAAATTGATAGACAAAAATGCTCCTAGTGCTATTTATATCTTCAACTCTGTTTCACTTGATATCTATAAGCTCAAAATTTCACCAGTCAACTCATAGCATAAGTAATTAGTTTTATCATGTTGCATTAATTGTATTGAAAAATTGATTCAATTGATTAGCTAAATTAGTTGTAATTGCTGCGAGTTCAAAAATTATTTTTAAAATCTTCTTGTGTATTTGTTTATTGCATAACTCAGTTAGCCAACCACTAGGGTTATAAAATATCTCTCAAGATGTGTGTGTGTGCATGCGTGCGTGCTTTTGAGGTTTCCCACTAGTAATTCAATTTGATATTACTAAAAAAAAGTGTGCATGTGTGTGTATGCATGTATGTGCGTACATACATACATACATGTGTGTATGTATGTATGTGTACACACATACATACATACACACACACACACACACACATAATTTTCAATGTAACTATCGTAATTATTGTATAGAGTGTTTATTTTGGTGTGTTGTTTCTAGGTAAAAGATTAGTAGGTGTACTCTCGGAGCACTGATATTATGTTTCAAAATCTATGTGGGGATTTGTTCTTATAAAAATTATTGAACTTTTGGAGCCCAACTCATCAAAACAAACGTCTCCATAGAGATACAATGCGACAAGTCTTTTCCTACTCTTATTTTATTTTTTTCCATATAAGAATTTTGTCAGTAGTGTTTAGTGAATCCTTTGGCACATACTATGCCAGAATACGATCAAATCATAGTTCCCAAAAATAATTTACCATGATTTTTTACTCATGTTAATATGCACTCTTGTTTTGTATTTAAAATGACTGTAAATATGCATAATTGCATGAAGAATATATATTCTTCATTGTCTTGGTATGGTTTTAAGAGCAGCGTTGTACACCACATCTTTAACAAAAAATTATGTTTAGATTCAATAGTGTAATAATCACCTTAACTATTTATTGACAAGTTATATTATTTACAAACTCCCTATCTAAATCTATGTTTAGATTCAATAGCATAATACTCACCTTAACTATTTATTTTGACAAGTTATATTATTTACAAATTCCCCTATCTACTAGTGGCGATATTTTGCTCTCTCCGCTTCTTGCTCACGACATCCATAGCACTCTACTCTATGAGGTGCAGATGCATGCTCTCCTTGCTTCCTCTTGCTCTCTTGCACGATTGGATCAACACCAAAGCTACGTGTGTATAGTTTTTGTGTCCCATATATGGTGTTTTTCGTGTATTTTGCAGGCTCACTATGCATCTGCATGTGTATGGAAAAATAAATGCCAAATTTATACCGAAGATTTTGGAGGTATGTGGGAATAGATATGCTTGGGCACCTAAATACATATGTACCCTTGTGCATATCTTGCATGTTGTAAGTACAATCAACCTTGCCTATCATCAAACAAACAATTGACCTAGCCAACCATCAAATTGTCAAATTTAGACCTATCCAATGCACTTGTGAATAAATTACAAAATTAAAAAAATGTAATGCAATATGCATCGGGTTTATGTTTTTGTGACCTGTAGAAAGACCCTTCTTTTGTAAAGTTTTATGTCCACTGCACTTGCATGCCGTGCATGCAAATTCAATAGATGTAGTAACATCCAATTGTAGTCTTTAGCACAATTGGTATGCTTGGTTGCAGGTAGTGACCTTGCATGCACAGCTTGGCATCTGGTAAACTTGTTGATTTGGTCACATGATTCACCTATTGGAAGAGTATTAAATTAAGGATGCCTCTTGTTTCAACCGACAAAAAGAGAGAAGGAATTAAATCCAAAGACATGCCCTTATAGGTAAACCATAGAATGGAAATCGTATCTCCCGTTAAGCAGAAATAACCCAAATTCTTATTCAATAAGGGTTATCGTATGGTGTCACGTGAGTGTACAATAGAAGGGTTTTGTAAGGAATGTTTCACAAAGGAGAGTCCCATATATGGAGGTAAATAAGACACTTTTGGTGCATGCACATGATGTCTCCCTAGTACTACTATTGAGTCCCCTAGGCCCAAACTCTTTTTGATTCTGCCTTTCTCGGGTAAACCTACAGCTTGAGTCCATAAAACTTTTTCATTTTGTCCAATATGAAGAAAGTGTGTCAGAATTTGTTTGTTTCTTGGAAACACTTTCAATGTGAGTATAAGAAGCTCTCAAAAAGCTTGAGTCTTTCTGGATCAATTGCAAGATGAGCTTTTTTCTTGCTCTTTGCCTTTGATTTTTTTGCACCCCTTACATACACTTAGGACTCACTTAGGATTTAACATTCCAATTCCCTAAAATAGGAGACCTTCTGGCCTAGTTCAAGAAGCTTCCTTTGCTTTTCATAGAAAGAGATGGCTCATAGCGTTGGAACTCCTTGGATAACTTTTAGACCTTTCTTGAGTCCTCCCAGCCTGGGCTTAAAAACTCCACCTTCTTGTTATCCTCCTTTTGAAAGCTTTGGTAGCCTCCTTTTGCACTCCTTGTGTGGAAGTGGTCCCTTGATAGGGCACTTCTTGTGCCCTAAATGAAAAAACGGAGATCAAGGCTCCTATGATGAGCAACACTACAGAGCGCGCACATGCGCGCGCGCACGCACACACACACACACACACACACACACACACACACACACACACACACACACACACACACACACACACACATCATTACAACTTTGTGTAAGGAGCTCGGATGGTGCCATCCCTGTGTCAAAAATTGTTCATAGGCTTGAGGTGCCCTTGTAGAAGTGGGTTGTTATGCCAACCGAGCAAGACAAGCTTCCATGGTCTTTGCCCAACTCTATGTGTGCAAGTAGCCACCTCCCTCGACTGAGCCCTCTTCAACCACACCTTGTTTGCCAACTTCTCTCTTCCTCCACTCCATGCACATGCAAACTTGGATCATACCCTTCTCCAATATTTTGTTAACTTGAGTCTAATCTCTTCTTGTTGTGCATATGAGTCTCACTTCTATTGATAAGAGTCAGAAAAACGGGAAAGCATGCTCATCAAGAAATGCCCCATATGCACCTCAAAAGGATCCATGTTAGAGGAGTGCATGCCCAAATGATATTCATATCTCAAGAGATGAAGTTATGGATAAAGCTAAGATCATAGAGGACGAAAGCATCTTGATCTTGATCCTTGTCCCATGCATAACAAAAATGGACCTCCTTGTGGACTTGAGCTACTATGTGAGAGACCTTGAGTAGCTTGCAAGTTATCCTTTTTGGCTTCCTTTTTAGGGCGTGCATGATAGGTGTGACCAGTTTCCCCGCATCTAAAACATTTATGGGCTTTTTGTGTATTTGACTGAAATCATGATTTGGTGATATAGAATGTGATGTCTTTGACACCACATGCCTTTGGTAGAACTTTTATCTTCTTGATTTTTTTGGGTGTAGAATCTTAATCTTCTTGAATGTACAAAACCTCTTTTGAATATATATCATTATGATAAAAGAGAGGTTTAGAGTGATCATTAAAGTTTGTTTCAAACCAAAAAGTGGGCATGAGAAAGACATTTGGGGGGGGGGGGGGGGGGGGGGGTTGCAAACTAAGAAAGACAGAGATATATGCAGGCTAAACCTAAAGGAGATGATGAAGGGCTTTCTCTGTAGCTCACCCCCCCTCTCTCTCTCTCTCTCTCTCTATATATATATATATATAGATAGATAGATAGATAGATATATGAAACTCTCTTTTTCCACAAGATTCCCATTGTGTGTGTGCGCGTGCGCTCAACTCTATTGCCCCATAACTAGCTTTCTCTACTCAGGAGATCTTTCCCCCATAAGCATCTCTCTCTCTCTCTCTCTCTCTCTCTCTCTCTCTCTCTCTCTCTCTCTCTCTCTCTCAATGTAGATATTACCAAAAGTTCCTGCATAATCATGATTTTGGTACTCTTTGCATGTTATAGGAAAAAAACTGCCATGTATACCTTCCATTATGTGTATATACCATATTGGTATCACATTTCATAGGAGAAATTTTATACCATGCCAAAGTGACAAAGAAAAAGTACCAAATTGGTAATCTCTAGCACCATAAACTTCTTGAAATACAAAAAGGCCTTATGTGCACATCTATCACAATGTATATGGAGAGAAAGGGTACCACTTGGGTTCCTTGTATTGGTTCTATGTATACCATTTTGATGTTTTACTTAGACCTTTAGAACTTTATTGTGTTGTAGTACCAATTGACATATAGGTCAACAATATGAAAAGGCATCTTAGACTCTCAAAAATTCACATATAGTACCAAAAGTGCCAAGAATAGTATGAGTTTGGTATTATTCTTCTCGCAAGATCTTTGTAAGTACCTAAAGCTCCTTGTCTATGTCCAAACAACATGCACTACTAATAGTACTATTTGTTGCTTTGATACTATCCAAAGTACCAAAGCCTGCAATTTCTAACAAGCTTTGGTCCTGTATGGCAAGCTAGTAGCTCTTAGAGTAACCAAATTACCAAACCTTGGTGCCTGTAGGAATGTGAGAACTGCCATCTGTCTGGTAGATTTTCTCAAAATAGGAAGGAGTAGTGTGATCTCTTTCTATCTAAAGTACTAAATTTTCATACCTTTGGTAGGAAAAACTACTCCCTTTGATAGCCCCTCTTAAAGTAGGAAGGAACGATGCCAAATGCTTTTAGTTTTGGGAGTACCACCTTTGAAGATTTGGTGTTGTATGGCATGGTAACAATTCTTATAGTATGAAAAGTACCAATGCATGGCAATTTTAAAACTATAAAAGGTTGTATATGAAATACCCAATTTGATATTCTGTCTTAAGTTAGGAAGGAATACTACCAATATTTATCTGAAGTACCAAATTGTTATGCCTTTGGTGGACCAAAGTACCACCTTTGAAGCTTTGGTACTCAATGACATGGCATCAATTCTTACAATACCAAAAACTACCCACTTTGGGTACTTTTGGCCTAGTCATAAATTGCCATGTGATGCATCTATTCTGATGGCGTGTCTTTTAAAGTAGCAAGGAATCGTATCTATGTCTACATGAAGTACCAATTCTTATAGCTTTAGTAGAAAAATGTACCACTAGTTTTGGTGTTGTATGACATGCCAATAACTCTCACAGAACTGACAGTACCACAATTGGGCACATTTGGCACTATGAGAATTGCCAGGTGAAATACCCACTTTGATAGGCTATCTTACAACGATAGGAAGGAACAAAACCCAAGTCTATGTAAAGCAAAAAAAATTTATAGCTTTGGTAAACTAAAGCACCACCTTTGAAGCTTTGGTGTAGTATGGCATGGTAGTAGTTCTTATAATATCAAAAGTACCTAATTTGTGTACTAGTTCTTACAATACCAAAAATACTTCATTTGGGTACTTTTGGCACAATAAGAGTTTCCATGTGAACATCCACAACTTGATAGCTTTCCTTAAAGTAGGAATTAATAGTGCCCAAGTCTATTTATAGTGCCAAAAATGTCTGGCTTTGGTACTGAAAACTTCCACCTTTGTTGTTGTGCTAACAGATCACACAGTACCAAAAGTACCAAATTTGGGTGATACTGGTATTATGAGGGCTACCATGTGAATGAAGTAAAGTACCAAAACCAATTTTTTTGAATATTGTTCTACAAGAGATCCGGGAGTATCCATGCTCGAGAGTATCCATCCTCGATTGCAACTCTCAGATGCTTTGAGGCATTGAAATTGTTTTTTGTTTGGTCGTTGAAAGAGTAGTACACCTACTGCCATGTGTATCATGTGAAAAATGCTGTATTTGAAATAGGATTTTGTCAAATGTGGCAAAACAAGTTTGGACATAATGGGTCACGCGAATGTACATGCTCCATAGGTTGTAGAAGCAATGCTCTATGTCACTGTTCTATAAACAAATCACTATGTTAGCACATATTTAGTTTGTGGGAATCCATATTGTGCCAAAATCATATTGATAGCGAGTATGATGCAAGGAAATGCCTGTTTGGGGAATGTTTTGAAGTGGGGCAATCAAACTGACATTTTGCTAGGATGAGAATTTGTTGGATAGGAGGGAGGTGTCTATGAATCTCTTCATGGATGTTGGTACTAGGTAGGTTGATGGTAGAAAAGAGAAGAAAACAAAGGATTTGATCTTGAAATGAATGACAAGTGATGCCTTTCTTGGCTTGTTTTCTAATTAGTCTCAAAAACTTCATCATTTACAACTTTGTCTTTCACTTGCAAGCTCAATAGTTCAAGGATCACTTGCATAATTCTTCCAATGATGTTGTTGTATTGGTTATCAACTTTGGGACTTCAAAGCAAAGTACACACACCCTATGTTGTCCAAAATGGATTTTGACTCTTGTTTTAGATGGCTTGTCAGACTCCTCCACATGTCCACATGAATATCAATATTTCAATTTGTCTAGAGTCGCCCTTTTTTTTGGAGGGGGGTTGGGGGAGGATATTAGAATAAAATCACCATGAGATAGATCTATTAGATCATGCACTCCATACATCATTGGTTGACTAGTTGGACGTTTATGTGATGATCATCAGTTGTTGCATGGAGCCTTAAACGCTATACATACATTGTATTGCTTAAATTTCAATATAGAAAGCCTTTTATTGTTTACACATATTGCTATATTGACCATGTATGTGTGTGTGTGTGTTTGATTTTCTTGTAGCTTCTTGATCCTCTCCGTCTCCCTCTATAATTCCATAGTGCATTCCCCTACTTTATAGATTGTTACCAGGAAACCTTTCAAGTTCACGATGCCATGTCTAGCTACCATGCAGAGTTTGAATTAAAGCTCTAGACCTTGGTACTTTGTAATGTAAATCTACTGTGTGAAATAATTTACATTGGTATGCTCAGATTCTACTTGTATATAAGCACAAAGTGTAAACATGTGTCAATAGAATCATCAAGTAGGCTTTGCAAAATGAAGGCTAGAGACATCCACCTTCAACATCCTCATGGTTTGCTACCCATGCTTCCCTTTCTTGTACCACCTTTCTCTAAACAACACAAACCAATATATTTGTAGGCTTGCTCTACAATGACCAAAGATTAACTGCATGCACCACTAGCCATTGACACCTAGGTGATGCCACAATAAGCAACAAGCCTCACTTTTGTGTGTTTCAAGTCTCCACCGCTAGCTCAATACATCTTTGCCTATTTTGTCACCATTGAATTTTGCAATAATATTTTAACTAGCTCAGATGGATCGTATCCATACAAGAGGTGGGTGAGAGGCAATCAAGTGAATGAGGGTCAACTTTGTGCCTCTAGGAGGCAGGTGATAGTGTTGCTTGTAATGGACTGCTTTGTTGTCTCAATTGAAGAGAGATCTACAAAATGCATCCATTATATATTGTAAGAGATGTAAACCATGTCGAATGTAATGTAAATGGCCTATTAACTTTGAGAGTAGCGGAAATTAGAGAAACTAATTTTGTGAAATTACTCTGTGAGCATAGAGGGTGAACTTAATTGATGGTAGCAACATAAACATAGCATTTAGTTAACTTGGCATGAACAATACTTTTGCGAGAGAGAGAGAGAGAGAGAGAGAGAGAGAGAGAGAGAGAGAGAGAGAGAGAGAGAGAGAGAGAGTTTAGAGAACATCACAACAATTGAGGACCAGATATATGTGGAGCCGGTCCCCCCTCCATTAGGCATTTGTATTATAGTTTCTCCCATCAAGAGAGACTTGGTACAATACAATCTTTGTGTTCCTTATGACCTAGGTGATGCAATGAAGATGGAAAGATTCATGCATCACAAGCATAACATAAACCTTGTGGAAGGCATTAACTATCCCAAGCCTCAGTCTCAAGGCCTCAAACACCTTCGAAGGTGGAGAGAGCTGGGGGGGAATGAGGGTAGGGAAGAGGAAGAAAAAACAATTCATAGGAGAAAGAATTAGTTCCTCACTTATCATCACTCTTCTTGCTAGCATACATAATAGAATTGTAATGAAGATGGAGAAGATGTCAAGCTTAAGCATTGAAACATGGATCTTGGTTGGATTTGCATTCCATAGCCAAGAGTGTTGATGTAGGCTCTCAACTTCTCTACTAGCTTGGAGAAGGAGATGAAGCTCTTGCACTTTGCACTTCACACAATGAGAGTGTGCGTGAGTGTGTGTGGGAGAGTATAACCCTCAAGCAACCCCCTCGCTTGCTTTGTGTTAACCCTCACGGCTCACGGACACCCCATCACCTCCGACGGACGTGTATTATGTATTTGGTAGAGTCAGGTACCGGGCTTGTCGGACCAATAGGAAAAGGGTAAGAGTGATCGCCGATGAGAGGCGCACTCTAACTGGGACATTCAAGGGATTAGTTGGCTACGCATGGGCGCCCAAGTGTGAATGGGGTGAGCTCATATAAAAGCCAACTAAACCTAAAATTCACTCATTCTCACATTTGTGCAATAGAAGAGTGCTCTTGCTCCATCTCCATCTCCATCTCCATCTTCTTCTTCTTCACCTCCTCGTGTGTGTGTGTGTGTGTATGTGTGTGTGAGAGAGAGGGAGAGTGTGTGTGCGATCGAGCATTACGAAGGCACGACGGCGGCGAAGCGATTGAGCGCGGCACGACTGCAGCTTCTTCTTCATCGCGGCGAGGAATCCACCACGAAGGCGAGCGTAGAGCGGTGAGTGACACACCCTTTGCTCTCTTGAGCTTGCTAGATTAGTCTTGTTGTGTGCTTGGAGCCATTTGTGGCTCGCACACGGTGTATCGGCAAGTCCCTTGCGTCGACAGTGCGGCAAGGAGCGCACATTTTTGGCGCCGCTGCCGGGGAATCGCCCTGCACTAAGCCCAAGAGGCACTTTGTGCTTCTCCTATGAGTTGTTTGTAGTAGGAAAGAAGAGGAAGAGGAAGAGGAATGAGTTGTTTTTTTGTAAGTTGTTAATTTCTGTTTTGTCTGCAAGTTCTGTGATTTTCTGCATAATGTTGTGTTTTCTGTTTGCACACAGTCTTTGCACAATTAGTAGTCGTTAGCTTGTTTGCAGTGAATGAATAAGTAGGAAGGCAGTTAGCAATTTCTGTTTGCACACAGTCTGTACACAGTTTTCTGTCAAGATTTGGTTTCACACAGTCTTTGCACAGCAAGGTAGTGAGAGAGGAAGTAGGTGGACAGTTAGCTCACTGTCAGTAAGCAGTTAACAGATTAGTCAGTGGTTAGCAGCACTTTTAGTAAGTAGATAAGGTAGTGAGCTGTCTGTGAGCTGTTGACTGGGAGGTTAGGTAGGTGACAGTGTGTGTGTGGCCAAGAAAGGGTCACCTAAACCGCGCAGGGTCATCGCCCAAAAAAAAAATAATAATAATTTTTTTTAAAAAAAAAACCGAAAATATTTAAGCGTGAGTGACTAGGGGGCTACGCTAAAATTTTGATCGAGATCGGGATCATTTTCCCAGGCCCAGGCCTCAATCTTATGATATATACTAGACTCACTCTTATATATATACCCTACCCCCTCAAGAGGGAATGAGAGCATGTGGGGCAAGTCCTCCACTCTCCTCCCTTCTCTTCCCACTTGCACCCTTAGACTTTCTAATTTGGGCCTAGTTCCCTACTAGAAATTGATGGTTTTAGGGATTTCGAGGGCATAAAGTGACCAAACGGAGGGCTGTAAAGCACGGCATGTCCCTCTGACCGAGACACTCGTTTTGAGCTATCATACGTTCTATTCTATAGCTGGGTCAGAAAAAAAGGACCAAAAAATCAAAAAATAAATAAATAAGAAAAGACTTGGGTTGCAAAACACCCAAAATTACTAGGTGAGCAGCCTTCACGGGCCCTCACTGACACTTCTAGGGGATCCAAGTCATATGAACCTACGCTCTGGACGAGTGTTAGAGCACGAGCATATTGGTAGTGCCTCCATTTACGTGGGCACCCATTATTCCTCCACCCTAGGTTCTGGACCTTCGGCCAGGACTCAAGGTACTGCGACCCAAGATCCTCATATCGCGTCTAGTGATTCTTCCTCTGACTAGGAAGTCATGGAGGGGTATCCTACACCAAACCTTGATAGTTCAAGTCAAGACATGCATGCCATGGGCCCACAGCCCGGGTCCAGCGTGTTTAGCCGCTTAAAAGAGACCCTTAGTAGAGCTACTCGCTCCGAACATACGGTAAATGAAATAAATGAAGGGAGTGGGGAAGTAAATTCGTCATTCATGCCTAAAATGGACCCTATGCTTCTTGAGAGTGTGCATGTGAATGTTCCATCCACTGTACCTCCTGATCCTTTAGGACTATCTCCCTCTGAGGTTTTACTACCCGATGGTAGGAGTCTTGCCGAAGTACAAGAGATCGAACGCTATATGCAAGCAACAAGGGAGAGGGAAATTGAGAACCTACGAAGGCTAGAACAAAGTCAAGCCCTGAAAGCAAAGGCTCCTATGACAACAATCATGCCAGCCGAGCAACCGAGTGCTCCCAAGGTAGCACTCACGGAGGGGCAAGCTATGGGGAGCAATAATGCTTCCACTTCAAGGGAAACCTCCAGCACGCCAGGCTTAGATGTGATATTCCTAAACGAAAATTGGGAGTATGACCTACAAGCCGAAGCTTTAACTGATCGGTACACAGGACACACCTATCATGTGGGTTGGTTAGATGTTCTACAATCCACATCGGGTGCTACTAGCATAGATGAGCAACAACAGAAAGTCTGTGATGTCCTCCATAGGATTGTCGAGTTAGAAAGACAGAACACAGGGATCAACATGCCTTCAACAGGCCTAATGAGATTCTTGGATACGGGAAAGGCCAACCAACCAACCCTGTCACAAATGGAGACTCCCTCAGTGAGCCCCATTGATCTTCCATATGTTGTTTTGCCAGGAGCCTCAGTACAATCTGAGCCCACAAGTGGCAGCTTTACCTTCCCAGATCTAGCTCATCTTTCTCTTAATGACACTACGACTACCATGCATATCCCAATGGTGAGCATGACAAGAAGTACACCATGGAGTTCATTTGTTAACACTGCGCCGATGCCTAGTAGCACAGTGCCCCCAACTATACCTACATGTATGTATCAATCATGTGCACCTGTCGTACCTCAGCCTCATGTAGCTCCTACACCTCCGATTATTCCAAGAGCTTACAATCCACAATGGAATTATCCAAGCTCTTATACAAGTGGAGCCATGCCATTTAATAATAACATGCCATATCAGGCACCCCCTATGCCTAGGGCCACGCCTGTAAACTTTGGACCACCGTCTGGTACACCACCATACGAAATTTGGGACCCAAGAGCCGCGCGTATGCCAAGGCCAAGGCCAACTCCCATCTCACATGTGGTTCCAGGAGCACATACACCCATTATACCTGCTCAAATAGGAGATTTGGCAGCATTTGCTCAAACTATCGGTCGCTCTATTGCGGAAAACATGCGTAGTGCACCTGATAGAGAGCCTAGGAGCAAGGCAGTTCAAGTAGCTAAGCTCACACAGAAATTCAGTGGAGACGGAGATGCTAGAAAGCATATGGAAGTCTTTGAACATGTGTGCGATTCCTTGGAAGAGCACAATGAGCTACATAAGTGTAAGGCTTTGAGTTTGACCCTAAGCGGAAAGGCTGGAGATTGGTATAGAACCTTAAGAGTAGAAGAGAAAACGATCTACTCTACTCTTAGGAGACTGTTCTTAAAAGAATACATACGAGAGGGAGTACTTTGGGGTGTAGCCTCTCAGCTCCAGAAAGCCCAACAAGAAGAAGGTGAATCCGTGAGAGACTTCATTAGTCGCCTAAAGAATTTGAATTCTCGATGCAATCCAAACGAGCGATTCAACAACAACCAATTGCTCGATAGATTCATTAGGGGACTACGACATGAAAGTATCTATAATGGCCTAGTCATTAGAGGTATCACTACTTGGCAAGCAGTCACCATGAATGCAATCCAATTGGAGGATAATTTAATGATTGCAGGAGAAAGAGTGTCTGCCGAGCCGAAGTCAAGTAGCTCGCAAGCATCAGGGCATGAGCCAATGAAGATAAAGCCAATCGTGAAAGAGCAAACGATATCTGAGATGACTTTGACAGATCTCACCAAGGCCATCCAAGAAAGCTTTAGAGGTAATCGTGCTCCACAAAACACTCATATGTATCCAAGAAGGGAGCAACAATGGTGCTCAATTTACTTGGGCCCACATACTACGAGTGAATGCCCTACTTTCAGAGTAAAGTTTAACGGGACTTGTAACGCGTGTGGTAGGTATGGCCATCAAGCGAAGGATTTCCTAATGCTTAAACGCATCCTGGAAAATAGACCGCCTATAGCTTGGGCAGACTCACCTCGAGTTCCTGCATTGATGCCTACCCCACCCATGGAGCAACAGTTGCCATTACAGCACATGGTCCTTAGAACCCAAAATGTGGTCCAAACCACACCGTTGCCACCTCCAGTGCTAGGACCGCAACCCCGTCATCCAAGAGTTACACCTATGAACCAAATAGGTTGCGAGTCATCTAGTACTTATGTAGATTGCGAAGGGGACATAGACCCTAGTATCACCTATGGAGTCGACATGCTTGAGGAGTGTCCAATGTACTATATGGAAGACCATTGGGGACAAATCAAACCGGTATATCAAGCTACTGCGCTAGCAGCAAGAGGCCAAAACATTAATAGTTTTGCCAGGAGACCACCTCTTCAGTGCTACGAATGTGGTGGACCACATCGAGTAGCTAAGTGCCCCATTAGAATGCAAAAGAATGCTGCACTAATGCAAACAAGTCAAGGGAGTGCATTGGCAATGCCAATACTCATTTGTAATCGTTGTGGCATAGATCATTTGATCGCACAGTGTCCTAACAATCCAAACGCACCAAAAATCACACCATTGAACTTAATAGAGATTCTTGATGGGACACCACCAACTATAAACATAGCACCAGTGAATGCACTCACACGGTCGATGCTCCAAAAGCAAAATTACATCCTCGAAGAGAGAGATGCTGCATCCATTGGCCGAGCGAGAAAGAAGAAAACAGGAAGAAAGAAATCCCTTAATGCTTCTAGCTCAAAACCTAGTTCAAAGACTAACACAGGGACATGAGAGGATCCCGTGTATATGAATGACCCTGAGGATGACTCAGATTCGATAGAGACCACGGTGACCAAAACTATTACTACAAAGGAAAAAGCCAGTGAGGAGGATCACGAGAGGGAATTACGACGAACACCAAAAGAGTATTCAAAGTTAAACCACCCAGTTGCGAACCCCCAAGATAAGCCACGAGAGACAAAAAATGAGGATTGCAAGAGAAAGATTGGAACCTATCCAAACCCAACAGTGGAAATTGAACGAGTCCAACAACTGAGGGGTTTGGTGGAAGAAACTCAACGAACATTAGAACCTGAACCCAAACATATCCAGATGTCGGACACAGAGTTTCCCACACAAGTTCAACCTCACAAGAACTACAGGCCGTTAGCTATACCCAGTATCATTCGGGAAGAGAGTGAGGGTAGGACATCTGAAAGTGGACACACACCTTTCCTACTAGAGAGAATGTTTGGTGAGGGAATGCCTGACCCCCTTGAGGAAGTGGAGATTCCATCTTCACCATTCTCTTGTCAGGGTCCTACGTCCCACAAGATGCCATTAAATGTTGCCAAATTGATGGATTTCATGTCTTCGGAAGTTAGAACCACCATCATGTCCAAACTATATAAAGACCCCGAGCTAGTCTCAGCTCTTCGAGCCTTCCTCAATGGAGAATTACAGGCCGGATTACCACAGTTTGCACATATGAACAAACCTGACTCGGTAATGAATGATGAGGAGCATTTAGCACCACCATCTGACCTAGCGGGACATGAATCTGTAATTGAAGTACCCGTTAACAAGTTGGGGCAATACTTTGAAGGTGATGAATCTAATGCTACTCTGCCAATCACTACTAAAGGATTAACTGTAAAGGGAGTCCTTGACGGTGGTGCGGGAGTCAGCATGGTGACAAAGAGTTGTTGGGAGTCTATGGGGCGACCTCACCTTGAAGCCACAAGCGTAGTGGTAAAAATGGCTAATGGATCTATTGTTACGCCTATTGGAATGCTTAAGGATCTCAGGATCAAGGTCTTGGGACACAAGGTAAGGCAGACTTTCATTGTTATGGATTTTTCCAAGCATCCTATGTCATTTGAGATGATCTTAGGGCGTCCATTCATGAGGGAAGCAAAAATGGTGCATGACTGGTCCAAAAACCACGTCTACTTATAGTTCCAAGACTCTGTCATTAGAGTTGATCTTTTAAGTGGTCGAACGCATCCTCTAGGAAATAAATTCATCATTGATAATCGATCAGACACAACAATTCACTCAGCTCCATTACAGTATTGTTACACGTGTAATGAAGACACGGATATTGGGGAGAACTCTCCTTATATGGATATCCTACCCGGAATGGCTGAGTCAGACAATGTCGATTGGGTACACCTAGCGGCAACTATAGATACATGGGGAGCTAGAGGAACAACCTGGGTAACACCAGATGGGGAAGAGATACCACACATTGCACCAGTAAACATGTTAGGTGTAGCGCATGTAACATCCGATGATAAGAAAGAGGCACACCTACCTGAGAGTGAAACCGATGATTCCTCAAAGGCTTCAGGCCAATACACATCAGAAACGGAATCTCAGGGAGAACTGGATTCAGAACCTGAGGAAACATCGAGTGAGCCAAGTATAGAAACTGAACACTCAAGGTCTAGTATGACCATCTATGGTAATTTATATGAGAGTGAAGAAGATACAAGCAAAGACCTATCAAGCGAGTCGAGTTCAAACATTTACCAAAATCAAAACTTAATTGATGGTAGCAACATAAACATAGCATTTAGTTCACTTGGCATGAACAATACTTTTTGAAGAGAGAGAGAGTTTAGAGAACATGACAACAGTCGAGGACCGGATTTATGTGGAGCCGGTCCCCCCTCCAATAGGCATTTGTATTGTAGTTTCTCCCATCAAGAGAGACTTGGTATAATACAATCTTTATGTTCCTTATGACCTAGGTGATGCAATGAAGATGAAAAGCTTCATGCATCACGAGCATAACATAAACCTTGTGGAAAGCATTAACTATCCCAAGCCTCAGTCCCAAGGCCTCAAACACCTTCGAAGGTGGAGAGAGCTAGGGGGGGAATGGGGGTAGGGGAGAGGAAGAAGAAACAATTCATAGGAGAAAGAATTAGTTCCTCACTTATCATCACTCTTCTTGCTAGCATACATAATATCATAGTAATGAAGATGGAGAAGATGGCAAGCTTAAGCATTGAAGCATGGCTCTTGGTTGGATTTGCATTTCATAGCCAAGAGTGTTGGTGTAGGCTCTCAACTTCTCTACTAGCTTGGAGAAGGAGATGGAGCTCTTGCACTAATGAGAGTGTGTGTGAGTGTGTGTGGGAGAGTATACCCCTCAAGCAACTCCCTAGCTTGCTTTGGTCGACCCCCCCTTGTAGCTCATGATTGAAGATCATTGGACCTCTCTAGGCCTACATGGAGGGGCATATCAAGCAATAAGGGTAGCCTTGGGACAAGTGTCCCCCTTTCCACTTTGAGAGAGAGGACTTGATAAATGCTAGAAAAATTAATCAAATTAACTAGTTTATCATTGGACCCCTTGGGAGGCCAATCAATAGGCTACAGTCACATCATGAGGGCAACATGAGGAGGAGGTTGACATGTGTCCTTGTTGCCTCCTTGGTCTAGGTTTGCCTTGAGTGAGGGTGTGTGTGTTCTCTCTCATGCTCCCAACTTGTAAGGATTGCCCGCTCCTTGTAGGGATACCTATTGAATTTTTGACATTTGAAGCCCCTCAAACTTGGGCCCGGTTCCCACCACAAGCTTGGCCCTTAAGCCCCTCCAGCTTGGGCCGGGTTCAGGTTCCCACCTTAAGCTCAGCCCTAGCTTACCTAAGGTCAAAGGGCTTTTTAACACTAACCTTTGGAGGTCTTTGATGAAGCTAACCCTAAAGTATTTAAGCTCCATTAGCTAGCCTTGCTCTTTGACATACCATCTCTCATTTGGACCCCTTTTACCATTGGCTCCGTGTTGAGATAGATCTCAAAGCGCATGTCTATATTCTAACCCTTGTTCCCGTTTATTCTCCCACATTAAATGATCAATTTAATATGAGAAAATAATTTGGGTTGGTCAGTTATTAAATTCTATGACATAAAAAGTATATACTCATGATTTTTAGGTGTTTAATTTGAATGCCCAATATTTTCCATGTGTCTCTTTCCTAGTCAAGAAAGTGAAAAATCTCGTTAGGCTACAAGACCTTTGTTGCCGTCAATGAGCATGATTTATAGGTTTCCTTTCAAAACATTGGAGAGGCCAATTTGTACTCATAGCATAAGCAACATGTATCACCAATAAACAATGTCGTGTTGGCACACTCAATGATGATGATGACCAGGTTTTACTCAAGTTCCCCAGGCTTGAGTTTAACACACAATGAGTAGGAACTAGCAAGGTGAGAAATTGGCAATTAAACTTTTTATCCAAAGTTAGCTTGATGTTACTATAGGCCAATTCAAGCTTTGGGAAAGGTTAATGATATGGCAAATAAGCTCAAGCTTCCATCTCATTAGAAGATCCATTATGCCTTTCATGTAAACTTACTAATGCCATTTAAAGGATCTCCACACCAATTCATGGAAATCCTCCAAAATTTGATGGAGTAGATGAGATAATATAACCAAAAAACATTTTATGAGACAAACTTAACCTCACTTAAACTGGTAAGGTTTTTCATAAGTGCTTAGTTAAATTTAAGACTTATTCTTTTGATAAGTGCTTGGTTAAAATTTAAGAGTTTTTTCATAAGTATTTATTTAAATTTAAGAATTATTCTTTTGAAGATGAAAAATGGATGATGGAACCTCAATTTCAAGATTCTCGGTTTTTGTTGAAGACCATAGATGCATACAAGGATTGGGTAATGTCCAAGCCATGCAATGTATAAACATATTTAATGAGATAAAATATTTGCTTCTTTCTCTCTTTGGTTTTTTAACTTGTACAATGCTATTAGTATGCATGCAATGTCTACATGGTTGCAACAAGTTTATACTTATGTAGCACCAAATATGCTATTCCAGAATTGTGTAGGGCTACATGTTTCATAACATGCTTGTGGTGTAATAGTTATCTCAAGCATTGGATAATTTAGCTAGCTAGCTTGGAATGGTGTGAAGTGCAATAAGTGGATCCAACGGGGGATAATAATTTTGTGAGCTTCTTAATTAGGCCATCAAAAGAAAGTTAGAGCTTTCTTAATTTAGGTCTCAACCGAGTCTCTTCTTTAATTATGCTATATGTTTTGTATATAATAAATCCAATGGCTTGTGTTATATTTTTTTTCAAAAATATCAGAGATTTTTCAACTTGAGGCTCTTAAAATCAAATTCTTGCATCTATTAGATAGGTCCCAACATAAATAATAACGTATATGCGTGTATCCTATATGCATGTGTTTGCATTATGGCTACAAGCTACTATGATACTGTTTTAGATCTCCAAAACAAAAATGGAGAGGGAGTGAAAAATCAGATAATAGGTGACCACCCTTCTCTACGAAGGGAGGGTAGCAGTAGTTGATGATGCAGAGGTGGGTTCCAAGGCTAGCTAGATTCATGAAAGTTTGAGATTTTGGCTAATAGACCATCAAAACCAATGTTAGAGTAATATTTGTTGAGACTTTTGACAAAACAAATTCCTTGGTGAATGCATTCTCCATTCTTAATAGAACATTTAAATGATGGGGTGATCTTATCAGTAGGTAGTACCAACGCTTGTTTTAGTGCAAATCCAAGAAGGTTTGAATGTGATTAGCACTGATATATAAAGGCAAATCAAAATTAAAAGGCACATGGTGCGATGGCAAAAGCCAAGTTGAAGCAACAGATGAGGTGGACATATCTTTTTAAATGCGTTGCGAGAACTGCAGAGTGCTGTCGACGCATGGTGTTTGGCGACGAGGAGCGAGCAAGAGAGGTAAGTTGTCGTGAGAGGAAGTTTGATCCATTGCTGATGTTTTGTTGCCAAAGCATGTGATGTGCGGTGTTTTCTTGCCAGATCATGTGATGTGTTGTCCGATTTGTGCGAACAAAATACATTTTGGGTTGCTATGCAATTGTGTGCATTGTTCCACTGTTATTGGGTTATTGAAGATGGCATGCCTGAAGGCAAAAGCCCGATCCAAAGGAGATGCAGAGGGAAGTTCCTCAAAGAAGAGGGAAAGACTCTCTAGAGTGATAGAAGTTAGTGTCACTGTTTCAATGGGAGGGACCGACATAGATGTAGGGCTATTGTCGTGCATGCGATCGTTTCTTCAAAAGAGACGCTGGCCGAAGCTTTCACCTACACTTTTAAATGGTGGTCCGGTTGTGCACAACCTCATTGATAACTACCAACAAAATAATAAAACAACACCTAGGCTGGGATAGAGTCTCCTCGACGGGAGCTATGGTCCTTTGTCGGGTGTTAAAACAACGAAACATGCATACATTTGAAGGCATGATTGGGTATTGCCTAAAGGACCGGGATCAACCGCACTTTTGGATAATCATCCACAATATCAAAGTAAGACGTTGAGAGGTAGGTTCAGACATGTATGCAAAGAAGAATCTACCTTGCATAATGTTGATTTGCAACAGTATTGCATGCAGTTCACCATGTGTAGTTGCCAAAGATGGGGATGAACATAGTGAAGAACGCGGGCCTGAGATATGCTGGGGTCACAACGGTTGCATGATTGAATGTATCTACTTTATGGTTCTTTTATGTTGGTTTATTCAATATTGGTACATGCATGCTAACAATTTCACTGTATATATGTAGTGTGACAATGGAACAGAATGAGCTGCTGCTTATGATGGGAGAGACAGAGCCAGATGAGCTCTTGGATGAGATTGAAGATTCATGACTCAACAACATAGAAGACATGACAATAGAAAATTTGCATGAACTATGCGGTAACCAACTCAATGATTGTCCGTCTCTTCGATCGAAAATAGTAACAACGATACAAAATCTAAAGGACATTGTGTAAAGCTATCAAGTCGACCTTGTTGATGTCCAACTCTGTAGGCTTGAAGAGCAGATATGTGCCTTGCGAACTGATGCAATTAAATAAACTAAATGGACTCATAACAAGAGTATCAAATTTTTTAACAAGGAACAATCTTCAACAAGGCAACACAGAATGACTCGTTTTGTAAATTCTATCATGTGTGCCAAGAGACACAAATTTTGTTGAGAGCTTTTGATCCATCACTCAAATTACATACCCCTATTGTACATACTCCTGCCTGTAGTTTTGCATGAAGAAAAATACACTTAATCTATATTTGATGCCTTCCACTCCTGTATTCATCTTGACATCTTTATTGGCATGAAGTCTTTAACATTTTAGCTGAGAAACATCACTGCTATGCTGAACATGAAACATACATACATGCATCTTTTTATTGTGTCAAATACAATCAACAAAAACATGCAGGTTTCCATGGCAAAAATCAAGCAATAATCTGACTATCGAGAAGTAAAGTTGCGAATCGGATCTGCACGTGAAACTCAACAAGCCATGAACTTGTCCCTAATTCCTGACAATTGCGCAAACCATTGCAGGGACCTGCTTGAGCTCATTACGTTTACTGCCGTGGTTTGATTTACCAAGTAGAGACGATTTAGTGTTTTCCATGGTTCTAGCTAATATAGGATGAAATCTGAAGAGATTCCATCTAATAAGTTAAAGTTGAGCGAGTAGTAGTCAAGAACCATCAATCCTATGACTCCCTCGTTAAGGTACTCCATTTCTCAACGTTGAGCTTAAGCGAGTCGCCCAACCATAATATATAAACTCAAAGCACGTTTATTATGGTGACTTCCTATCCTACTTGAAACTGTGCCCCCAATGCAGCATTATGGGCCTTGAAATTTATACAATTTTATAGAGAATAGTTTGAGGATCATGAGATGCTCATATTTGTAGTCAATAACTGAAGAAGCTCTTTGCCTAGCATTATTGAGATTCATTGTAGGTGAGATTAAACCCCCCCCCCCTCATGTACTCTGAGCTTAGCATCATCGTAGCTGGGATAGCTCCTATAACATTTGAATTATCTTCTTCCATGCTCTTCTCCATCTCTTTTTGTTGCACTTGCTTCAAAGATTGTCATGGGATTGATGTAGGCTTGTGATGAAGTCATTAGGGTACTAATTCATGTTAAAATTAGAAGCCTCCCATGCATAATTGGAAGATTGTTATAATTTTAGGGCTATGTGCTCAAAAAAGACATACAACTAGCATCCACAAGATTCACCTCTCTCTTTAACTGAGCAGCTATCAAGCAAAGCTTGAGACCAATGAGAATCTCTTTCAACAAGGGCCATCTTAGAAGAGCACACACGTGCGTGATTGTTGACCACCTTTAAAGAGAAATTGCCCGCACTTGTGCTACTGCTAATAGTGTGATCCAAGAATGATTGTCTTGTCTGTAACATCAAAACATATTTTGAGCTCTTGCTCCTGAATCCTAATATCTTTAACTATCCTTCACTTTCATTGCAGGTAGGGTAAAGGGTCCAATAGTTGGCTACGGTACAAAGCTAGGACAATATCAAATTAAATGTCAATTATTTTCAAAATATTTGGGATTCATGATGGGAATGGCCTTTGGAACAAGGACAACTTGAGACAAGCTATTTTTTGACATCATTTTCATCCAAACTATTAATTCTAGCACAAGATTTTATTATACATTTTAAATGTCCTTATGTTGGCAATTTTACCCTATGTAGCATGCCTTTCCAAGATCTTTTGACAAAGGTACTTTGGCCATCGGATTTACACTCAAAGGATGAGGCTTTTATAAGCTAGTAGGTAGATTACATTGGGCAAGCTACATGATAGATTTTATAGGTATCAATATAAAACTCAAACAATGAATCATTGTGGTATTCACACCATTCTCTTGCTTATTAGATAAAAGCAACTATTCTCTATGGCAACTATTGGGTGCATAAGAGTGAGTTGTTAGAGGTGCTCTTGTTACTACCAGCTACAAGTTTTGATGGTAGAGCATGGACAAAGCAATGATGAGCATTGTTTTAAGAGAAAAACCCATTTTTGTAAAAGCCACAATAGAGGCGAGGTCATTGACAAGGGTACTTGCAAGCTTGATGTCAACTTGCTTCAATAGGGTTATTGGCTTGCTTCTATAGTTTCCCTTGTGGGAGATTTAAGATAAAGTGCATTATTCACACAGCACAAAGAAATTGGTTTTAGGTGAAGTATGCAGACTTTCTGCATGTGCATAGATGTTCTACATGATCCAAAAACAATAAAAGTTTCCCGACTTGGATATGGCGCAAAGGCTCTATAGTTACTAAGTTGTATTCTTTGGTAGATTGGATATCCATTATCTTTTGAGCAACATGTCTGCAATCAAATCTCATTGAATAGATGAAGTCTATGGGATGCCACAAAATCTCAATCTCTCTCTCTCTCTCTCTCTCTCTCTCTCTCTCTCTCTCTCTCTCTCACACACACACACACACACACACATCAAATGGATATTTGAGGAATTTTGGAATTGTTCCTATGATGTTAGAATTTCTCTTGAGATTCTTCTTCTTATTCTCTTTAAGCAAGTTTTTTTGGCCTCCTTTCTAAAATTTCACCTAGCTAGCCACTCATTAGTAATGCTTTTTTTAGAGTGCACTCTAGATTTTGTTGCAAGATTCACATTGATCAAACTCACCACACCACTAGCATTTTCAAAGAAAACAACTTCAATATGTGTTTTATTATTAGACCACACATAGATCATAAAATTCTCCACTCTATGATTGTTGGAGATCATCCCAAATTCCGTGTCTCGGTATATAGCTAGGTCAATGCAACTTCTAATATGAGAAAGCCAACTAGCTTGAATTGTGAGTCAATCAAACATATCTTTGCCATAAGATTCCAATGGATTCAATGATGTACCATCATGCAACATACTAGAGAGAAACCATTATATCTATTCAAGCAAGATTTTTCACATGAGAATTATGCTTTTGATATTACTATCAACTTAGATTATGAATTTTTAGAACAAGTATACACCCAAGATCAATTGCAATTACAAAACAGCCATGGTTTTTGTTTAGAGCCTATGCATGGTAGATGGTCTATTTGCAAAGCCCCCAAAAAATCAATGCATTCCCTTAGGGTATACATATGTATTTTCAAAGGCATACTCTAGTATTATGTGTCCTAAAATTACATACGTGATTATGAAAATGTGTTGCAGTGCAAACATTCAAGTAACTAGCAAAAACTCAAGGGGAAATGCGTTATGTTGAATCTTTTCTAGGACCTCAACAGTATATGCAAACAAGAGATCTGAGGCCTTAAAAAGGCATACTAAATTTATCATACTATATACTCTGGCCACCCATCAATTTTGACATAAGACAAATAGTATGATTCCATGGAATGCTAGACTTTTACCTTGGTGTTTACACTATTCTGATAAAGTAATTCTCAAGAAAATGAAAATGGGCATTGGTAAATCCATCCGTAACATAAAATTCACTTCTTTGGTAGCATAATTGGACTCATGGAAAAGAGAATCCAATTGAAGCTCAAAAGTGAAAAAGCCATTTGAGAAATTGGATGCCTTTGCAAGTGAGGTTAGGATTGTAGAAGATTTTTGTCAATTTAGCCCTTGTGTAGGTACTTGTCAATGATCTACGCATTCCCTATGGTATGTAAGTGGTGCATAAGAAAGCTCAAATAACCTCAGCTAAGTACAAATAAGTACTTAGGTGGAACCATAAGTTGTTGAGCACCTTAGGTACTTTGAAGTACCTTTTGTTCTCAAAAGGTTCAACAATTGTTCTTGAAAGTTTAGATCCCATCAACCAAGTGCTTCTAGGTATCAATGACGCAGGATTTAGTCCCTATTTTAGGTAGAAACATGACTTGTGTGGTGGTGCTCCTTAGGTCCTTTGGAAGTACCTTCCATTTTTAGAAGGTACAATTGATCTACTCTAGACCCTTGAGTGTGTACTTTAGTAGTGTTATAGTTGCTTGCCAAGTACGTTACATATCTTGGACGATGAAAATATATGTACTCAAATGCTAAAAGAGCAATTATGACATTTTATCTTAGGTTATTAGATTGCACAATTGTCCACTTTTGTAAAGTCTCAGAATTTAATGGTTTGAGATTATATGGATGTGTATTCCAAACTCCGCTAAGGTGCCACATATTTGGCCATTTTAGCATATGGGTGCCCACCTAGTCGAACACCACATTTTTAATATATTTGTACTCTATTAATTTTTCTAGCTAGTGTAACTATACTATGTGTAAATCTTGATTCCATGTTTGTAAAGGTCCATGTGAGCCTTGCCATTGGCCATTTAGAAAGCCCTAAGTATAAAAGATAATAACTTTAGTATGAAAGGAGGCTTATATTTGGAGAGCAGAGGAAGGTCTGTGTATGTGCGTTGCACCCACCTAGCTAGACACCACATTTTTAATATATTATTTTTACTAGCTAGTGTAGCTATACTATGTGTAAATCTTGATTCTAGAGTGGCATATCTATTATGTGAGTTGTAATTCTTTCATGATATTTGTAAAGACCCATGTGAACCTAGCCATTTTCCATTTAGAAAGCCATATGTATAAAAGATAATAACATTAGTATGAAAGGAGCTCATCTTTGGAGAACAGAAAAAGCTCTAGGTACGTGCATTCAAAGGGCCAAGCAACTCTAACTTGTAATCGACTTTTTGAATGAATGTCTAATCCTATTTTGATTCCAAAAATTACACTGTGTTCCTCTTCTCTTGCTCTTTCTTTCATTTGTAAGCACATATGCATCCACGAGCTTCATCTTCAGTTTTGAGTGTTTTTTGACATTTTGACCATGGAATAATGTTATTAGACGTTAGGGTGACCTGTTTGAATGCTTCTGTTGTAGGGACCTGGTAAATGATGGATCATGATTGTGGTACCTTGTCAGATTGCTACCAAAATTTTAGATTTGTCTTTCCTTTCTAATGCTTTTTGGAGCTTCAAAGCTTTAAAAGTGGTCTATCACCTACTAAGTAAATTAGCTTGTCACCTTTCCCTCTAGTGTAGCTGCAAAGTGATCCTTCTTCACCTCATTTGGATGCACCTTAAAGACACTTGCTTTCCATTGGGTGTCAAATGGCCCCACATGACCATCATCAACATCAGATTTTTTTTGATGCGTTGAATCGAAATGAGCCAACCTCTAGGTTTCCAAGGGGAGGTAGCACTTTTGCCACCTCTGTGATCATGGCTATTTATTTATAGCTTTGGTAAAGGGTTGAACTCCAATTGTCTACCTAAGTTTTGCAAATGCCAAATCAAGGCTTTAACTCTTGTAAATGTTAGCAACGGGTCACCAAGTGTTGATTGTTAGCTCACCACTAGTTTTATTTCATACATGAAGTAGCCAAAGTTGTATGGAACTACCAGAGAGATACTCAAAATATATGTTACAAGCTAAGACAACGATGCAGGCATCCTCTCCCTTTCTTTCATATTTAGAGATCGAGAGTCATCTTTGGAAGCTTGTGTGTAATGATAGTAGTTTATTTGTTATTTTTAAGTGATTTGGAGATATATAAATGTGTGTTTGGACCTTTTTGTGGCATGTAGAACCCTATTGGATGATCAACCTTGAGAGGATGTAACAAGGTGCAATTGCTTGGATCATAGTCTTGCAACTTGCTTGGAGTGCTCCTTAAGAGGATGTAGAAAGGTACAAGTGCTTGCATCTTGGCCAGAGTAGTTCTTGTCCACTTTACAACTATGATTGTTTTTCTATAGATAGTTGGTCTTCTCTTGGGTGGTTAGTCTTCTTTCATCGACTCTCATATCGATCGGTTTGGCATCCTTGAGGGGATCTAGGAAGGTGCAAGTGCTCTGATCATCACTTTTATGACTTCCCTAGAGTGCTCCTTGTCCACTTTACTTTACAATGATTAGTTTTAATTACTTAGTATGCAAAAAGCATGTCCATTTTTTTCAAAATGTAATCAATTTGAATGATGTTTTTTTTATACTATTTTAGATCTTTATTTTGGATGGCTTACAAAGATACAACCAAGTGCTTTGTTTCTCGATGGGCCCTCCTTTGGTGCTCGGTGGACTTTAGGCCTGGTAAGCTTCACCCAATTTAACAAGCAACCTTCCACATGCCTTTTCGCTATCTTCACCAACAAAATAACATGCTTGCGTGCACCCTCTGGTCATTAACAGGAAAATTGCGCTTGATTATGCTTATTTAAAATCATTGCTAACAAGTCGGGATGTTTATCAAGAAGCCAATGTGTCAAATTTCTATCATATCAAGCTTGTCTTAAGATGCTCTCGGATTTTGCATTTTCGTCTCTTCCTACAAAGCCACAAAATGGATTTGAAATAGCATGCACTCAACTTTTGGCTTGTGGTCCCCCTTTCCTCTTTCTCTTGTCAACATCTATGCACATTGCAAAAGGCAACAAAAGATGTTTGTCTGGTCTATAGCCCTCAATTAAAGGCCATGAATTTTCTATATGCAGTGTTTGGCATCATCTTCTTTAAAGTCTTTATGTTTGGCTTGACTTGGAAGTCCCTTATCCTCATACTTCTAAGGAATAAAATATACATACATACAAACATGCATATGTGTGTGTATATATATATGTGTGTGACATGTGTGGGCTTACACTAGTAGTATTTGTGTGTATAGTTGGTGGTGCTTCCAAATCAAGCGAGAGACCGAGGGTTGTATTTCTTTTCTTAAGTTGAATATGTGGAGCTGCAAACTTGAGGGAGTGACTAGTGAGCTACCGTTTTTTGGGAGAAGTCACTGTCTTTCTGGTGGCGGTCGAGTGCAAGGGAGATGCTTTCGTTCTGTAACAACCTTGTTAGCGACTACATTAGACTTAATCAAAATTTTAAGGGGCTACGTCCTTGTCGTGGTTAGTGAAATGTTGTTGTTAGCTAAGCTAATTAGCCCCGTCAATACGTTATTCTCTCTCTCTCTCTCTCTCTCTCTCTCTCTCTCTCTCTCTCTGGTAACGGTGAAGGGCCCCCCTTCTCCAATGGGTGCTTTCAAGGGGGGGGGGAGAGAGAGAGAGAGAGAGAGAGAGAGAACCCACACACCAACCAGAGAAAGACAACTATCACACCACATCGAGAGAGAGAGAGAGAGAGAGAGAGAGAGAGAGAGCGCCCTATACTTGTCTAACAAAAGTTTGGTGTTCTTATTGGATCTTATGTCATTGTATATCCTCTCATACGCCTCATCTCATTTTGACTACCCACCCTCATCTCCCTCCACCATGGAAACACACTTGCTAGCTCTCCTTTCTAAAAGTGGCCTACATGGCCTCTTAACACTTGATCTCCCAACCTTCTCTAAGGTTGGCACATGATTGTCACTCCACTTTCCTACCTTACCAATCTAGCTACATTTCAAGGTCTAAGGCTCACATCAAACTCCTTAGTACCTACCTTCATCTCCTTAGAAACTTTACGAGCATGATATATTGCATTTCAAGATGGTATTTCCTCATCATGGTTTTAATGACACCTCATCTAGAAACTTTCCACTTGCATTAATGGCACTTTTTTTTGCAATACCTCCACCAACAAATGGGGGTTATAGGCATATCAAAACTGAAAGAATAGTTGTATGATACTAATGTGAACAACAATCTAAGGTGCCACAAAAATGGCAGCCTTACTTTAGAGTCAACAAAATGACATAACAACCTCATGCAGAAGACGTACCATGAGGACCGTAGCACATAAAGACACCGCCTTATTAGGGAAGGCACTGATGACGCTTTAAATCTTTAGCTACATTCAAAATGGAATATCTACATCATAGATAGCAACACCATTGATGACTCACCTTCCAAGTAATGAACACACTCTCCTCAAATACTTAGCTTTGCATGAGAAATGACATGTAAAAGCGTTAGCCCTAGGTCTACAAACGTTCCCCTTTCTTGGCATTTACTACACTGATTTTTAAGATTGACTAGTATGGCCAGCGGCCTCCGGCCGCCTCTCTCTCTCTCTCTCTCTCTCTCTCTCTCTCTCTCTCTCTCTCTCTCTCTCTCTCTCTCTCTCTGTCATGCACTGTGCAGTCCGGAGGCGCAGAGCACACAATCGGATTCATCTGCTTTCGCCACGTGTCAAGGGAGGTGGACCGGAATCCCTCCCTCTTTTATAATAGTATAGATTGTTCACATCAAAATCTTGTTGCCACATCATTTAGTTGAAGCCTCGTCCTTCTATTATTCACTTTGTTTGCCTTTTTAGATATATGTGTAAATACTTTGTTATTTATCATTACTGTAACTTGACATTGGCACTGTTGTGGACTTTGTGCCTACATTAAAATGAGGCTTGTCAAAACTATAAGATTCTTATTGACACTATAAAATGAGGCTTGTTGGATGTTAGACATCTACGTGTTGCAAACCGAGGCTCTTGAATGTGCACAATCGTGCAGCTGCTCTTGGAAAGCCCTTTCTCGTGGCTGCTCTCATAGTGTGCACACATAGCATGATTGAGTTGGTAGTCGCAAACCGAGGCTCTTGAATGTGCACAATCGTGCAGCTGCTCTCGGAAAGCCCTTTCTCGTGGCTGCTCTAATAGCGCACACACATAGCATGATTGAGTTGGTAGTGGCTACTTTGCAAGCAAGAACATGAGGGTATTGGGGGCCGCCCACACATCTCTCTCCTACCATGCCCTGAAGGCCTGCTCATTGTGATGCAAGAAGGGGGGGTGGGCATAAATTGGCACAATCACATGGGGCAACTTTTACTAGAGAGAGAGAGAGAGAGAGAGAGAGAGAGAGAGAGAGAGAGAGAGAGAGAGAGAGAGAGAGAGAGAGAGAGAGAGAGTTCTATTATCATCCTCGGAGGTCAAATATGAACTATGGGACCAAATGAACATGTCACATGGTGTGAGTGGAGGTCATAAGTGACTCTCGATGCTCAAAAATGCCTGAAATGAGCGTCACAATAGAGAGTCCACATCGTGGTTGGGAGAGGAAGGTATGTAGGGAGAGCTCATGGCTGAATGTATGGGGAAAAGAGGATCTAATGTGGTCAAAAGCTGAGCACTCAAGTAGTGTGTGGTGGTACTCACTCTCTCGCACTTGACGAGGGCATAAGGTGCAAAGTCGATGAGACTCCTCGCTAGTGCCCCAACGTCCTGTCTCGCAGCGTAGAGAATCAGAGCTAAGACAAATGGAGGCAATGGTGCGAGTTGCACTCAACGGGATGGGCTCAAGGATGTAGGGATGGGTTCGGTTATCTCGTCCAGAGAAGAAGAGAGATTTTTAGTTTGGGGCAATGTGTGTGGTGTAATGGTTGAAGCAACAACCTCCGGATTTCTCCCAAGTCATGATACATTGGCGTTGTAAGAAGGCCTCATTAACTTGGGAGTCAATCGACACATCCTTGACCAAGTGACATGCATCCCATCTTCCAAACCATTTCTTGATGTCAAGCATCCACCCCGAACTTAGTATTTTGCTCTTGCATGTATTTTGGACCTTTTGACTTGCTTCATATGTGATTCTAGGAAGTCGATACAAAGGGCTATGTTGTGTCTTAAGCATGTACTCCACAACCCTTTGCATGCCCAAGACCTCAATGGGAAGCGATCCGGACTCAAGAAGTAAGACCATGTAGGGTGTTTGTGTCTTGACTTGGAGAAAGTGGGTGAGAAAACACTTTTGGACATTTTCAAACTCTTTCCAAATAGACTTCCCAATGCTACCATCCCACACCTCCACTCCATAAAGAAGCACCGGTGTCACCGATGTGTCAAAGAGGTACTTTTTGAGAGCCCAACACTTGAAATGGGATATGAAAAATGGGCTAGGCCATGCTGACATGAGTAGAAAACATAAGAGGTGTGATAATGAGTAGGGGTTAAAGTTTAGTTGACCAGAGAATGTTTATGAAAATGTTCAAAAGAATATTTTCTCTTATCTTTCTTAAAATAGAGTGAGTGAGAAAGAAAGAGTGTCTCAATTTTTAGTGCAAACAAAGTGATTGACATAGGAAGATATGCAAAGACCATGTTATGGCATAGTATAAAGCCCCCTACAATGCATACATGGTATCCAAATGTCTAGTACGTACCCCACCACACTGGTGGACCAATAGCTATGTTGGAAAGCATCTTAGTGATCAAATACTTCACAATAATTCCTAAAGAAAATCTTCAATGGCACTTTATATACTACATATTTTCTTGTACAAGGGACAACTTGTACTTGAGCATCCCATTTAGAGAGAGACCGAGATAGAGACATAGAGAGAGTGTGTGTGTGAGTCATGCATCAACTATTTAATGACATATAGCCCCCCCTTTGGAAGGTCACTTATATCATATGTACCTATCTTGCACCTCAAGTGAAGGATTTGAACTCTAAAAATTATCACATTTTTATTTAGAGAGGGATATCGTTTAAGGAAATTTGAAAGAAAATTTACAAATTGAACAAGAAAATGGTATGTTATAGTATATAAATCTGAGAGGTATAGTAGTTTTTTTGTTGGGAAGTGTGTTCCCTAATCACCAATGGTGTAGCATTAGGCTATGGAGGATGGAGCCTTAGCTTTTTGACCATGGTGTTAGGTTTACGATTAGAGAGATGGAGATTAGGGTTAGGTCATGCCAGGTGCAAGATCATAAACAGAGAGAGAGCAAGTGTGTTCCCTAAATCACGGGGGATATTTTTTGGTGCAAATTTTCTAGCGAGCGCTTTTTTGGAATCTGGCAAGCAGATCCCAAAAAGATTCTTTCCTCTCTTCTCAACTTTATTCTCTCTCCTCATCCTCTCTCTCTCTCTCTCTCTCTCGTGTCCTCTTAGATTTTTTTCCTTGGTAAACACACCTCGATCCCACATCGTCATCACCATCACTTTTTCTCCTTTTTCCCCTCCGTTGACCCTCTGTTGGTCTTGATCTCTCTCTCTCTCTCTCTCTCCTTCTCTCTCTTCTCCCCTACCCCACCCATCGGATCTCTCTCTCTCTCTCTCTCTCTCTCTCTCTCTCTCTCTCTCTCTCTCACACACACACACACACACACACACACACACACACACACACACACACACACACACACACACACACACACACACACACACATTTAAACGTGACAGTTTGGTTTTACCCTTAATAGATGAGAGATTTCTGTCTCATTCCAAATCCTTGTTTGGAATCCCTATCATGTATCCTTGTCAAGATTTGGCAGCCTATACCAATCTCCTTCTTGTTCCATGCTCAAAATTTCCACCTAAGCATATTATGACATAGTTACCAAAGGTATATCTTGTTATCTACTCCTCTTGACACATTGTCCGACAGTAGGGATCACACGCATTCTGTTGTCCCAAACCATGCTCATTGAACCTCTTAAATTGTATATAAAGCATGATATACTTGTACAAATACAGATTTTGTGAACCTGCACTTAACTCATTGCATGAGCAATCATCTCTTGATCATCTGGCATATGAACACTAGTGATTAATACTATGCTGATTTTACTTTTACATGGCTTTCAAAAGCATCTGATGCTACTTGTTAGATACCACCTTCCGTCATATGTTCAATCCAATAATCTAATGTTTTTTAATTATATCCCTAAAATGGGGTTCCACACTTGGCTTGTAACATGCTTGAGAAGACTATGGCTAGTTGGCAGGCTTACCTTTTGTGGAGGCTCTCCAACTTAATATAGCTTGATGTATTTATTGCCTACCATACTCCTTGGGCTTGGTTTTCCTAAGCTGCTAGCTTACTATTTGTAGTGGTCTCCAACCTAATATAACATATGGTGTTTATTGCTTACTAAATACACCTTTGCTCGATGCGATTCCTACCAGTTTCAATAAGGAAGGAGGGCTCTTTACTCCGCCTGCCCATCGCCATTGCTCATACACCCTCACACAGATAGTACCAAGTCGAGCGGCTCCTACCGGTTTCAATAAGGAGGGAGTGCTCTTTACTCGGCTTGCCCATCGCCATTGCTCATAGTCCCTCACAAAGAGCTACTAGTCAAGTATGCCTACAAATCCGAGCTGTGTTTTTGGCATGACATTTGAGCTTGGCTTTCAGTGTTTCCCAATTTTGTTCTTCATTGGCTCTCACTACATAAACGCATGCCAAACCTTTGGCATTCCTATGCTCACCCATCTTAGTAGAAATTTTCACATGTTCTCTCCCCCCTTGCTGCGTAATCACACACGCAGTGGGTTACGCACGATTGCAGGTATGATTGATCCTCCTCTCTCACACTCTCATAGATTTGTTTCTCCAGTTCCCTTGCATCTTCATTGATTACGCACTTGCTTAATGTGGCTCCACACACACACACACGCGCGCACACACACACACACACACACACACACACACACACACACACACACACACACACACACACACACACACACACACACAATAGACTTCATTTGATTGCTTAATTTTTGGGATTGCTCCTTGGTTTCCAGGGGCCTGGCTTGGTACCTTCCACATGAACACCTATGTGTGTGCGTGCGCGCACACACACACACACACACACACACACACACACACACACACACACACACACACACACACACACACACACACACACACAAAGTAACACAATGTTTTTGCAAGAGCGTGATCTTTCTATACACTACTTAATGTTTTACATAGGATCAAAGCTCTTCCTATTTGCTTCCACACACACACACCCCCCCCCCCCCCAAGGTTTGTACACGAAATAGACTAGTACTGCTCTATTTTTTATGCACGCTAACGCACCTTCTAGCATCTGCATGGCTCAAAAGACTAACACAAGGCAACACGATTACATAGTGTACACACATAACTACTACTCAACTCAAGCTTGGATCTGATCAAATACACAACATGTACTATCTGGAGATTGATGGATGGAGATGATTGTCATAAGTCTACCTTTCATAACTTAGGATCGTCGACTATGATCACATGGGTAGGTGCATTTGCACCTACTCAATACAACCAGACTTTTAAATAGGTTTTTGAATGAAAAGTTCTTTGTTGTGCACGACTATTTTTATAAGCATTTGGCTCATTTGACTCAAAAATTCCAGTGGTGGTGCATTTAGATTGATACATGCTAGACATCCTACTAATGTCATCCTCCCTAATTGTTAATAAGATTTTGCGTTTGTATGGATATCAATCTCATAGAAAACTCTGCATCTATATTTAGTTATGCATCAAATAGTGATCAACTTATTCTTTTGGATTTTTTTTTTTTGTTTCAAAAGAGGAGACACACAAAATATCTGGTTTTGGTCACTTTGGTTCTTTTCCCGTCCGTCTCTCTCTCTCTCTCTCTCTCTCTCTCTCTCTCTCTCTCTCTTACCCTATCCCAGGCGCCCTCAATTTTTTCTCTCTCTTGAACCTCCATCTCTCTCTCTCTCTCTCTCTCTCTCTCTCTCTCTCTCTCACACACACACACACACACACACACACACACACACACACAAACAAGGAGAAGTATACACCTAAATCAATCTACATCAAGATTAGTGCTAACAAAAAAAGAGATTAAAAGTTTTATAACCGAAGATAATCCAAAATATCTTTGCCAAAGGTCCAATTCCTACCCAATCTATATCAATTTTTCCACCTACAATACATGGCAAAATTGTACAATCTTGAGCTTCACTCTAAGTTTGGATATGTGCGTTCACAACTAAGAGCATTGTAGACATGTACTTTGCTTAGCACGGGTTGATGTATGAACATGTTTTATTTTGGCTCAATCCAAGATCTCTCAAGAAAATGAAGTACAAGTGCTTGCAAGCCAGATAAGATTTTTTTATTGGCCTCCCTATCGGTGAAATTAGGGCCCGTGCAATAGGGCTCATCCTTGATGTGCACCTCATACACCCCCACATGTCCATCTACCGCGTGATTCTCAACCATGAAGACTTCATGCATTTCTCTTCAATCACCTTAGCCTTTAAACAGAGAGCGAGACCAATTTTCTTAGCTGCCTCCTCTAAAATGGAAGTCCAAAATTTGACTCTTATGCCATTTCTTAGTATTGAACCACTCCTACTTGCTTTTGCTGAAGCGAAAGAGGAATTACCTCCACCCCTAGGAGAAGTTTGCATGGTTGTTGCACTCTCTTGATCTCTTCCAATTGTCTCCACTTGAAATCCTCCTTCAAGTAGTACCTCAACTTCTTCATTTGTGAGATTTGTTCCTAGATCAATAGGCCAAGTTGTTGAAGGAGGAGCTGGACTTGGCTCTATATTATGATCCACCACATAGCAATGAATAACATGTCTAGAACAGAATCAAAACCATTGTCTGAGTAGCCCATTTGGGTGTTTTGTATACCCCTGAAAGGATGGTGCAGGATTTCCTTTACTACATGCCACAATATTTTTTCCACATCTTTTTCCATCAGTGGGGGTGCCACTGCATGTCACACGAATACCGATAGGGGTTCTTCTGATTGCCCACATAGGTTCATTGACCTTTCATTCCAAAACACAAAACTTTGTCTTCTCTTTGGAATTCTCACTCCCATGTACTACCCCTGAATCTTCCATGAAAATGATCTTCCTTGGCCTTTTGTGTGTTGTGCGGTCTCATGTTTTTTGATTGTACTCTGGCCTATGTGTTGATTCATCCTCAACATCAATCACAATCGATGGCCCTCGCTTTTGCCGAACGATTTCTTTGTGTCCTTTAAGGAGGGTACGAGCCTTATACATGGGTGTTCCAGATGTAGCCTCATTTACTACTCTTATCACTTGTGCGGACTAGAGGAAACTCTTTCATTGAGCCTCTCCAGTGAAGGACCCTTTCCAATATGTTTACCTTGATAGTAAGAAACTGCATTCGTGCTTTATAGTATTGCATTTTCCATATCTGAAGTACATGTATCATATAATGAGATTTTTCTTTTGAACCCTTCGCCTGCAAGCCATCTACCATGCTTGCTCTTGGCAAAGTTGGTTCTTGGAGTGTTTGCCCCATCATCACTTCTCTCTATTGATAACATGATGCTCCCCCAATGTACAATATGCACCTCCCACCAACTCAACCAAGAGTCCATTGTTGCAGGGATGTTTTTATCCATGCAATTTCCATTTCCATTGCAGGGTTGCATTCGATTAACTAAATGCAATCCAGATACATGACCAATTGTGGACACCTTGAACACAAAGCACCACTCCCCTTACACTCCTTGCCCGAGGAATCGCTTTTGTGAAAACAATCATATGTTCAATCTCTTTTTAGCCGCAACAAGGAGTCAACACCAAAGCTCTCCTTTGTTGGCCCATTCCTAGTTGCAACCACGGACCTTTGAAACCTGTATTTCATAGTTAAATTACTTTGAAATATTATGTCCAAACAAGAGAAACATAAAGGCATGCTTACCAATTGTCCTCTACCAAGGGACCCATTGCCTCAACAACATTTAGAAATTCCTGCTCACCAAGTACATGGTTAGAGCCTCCCTCTTGTATCAAAGCTTTTGTCACAATTTCCTTTTCCACACACATTTGTACCTTTCTTGCGCCTCCATGTCTATCCACACTGAGAACTCGTGCAACCATTTCTTTGGTTTTATCAGTGAGCCTTTTTAATGACCCATCCCGCATGTCATAAATAATGGTGAGTTCCTTGATGTACCATTGATCTGCTCATGCTCTCATCCCTTGGCATGACATAATATATGAAGCAATCACATGTACGCAAACAAATAGGCGGTTGACCACAACAGTGGCAAGTAAGCTTGCCACCAAGTCTGTTTCGCAAAACTTTCCCATGCAAGGTAGTTTTAGCATGTTGCCATTGAAATGTGTTGTGTTTGACTTCCCAAAATTAACCAATTTGTGACAACTTTCATTGAAACATTTTAGAGCACCTGTGTGAGGTCCCCACCCCGTCGTCTCAAACGACGGATCTGATGGTAAACCAGGTGGCCACTAGATCTACAGCGGAAGCAAACAAAGTGGTTTATGGTTCATCTTAGCGGACAATCTCTCATCACAAAGTGAATTGAGTTCGAGCCTACTAGCATCAAGATCTAGTTCCACCCCGTAGGGGAAGCGTGATTAACTTATCTAGCGATCATAAGACCCACCTTCCAAGAGGAGAGAAGTCTCGAGTGCCTTTTGCCCCATGTTTCAGAGGCACGTACACTTGAGACTTCGCCGCTCTTGGGGCAATGAGTAATACTAGCGTCGATTTATAACACTATGGGGACGGAGAGTTCCCGACCAATCGGGACCACTTTTCTCATAGGCATTGGCAACCCGAGCCAAGCCCCCACTTTCCACCCCATACTCACACTTCCTTTATTACCTAATTACTACCACACATGGTTGTTCAACACATAAGTTCATTGATTAAGTTCTGGTTCACAAGTTCCTTAATACAGCCCTTCAACCAGTATTGCAAAGCGGCACCAAGACAGTAACTCTAGTAAAAATTTTACTCAAAACTTATTCATTAAATTTCCAATGTTCTGGAGGTACAACATCCCCCCTCCAGCGAGAGTTTACTCCTCCCCTTGTCGCCTAGCTGCCCATACAACTAGGTATGTCCACCGCATAGAATGCACAACATGGACATTCCCACCGCATAGAACGCAAGACGTGGGTTCCCACCGCAAAGAACGCAAGTCGTGGGTAGAGGCCCTAAGCTAGTAACTCTAGCTACTGCGAAATCATCGCGAGCTGCCCCCTGTGATCAGTAGGGGGATCAAGACTAGTTTCAACATTGAAAATAGAAATGAACATGCCGAGATAAATTTTTCCTAGCAGACATTCTTTCCTATCTCAAACAGTATATTCTTTCCTACTTAGAATTTAATATACATTTCAATTCAAATGCTGAGGTTTCCATTGGAATTCTCCAACATGTTTAGGGATATGTTCTTTCCTAACTTATCGTATGCAATGTTAAATTAAACAAACTTGAATTAAAATGTGACCTACCTCCTCAATTTCCTCTTTATTGATCCGTGAGTTGGCCGATACTTTGTCGCCCATGGGAGCTTTCCCTTTCCCATTCGTGTTGCTTGTCTCCGCCTCGCGGTCGTGGGAACCACCAAAACGAGTTCTCACCGGGGCCATTTTATACTCACTACTTAATTGATAACTGGAAAAAGGGAGCTAACATTCGAGAGTAACATACGACCAAAATGACAGATTAATCTCAATAAGCAATCCCTTTTTACGAGAGGTTTAATTACTTCAAGACATAGAGATTTCTGATAGCACCTTACTTGTTCTATGGGAATTGGCCCTAAGGTTAATTATTTGGCCTAGATAGTTAAGAATTACAGGTTTCTTCTCAATCTAATTACTAGAGATGAATTCGGCATGCTTAATCACTTCCAAATGCAAGTAGAGGTTTGCAGATTTACCATATGCATAGGTGAGAGGGTTTCTCCCTTGCTAATGATTAATGATGGATTAATTTCACTAATTAAATCCTAATCTATGAGCTAATTGATTCTAATTTAGTTGTTTAAACATTGTGGGGCAATAGAAAGGAGTTGACCATCTCTATCTCAATGCCGACTTGTTCTTAATTACAATGGTGACTAGCGGTTGATTCCTTAATCATGCATTAATCTATGATTAAGAGAGACTACTGCTTGCATAATTACTAATTAGATGAAGATTTATGCTATAGATCATGGATACAAAAAATTAGAGAGTGTCTAATGAGTATTTTGACTATGATTATGCATACTAGATGCGGATTCAAGAGGATATTAGAGAGGGAATTACAACAAGCGTGAATTAAATCAAGAATTACCGAGGTTACGGCTGAATTTCTCTTGAAAATATGATGCAAGGGCCTCCTTGAGACGAGAAACAGGCGGCACTTTCCTCCTTAGCTCTTCTTCCAAAGACTATGTCCGCCCGCCGGCAGCACCTCCCCAAGGTGTGTGTGTGTGTGTGTGTACTTAGTGTGTGTGTGAGCATATCTGTGTGTGTGTGTGTGTGTGTGTGTGTGTGTGAGCACACTCTTATATAGGCTCTCCCAAGCTGAAAATTAAACCATGCTGCTAAATACATCTGAGGGAGTACTCACCTCATGCAAGGCAACTTAGTTATATGCCTGCCAAGTGTCCAGTTAACTTAGTCTAATTGACTCTCACACTCTCTCTCAAGCATGGCAAGTCTCCCACAAGCCCCTAGAGGTGTGAGGGTGCCCCCTAGCTGCTAAAGCAAGCTCCCAGTGGCCTTGGAGTTGTTCCCACACAGCCCCCGAACCCCGGTGCTCCCCGCACAGCCTTAGGAAATTCTGACTTTAGGCTAAAACGGGCGATACGAATCGGAATTTAATGTCGTAAATTGCTATACTAAGCTCTAAATAAGGTGTACCTATCCGGTTACCTGCCATATTTAGCAGCTCCTAGTGTCCGAAAATGCATTTTTTCAAATTTGGGGTACGGGTGCAGTTTTTCGAGATGGTTAAAACTAGACGGGTCGGGTGACCAAAAACTTACAATTTTTGGAAATTTTCAACAAAAATTATTTTAATTCACTTTTGGAAGCTTTATAACATTCTAAACGTCATGGCACCGACAGAATTTGAAAAACTGCTAAAAATAGTAACTTTTTTCATTATGTTCATTCCATGGTACAATGGTGCTCTTTTTGGTCGGGGTCAGAGACCTTACAACCTCCCCAACGTGAAGAATTTGAGATGTCCTTATCTCAAGAATGTGCTTGGGTAATATTTTATGAGCGTTGGTTCGTCCTCCCAAGTTGCATCTTCTTCAGGGTAATCCCTCCACTTTACTAGATGCTCCGTGATTGTCATGTTGCGTAACTTCCTTTCCCTTGTTTCAAGTACATAGTTAGGTTGGAGCTTGAGAACTCCTTGTGCTGGCATGAATAACTGATCTGAGTCCAATAGTTGATCAAGATTAGGGATATAGGGTTTGAGTAAGCTGACGTGGAATACATCATGAACCTTTAAGTTCGTAGGTAACTTTAGCTTGTAGACCTGGTCACTCACAACTTTAACGATCTCGAATGGTCCACAATACCTTGGGCTTAGCTTCTTGTATCTGCCTAGTAATAAGTTGCTTTTCTTTGATCGGACTCGTAGAAAAACCTTATCTCCTTCTTTGAAAGTTCTTTCCGAATGGTTCTTATCTGCATAGTGCTTCTGTCTATCCTGAGTGGCCTGAATGTCTTGGCGAATAGCTCTAGTCTGAGCTTCCATATCTTCTACCATCTTCCTAGAGGCTTCTACTTTGATAGTGGGATCTGAGAAGTTCAGTGGTGCTAAACAGTCTTGTCCATAAAGACCTTTAAAGGGTGACATTCCAATGCTTCTGTGTTCGGAAGAATTATAAGCATATTCTACCAAAGGAAGATATTGTAACCACTTCTTTGGCTCTTGTGAACAATAGGCCCTGAGAATGTCCTCAATGACTTGATTTACTCTTTCAGTCTGCCCACCTGTCTGCGGATGATACGCTGTGATGAAGGCTAATTGTGACCCAATAGATTGGAAAAGAGAAGTCCAAAACTTTGATGTAAACTTGGCATCTCTATCACTGACGATACGCTTGGGTAAACCATGTAACCTAAAAATTTCCTTGATGAATACTCGGCTAAAATCCAAAGCAGTACAGGTTGTCTTTATGGGTATTAGATGAGCCACTTTTGTGAGCATGTCAACAACCACGAATACAGAGTCATAACCTCCTGTAGAAGGTAATCCTGTGATGAAGTCTATACTGATGCATTCCCATTTCATCTGGGGTATGTCAAGAGGTTGAAGTTGCCCTGGTAACTTGATTCTTTCGGCTTTTATCCGCTGACAAGAAAGACATTGCCTCACATAGCGAAGTATGTCTCCTTTCATTCCAGACCAAATATAACTCCTCCTGACAGCATGAAGAGTCTTCACATAACCTGGATGTCCTGATGTAGGGCTATCGTGTGCTTCATACATAATAGTCTTCTTTAAAGCTGGGTCTCTGGGTACATAGAGCCTATGTCTGTAGTAAAGACATCCTCCCATAAGAGAGTAATCTTTGGCTTCAAGCATCTTATTCTGCTGGACTAATGATACTATACGTTGGTATTCTGGATCTACCAAAGATGCTTCTTTAATTCTATCCCAGATAGGGTTATTTGGAATAGAGATAGATCCGAGAAAAGATTTTCGGCTAAGTCCATCTGCAACGGCATTTTCCTTCCCTGGTCTATACTTTATGTCAAGGTCATATTCTTGTAAAAGTTATATCCATCACCGTTGTCGCATATTGAGAATAGGTTGAGTAAAAATCCATTTTAAGCTCTTGTGGTCTGTAACTAGCTGAAACTTGCGTCCGAGAAGATAATGTCTCCATAACTTCATCACATGTATAACCGCTAAAAGTTCCAAATCATGAGTAGGATAATTCTTCTCATGATCCCTCAGCTTTCGTGAAGTATACGCCACCGGTCTTCCTTCTTGAGTAAGAACTCCGCCTAAAGAAAATTTGCTAGCATCGGTCGCTACTTTGAATTCCTTACTGAAATCTAGAAGCTTTAAGATAGGATCTGAGACCAAGAATTCTTTTAGCTTAGCAAAACTAGACTTGTGCTCGGTCTTCCATTCGATCCTCATTCCTTTCTTCAGGAGTTCCGTCAAAGGTGTAGCAATACGTGCATAGTCCTTGACAAAAATCCTGTACCATCCCGTTATCCCAAGAAATCCTCTTACTTCACTGAAGGTGGATGGTTGAGGCCAATCAACGATATCCTTGACTTTATCTGGGTCCATTGAAATCCCTTCGGCCGATATGACAAATCCAAGATAATTAACCTTTGGTGAGCAGAAGGTACACTTGCTTGCTTTAGCGTAAAGTTGGTGTTCTCGAAGAAGATCAAGTACTTTGCAAACATGTTTTTCATGATCTGCCTCGTTCTTAGAATAGATCAGAATGTCATCAAAGAAAAACAAGACAAAATTGTCCAGATAAGGTCTGAAAATATCCTGCATAAGTCGACTGAAGCTTGCAGGAGCATTTGTTAGACCAATAGACAATACTGTGAACTCGTAGTGTCCATACCTAGTGTTGAAAGCTGTCTTTGGAATGTCTGATTCCTTGATCCTGATTTGGTAATATCCTGACCTTAGATCAATCTTTGTAAACATTTTGGCGCCATGGAGTCTGTCCAAGAGTTCCTCAATCCTTGGAATTGGATACTTGTTTTTTATAGTTACCTGGTTCAGTCCACGATAATCTATGCATAGCCTTAAGGTCCCATCCTTCTTCTTTTGAAAAAGAACAAGTGCACCCCAAGGAGAAGTACTGGGTCGAATGAATCCTTGTTCAATGAGTTGCTTAAGTTGTTCCTTGAGTTTGATGGCCTCTGGAAGTGACATTTTATAAGGTCGCTTTTAGATAGGTTCACATCCAGGGATAGTCTCAATCTCATGATCTACCTCTCTATGTGGAGGAAGATTCGTAAGGTCTTCAACGAATACATCATCATACTCCCTCAACCAGTTTGGTTGAAGAGTGGTATCTGATTGGTCCACCTTGTTGAGCTTTACCGCATACATTTGCTGCCCCTTTCTCAGTCCCTTCAAAAGTCTGTTGGCCTTAACTAGAGTAGCCCTAGGTCTCCCATTTTCCCCCTGGATTAAGACTTCATTACCCAAGTTATTTGTAAAGTAAAGTTCCCTTGTGCACAATGGACGTGGGCCTGATTTTGCTTTAGCGACTCCATCCCTAGTATCCCATCAAAGAATCCTAAGGGTAAGGTTCGAAATTGGGCAGAAGTTGGGTGTCCCCCTAGATCAAAGTCGATTTTTCTTGCAAAGTGTTGAGATACTATTCCTTGCCGTTTGCTAACTCTACAACTAGTTTTCTTGTTGGATACTTGTCTAGCTTTAGCTTCCTCATGCATCTGGGTGAAAGAAATGAAAGAGTACTACCACAATTTATAAGGAAGTTAACTTGTTCACCTCTGAGAGATCTTGGCGTATGAATGACTGCGTATTGCTCGCAACCATTGGGATTGTCAATTGCAGCGTGCAAGGTTTCTCTCTCCTCTGCTTCATATCCCACAGTTGGTTGTACCACTGTGGCATTCACTCTGGCGGTAGCTCCACGCCCTCGCCCTCTGTTTACCCTTCCACGTCCTCCTCTTCCATTAGGTTGGCCACGTCCATAGACATTCAATGGTATGGCATGGGCGCTGGTTGCCTGAGTCTTCTTAGGGCACTTGGATCTGTAATGCCCAAACTCCCTGCATTCGTAGCATCGAACATTTGGGAACTCCATAGTTGTGGTGGTAGCCACAATAGGGCGCTGGTCATATGCTTGGTTGGTTGGTCTGTTATTTCAAACATTTGTCCTTGCCCTTTTTGCCAAATGATTCCTCCTATTCTGATTGACCTTCTGAATCTCCATAGCTAAGGGTTTAGCTCTTAGCAAGGCATCTTGAAGAGTTGTTGGCCTGAGAGCTTCTAGCCGATTGTTCAAGGGGTCAATGAGCCTTGGCAGAACCGTGCTACTTGCTGATCCAGGCTCATTCTAGGAGCATATCTTCGAAGAGTAACAAACTTTGAGTAATAATCCTCGACTGAAGAAGTCAACTGACGAAGGGAAAAGAACTCGTTCATCTTCAAGGTTTTATAGGCGGGTGGTTGTTAGAAGCTCGACACACCCCACGACATCTAACTACTCGGAGGACTATTATTTTTTGTAATTATTCATTCATTGAGGAAAACTTGATTTTTCACCTTGTAATTATTGGGACTTACAGAAGTTTCCAGATTGTATCCCAGTTTTGATAGTTAGATTGAGTAGATGGTTGATTTTGGAACTTTAGGGTTTGAGAAATTGTAAGGTATATATACCACTTTTTGACCTTAATGAAAAACCTTTTGTCATTTTAAACAAGTTTGAAGTTTGTGAGTGAGCGTACTGTGTACGAGAGAGAGAGAGTGTGAGCTTCGTCTTGACGCTACGTGTGCTCCGGAGGTCGGAATCGAGTGTGGAGAAGTGCAGCGTGTTGCCCCCGACTAGAGCTACGCGCCGATACCAACATTGCGCGTGTACGGTCCGGCTTTGTGATCTCCTTCTACGAGCTTCATCGATTGTTTGGGTGAGCATACGTTGTCCGATTTTGCATTGCAGCATATCTACGTGTTCACATTGAGTAGAACTACACATTAGGCACTTTAGATTTCGAAAACAAAGACCTGCAGATTTCGGCCAGACATCCTACGTGTTTCTGTACCAGGTGTTTTGGGTCGGGATTTTGGTTCATAGACCTTAGGGAGAGTGACCTATTGCTATTATTAGGGTCTCATTCAAGTTCTATGGTGTTTCGAGATTGTTTGATGGGTGTTCGGCTCTAGGAAGCGTTGTAGGAAGTTTTCTCTTTTGCACTCTTGAAGGCTGTGACTTAGACAATTGGTAGAGACCTCTGTAGGAATTAGTTAGGAGTCGGTCGAGTGTAGGTTGACACCTTATGCTTGCTTCCACGCGCCTGCGGGTCGAGCTTCGTCCTTAGCTGACATTACTTGTTAGGTGAGTTCTCGCTGTGCTGATGTCCGTCGCGGCGTATCCGTCCAACATTGGCGCCGCTGCCGGGGACGAAAACCTTAGGTAGGTGACCGAGACTAATCCTTGAGGATTGGGATTTTTGGCTTGCCAAGAGTCTCGCTTTACATTTAGATAGGATCAGAGGGTGGAGGACTCTCTAGGTCTTAGAGGGAGTCTAGGAAGCGTGTGTCTGGCTTAGATCCTTCGACTTAGGTAGATGACGTTGACTTAGGTAGTTTTACGTAGTAGTCGAGTTCTAGAGTAGGAGTTGGAGTGCTAGAAGCGGTGAGAGGAGAGCTTGAGAGTCCGGAGAGGCCAAAAAGCAACCAAAAACACCATTATCACCGTTTCACATGATAGGTAGGAGTAGAGTAAGTAGGACATCATGATTCAAGATCTAAAGCATTTCATGCATGTACACTTGCTTGGTAGAATCATTACAAGTTTGTAAAAGACGCAAAAAGACGCAAAAGTATGTTTGAAAGCCTAATTGAAGTCCAAAAGTTACTGTGAGTGTTTCTGATAGATCTACAGAGCATTAGGAGCATTCCTGCCAGAAAAAACTTTAATTTTAAGCCAGAAGACATCCTACGCGTAGGATGTCTACAGGCCCATCTGGGAGGAATTTTGGGATTTTGCGTTGACCAGTGTGTGTTTAGGAGGTAGGGTTTACCCTAATTTCAAATGGAAAGTGGAAATTTGGAAATATCTTGACAGGATAAGGCCAGATAGATTGAAATTGCCAGACATCCTACCCAAATAGAGCCAAAATATTATTTTGGGACCAAAACCATAAGATGGCTGCATGAGCATGTCTTACATGATATATTGAGTGACTGAAAGGCGTTTCACCTCATTTGGGTAAGAAAATTGGGTTCAAAGCGGACTTTAGCACTTTTGACTAAAAAAGCAAAAACAGCTGAAATTTGGGACTTTTGACATCCAAAACAAAATCTAAGCATACCACTGGGTTACTGACATCAAAGGGAAGCTGTGGGACAAATCTGGGGTCAAACAGGCCAAAAAGACATCCTACGCGTAGGATGTCTTCTGAGTGATTTTGGACTCCAAACTGAATTCTGAGTATACCAAAGTGATCAGCAACTCAAGGGGAGCATGGGCTTTGAGTTTGAAGGCATTCTGATGAAAAAGACATCCTACGCGTAGGATGTCTAATGCAAGAAATTGAAGCCAGACTTTGACTTTGAGCATAGTAAAGTGTTATATAGCCTAAGGCAAGCCTCCTAGTCAATTTTGGTCCAATTTGGAGTTGATTAGACTGATCACTACCATCAACAGGCCGTCGGAACAGATTTCTGACTCTTTGACCAGCTAATAGGTGTCCAAATCAAAAAGTAAAAGCAGCTGTATGCTCAGCACAACAAGAGGAAACAATAGTGCAAAAATCCAGGCAAAACACATCAGGAGACATCCTACGCGTAGGATGTCTATTGGGGCATACTGCAAAGAAAATTTGACCTGGCATAGACAGTGAGGTTCCATTTGGCTTAAGGGTTCCAGAACTTCTTTCATAAGTGAATTTGGACCTTGTTTGCCCATTTGACGAAGCAAAGACTGAATTCAGACTTTTTCGCGTAAATTGACCAACATCTGAGGGACGTACTATTTCAGATTAGCAAACCTAATCCAGAACAGCAGCAGTGTATAAAATACAGTAGTGGTTGAGATCAACTCTCCAGTTATACCAATCATTACTAAGATAACCTCTAGCAGATAAATGCTTTGATTCGATTGCCGAAATTAAAACGCTTGGTACAGGTATATTCAACAACAAAGCAAGAAGTTGAGCAAAAATTGACCCCTTGCCGGGTGAGTGGTTGAATTTGTGATAAATTGCATTGATAAGTTTGATGAATTTAAGATCAGGAAGGTACATTGTTAGAGACCAGAAAGTGGCACGTGACCAAAGTAGCTTAGTGTCCACCGAAGAGAGTGTAACTTAGGCAAGGCTAGATCCGCTGGCACCGATTATTGAGGAAGGTAGTGATACTGACACTTCGTCAGAAAAATCTTTCTTCATGATGGGTAGTCAACAGCCAGAAGGTTTCACCTATGATGGACCTATGCGAGGAGGAAGCACCTCCCAAAATCCTTTGAATGATTCTAGGCTCACGGTGATCTTCTTAGAGGGAACAAAATCGAGAGGAGCCCTAGTCTATTCTGACTATAGATGCCGCAAGTGCATTTGTATCGAAGAGAGGCTAGCTCAAAGATTGGAGATAATCCGAGTGTATGATAATGGAGATAGATTCCGAGACGAAAAGGGGAACCACTATTTAATAGTTAGTAACCCTAAAGATTACAACAGATATGGAGATAACATGGCTAAAGGGAAAATGGTTTTAGAAACTCAAGAACCGCCACCAAACATTGATCGACCCAGAGCTATTTTTATGTATGATAAGAAAACAACTAGGGTTCCAACTTATAACAAGAATGTGGGAATCTACAAACATGAAAGCGAGGGTATAGTCTCTTACTTTCGCAGCAAAGAACCATACGTAAACGAATTAAGCAAAGACCAAGTTCTTTACTTATTCTCTTATGAAATTGCTACGGGGAAGGGCATAGTTTTTGTTGATAGATACGGGCGAGAATACCAACGTATTCTCCCAGACGAAGTAGAGAGAGCAACAGGTCCAGGAGCATCAGCATATGCCCCTGAGGAAGTGCCAAGAGCCGCCCACACCCCAAGCAAGTCAACGAATCCTTTTGCAGATGAGTATGACACTACCTCACATTCCACATGACCGCAAGCATTCAACTGCCAAGACCAACCAACAAACCAACCATCATTGCAGGCATGGATTCGACAGAGTGCAAGAATGGAATGAGACCGAAACCGAGATGGTTATCAAGCCGCACGAGGGCTCAGGGATTTGCAAGAACCACCACACTATTCAAGGTATCAGGCAGAGAGTAAGCCAAAAACACAAGGGTCAACAGAGCCTGGAGGACCACCCATAGAACGAGTTCGCAGAGAAGAACTACCTCCAGCGAGAACCGTTAGAAATTATGGCTTAGGAGCACCATTGGGAGAGGAACCAGCCTATTACAGAAGGCCTGAGGAGGTGTATCGACTGGGACAGGGTGATCCAATGATGAGGTTTATAGACCATCACAGAATTAGACCTTCTCAAGTGCAAAATTGGGTAAACAAGAAATACACAGGAAGCAGAGACCCAAGAGATCATGTCGCAGCCTTTGTGCGTGTAAATAGAGCCGAAGAGGTGTTAGATTTTTCCACCCAATTTGTAGGGTTTGGACTAACCCTAGAGGATGATGCAGCCACTTGGTTTGACTCTGTAGAGCGTAGAGACTTTGAGTCAATGGAGGAAGTGTTTGACGAGTTTATTGAGGAATTCTCTCAAAGGGGAATAGCTCATAATACCGTCTCACAGATCCATAAATTCAAACAGAAAGATGGAGAATCTGTATGAAAGGAAGCCCTAAGACTAAAAAGATATGTTAAGTTCTGTCCTGTTGAAGAATTGCCAACTCAGTCAAGACTTATGTTGATATTCATCCAAGGACTAAGGAATGCAGATCTCCAGAAAGACTTACATATGAAGAGGAGCACAACGTTGAATGAGTTGACCAAGGAGGCCCTGTACTTTGTGGACAATTGTGCGGTCTACAAAGAGGGGGAGTTCAAGGACCTTGATGACGATTCGTCTTCACAGCAAAGTGGAAGCAAGTCTTCTAAGACAACACCGAAAGGAGAAGTAGCGGTAAACTAGGAGCAGCTTGTAGATGAAGTGCTAAAAAAGATCAACTTGTACACCAAACCCCAGGCTAAACAGCCCAAGTGGTGTGCTATTGAACAAAAATGGACAAACCATGGGACCGAGGAATGTTATTATAACAAGGGATATGTGAGAGAGAGACCTTACGCTCCCCAAGCTCCAGTAGCTTCCCCTCAAGTTCCACCGATGCCTAGATATCAAGCAGGCAACTTACCAGGACCTGTAGGTGTAGAAATACCACAACCGGTGTTGGGGCAACAACCACCCCTACCAGGATTACGACCAGTTGGTATAAGCATACACACCAACAGTAACTGAATCAGAGGAAAAGTCTTTGGTGCCTATGCATGCGTATTATGAAGATCCCAATGGATATGCGGCAAACCCTGTCTATTATCCACCAGAAGAACCCTCAACGCCAGAACCATGGAGCATGATAGGGAATCAAGGACCACCAACTGCTGCACAGGCCACAGGAGAAGGAAGATATAGCCTAGATGAACGAACATTGATGTTCATAGCCAATGGAGGCATGGGCGGACAGAGACATGCTTACCAACAAAGAGGGGCTCAAGGAGCACCTCAACAACCCAAGGGACCCTGTTACAAGTGTGGAGGAGACCATTGGCTGAGAGACTGTCCTCATGATGAAATCATTAGAGTCAATGAGTATTGCCCAGAATGTGGAATTACTCATTTGATTCCCGATTGCCCTAAAAACCCGAGCAAAGGAGCAAAAACCACCTTGAATATGTTAGAAACAGTACCTTCCACTGGAGGATCGGAAAATGAAACAATCATACCTATTCAGGCGGTAACACGGGCCCAAGCCCAAAGAAGGACAAATGAACCCATAGTTGAAGAGCCAAAAACCGATGCCCAAAGTTTAGAAATGAAAAATCAGAGAAGCACATGGAAAGCTAGAAAGGCGCGTAGGAAAGCCAGGAAGGAACGAGAGCAAACAACCCTATCCGAGGAGTTGAAACATACCAAAGACAGATTGGAGCGGTTAGAGGATCTAGCTAGCTTAAGCTCACACACCACAGCAGCCATAGCACCCAAGGAAATAGCAAAACCCAAAAGTGCGGGATCAGGAGGATCTGTACTGGCAGACAAGGTAAACGAGCAGTTGGATGCGCTTCTAAAAGCTTATGAAGCTCGACTTAAAAAGAACCAAACCCAGGAGCAAAGGTGGATGACTTATCCATATGCAGAAATAGAAAAACAGAGGTTGGATATGTGTAAAAAGATGATCGAGACGGCTCAATCATTGATGGAAGACCCGCTGGGTAAACCGGCAAATTGTCATGAAGCACCAGCTCCAACCCCTATCCAACCAACATTAGAGAAACATGAGTAAACAAAGGAAAGACCCACTAATGACTATGAGTCCAGAGGAGAGCCTATCATAGTGCCAAATACCACCGATGGGGCAAGTGACGGGTTCTAGCCTAAAATATTGGCAGAAATGGGTAAGGACTGTAAAGGTCTAGATGATCTGTGGAAGCAAATCCGTGAGGCCAACGAGGCTAATAGGATGAGTAACCACCTGAATAGCGCGAGAAAAGAAAAGAATGTGATCTTACCTCCTATTGAAGAATTTGAGGCACGTCGCAAATGAACTTTGAGATACATTCACAAGGGGGAGATCAAGGATCAATTAGTTCGGGGCACAGCCAACCAGACTCTTTGAGAACTTTACCCTCTTACCTAGGAGAGTACGAAGCTAAGTCGAAAGTGAGAGCAATCCCATTACAAAGACTTTCTTCTAACAAGGTGATGGATTCGCAAGGATTGATTGAGTTGTTATCCACTCCGGTGGCATGCACAATCACGTTAGCAGAACTCCTAAGGTTAAGGCCAAACATGTGGACCACAGTAGGAAAATGCCTAGAAAAATTTGGAGTGAAAGACCCCACCTTGAAGCTACAAGAAGGGATCAGAGAGTTGGACAAACCTCAACTAAACACTAGGCCAGTACCATTGAATAAGGTTGGAGAATATTGCGAGGGAGAAGACGGAAACACTACGCTACCAGTAGAATTCCAAGGAGTATTTTGCAAAGCTATTCTTGACAGTGGAGCGGGAGTTGCTATCGCCACCAAAGAAATCTGGAAAAAATGGGGAAAACCAGCTTTGAGAGCTACCAGAATGAAACTGCAATTGGCAGATGGGTTCATGGAGAAGCCGTTGGGACTCCTAGAAAAAGTGATTGTCACTTCGTGCGGAATCGAGTATGAGCATACATTTGCAATAGTCGATTTCGACAAAAAGAACAATTATGCGACAACTAAAGATGGTCCAAGATTGGGGTTATGACCACATATACCTCAGACATGGCGAAATGACAACTAAAATACACCTGAAAGACCATAGTTACAAAGATGTCAACCAAACACCTGTGGAAGAGTTTGATTCGGCTACAGTAGTAGGATCAGAACTACCACATGGTTAGGGCAACCAAAAGAGCTATGGATGTGCGGAGCTTCACATTGTGGAAGCTTAAGAAGAGAGGAATGCGTCTTAGAAAGAGCAATTGAGGACAAGGAGTATATTTCGAAACCTTTCCCTGAAGATGCCTTGGAACCTCTAGAATGGGAACACATACTGGCAACATTGGATGTCTGTACCATTACCGACAGTCCAACAACAAAATTTTGCGATAAGGATGGCTATGATGTGTTACCCTATTACATGGTAAGCGTTATACCAGAAAAGGAGACGGTAGAACCACCGAAACAAGAAGAGTTTTACAACTCCTCTGAACATTTGGAAGTAAATGATGATGCAGATAATGAGTGTTCAGACACCTCAAGTGACCGTGGAACACATTTTCTCAATGAAGTCATTGAATATCTGCTAGAGGAATTCAGGGTCATACATACGAAATCCGCACCATACCATCCAAAGGCCAATGGGCAAGCTGAGGCCATAAATAAAACACTATGCACGGTTCTCACTAAAATAGTGTCAGAATCAAGAACAGATTGGGATCAACAGCTACACTCAACACTATGGGCATAGAAGGTAGCTTACAAAACATCAATAGGAACAACACCATACAACATGGTATTTGGCCTAAATGCTATACTACCCATAGAGTCTTTAATCCCAACTCTATGAGTAGCAAAAAGCTTGGAATGGATAGGGCATGAGATCTCTTCAAGGATTGATGATCTTGAAAAGCTAGATGAACTCCGCTTACGAGCTGTCGCTTCAATCTATGCAAAAAAGAGAAGACAAAAGGAATTTTTTGACAAACATGTGCGTACCAAAGAGTTCAAAACAGGTGATTACGTACTTGTTTATACCTTGAAGCAACATGCCAAGAAACTTAAAAAGCGAGGGATGGGACAATTTGTGATTAGTGATCTATCACAAAGTGGAGCTGTCAAGCTTGCTACATTAGCAGGTGAAGAAATGCCAAACTGGATTAGTGGATGTCGACTGAGGAGGTATCATCTACCACTCACACAGGAGTTGCTCCAACAAATTCATCAAGGAAAACAAAGAATAAAGGAAAAACAGAGAGTACGGGAGGAAGCTCAAGCCGAAGCACAAGAACGCATTGCAAAAAGACGGCTTCTACAACAACAACAACAACAAAGTGGACCACCATTGAGAATCAATGCCATTCGACTGACGAAGTTGGAGGAGGAAACAGTGGAGCCAATAATTGCGGTCAAAGCGGGCAGCAATCAAGTTGAAGCAACAGCATTGTTTGATTCGAGTGCTTAAGCAAATTTAATCTCTTACGGATTATACCAACAGCTCAAAGTCACAGATCAACTTCATCCTACTCCTCAAGTGCTAGAAAGTAGCACATCACACCCATTGAAAACATTGGGATGGACTATATTGCATGTACAGCTACATCAATATATTTACCCACACAAATTCTATGTGGTGACAAATGAAAGCACACAACACCCAATGATGATGGGGCAACCTTGGAAAAAAGAGTACAATGTGCAGATAGATTGGAAAGCAAAGGAAGTCAAAAGTCAGTATGAACATGAACAACAGGTGATAGCTTTTGCTCAGCAATACCAGCATGATCAACAGCAAGCCATGCAATCACTGGAAACAAAGCCCAAAGCACAAATGCCATTAAAGAACATGATACCCGCGACAAACAATCAAGTAAAAGCCAACCATGCTAATTACAGACATATGAAGTCACCGGCCGCAATGCACAGATCTAGGCTACCAAAACAAGGTAAACAAGTATGGATGCGGAAGGATAGAAATGCCATGGCAGACAGAGAACAATGCAACTACAAAATTCCAACAAAGCAGATGGTTCAACCACAACCCAGGGTCATAAAACATATATGGATCCCGAAGAAAATGCTTAGCCATAACCCAAATGTCACTCACATTTGGATACCAAAGCAAAAGCAAAAGGAATTACCTTCAGTACAAGCAACAATGGAAAGCAGACAGCGGCATTTCAAAAAGGAAAACCGACATATGTGGATGCGGATGAAAGACAAACCAGCGACAAACAAGAAAGAGCCAAACCATCTACAAAAATTGGCAGCAACAAAATACCAATGGAAAGCCAAGGTCATAAGGCCCATAGCCATTACATCACAGCCAATTCTATCCTTAGTGTTAAGTATGGAGCCTGATTTACCTAAGTATGGTAAAAGCGCACATTTGTAAGGCCCCCATTATGAGGAGAAGCCATCGTGCGTGAAGGAAAATCACTCACCGGAAACCAAAATTTTCAAGGACAAGAATCAGGGGCAACTTTAAAGGCCTCAAGACTTTTTTTTCGCCGGAATATTATGGCTGGACGACGGCCGGAAAGTGGTCGGAAAACAATCGGTCGGTTGGCCGGTGGCCGGTAGTCAATGGCCGATGGCCGATGGTCGGAAGTCAATGGCCGGTGGCCGGTGGCCGAATTCAATGGCCGATGGCCGAATTCAAAAGCGGACTTGTCTTCTCAAGGGCGGCCACACATGGGCGGATTGGAGGGTCCGATTTGGACTTATTCGCACAAGGGCGGCTACACATGGTTGTCTCTCATAAGAGAGGGCAGCCCTTTTGGCCTATAAAAGGAGGCCATTTCTACACACATTTCATAGTGTGAAGTTGATGCAACAAGGTGAGTGTGAGGTGGTGAGAGTGAAGCAAGGCGGGAGCTCCATTAAGGGTATAATCCCTTTGTAAACTACTTCTTGTTTTGAAGTACTAAAACCATTGAGTGGCTGCTTTCCCGTGGACGTAGCCCACATTGGGTGAACCACGTATATCGTGTGTACTTTCTCTCTCTCTCTACTCTATAATCTCGTGTATATAAATCTGTCTCTCTCCATTAAGTAATCTACTCAATTATCTATTTAGCTACGTCTTATTTCCTAACACTTAGAAACAGCTACGACTCCATCAACAGTGTCGGCAAAGCAATTGCCTTTTGCGCAAAAGATAATTAAACAGAGAGTAGTAGAGTTATAGCTGTTACTTGCAAAGAAAGCAGAAAACCTCGACGGCAAATGCCAATAAGCATCTTGCTTATTCCCTTCTCTTGCACAACATTAATTTTTCCATGCATTGATAGAGTATGCATAAAGTAGGGCCACATTAATCGGCCAGGCATTGGCACAACTTTTTTAACCTATGCATGACACATACTCCGAGGCGAAACTTTGTCGTTCGGGAGGACTCCGGCTAGGAGGGGGGGAGGCATTCTAGAGGCACTCTCAAATGCGGAACCAATGATAGAAACAACAAAAAAAGGGCATGATTTTCGACTATTTTAAGGGTTGTTGTTTGATTGCGAAATTTTCTGGAGTAACCCAAGTACATATGCCCTTACACAGCATGAATCTACAGGTATATGGGGCCAAACGCCAAATCAAGCCCCTAAGTGTGTGTATATGTTGAAGATAATGAAACAGGAAACAGAAGGAAGACAGCAACTCAGAGTAGGAAGAAGATGGAGAAGGAGAAGACACAGAGCTTGTGTACGAGATCTCTGTAGTCTATCTCTCTGTATTAGAATAATAGAGTATACAAACTCAGAGCTACAAAGCTTATATGAAACCCTAAGAGATAAGGTGTCCTTTCACACCAGATGTCCAGGGGGAAAAACCCAGTGGGAGAAAAGTGCCCCTGGTGAAGCGCGTATACACACTAACACTACTACATGTCTACAAATCCCCCCTGTAGTGTTAGTGTGAATCCGTACAAGGTAGCATATCATCATGTGTATGAGAGTAAGCCCAAAGCTTTTCGGAAAGCTTCAAACTTTTCTCGTGATAACGCCTTCGTAAATAGATCTGCAATGTTATCCTGTGTAGGACAATAAGTTAGTGTGATCTCCCCTGCATGTAGCCTTTCCCTGACATAGTGGTAGTGAACCTCTATGTGCTTTGTTCTTGCATGAAATACTGGATTCCTTGCAACTGCCATAGCACTCTGACTGTCAGTGAAAATGGTAGTGAGTGCCTGTTGACACTCACAAAGATCTGCCAATAACCTGCATATCCATACACAATCAACTGTTGCCGTGAAAGCTACCCTGTACTCAGCTTCACAAGTTGATGTAGCCATTGTGGGTTGCTTCTTGCTTAGCCAAGATATACATGCATTTCCAAAGAAAAAACAATTGCCACTTGTGGAATGTCGTGTGTCAAAATCACCAGCCCAATCTGAATCGCTGTAACCAAGAAGCTGCATAGAACTGTGCTTTCCATACATATCCCCCCTTGGAAAGAACATGGCAAGATTAGGGGTACCTGAAAGGTAACGAAGTATGCGCTTCACAGCCTGCCAATGATGCATACCTGGGCTGTGCATAAATATGCTTGCTTGTGAAACCCCAAATTGAATGTCTGGACGAGTGTTGCCTGCCAAATATATCAAGCAACCAACGGATGCTGCATAAGTATGTACATCAAAAGGTTCTCCAGCATCATGCATGCTCAACTTTGATCCAGTTTCTACGGGTGTAGAGATTGGCTTACAATTTTGCATACCAAACTTGTCCAAAATTTTATGCAAATATTTTGCCTGCAACATGTATATGCCATCCTATGATTGCACAATACCCAAGTAATAATGTAGCAAACCAAGATCAGACATCTCAAAGGTTTTTCTCAAAGCATCTTTAAACGCTTCAATTTCATTTGCATTATTGCCTGTAAGAAGCATATCATCCACATAAAGTGTTAGCATAATGAGAACTCCATCTCTCTTTTTGACATACAAAGTACTTTCTGTTGGACTATTCTGAAATCCCTGGCCAATCAAATAAGTATGTATCTTCTCATACCATGCTCTTGGAGCCTATTTGAGACCATACAAAGCTTTACGCAATCTACATACCTTTTGCTCTTGACCTTTTACAACAAAACCACTTGGTTGACTTACATAAACTTCTTCCTGCAAATCACCATTCAAAAAAGTAGTTTTGATATCCAACTGATGCACTTTCCAACCATGATGATCTAACTGTGGACGCACGAGAAGTGGGAGCAAAGGTTTCATCATAATCTATGCCTTTCTGTTGCGCATAGCCTTTTGCCACAAGCCTTGTTTTGTACCTGTCAACAGTACCATCTTGTTTCCTTTTTACCTTAAAAACCCACTTTGTACCAATAGGTTTTTTTACCTGTAGGCAAGTCCACTAGATCCCATGTATGATTCTTATGAATAGAATCAATTTCTTGCTGCATAGCATCTTTCCACTGAACACACTCTAAAGCTTGTTCAAATGAATCAGGCTCATCTGCATCACAAAGAGTGCTAAAGCAAGCCAAATCTACTTGCTCTCTGCCAAAAGTAGTACCAGCACGTGTTTTTCGTGGCAACGGTGCATCCAACTTGCTATCCTGCAAAGTTTTTTGAACCAATTTAGGCAAGGTTCTTTCTTCCCTGAAAACTTCTTGCTCTTCACACACAATTTCCTCTACATCATGAGGTTTCACATGCTGATCAAAAGATTGATCAAGATTATCAACCTGTTGTGATTCTTGATTCTCCACAAAAGAAGGAAGCAAACCTTCAAATACATCATGTGTCTGCATATGCGGTACATCAAAAGCAACCATAGGTTGAGCAGTAGTTTTTGCAAAAATTACATCACGACTTTCAAAAATCTTGTTTGTAGCAGGATTGTAAAGTTTATAACCTTTACTTCCACTACTGTACCCCACAAATATACATTTGATTGCCTTATCATCAAGCTTCCCACGCAACTGCTGAGGGATGTGAGCATAAGCAAGACAACAAAAAACACGAAGATAACTGACTGAAGGTTTTCTGTCATACCAAGCTTCAAATGGAGTGATGGTCTTCAAGGCACGAGTAGGACACCTGTTCAAAACATGTGCTGCACAAGCAACTGCCTCCATCCATAGCTTATGAGGCAAACTCTTAGCCTTGAGCATACATCTAGCCATCTCCATTAAAGACCTGTTCTTCCTTTCTGCAACACCATTCTGTTGTGGTGTGTATGGCATAGTGCATTGGTGTTTAATGCCTTTCTTTCCCAAAAAATCCTTAAATGCACCTGACATGTATTCACCTCCTCGATCGGTACGAAGAGTCTGTACTTTGCAACCTGTTTCATTTTCAACCATGGCGACATAATGTTGAAAAACTTCAAACACATCTGACTTTTCTTTGAGTGGATACACCTAACAAAACCTGGAAAAGTCATCAATGAAGGTCACAAAATAAAGGCTGTTTCCTATAGATGGCGTCCTCATAGGACCACATACATCACTGTGTACAAGCTGCAACTTTCGTGTCGCTCTAACTGAACCATCCTGCGAAAATGCAAATCTGTGCATCTTTCCAAGAACGCAACCTTCACATACATGTCTTGGTGGCATCTCCAATAAAGACAAATCATGCACCATATTATGACGTTGTAAAGTCATCAAACTGCCATAACTAACATGCCCAAATCTAGCATGCCACAACTCAGCATCCTGCATGGCCTGAGTCTTTGTTTCTGCAATACATACCTGAATCTGCTTTTCATAACGATCTAGCACAAATAGTCCATTTTCCAGCGTACCTGTAGTGATAAGAGAATAACCATTCTCTCGATCTCGTACAACACATCTGTCATCCTCAAAAATGACCCGAAGACCATTTTTTGCAAGAGAGGATACAGACAACAAATTCTTCTTGATCCCTGGAACATATAAGACATCTGGCAAGCATAAATCTGAAATGGTAATCAAAATCTTACCAACGCCTTTGATTGGATAAGAAGCATTATTTGCACATGTCACCTTCTTTCCTGCTGGAGCTGCATCCAATGAACAAAACAAATCCTTCCTTGAAGTAATATGCCTGGATGCACCACTATCAAAGTACTAAATCATTTGTGTCTTGTCAACACTGTAAGTAGAAAAATCTGAACATAATACAAAAGCATAAGAATCCTGCACAAAGTTTGCAGACTCTTCTTTAGCTGTAGAAGAATCACCAGAAGCTGAAACAACCAAACTTGACTCTTGCTTCTTTTCTTTAGCAATTCGCTTTTTACACTCACTAATGTAGTGACCAGGTTTCTTGCAGTAGTGACATTTACCTTTCTTCTTGGACTTGTCGGAATCACCTTTAGACTTCTCTGAAGATTGTCCTCCACTAGACTTGGAGTAATGAGCACTCTCTTTACCCTTGTTTTTGTTATGTACAACAAGAGCATGATCCATACCATCCACCTGTAAAGACTTGTTCTTACGTGATTGATCCTCCTACAATAGCAAAGCCACTAACTCTTCAAAATGAAGAGGCTCAGGATTAGCTCGCAAAGACAGAGTCAAAGAAGTCTGAAAAGTCAAATAAGATGGTGGTAGTGAATTGAGTGTTTTGGAAACCAAGTCCTTCTCTGGAATCACTTCATCAATGCTAAGCAATTGCTCTTTAAGATCCCTGATTTTTGTAAGATGCTCGACGATATCGTCACCTTCGTCCATCTGTATTTTGTCAAGTTGTTTCTTCAAAAACTCTATTCTGGCAGTGTTTCTTCCTCCAAACATAGCTTGCAGAGTGTTCCAAGCATCCTCAGAATTTCTGCAAGATCTTATATGTGGTGTGATTGTCCTCTTTATGGTTAAGGAAATCACAGCCATAGCCTGTGCATCTTTAGTATCCCATCTCTTTTGCTCTGGAGTGACTTGTGAGGGTCCTGCACCAACAGCTGCACTACGACTAGGCGTGGCAGGTGCAATGCTACCTGGACGAACTTCATCTCCAGATACATAATCCCACAATCCTTTACCAACCAAAACATTTTTGGCCATAAAAGACCAAAGAGAATAGTTGGTACCATCCAATTTGTCTTCGGATGTAAACGCACCAAAAATCTCTTTCTCCGTAGATTGAGCCATATTGTGGATGCACACAAGAGAGCAAAAGAACCTCCAAGAGATTCACAAATCTCCTCTCCAATCCAAGCAAAACTCTACACAAAATCTCAGCACAAAGCTAAGACAAGCTGCTTCCCAAAAGAACTGTTTACCTGAAGAAAATCTGTCAAAAAGCACATCCTCTTGATCTAAACGTCTCCGAAAAGTAACTTCTGCTACGCTGCTCAGAACAAAATTCTGAGGGCTCGAACGGCTTTGAAAGGGGGGTAAAACCCCAGGTCACCTAATCAGAATACTCCCGGGACGTCGAGGATGCTCCCACGAGCAAATTTTCCGAAAACTGCCTGAAAACTGCGATTGCGTGCGCGGACGCGAAAACGCAAGTAGAGGCTCTGAAAATCACCTTGCTCTGATACCAATTGTTGAAGATGATGAAACAGGAAACAGAAGGAAGATAGCAACTCACAGCAGGAAGAAGATAGAGAAGGAGAAGACACAGAGCTTGTGTACGAGATCTCTGTAGTCTATCTCTCTGTATTAGAATAATAGAGTATACAAACTCAGAGCTACAAAGCTTATATGAAACCCTAAGAGATAAGGTGTCCTTTCACACCAGATGTCCAGGGGAAAAAACCCAGTGGGAGAAAAGTGCCCCTGGTGAAGCGCGTATACACACTAACACTACTACATGTCTACAGTATATAAGTAGAAATAGCCATTTTTCAAGCAAAATATTGGTAAAACGGAGAAATCCGGCCATAAAAATTGCATGTGAGTGTATATAATGTGTTGTGGTGATGTTTGTGATTTATTATGATGTTTTGGGATTTTCTGGGTTTGATTTGCTATTTTCCTTTTAATTTTGCTAATTTTTGGCAGAAAAACTTCAAAAATACAAAAAGTAGGTGGAAAACAGTCGTAATGAAAAAAAAAATGGTGATGATCAGTGACTATAGGACAACCTATGGTACAGCGGGGGTGCAATTATGAGACTGGAGCGGAAAGCGTGTTTTGGCCAGGTTTTGACCGAAATGCCAAATTTCTAGTAAATAGAGCAAATGGAGTCCAAATGAAGAAATTTTTGAGCCTAAATCGCATCTCGCAAGAAGATAGGAGCACATGTCAAATTTCATGAAAAGTGGTTCGGGGACCTCCATTATAAGAAATTTTCACCCCATTTTTAGCTCATTCTCACTATTGACTTTGTGGAGAGAGCTTCTGCCACCTAGAGCGGATCGACCTTCCAGCAGCTTCTACGACGCGCACGACTACCCGACCAGTTCCAAACATGAGAGGTAGGCTCACCACCTTGAGCTTTTCGCGCATGTTTGTCATTATGTTGCGAAAGCTAGCGTAGGGGTCACACACAAAGCGAGCGGTAGAGACCTACAAGTAGAGACGGCGGCCTAACGGCTAACCCGAAAGCAGCAAGACTTCATCGGCAACTTACCCTAGTCTAGGAGACCAGTCCTGGATGTCCAAAGGCAGTAGGAAACCATCGGGAAAAACCCTAATTCCCAAAAACCTGCAAGAGGCCACCAAATGGGAAATCGGCGAAACGGCGACCAAATGCTACAAAAATTCATGTGTAGGAGCATCTCGACATGCTCAACAAGTCTATATGACCCGCATGACCAAAAAGTGACCCGAGGCGGCACTAAACTTCAGAAACGGCATTAGACACACAAAGCGTCAAATTGCACTTGCGGCCAAACTGCAAGTCCGTTTGTCACCAAACTTCACGAGCGGCTTTCCTAGACCATCAACAACCAAGTCCTATGATGGTAGACCACCACAAATCATCAAAGGTATGTAAACGCAACCACGGGTGCTTCTAGAGCGACAAATTGCCAAATGGAGCTCCGGTGAAGCCAAAGTCGACAAAAACCATACGGCAAGGATCCCCAAGGGATCTGGAAGCTATGGAGATCAACATCGAGAAATTTCATCGCCAAAAAGCACTCCAAAAGTCAGAAAACGGCTAGGAGGCTGTGAAATCCACACAGGGAGTTATACTCTATCCATTTGACTTTTTTGTTGAAATTAGGCTCAAAAGGGACTTAGGGGAGCAATGGGCAAGCACCGGGAGCACTAGCACAGAAAAAATCAGTAGGAGAAATCCTACGCGTAGGATGTCTCAAGGGCACTTTTTGGCATAGACTCCAACATTTTTTATCATGCACATGTTCTGAATGACATTTACAAGCCATACACCAAGTCTCATCACATTTGGACCAAGCTTGACCTCATATGCATGGAAAAATGCAAAGTTACGGCATAGAGGCAATAATGGGCCAAAGACCTACCAAATCTTGTCCAAATCCCATGAAACTTGCACAACACATTCACCAATACATCAACAAACAATCTGTGTGGTCAGAGAGAAAAAATGATGAAATAGACATCCTATGCGTACGATGTCTAATTGACCTTTTTGGCATGCAAGGGATGTTTTATCATTCTAGATCCAATTACCTCATCATCAAGAGCCCATATGTCAAGTTTGAAGTCATTCTAATCACTTTTGACCCCCAACACCTTCAAGATACACTTTTTGAGCCCAAAAACACCTCACAGAGCCTTACAAGCATCAAATCTTGTCCAAATTCAAATCCAAGAACATGGCCATGTTCCATAGGCCAAGGACAACCGACAGAACAAGTTTGATGTCATTTTGATGAAAAAAGACATCCTACGCATAGGATGTCTCCAGCATAAATTTGGCATTCTGTGCAAGGAATGACATCATGGGAGCCAATACCATGGTGCAATGAGCCCATATACCAATTTTCAACCCATTTGGACATCAATTGCTACCTATGATTGACATTCTACCCAAATTGTGACCTAAAGCCCGAATCAGCCCAAAAATCAACTTTTTGATATCCAAATTCAAATCCAAGCCTATAGCCATGTTCCATGAGCCTTACACTACCTGCATGTCAAGTATGAACCAATTCTGATGAAAAAGACATCCTACGCGTAGGATGTCTAGATGAAATTTTTTGGCCAGATTTGCACTGTGAGCACATGCACAGCTTCACAAGTTCCTTTTAAGCTTTATTTTTAATTTTCAAGTCATTTGGATAAGTAAAACTCAATTTCGCAGCTAATATGAAAAAAACGCTAACTTCGGACTACTGAGTGCAACAGGATCAATGGAGCCTCGAAGTCACCGACAAAGAGGAAAAGAATGACCCTCAAAGATTATCTGGACGAAGTGGAACCCTTTGTCATTCCAGAAGGAACATTAAAGCCCACCAGCACTTTGATACAAGAAGATCTGTTAGAGTCAAACGACCTAAAGATCTACCAGGGAATGTTCAAGGACAATGAAGGCAATGTCATAGAGCTACCAATGCTGCCGAGAGAGCTCAATGAGTTTGTATGAAGCAAAATGGCCGGCTACTTGGAGAAAATTGACCTCCACAACTACTTCGAAGCAATGCCGGAAGGGGTGGACATCAAAAGAGTATGGGAATTTGTAACAAGCATCAAAGAGGATGGAGTGGCCAAGGTAACATATTTACAAGGCAGACCAGATACAGAGATCATAATCACGAAGCGGGTTGTAGCCCATGCACTAGACCTCTCTAATGAGGGGGACAACGTCACAAAAAGAAGGGATGAAGTCAAAGTGTACAAAGAGAAAATGGAAAATTACACCTTTGAAGACATTGCCAACCCAAAGGTGGCAATTATGAGCCATTTGTACAACCAGTACTTTTGCATGTGCACTAAGAGGCCACAGAAGTACAGGATGCCGCCAGGTGCAATTGCCACAACCTTTACTTGGGCAATGACAAAAGGCACCCCAAAGATAATCAACTATGCGGCATACATACATGACAGCTTAGTAAAGATGGGCAACAAAAAGCCAACCTACGTAGTTCCAGGAGAGATGATCACCAAAGTGGTTTATGGGGCACTACACGCTAAAGGAAGGTGGCCTGACCCCCCATCTCAGAATGAATGGCTGAGAGTAAAAGAAGACAAGGAAGATGAGCCGCAAAGGGCACCAAGGGTGGCTACGAGATTGAAGAGACGGCTGGAGCCAGTTGAAGAGGAGCAACCAGAGCAGAAGAAAGGAAAGAAGGAGTTTGCTCAAGTGCCGGCCAAAGAAACCAGGTCTCAGAAAGCGGCAAGACTCGAGAAGCTGATGGAGAGTTTTCGAGCAGAAAGAGCCCTCAAGGGTGATTTAAACGAACTCTGGAAGCCATCTCTCGATTCTATGTCCGGATCATCCAGAAGAGTGCAAAGGGACCGCTTTGAATATTATATCAAGAATTTCAAGATTCTTGATGCTGCAGCGGAAAACATTCCCCATGTACCTTTCACAGAGGAGGAAGTAGAACAGATAAGGCAGAAACTGCTAGATGAACAAGAAAGCCAAGAAAGAGAAATAAAAACAAAAGCAGACAAGGACTTAAAGGGCAAAGCTGCAGATTTTCCAGATAGCCCTAAACCCAGCCCACAGCCCTCACCACCTCCTAGCAGCCCTCCACCAGAAGATAAGGAAGCTGAGAAGCAAGAGCAAAGGAAGGAACCTGAACCAAAAGAAGAGGCCAAGCCTGAGTCTGAGCAAAAAGGATTAGATGAGGCCTACTACGCATTCTTGGACCTGCTAGCTGCAGGCTATACAAAGGAAGAAGCCGCCACAGTCGCATTCGACTTGGCAAGGACAGGGCATAAAGAACAGATGCAAGGCATCCAGCTAGTGGAACTAAAAGAAATTGCTACCGACATGGTAGACCTGCACCCTCCCTCCAATGACTGGGACGTGGTGATGACAAAGCTAGCCGGATTGAGGGCACAATCTATGGCTTCAGAGAAAGAGATGATAACTCTCAAAGCCACCGAAGAAAAGACCAAAATGGAAAGGGATTCTCTGCAGGCACAAAGCCAAGGGCAAAAAGAGAGAGAAGCTGACCTCCAGGCCAGCTTGGCAACGGCTCTACAAAACTGCCAAGCAATGGAAGAAGCAAATGAGGCAGCAGCAAAAAGAATACAGGTAGCTGAAGAAGAGTGTCTGTAGCTCAGCAAGTCATTGCGAGATGCCAAAAGAGAAAGAGATAATCTGACACTACAGCTGGCCGAAGAATCGAAATAAGTAGAGGCCATGAGAAACGCGAAGGAAAAAGCAGAGATAGAACAAGAAGGAAGCCTGGATGAAGTCCTTGAGCTCAAGGACCAATTAAAAGTCAAAGATCAAACCATCCAGAGGCTGCGAGCATCACCTGCTAGAGTCAGAGCTACGAGCTCGACTCAAATCATTTTCAAGAGTCAATTATATGAAGAGCAAATGCAAGAACTTCAGAAGGAGCTGACTCTCGAGAAAAAGCAAAGGTTAATGATGGCTGAAGGTTCTATCGTAATGCAAACAAGAATGGAGGAGGGCCAAAAAGCCCTGCAAGAAGAAGTGGAAAGCATAAAGAAAAAGCTCGAGGAGACGGAAAGAGTAAACGCTGAACTTAATGACCTCCTCGTGAATATGGGAGGAGAAGCTGAAGCAGAAAAGCAAACACTCCTCAGGCAAATTGAGGAGTTGAAAGGCCAGCAAGGAGGAGAGGCAGAAAGCTCAGGGCCAGCCGCCAATGAGGGAATCAACCTCGACAATGTGGCAGATCCTATGGACACACCCATGCAAGACGAAAGCATAGCAGGATCCTCTCAAGAGCCACAGGATCTAACACAAGAAGAAGAGGAAAAATTGCGTAAGGCAATAGAGGAAGAGCTAAGAGAAAGCATGAAGGAAGCCTTGGAATGGGAGCAGAGGGTCTTCAAATCTATGACAACTCAGAAGATCGACACCAGCAATCTCAGGCGCAAGTGGCTTCAACCCTCTCTCCCATATCCATTGCTGAAATATGAGGCAGCTACAATAAACAAGCGGATCAGAGAAGAGCCAACGGTACCTCTCTACAATGCAGAACCTCGAAGCCAGAAGAAGTTAAGCTTATAGTGGATTCTCAGCCAAAGCGGAGGAAGGCTTGGCTTACAAAGTACCCACAATACCTAATCCACCTGGTAGAGGCACCTAAAGATATCAGAGACAATTTCAGCTTCTGTCCCCTACCAAGGGTTAGGACATGGAAGGCACAGGAAATTTTGCAAAGAAGCCAACCCACTTGGATGAATTACCCAAAGCTGCCGGGCATGAAGGCAGGTGAGAGAATAAGTGTCCAATACATGGTGAAAACCCTAACGGGCGCCATAAAGTTGTTCACTGGCTCACCTGACCTTACATGCTTTATGATGACAAAAATCTGCAGAACCATCTTAGAAGTGTTCGAGATCTTCAAGCCAGGCCAGGTGACCGACAACATATTCTTCTTCCAGAATACATACAGATGTGCTTATGATCTGTCAGGTTAGCCTTCCAAGGAGGTGATACATGCGCTGTATCAAAGAATCATGTTTCTACCATCCTATCACCTCCAGGATTTTGAAGAAGCATTCTATACGGGGTTCTTCACCATGAATATAGATATATTTGGCCCAACAATGTTGAACCTACGTGCCAGGTACGAATCACTACTAAAGATGAGGGAAACGATAAGATGAAGCAGCTGATCAAGGCCATGGCGGGGACGACATGATCAAGGAGGGGGGGAGTGTTAGAAGCTGGACACACCCCACGGCATCTAACTACTCGGAGGACTATTATTTTTTGTAATTATTCATTCATTGAGGAAAACCTGATTTTTCACCTTGTAATTATTGGGACTTACAGAGGTTTTCAGATTGTATCCCAGTTTTGATAGTTAGATTGAGTAGATGGTTGATTTTGAAACTTTAGGGTTTGAGAAATTGTAAGGTATATATACCACTTTTTGACCTTAATGAAAAACCTTTTGTCATTTTAAACCAGTTTGAAGTCTGTGAGTGAGCGTACTGTGTACGAGAGAGAGAGTGTGAGCTTCATCTTGACGCTACGTGTGCTCCAGAGGTCGGAATCAAGTGCGGAGAAGTGCAGCGTGTTGCCCTCGACTAGAGCTACACGTCGATACCAACATTGCGCGCGTACGGTCCAGCTTTGTCAGCTCCTTCTACGAGCTTCATCGGTTGTTTGGGTGAGCATACGTTGTCCGATTTTGCATTGCAGCATATCCACGCGTTCACATTGAGTAGAACTACATATTTGGCACTTTAGATTTCGAAAATGAAGACCTGCAGATTTCGGCCAGACATCCTACGTGTTTCAGCACAAAATGTTTTGAGTCGGGATTTTGGTTCATAGACCTTAGGGAGAGTGACCTATTGGTATTAGTAGGGTCTCCTTCAAGTTCTATGGTGTTTCGAGATTGTTTGATAGGTGTTCGGCTCTAGGAAGCGTTGTAGGAAGTTTCCTCTTTTGCACTCTTGAAGGCTGTGACTTAGACAATTGGTAGAGACCTCTGTAGGAATTAGTTGAGAGGCGGTCGAGTGTAGGTTGACACCTTATGCTTGCTTCCACGCGCTTGCGGGTCGAGCTTCGTCCTTAGCTGACATTACATGTTAGGTGAGATCTCGCTGTGTTGACATCCGTCGCGGCGTATCCATCCAATAGTGGTAAGTAACGCCCAATCACTGCAGCCTTGATGTCTTCCCACGACTGGGAAGATCCCTTGATGTTCAGATCTCTACAATGATGTTTCCACCAAATCTTGGCATCGCTAGATAAGCGGAACATCGCAAGCATGGTTTGATTCACGGGTTGGGTTCCCGCAACTTCGAAATAGTCGTCCATCGCTTCCATCCACACTTCCGCATCTCTCTCCACATTAGCTCCCTCGCCCTTAACTTGGTCGAAGGTTGGGCTTGTTTTCTTGTGCTGTTGAATAAAGAGCAGCAGGCGGTGCCTACATGAGTTACACGAGATTCTTGATACCATTACGTGGATTTCAAATAGACACGAGACTTAAATAAAATTCAAGATCCCACTTTATCAAGAGACAGAGACTCAGAGACCGAAACACTTTATTGATGAAGATTTATTACAATCGAAACCCCTCAAGGTTTAGGATAACTCATGATCAATTTATTACATGGCTTTTGGAATGCTTATAAGATACGCCTAGCAGGTTGCATTGTTAGGTTCACATGATACTCTACTTTATTCGTGAAGTAGTTTCTATACTCATCTTTGAGTGGATAGTAAACTATGTTGTTGAGCCGGGATAGTTCTTTTGGTACTCCAAAATTTCTAACTTTGTTTGTTGGGATTACATTAGTGACCTTCTCCAAAAGCCACTCGTTGAGGGTTTGATTGGTGCCGTCAGAGACAGTCAGGTCCATACGTGCAGGCAGCAAGTAGAATATCTGTACCACCCTCAATTCTTCTCCCCAACGTATTTTCTTCAAATCGGCAGCCAGGCATCCTAGCTTTCGAGCGTTGATGTAGTAAACCCCTCCTCCAAGTGTCCAATCGAGCCCCCATCCTCTATCGATGCGAGTGGAGTGCGGTGTATGAATCTTCAGCAGCATCTCCATGACATCTCGCCTGAATTGGTAAACTGGGGATCGTCGAGCTTGTTTGTAAGTAAGCTAAAACACTTGGAACTTTTGATATTCTAGCACGGGGTCTTCTTGCAACACCAATGCAAGGAGTTCGGATCAACTACCTATATATACCCATAGTTCCTTTTAAATATTCAAACAATACGACTTTATTTCTCAGTCTAACCTAGCCTTAGCTGTGATACTAGGTGTGAGGAGTCCCCACCCCGTCGTCTCAAACGACGGATCTGATGGTAAACCTGGTGGCCACTAGATCTACAACGGGAGAAAACAAAGTGGTTTATGGTTCATCTAGCGGACAATCTCTCATCACAAAGTGAATCGAGTTCGAGACTACTAGCATCGATATCTAGTTCCACTCCGCAGGGGAAGCGTGATTAACTTATCTAGCGATCCGAAGACCCACCTTCCAAGAGGAGAGAAGTCCCGAGTGCCTTTTTCTCCATGTTTCAGAGGCACGTACACTTGAGGCTTCGCCGCTCTTGGGGCAATGAGTAATACTAGCGTCGATTTATAACACTATGGGGACGGAGAGTTCTCGACCAATCAGGACCACCCTTCTCATAGGCATTGGCAACCTGAGCCAAGCCCCCACTTTCCAACCCATACTCACACTTCCTTTATTACCTAATTACTACCACACATGGTTGTTCAACACATAAGTTCATTGATTAAGTTCCGGTTCACAAGTTTCTTAATATAGCCCTTCAACCAGTATTGCAAAGCGGCACCAAGACAGTAACTCTAGTAAAAATTTTACTCAAAACTTATTCATTAAAATTCCAATGTTCTAGAGGTACAACATCCCCCCTCCAGCGAGAGTTTACTCCTCCCATTGTCGCCTAGCTGCCCATACAACTAGGTATGTCCACCGCATAGAACGCACGACATGGACATTCCCACCACATAGAACGCAAGACGTGGGTTCCCACCTCAAAGAACGCAAGTCGTGGGTAGAGGCCCTAAGCTAGTAACTCTAGCTACAGCGAAATCATCGCGAGCCACCCCCTGTGATCAGTAGGGGGATCAAGACTAGTTTCAACATTGGAAATAGAAATGAACATGCCGAGCTAAATTTTTCCTAGCAGACATTTTTTCCTATCTCAAACAGTATATCCAACAATCATTCTTTCCTACTTAGAATGTAATATACATTTCAATTCAAATGCCGAGGTTTCCGTTGGACTTCTCCAACATGTTTAGGGATATGTTCTTTCCTAACTTATCGTATGCAATGTTAAATTAAACAAACTTGAATTAAAATGTGACCTACCTCCTTAATTTCCTCTTTATTAATCCGTGAGTTGGCCGGTACTTGGTCGTCCATGGGAGCTTTCCCTTTCCCATTCGTGTTGCTTGTCCCCGCCTCGCGGTCGTGGAAACCACCGAAACGAGTTCTCTTTACCGGGGCCATTTTATACTAACTACTTAATTGACAGCTTTGAAAAAGAGAGCTAACATTCGAGAGTAACATACGACCAAAATGACAGATTAATCTCAATAAGCAATCCCTTTTTACGAGAGGTTTAATTACTTCAAGACATAGAGATTTCTGATAGCACCTTACTTGTTCTATGGGAATTGGCCCTAAGATTAATTATTTGGCCTAGAGAGGGAATTACAACAAGAGGGAATTAAATCAAGAATTACCGAAGTTACGGCTGAATTCCTATCAAAAATTTGATGCAAGGGCCTCCTTGAGATGAGAAACGGGAAACACTTTTCTCCTTAGCTCTTCTTCCAAAGACTATGTCCGCCAGCAGCACCTCCCCAAGGTGTGTGTGTGTGTGTGTGTAGGAGTGTGTGTGTGTACTTAGTGTGTGTACTTAGTGTGTGTACTTAGTGTGTGTGTGTGAGCATATCTGTGTGTGTGTGTGTGTGTGTGTGTGTGTGTGTGTGTGTGTGTGTGTGAGCACACTCTTATATAGGCTCTCCCAAGATGAAAATTGAATCATACTGCCAAATACATCTGAGGGAGTACTCACCTCATACAAGGCAACTTAGTTACTTGCCTACCAAGTGTCTAGTTAACTTAGTCTAACTGACTCTCACACTCTCTCTCAAGCATGGCAAGTCTCCCACAAGCCCCTAGAGGTGTGAGGGCGCCCCCTAGCTGCTAAAGCAAGCTCCTAGTGGCCTGGGACTTGTTCCCACACAACCCCCGAACCCCGGTGCTCCCCGCACAGTCTTAGGAAATTTTGACTTTAGGCTAAAACAGGCGATACGAATCATAATTTAATGTCGTAAATTGCTATATTAAGCTCTAACTAAAGTGTACTTGTTCAAGTACCTGCCATATTTAGCAGCCTCCGCTGTCCAAAAATGCATTTTTTCAAATTCAGGGTACGGGTGCAGTTTTTCGAGACGGTTAAAACTAAACAGGTCGGGTGACCAAAAACTTACTATTTTTGGAATTTTTTTATAAAAATTATTTTAATTCACTTTTGGAAGCTTTATAACATTCTAAACATCATGGCACCGACAGAATTTGGAAAACTGCTAAAAATAGTAACTTTTTTCATTATATTCATTCCATGGTATAATGGTGCTCCTTTTGGTCGGGGTCAAAGACCTTACAACATGCACAGTGACTTTTGCGACACACTCCAAGAAATACGATATTTGAGATTTTTGGTTTGGTCCAATGGTGTGATCATACTTATGTTCCATAGCATCCATTGGATGAACCTTTCCTAAGGTCGGTGGAAACTCAAACACCATGTTACCATTGTACACCTTTGGTATTTTCGACACTTGTTTGATTTTCACTATCTTTGAAAGAAGCTTTATCAAAGTGTTGGGCTTTGCCATTGCATTAAAAAATGACAAAATACTATAGAGTATTGCAATGCTTGCTCTCAAAGGAGTTGTTCCTTTCTTGGACTAGTAAGGTCTATGTAGGGAACATCCATGAATGGAGTAGCCATGCCACTAGAATTTGAGACTGTTTCATCTTCGACTAGCACCACAAACTTTGTAGAAAGAGATTCATCCACAACATAAAACTCCTCTCCCAAGTGATTGCTTGTTCTTTTCATCGGCAGTGTCAACTCTTCACTCCCAACTATGAAAATTGCATACAAAGCAGAAAAAGTTTGTGGCGAAACATGCTCTTGTAGATATTTAACCCCAAAGATAGCCTTTCCATTGGTAAATGGAAAAGCCCTTTCAAAAGAAGGGAAGACTATAGTGCATGACATGATAGTCGAGTAGAAAAGATAAGCAAGAGATTAAAAAGATGAGAGTGAAAGCGTTTAGTTGCGTTTAGAGGATTTAAGAGCATTTTATATTGATCTTAGTAGTTATTAGTAATATTTATTAATTTTTGAAATCCATATTAAAATTAATTTTTTTGAACATTGCATTGCTCTCTCCTGTCCGTTCTCTCTCTCTCTCTCTCTCTCTCTCTCTCTCTCTCTCTCTCTCTCTCTTCCCCCCCCGCCCCCCATCCCCTTCTTCCCTCCCTCTTTCTGTAGCAGCATTTCCAAAGTGAACAGGTTCAAGAAAGTTGACTCTCATCTCTTATTTTACATACGATGCCTTTTGGCACTCGCAAGGGTTCTTCTTCTTCAACAAGGTCCACAACCATTGTGGAAAATGATCCAAAATCTACTAAATGTAGAGATAGCAGCACAATCACCCAACCAACGATATCAAAAACCATGATCATGGCATACTTGGTATCGTTGCAAGAGACCATAAACAAACAAGGCAAAAACTTACGAGCACTTGCAATGGAGAATGGTACACTAAGGATACTTGTGGTTGAGAATGAGAATCTCAAGAGGACACTTGAAATGCAAACAACACGTTTGATGCAACTTGAAGAGGAAGTCAAGGAATGTAAGTTCGCTCTCTTGTGGACTTGAATGCTTTGAAGGAGCGCATGAGCAAATTAGAGCATGACCATGTATTGAAAGAGGAGAAATTTGACACCATGAGCCAGGATGCATGCGACATGAAAAATGTATGCACAAACAAGTCTTGGGCTGATGTATGTGGTAACAACGTGGTTCCTAATTCTCATTCATGCAAGCTATGGTTCAAACAAAGAATGTTGAGGATGTGGATGTGGAGGAGTTGAAGGAACGGGAGCGACATTCCAAGAACATTGTTATTCGTGGAATTCCTAAAGAGAAGTTAGAGATACCTTCTTCTTTGCCATTGTTATCGAAGATTTCTTCAAACCCCACTTTGGCATGTCCGGAGTTATGATCTATGGAGTACATAGAGTGGGGAAGCAAGGAGCTCCTCGCTTAGGAGAACGGCCAATTGTATGCACCATGCCGATCAGACCAAACGAAATTTTATCCTTGATAATAGTTGGATCTATTTGAGGGATACAAAATGTATGTATGTGAAGATCGCACTATCGAGCAACAAAATATGCGTCACAAGGCATGTGATGAAAAGAATAAGAAAAACAAGGAGATCTTTCACGAAGAAAATGTACCCAAGGAGGAGGCAAGTCCCTCAAGAAAATAGGGATGTGTGACCTATGAGATCGAGTTACAATTAAAAATATGCTTTTGGAATTGTAATGGATACCCATGGAATGCGGGGGTTGGCATTGATAAACTAACAAGCAAAGACAATGTTATACTACTTCTTGTTGAAACTTGGGAGCATGATACACAAAGGATTAACGGCTTGGAGGACTACAATGTACATTCATTGATGTGTTCAAAGAATCTCAAGCAACAAAGAGGACAAGGAGGGATAGCATGTATGGTTAAGAAAAGATTGAAAGATTTTGTATCAATTGTGAAAGATGACAAGTACAAAAGTTATGTATGACTGAAAATTATGACACCAAAAAGAGCACCCATTTTTGTAGCCGGTTGCTACATTCCTCATCATGATTCCCCCTTTTATGCTTGTATAGATAGAGATCATCCATTTTTTGATTTAGAAGAGGACATTTGCTTATTTCAAAGGTGAAGATGATGTTATTGTATTTGGAGATATGAATGCTCGCACAAAAACATTACAACATGATACTCAACAATTTGATATGCCATACATTTCAAGGGAGGTGGAGTAAGTTCACTTGTATGATCATACTTCAATGGATGAGAAAGAGCCGGATCACTATGGAAAGTTACTTTTACACATGTATAATAGCACGGGTATGCTCATTGCCAATGGTGTATCTTTGTGGAGTGGAACCAAATGATTTACATGTAGGAAACATAATGGGGACAATGTGATTGACTATATGCTACTTTCCGAAGCCATCATGTATCATATAAAGAGATTTATATTTGGCCAATGGAGCCCGGAATCCAACCATCCAAACTTATGTATTGACCTTTCATGTGGAGAAGCAACTGAGCATGATAATCTCAACCAAAGGAAAGAGAAATTATCACTAGGTATGGAATTCAAACGGGCACCAATGTACATTGAAATGTATGGATGACAAAGCTTCAATATGACTCACCATTGGAAACTAAATGGAAAGCTTTCAAGAAAGTTATTTGTTCTTATGCCGAAGAATGCTTTGCCATAAAGCATCTCCATGGCATCAACAAAGATAGATCACGCAAAATGTGGTTCCATAAAGAATGTCAAGATGCTCGATAAAGCTTGATGCAACTATGGACAAAGACAACTATCAAAGTCATTTGCATACATACAAGACATTGATTCAAAAGAAGAGAAGAAGATGGGAAGTAAAGCAACAACTTTTTCAAGTCCAAGAAATGGCACACGTATGTGAAAGATTTTGGAGAAACTTGAGGGGCAAGTAGGTTGAGAATTTTGGTAACTTGAGTCTTGTGGATATGTACACACATTGTAAGCAATTATATGAGCAAGCAAATGCTGGAAAAATACCATTTTATGGTTCATTCTCATGTATGCCCACTTTTTTTTACTATTGATGATATATGCGGTGGGCTTGAAAAGTTGGCCACTCGCAAAGCGGGAGATCTTCAAGGTATCAAGCCGGAGATGATCAAATGGACGGGAGATTTTACACATGAGTGGATGTGTGATATGTTCAACCTTTCACTTCAACATGGTATGCCTTATGATTGGAGTACTCATTGGTAAGCCTTTGCATAAAGGAGGGGATGTAGAGAATGTAAACAACTATTGGACTATAATGATTGGATCTCTTATGGCAAAGTTTTTTGGGTGCATAATGGAGATGAAATAAAGTGATTGGGCTGAAGAGAATGACAAGCGTGCAAAAGGACAAGCCGTTTTTTGTTAATGCCATAGCACCATTGATCATCTTGTCACTCTTCATGTTCTCATGGAGGAAAGTTGGTTGAAAGACAAGCGATTGTATTGTTGTTTTGTGGACTTTAAGAAAGCCTTTGATATGATTCCACGTAACAATTTGTGGAGAAGGATAGAAGAACTCCAAGTGCCAAGTGAGTTTATACTTGCGGTTTCTCGAAGCTATTAGAAGGTGATTTGTCAATTGCACATGGAAAGAGAAATTTTAGAAATTTTTGTAAGCACTATTGGGGTTAAACAAGGATGTCTATTGTCACGAACTCTCTTTGGTCTATGCATTGATCAATTGGAATAAATGGTACTTGACTTTATGCAAGAAGAAGGCATTGAAGAGATCACTATTTGCAATGCGGTAATCATGCTCTTGTTGTATGCGGATGATGTAGTGCTTCTAGCACACACTTTAGAAGATGCACAAAATCTTATGGTTGTCCTTGAGAATGTTTGCTTGCATAGTGGGCTGATTGTGAAATGAATCCAAAACAAAGGTTATGCTTGTGAAACCCAACCACAAGGAGAAGCCATGCATTGTGTACAACAATGAGACACTTGATGTTGTTGAGAGCTTTAAGTACCTTGGCCTTGAGGTTTTGTCCAATCACAAGTGGCATGAATAAGCTATGTGTCGTTTCGAAGCAAGAAAGAGAGCATATTATGCATTTGAGAACATGTGTAATGCGGGAAACATCAAGTGTTGCATTCTCAAGAAGTATCTTTTTGATGCTTTGGTAACACCGGTTCTTCTTTATGGAGTTGAAGTGCGGGGCGGGAGCATCTCAAAATTTACTTGGAAAGAGTATGAGGATGTCCAAAAGCATTTTCTTACAAAATTTCTCCAAGTTAAGACACAAACACCATATACGCTCCTACTTCTTGAGTCTGCATCTCTTCCAATTGAGGTTATGGGCATGGAAAGGGTTGTGAAGTACATGATAAAGATGCATCAAAAGCCCTCACATCAACTTCCTACAATTGCATGGGAAGCAAGCAAAAAAGTTCAAACGACGCATAAAAGCAAGATCTTGAGCACGGGATGGATGCAAGACATCAAGAAGTGGTTTGGGAGATGGGATGCATTACACTTGCTACATGATGCTTCAATTGACTCCCAAGTGAATGAAGCTTTTCTACAACGCCAATGTATTACGACTTGGGAGAAATCCGGTGGGTCACGCTTCATACATTACACCACCCATATTGCCCCCAACTACAAAACCATGTTCTTCGCTGAAAGAAGAAACCGTACTCACACTTACATGGTTGAGCCTATCCCCTTGTCGACGATACGCACTATCGCAACCATTCGGCTTAGCTCCCATTTCCTTCAATGCGAGACATGGCATTGGGGCAATGGAGAGGAGTCAAATCTATTGTGCACATTATGCTCACTGCAAGTTTGAGAGTTTAAGTACCACACACTACTACAATGCTCAGATTTTGGTCACATTCGAAGTTGCTTCTCTCACATTTTCTACCATGGCTTAGACCTACACACTTTCCTCTGCCAACCCCATAGTGTGGTCTCTCCATTGCGACTCTCATCACCACAATTTTGGAGCATCGAGTCACTCATCAGCCATACACATACTACATCACATGTAGGTCATATTTGACCTCCAAAGACAATAATAAAATCTCTCTCTCTCTCTCTCTCTCTCTCTCTCTCTCTCTCTCTCTCTCTCTCTCTCGTGTGGCCCGTCCCCTATTTCCCTCCCCTCCTCCTCCTCCTCCTCCTCTCTCTCTCTCTCTCTCTCTCTCTCTCTCTCTCTCTCTCTCTCTCTCTCTCTCTCTCTCTCTCTCTCTCTCTCTCTCTCTCTCTCTCTGAGCAGCAGGGGACGGCGATAAGGGGACGCAAGGGGCACGGGGGGGCGTACAGTAAGGGGCACCAGGGGTGGTGATAGGGGGTGCAGTGGGAATGGGGGGTGCACACGGCAAGGAGGGGTGGCGACGGGGGGACAGGGCACACACGACAAGGGGCGAGGGGAAAGGGGCGGGACACAAAGGGAAGGGGGGTGGGGGGGTGCAGGGGACAGGGGGTGCAACGGGGTCCCCGTGGACTAAGGGGGGCCCCTGTCCCTACGTCCTACCATCGTTCCCCTCTCCCCTTGTCACCTTCGTCTCATCATCCCCTTTCCCTTGTTGCCCTGCGCCCTGTCGCCCCTTGCTGTGTGCGCCCCCTTGTCGTTGTGCCCCCCTGCATCCTGTTGTCCTATGGTCTTGTCGTCGCCTTGCACCCCGCCAACCCCTTTGCCCCGACCCTTGCCATGTGCACCTCCCTGCCCCCCTAGTGTGCGCGTCCCCTTCCCGCCACACCTTCCCCCTTCGAAAGCCCCCCTTTTTTGGACCTCCCGTCCTTTTCAAATGCCTATAAAAGTTTACTCTTCTACTCTTTATTTTTCCTCATAGTTCTACTCTTCCTGAAGCATTAAGCATAATTGATCTCTATCTTTTAGAAAAGCAATTTTTTTTTCCTTCTTACCTTTCCCAGCCTTCTCCTCCAACTCTCTTTTATTTCATTTCTCTTAAACCTTCTTCTGATGACACCTTCAAACCCCTCATATTACTTTCATCTTTCATCATTTCTTTGAAAGCCATAAGCACCCTACTTAACAAACAAGATGACAATCTTAACAAGAAAACAATCCAAAGACATGGACACCAAGAAGAAATGACGGTTCAAATCACCCATCATCGTGGTTCCGTGGTTGGAGCGTTTGTTTTGACGATTCAGAGTGGTTCTATGGTTGGAGTGTCTGTTTTGACGATGATGCAAGTGCCTCGTTTGACGAGTGTAGGCACGTCGACGACCATCCTTGCAAAAAACAACGATAATGATCCTCTTACCGATTTCTTTGGATCCGTGGTTGATAGCCACATCTCATCGGGTTGGATTGATGCGCATGTTGTGCCATACAATCACTTCGAGTCTTACAAAATGGTGAGCAAGTTTTTCCGAGCGATGAAAGAAACGAGCATGTCTCTGAGCAATAAATTTATTTCTTAAATAATCTTTTTTGTGCCAATAACGTGAACTCATGATACTCTCATAAACATTTAAAACACATAGACTTTTTTCACTTAAATATAAAATAAAGTTTTCGATAAATGTATTAAAGTTGATTTAAAAAAAGGCTCTCGAGCCAAAGTGGGTCCGCGATGCCGGAGACCCATTTTGACACACCTGTTTGGCTTCTCCAACATGGCAAAGAGCCTTTTTAAAAAATATAAAAGTATGTGATACATTTTGAAAATACATAATAGTGAATCTTCTAAAGATGTCCCATAAGATTCAGGATCAAGAAAAAGTGCAGAAGCACAACTACTACCTGCCATTGGTGGTAGAGAGGTTGTGTACTCCAAGCCGCTTGCCAACGACAGTAGTAGCACAAGCCCAATGACAATGAAAGGGCAACAAATGGGGATGAGGGAGGCATGTAGAGGCATTCTTTTTCACATGTTGCTCTCACTCTAGGACTATGTCTAAGTGGTCTAGCACACTTGATAATGTCGAACCCCAAAACTTTTGGGTTAGACCCTCCCCCAAAGTTTTGGGTAGAAATTAGCTTCATATGAGAGAAGAGGATTGAGATCTTAGGGATTTCTATGATTAATTCTACACTTATATCCAGTAAGTAAGTGGTTCACACTTTTGATAGGTTGCTGATTTTATTATTTTTTTTAAAAAACTACAGCAGTTGCGTCCCATCCCACTATAATAGCACTCAAATTTGTCGTTATCAAAAGTGGTGCCACCCCGTGCTGAAATCGGTCTACGTTTGCATGGTTTGGTTTGATTACAATCACAAAGGTCATATGACAGTGACGTGCTAGAGAAAAACCGGGGTGCTATGTATTTTAAACGATTGAAATTGTAAAACTTCGGTTAGATTTTGAGCTTGTAATTAAGAAAACCGGGAAATTTACACCAATTTTAGTATACTTACAAGAAAAAGCTTCAAATTAAAATTTATTTTTCTAGCCCGTTATTATGAGGTTGCTGAAGTTGATATTATTTCAATAAATGTACAAAAACCTTGTAGGTAGCACTTCTATTACATAGCGCCTGTTGAACCTGCTGAAACGCGCGGACTGGTTTCACAAGGCCTGGAGAGGGGGCGGCGGTGACAGTAAACGGCAAGATCAACTTCACTCAGCATTACTACTACGTACAGATATTAGGGATCTTCTCTCCCTCCCACCGGACATGTTCAATATCAACTAACCCTCACACCGGTGGTGCCTACGTTGACTCTGATGGCTTCTTCACCCAAAGGCCTCATCGCTTCATTGGTTGGTGAGCTGCCTAGACGAGCATCACACGCATCTTGGAATGGCTGAAGGCACGGTTCGAGGCGGTCCTTTCTCTGCTATGCAAGCACAAAGTAGAGCTTTGTCATGCAGCTCTTAAGAGAGCTCTCACCCTTGGTTCGAGGCGGTCCTCCATCTGCTATGCAAGCGCAAAGTAGAGCTTTGTCATGCAGCTCTTAAGAGAGCTCTCAACCCTGGTAAATCAGCCCAAGAAGCCATGATCATTGAGTATGTTGTCGCACAGTTTGACTCCAGACTACATTTTGGAGCTTATAGTAAATTACGAATTCAAGAGCGTCCTCAATTGGTCTAGAGCCTCTCGGTCACCTCCACGGATCAATCAACATTCACTGCTTAAGCAACATAAAGCTCCACTCAAGGCCAAAAACTTTAATCATTTGCACTCCATATGGAGGTTTTTTAAGTTGTTAGGAGAGCATTTTCAAGCACTAGTTCTGGTCTAGCTTCTTCATTATAGCGGTATTGGACTTTGTTACCTATTGAACTCTTGAGGGAGTTCCATCGGTGACTTCCCACTTTGCAGATGATGCCGAACTAGAGATACCTCCCCAAAATGTGTGGTTGGGTTTATGAGGTAAAATTGATTGACTTGAAACACTTCTTTGCCTCTCATATTTGTTGGGGCAACGTCAGATTGTTGGTGATAAGATTGTTGTTTTAGGGCTTAAAAATGGGCCAAGGGCTATTATTGGCACCTAGGGACACATTTGGTGCTCCTTTGAATCAATTTTAGCACAAGGGCTACTCACCAATTAGAGCCATTTTAGGGGTTTATCTCCAAAGTCTAACCAGATAGGTGATTCTCCACAGGTCTAGAGTGACTAGGCATCCTGCACTTTAGTTCATGACCAATTTTCTTCCATCAATCTAGCTTAGATCTATGAGGAAAAAACTAGTTTTTGGCTAAGGAAAGGACACTTAAGCACTTTTGACAATATTTTATTAGACCAAGGACTGCATTTCTGACATAAATTGATCGAATGGCTTTTGACCAATCTAAGGACCAGAGGCTCAGCACTTATTTAAGAAGCTATCCATTAATCTAAGTCACTAAAAGGGAGTCAAGGCCTACTCTACCTATTTTGTGCATGTAGATTACAAAAATCTAAAAGCAATTAAAAATTGAGAAAAAAATCCTTTAAAAAGTGTTCCATTTGCTCATAGCATAGAAGGGGAGTCCCCATGTTTTTAAGATTTTGGAACAACCCTAGCCTTAGGTTCAAAAGTTCCTTCCAGAGCATCCACCCATAGCAATAGAGGCATGTCCCAACCCCGACCAGATTGGAACCAATACCCAAAGAACATAGCGCCATTGAATCTTAAGAAACTTTCACATGTGACAACTCTTCCATGACATCCACCCATAGTGATAGAGGCATGTCCGAACCCCGGCTAGGTTGGAATCAATACCCAAAGAACATTGTGGGCTAAAAGCATGCTTTGGTGGTACAAAATGGACTGTCCTTGACAGCACCTTTGACAAATCTTTGAGTTAAAAATTTTACATGTCACGTGAAAAACTACCTATCATATTATATATCAGTGGATAGATCTTCAAAAGAAGAACCTAAAAACACAAGGTTCGAAACGTTTTGACCTAAACTACAAAAAATTTACCAGTCCCCACTTTTTCATTGGTAGAAGTAAAATAGATCCTTTTTTTGTACCACCAAACCACGCGTTCACCCTATGCCATTAAATCTTAAGAAACTTCCACAAGTGCATGATCGATATATTGACATATCGATAAATCTTAAGTCCATGTGCATGATCGATATATTGGCCAAGGGTGATGTGTCGTTAGTGAATGCATCTATTCCGACACAGGAGAAGCCCTTCTCACAATGGTTGAAAATGCACGTATATTGGTGGCAGCTTGAAAGATGAGCATACTAACACTAGAATTTGGGATCTTATCTAGTATTACCACATTACTCATACTTAGTGTGTAGGGGTGTATTGAGTGTGACCGAAAAGATGGAGGCCGATAACTTCACATTATAGAAGCTACATGCATGCACTGCACATGATTGTGGCATATCTCTTAGCGATGCACTGCAAGATTTTTTACAAAAGCACTTTGGCAAGGCTTTTGTGCGATGGAAGCAAACCATACAAGCTACACACAACACAGAGGAGCAACCACATTTTTCTTGTACTGTCTGACGCATGTTATACATGTGTTGAACTAAAATTGTGTGTTATGAATGGTGGAGTTATTCCTCTTTTTTTTGTAGATGGTGGTTAGGCATCCTTAAAATAGGCCTTCACAGTCCATACCCCAAGCATCCCAATGATGCGTGGGTGGAGTCTGAGAGAGAGGAGAGCAGTCTCTATCCCGACGATTGGATAGAGAAGCTACATGGTAAGGAAACGTGGAGAGACTGTCCATGGTCTTTGGACTATGCGGTTGGAAAATTTCTTGAAGACAAAGCTTATGCATACAACGGTAAGTAACGTTTTTCTTGTTCAACTAATGCGTTTAGTTTTCTATAGTGTCCTCACTTTTTTTTGGGCTTGCAGCATCGCACAAGAAGATTAAGGGTAAGGGCAAAAGCGAAAGTGTCACCATCAATCAGCCTCCCACCGATGTCATTTCCTCTAGCATGACCAAGGCACGTCAAAGCCCAAAAATTTCTCAAGACAGATCTAAACGAGGTAAGAAGAGAGGATGAAAAATCATCAGCAATCTTTCAAAGTTCTTGAAGGAGTTTCAGAGCAAAAGGAGCGAGCATGAAGGTGGCGGGTCTTTTCTGAACGTCACTTGGAGTCACAAAGATCTAGTCCTTCCCAAGCCTCGAGACCCCAAGGTCCTGAACAAACCATATCCATTGCTACTAGACAAACTGGGGGCACCCACCCAATTTTTTTTTGGCCACCCAAACCACTTGACTCCTTTCCACTAGGTAAGAAATGCCACCACAAACAATTGTCTATTTTGATAACAACAAAATTGTGGTACCTAACATTTCATTAAATTTTGCGTTTGACATAGTTTTGGCTCACTCCGACGTACAAATGGCAAAAATTTTAAGTGTTGGGGTAGTCCCAATACATCTCACAGTACTTGCTGATGTATGCCATCTATGGAAGGCTATCATGGATCCAAAGATTTCTTCTGAGTGAGTTTATGACACTTTGGCTTCCACTTTGAATTTGATAAGGACTCTCTCAATCTTCTTTTGCATGGTATTTATGTATTGTAGGAGCCTTTGAGTGATCCAATGTTTGATTGAGTCTCTCTCAAACTCCGGCAAAATGGAGCCTGATCAGCAGCTTGGAGGGGTGCGATTGTGTGGGTAAACCTTCCCACACACATTGCAAACTTGATTACGGCATTGGTGGCATACCCCGATGGAATGCATTCTCTTTTGAGCTTGTTGCCAGTGTGTTCACCTTGGCTACATAGTTTTTACTATTGGACGGCACAGTAGTCATGGTGTATCGGGCAGACCACTTGGCACTCATCACCGAGGAGGTCCGCTTTCACGATTTTTGCCATCTTCGTACTATTTTTCTTTGTATGGTGTCACGCACATATGTTGTGATAGATGACTTCACGGATCCAGTAAGCTCTCAACCATTTCTCCACAAATTTCATGGTTGGTAGATATTGGTGTGTGTACTGTTTGAAACAACTCATATTGTAGGTCACGACCTTATTGTTGATCATGTTCACACATAAAATTGAAGGCCTTCTAGTGATTCCACTATCTGATCGTCAAGCAGGAGATGTGAAAATTGACAATGATGGGTTTGAGTTTGAATGTGACATGATCCAAGAGCCACTACAGGACTTGCCATGGATGCTAGATGCCCTTGGAGCACCATTTTGGCATGGAGTGGAGAAGAGAAAGTTCTTTGCTCGGTAAGTCTAGGAGGGAACCTTTATGCTCAATTTTTGCCATTGAACTAGTCCATTAATGTGTCATTGAAATGTCTGCTAATGTTTGTGCTTTTGTAAACAAGTGGTTATTGGGTACCTTCACAAAGGTTGGGGATGTAGTTTTAGATAGTCTAGTAGGTTGTGATGGCTTGGTAATGGAGTGCAAGCGTCTACAACAACATTGCATCATCATTGACCGAGCCAAAAAATTATTTTTGGCACGTATTGAACCGCAACAACGACTTCTACTGGTCTAAGATCGACTCATCATATGGACGAGGTATCTCGTAGAGCATAGTCACAGTCACCCCCGTCTCCTTTACGATGTCGCCAAGAGTCGGTTGTGCCATATGCTCCTCCTCTGAGTAGACCTCCAACCATAGTTCCTGGTTGGCCCATGTTGACCCATCAACAATGTGCACGCCTCTTATATTCTCAATATTGTATATGCTATGAATGTAGTATGCACAACACAGATTGTACACAACTACACGGACTCTCTCCATGCAGTCGATGAGGCCACAAGCTCTATATTCAATGCCATGCAAAACCTTGATTTCAATGCACATCCAACCAAAGGGGATATCGATCAAGTTGTGCCATAGCCAACAATGCAAGTATGATTTGGGGGGAACATGGTTTTCGCAGCCCATAGGAGTGTGCATCTTTTGAACGACACGTGGAGGCTTGGGTAGAAGTGTGGATGGCATATATTGATGGGCAAGGAATAGCCAATGGAGCTAGCAACAACAACAACAACTAGATCTCACCTTTCCTCCCTAATGTTGGAGAAATAAGGCCTTGATACCATATTAGCATATTGTCATGTTTTTCTCTCCATATCTATCTTATTGTAGTTGTTTTAAGTTGTCTACTTTAAACCCACATCTTAAAACCCTTTTCATAACAGTCTTTGGTGTTTTTACTGTAGTCTTTAAATGTTTTTCAAAATCAAATCTCATTATTATGGAGTGTCAACCGTTGAAATTGATTTGTTGTATGTGTACGAGTACTCATAAGTGTGAAAAAATAGAAGGACACTTCTCACATTGGTGGTTAATCTTGTTGCCCAACATTTATTAAAACATTTGAGAAGACAAGTTGCATGTATGAGTGAGAGGATAGTGACAGAAAGAGATTTATAAATTATGAATGTTTGATAGAGAGAGAGAGAGAGAGAGAGAGAGAGAAAATCAAAACAGAGAATAAAGTTGAGAAGCGAGAAAGAATCTTCTTGGAATCTACTCATCGGATTCCAAAAAAGCGCTCATCAAAAAATGCTCGCCAAAAAATTATGTCCCCTAATCACCAATGATTTAGTGTTAGGCTATGGAGGATGGAGCCTTAGCTTTACCATGGTGTTAGGGTTACAATTAGAGAGATAGAGATTAGGTAAGGCTATGCCAAGTGCAAGAGCATAAAGAGAGAGAGAGTATAGACACAATGATAGAATCAAAATGCAATTCATTGATTAGAGATTAGCCTCTTAAGGTGGCCTAATGCTTTACAATCATTGGCTAGAGAGGCTGCATCCTCTTGCTATTTGACCTTGTCATCATCTATCCTTTCCTAGGTGGGTAGAGGGCTTTCCCATATGAGCCACAAGTTGGGCTTACCCCAACAATTGCCCCCTTAAACCAAACTTGGGGTTTTACAAAGACTTCATGTGTCCATGTCATGGTGTACTCCCAAGCTAACATGATTCATCTACCTGATACATCATGGTAGTTCAATTTGATTCATCACCATAGTTCATTGTCCCACGATACATCATAGCAGTTCTCATTCGGATTCATCACTATGGTTCATAAGTGAGACTTAGTAGGTTCACTAGTAGTCCTAAGTATCACAAATTTCATTCATTCATTCATGTGTAAAGAGATTGTCATGTGTGTCTTCTTCAAACTTGTCTTTATCTTGTTGTTGTTGTCATTCATTGCTTTTATTGTCCTCATCTTCATCATCATGTCATTGGCTTTATGTGTTGCCTTCATGTTGTCATGTTGATCATTTGTCTTTATCATGTCATTGGTCAAAAACGTCGAGGGTATGGCCTTCTTGGTTAATGATGTAAAACACACATACATATCATGTGTTGTGAGTTTGTGTGTGTGTGTATGTGTGTGTGTATTGTGATGCCTCATGAGGAAGGTCTTATCATTTGTCATGGAAATGTCTAATCCTCTTACATGGGTTGGCATACTCATGGAATTATCCTGAAGTATACATATGTAAACATACATTTCAATGTGAGATTCATGCACATGTGACTCATACATGGTGGGGTGTGTTATCTTGTATGCTAGTTGTACGAAAGATCTTTGCAAAAGAACTAGAAAATAAATCACCAAAAGTGATCTTTGCAAACTATAGTATATTCAAATTCTACAATTGTGGGCTCACTATGGGAAAGTACCCTTATTTGAGAGAGCACTTGGTGCTGTTGTAGATAGTTGTGGTAGTAGCATCTAGGGCATGTGGCTCAAGGGCTTGAAGTAATGCTTGGTGGTGCTACCTCGTGGGAAAGCCCTCAGTGGCTCGCAAATAGTCATCGGGCAACAGGAAGCACCGTCGGAGAGTCGAGGGCAGCTTAGGCACACACATGCAACGGGGAGTGCATTAAATGGCCAAGAGTGCCCAACAATGGTCGATTGGATGCAGGACGTCGTTTGCAGCTAGTCATGCAAGTAGATAGCCACCGAATGAGAGATGGGTGCTTTGGTGGCATATGAGAGGCTATCTGGTGGTAGACTTCAAGCTGCTTGAGTGCCTCTTATAGGTTTGAAAGGCGCTAAGAAGGGGATCTTTGACCCTTTATTAATTAGGGGGAAGTGTCCACGGTTTCAGAGTTCCTCAATATTTTGATACCTCCCAAAAAAGGTATCAAAAGATCCTCCACACACACACACACACACACACACATTCTATCTCTAGTGCAAAAAATGAGATATTAAGCAATGGGATTGCCAAGCTAATTGAAGATGCTAATGCATACCAATTTTTAATGATATAGGGCTCAAATGAAAGCTCTTTTGACGAGCACTTTTACACACACACACACACACACTTAATGCAAAGAGATTATGTGCACACTAAAAGTAATTAGAGAATGAAATTATGTTAAAATCAAACCTAAATGCAACACACACAAGTGATGTAATGATTTCAACTCAAAAGAAAGTAATTGAAGACGGTAATTTTGCAAACTAAATGCAAAGAATAATTGAAGATGAAGATTATAGAAGAAATCAACACTTAAGTGCTACTTCCTCCTCTTCTACTCACCAAAGGGTAGTGAAGCATGCTCGTGCCCAAGTGGTGATAAGGTATGGAAATGTCGGCTATGATACCATTTGTTGGGAAGCGTGTTCCCTAATCACCAATGGTGTATCATTAGGCTATGGAGATTGGAGCCTTGGCTCGATCATGGTGTTAGGGTTAAGGTTAGAGAGATGGAGATTAGGGTTAGGCTATACCAAGTGCAAGAGCATAAAGAGAGAGAGAGAGAGAGAGGGAGGGAGAGAGAGAGAGAGAGAGAGAGAGAGAGAGAGTAAGTATAGATACAATGATAGAATCAAAATGCAATTGATTGATTCGAAAATAGCCACAAATTTGGTGGCCTCCAAAGGCAGTTTTAAAAGGGGTGTTTTTTCCTCCATGTAGGCATTTCAATCTGATGACATAAAGTAATAAGAAAAGAAAAATGTATCATCCATGTCATGCAATGATGTGGATTGCAAGTTAAGGTTTGGTTAATACCCCCTTCCACCTAAATTGAGATTAGGGTTAGGCTATGCCAAGTCAAAGAGCATAAAGAGAGAGAGTATAGACACAATGATAGACTCAAAGAGCAATTGATTGATTATAGAATAGCCTCTTAAGTAGGCTTAGTGATTTACAATCATTAGCTAGAGAGGTTGCATCATCTTGCTATTGAACCATGCCATCATCTATCCTTTCCTAGGTGGCTAGTGGGCTTTTCATATGAGCCACAAGTTAGGCTTACCCCAATAGCTTTATGTAGGGGTGGAAGTATGGCTAGGGAGGACCAAAATTCCACAAATTTTGGTGGTCTCCAAAAGCAGATTTGAAAGGGGTGTTTTGCCCTCCATATAGGCATTTTAGTCCCACGACATAAAGTACTGAGAAAAGAAAAATGTATAGTCCATGTCATGCAATGATGTGGAATGCAAGTTAAGGTTTGGTTAGCCCCCCTCTTCCACCTCACTTGAGCCCTTGACACCTTCTCAAAACTCTTGCAGAAGGTGCAACAGTATGTGAATGCCCAATCTTTGCCCTTCCTCGCCCATTCTCTACGCCTTCTAGTATCAGCTTTTCTATGTGCTTGCTTGCTCTCTCTCTCTCTCTCTCTCTCTCTCTCTCTCTCTCTCTCTCTCTCTCTCTCTCTCTCTCTCTCTCTCGATGTTTCATGAAGCCTCCCACAGGATCCTTCCAAAGGCAAGAGGACCAAGTCTCTATAGGGTAACTCACATCTCCATCATTAACACATTATGTTAACCATTATTCAGATCAACTTTGAATATTTATGTATGCATGCATGATTATGTTGGAGGGTAATCATGCATGGTTTCATCTTTTTTTGGCTCAGATCAAAGTGAGTGAGATAATGAGAGTGTTAAGTATTTGTGTTTGCCTTTGTTTTGTTACACTGAGCTTGTTTAGTTTGATCTCCTGGTAGTTCCCCCTGAAGACTAGTTGTCTCTCTTCAAAGAGATCAATCAACAAGGTGCACATATCTATTTGCACATGTTGCGGATATAATTCATCAAAGAGTGCAGCTTGCTATCCCAGAAGGTATATCCAAGCATATCAAATAATGTGGAAATTCTGAAAAAGTTTTGAAAGTGCTTTGTGTGGGAGCATTGTCCATAGAAAAATAAAATCTTGAGGAACATGCCAACGTACTTTGGCTTGTTAGTGTAGGTCAAGGGAGTTTGGAGAGGAAGCTAGATAATGGTGAAAGATGTTGCTATTGTAGTAAAAAAGATGATCTTTGAATTGGAGGCCTTGTGGACACATGCCAAGGAGCTCTTGCAACGCCCTTCTTTGGACATTTTGCAAGTTGGTCACCTTAAAGGGACGCATTGAAGATTGTAAGAAGGAAATCAAGTTTTGTGAATTGGATGCAAATGCAATCCAAGAAAAGAAAGCGATGGCGCTACAAGTAAAAAATTTCTAGGCCAAAAGAACTTGATATAGGTAAAAAACTCTTGTGATACCCTATTTTGGACACTTTGCAATTCGGTTTCCTACAAGGATGCATTGAAGCTTCTAAGAAGGCAATTAAGTTTTGTGGATCGAACACAAATAGAGTTTGCTCCCAGCAAGCGAGCGATGGAATTGCAAGGAAGGCTCAACAAGCCGAAGCACTTTGAAATCTACCAAACCATTGTTAACCCTCACGGTTCACGGACACCCCATCACCTACGACGGACGTGTATTATGTATTTGGTAGAGTCAGGTACCGGGTTTGTCGGACCAATAGGAAAAGGGTAAGAGTGATCGCCGATGAGAGACGCACTCTAACTGGGACATTCAAAGGATTAGTTGGCTAAGCATGGGCGTCCAAGTGTGAATGGGGTGAGCTCATATAAAAGCCAACTAAACCTAAAATTCACTTATTCTCTCATTTGTGCAATAGAAGAGTGCTCTTGCTCCATCTCCATCTCCATCTTTTTCTTCTTCACCTCCTTGTGTATGTGTGTGTGTGTATGTGAGAGAGAGAGAGAGAGGGAGAGTGTGTGTGCGATCGAGCATTACGAAGGCACGACGACGGCGAAGCGGTTGAGCGCGGTACGACTGCAGCTTTTTCTTCATCGTGGCAAGGAATCCACCACGAAGGCGAGCGTAGAGCGGTGAGTGACACACCCTTTGCTCTCTTGAGCTTGCTAGATTAGTCTTGTTGTGTGCTTGGAGCCATTTGTGGCTCGCACACGATGTATCGGCAAGTCCCTTGCTTCGATAGTGCGGCAAGGAGCGCACAACCATTTTGGAAATTCCAAAGTCTTGTGAATTTATGAAAAACTCTATTTGGCTATTGAAAAGCACTTTGTGAAACGAGAAAGTGGTTTTGGTGGTTAGAAATCACTTAAGCTCTTATAAAGCATTATAAGCCTGTACAAAGCACTTTTTTGGTGCCTCGTTTTTTCCAAAAAAAAAAAAAATCAAAAATATTTAAGCGTGAGTGACTGGGGGGCTACACTAAAATTTTGATCGGGATTGGGATCATTTTTTCAAGCCCAAGCCCAAGCCCAAGCCCACGCCCACGCCCAGGTCTCAGTCTTATGATATATACTAGACTCACTCTTATATATATACCCTACCCCCTCAAGAGGGAATGAGAGCATGTGGGGCAAGTCCTCTACTCTCCTTCCTTCTGTTCCCACTTGCACCCTTAAACTTTCTAATTTGGGCCTAGTTCCCTACTAGAAATTGACGGTTTTAGGGATTCCGAGGGCATAAAGTGACCAAACAGAGGGCTGTAAAGCACGGCATGTCTCTCTGACCGAGACGCTCGTTTTGAGCTATCATATGTTCTATTCTATAGCTGGGTCAGAAAAAAAGGACCAAAAAATCAAAAAATAAATAAATAAGAAAAGACTTGGGTTGCAAAACATCCAAAATTACTAGGTGAGCAGCCTTCACAGGCCCTCACTGACACTTCTAGGGGATCCAAGTCATATGAACCTACGCTCCGGACGAGTGTTAGAGCACGAGCATATTGGTAGTGCCTCCATTTACGCGGGCACCCATTATTCCTCCACCCTAGGTTCTGGACCTTTGGCCGAGACTCAAGGTAGCGCGACCCAAGATCCTCATATCGCGTCTAGTGATTCTTCCTCTGACTAGCTACGAAGTCATGGAGGGGTATCCTACACCAAACCCTGATAGTTCAAGTCAAGACATGCATGCCATGGGCCCACGGCCCGGGTCCAGCGTGTTTAGCCGCTTAAAAGAGACCCTTAGTAGAGCTACTCGCTCCGAACATGCGGTTAATGAAATAAATGAAGGGAGTGGGGAAGTAAATTCGTCATTCATGCCTAAAATGGACCCTATGCTTCTTAAGAGTGTGCATGTGAATGTTCCATCCACTGCACCTCCTTATCCTTTAGGACTATCTCCCTCTGAGGTTTTACTACCCGATGGTAGGAGTCTTGCCGGAGTACAAGAGATCGAACGCTATATGCAAGCAACAAGGGAGAGGGAAATTGAGAACCTACGAAGGCTAGAACAAAGTCAAGCCCTGAAAGCAAAGGCTCCTATGACAACAATCATGCCAGCCGAGCAACCGAGTGCTCCCAAGGTAGCAGTCACGGAGGGGCAAGCTATGGGGAGCAATAATGCTTCCACTTCAAGGCAAACCTCCAGCACGCCAAGCCTAGATGGGATATTCCTAAACGAAAATTGGGAGTATGACCTACAAGCCGAAGATTTAAATGATTGGTACACAGGACACACCTATCATGTGGGTTGGTTAGATGTTCTACAATCCACATCGGGTGCTACTAGCCTAATGAGATTCTTGGATATGGGAAAGAACAACCAACCAACCCTGTCACAAATGGAGACTCCCTCAGTGAGCCCCATTGATCCTCCATATGTTGTTTCGCCAGGAGCCTCAGTACAATCTGAGCCCACAAGTGGCAGCTTTACCTTCCCAGATCTAGCTCATCTTTCTCTTAATGACACTACGGCTACCATGCATATCCCAATGGTGAGCATGACAAGAAGTACACCATGGAATTCATTTGTTAACACTGTGCCGATGCCTAGTAGCACAGTGCCCCCAACTATACCTACATGTATGTATCAATCATGTGCACCTGTCGTACCTCAGGCTCATGTAGCTCCTACACCTCCGATTATTCCAAGAGCTTACAATCCACAATGGAATTATCCAAGCTCTTATACAAGTGGAGCCATGCCATTTAATAATAACATGCCATATCAGGCACCCCCTATGCCTAGGGCCATGCCTGTAAACTTTGGACCACCGTCTGGTACACCACCATACGAAATTTGGGACCCAAGAGCCGCGCGTATGCCAAGGCCAAGGCCAACTCCCATCTCACATGTGGTTCCAGGAGCACATACACCCATTATACCTGCTCAAATAGAAGATTTGGTAGCATTTTCTCAAACTATCGGTCGCTCTATTGCGGAAAACATGCGTAGTGCACCTGATAGAGAGCCTAGGAGGAAGGCAGTTCAAGTAGCTAAGCTCACACAAAAATTCAGTGGAGACGGAGATGCTAGAAAGCATATGGAAGTCTTTGAACATGTGTGCGATTCCTTGGAAGAGCACAATGAGCTACATAAATGTAAGGCTTTGAGTTTGATCCTAAGCGGAAAGGCTGGAGAAGAGTAGAAGAGAAAACGATCTACTCTACTCTTAGGAGACTATTCTTAAAAGAATACATACGAGAGGGAGTACTTTGGGGTGTAGCCTCTCAGCTCCAGAAAGCCCAACGAGAAGAAGGTGAATCCGTGAGAGACTTCATTAGTCGCCTAAAGAATTTGAATTCTCGATGCAATCCAAACGAGCAATTCAACAACAACCAATTGCTCGATAGATTCATTAGGGGACTACGACATGAAAGTATCTATAATGGCCTAGTCATTAAAGGTATCACTACTTGGGAAGCAGTCACCATGAATGCAATCCAATTGGAGGATAATTTAATGATTGCAGGAGAAAGAGTGTCTGCCGAGCCGAAGTCAAGTAGCTCGCAAGCATCAGGGCATGAGACAATGAAGATAAAGCCAATCGTGAAAGAGAAAATGATATCTGAGATGAATTTGGCAGATCTCACCTTAGGCCATCCAAGAAAGGAGCAACAATGGTGCTCAACTTGCTTGGGCCCACATACTACGAGTGAATTCCCCTACTTTATAGATTGTTACCAGGAAACCTTTCAAGTTCACGATGCCATGTCTAGCTACCATGCAGAGTTTGAATTAAAGCTCTAGACCTTGGTACTTTGTAATGTAAATCTACTGTGTGAAATAATTAACATTGGTATGCTCAAATTCTACTTGTATATAAGCACAAAGTGTAAACATGTGTCAATAGAATCATCAAGTAGGCTTTGCAAAATGAAGGCTAGAGACATCCACCTTCAACATCCTCATGGTTTGCTACCCATGCTTCCCTTTCTTGTACCACCTTTCTCTAAACAACACAAACCAATATATTTGTAGTCTTGCTCTACAATCACCAAAGATTAATTGCATGCACCACTAGCCATTGACACCTAGGTGATGCCGCAATAAGCAACAAGCCTCACTTTTGTGTGTTTCAAGTCTCCACCGCTAGCTCAATACATCTTTGCCTATTTTGTCACCATTGAATTTTGCAATAGTATTTTAACTAGCGCAGATGGATCGTATCCATACAAGAGGTGGGTGAGAGGCAATCAAGTGAATGAGGGTCAACTTTGTGCCTCTAGGAGGCAGGTGATAGTGTTGCTTGTAATGGACTGCTTTGTTGTCTCAATTGAAGAGAGATCTACAAAATGCATCCATTATATATTGTAAGAGATGTAAACCATGTCGAATGTAATGTAAATGGCCTATTAACTTTGAGAGTAGCGGAAATTAGAGAAAGTAATTTTGTGAAATTACTCTGTGAGCATAGAGGGTGAACTTAATTGATGGTAGCAACATAAACATAGCATTTAGTTAACTTGGCATGAACAATACTTTTGCGAGAGAGAGAGAGAGAGTTTAGAGAACATCACAACAATTGAGGACCAGATGTATGTGGAGCCGGTCCCCCCTCCAGTAGGCATTTGTATTATAGTTTCTCCCATCAAGAGAGACTTGGTACGATACAATCTTTGTGTTCCTTATGACCTAGGTGATGCAATGAAGATGGAAAGATTCATGCATCACGAGCATAACATAAACCTTGTGGAAGGCATTAACTATCCCAAGCCTCAGTCTCAAGGCCTCAAACACCTTCGAAGGTGGAGAGAGCTAGGGGGGAATGAGGGTAGGGAAGAGGAAGAAAAAACAATTCATAGGAGAAAGAATTAGTTCCTCACTTATCATCACTCTTCTTGCTAGCATACATAATAGAATTGTAATGAAGATGGAGAAGATGTCAAGCTGAAGCATTGAAACATGGATCTTGGTTGGATTTGCATTCCATAGCCAAGAGTGTTGGTGTAGGCTCTCAACTTCTCTACTAGCTTGGAGAAGGAGATGAAGCTCTTGCACTTTGCACTTTACACAATGAGAGTGTGTGTGAGTGTGTGTGGGAGAGTATAACCCTTAAGCAACCCCCTAGCTTGCTTTGTGTTAACCCTCACGGCTCACGGACACCCCATCACCTACGACGGACGTGTATTATGTATTTGGTAGAGTTAGGTACCGGGCTTGTCGGACCAATAGGAAAAGGGTAAGAGTGATCGCCGATGAGAGGCGCACTCTAACTGGGACATTCAAGGGATTAGTTGGCTAAGCATGGGCGCCCAAGTGTGAATGGGGTGAGCTCATATAAAAGCCAACTAAACCTAAAATTCACTCATTCTCTCATTTGTGCAATAGAAGAGTGCTCTTGCTCCATCTCCATCTTCTTCTTCTTCACCTCCTCGTGTGTGTGTGTATGTGTGTGTGAGAGAGAGGGAGAGTGTGTGTGCGATCGAGCATTACGAAGGCACGACGGCGGCGAAGCGGTTGAGCGCGGCACGACTGCAGCTTCTTCTTCATCGCGGCGAGGAATCCACCACGAAGGCGAGCGTAGAGCGGTGAGTGACACACCCTTTGCTCTCTTGAGCTTGCTAAATTAGTCTTGTTGTGTGCTTGGAGCCATTTGTGGCTCGCACACGGTGTATCGGCAAGTCCCTTGCTTCGACAGTGCGGCAAGGAGCGCACATTTTTGGCGCCGCTGCCGGGGAATCGCCCTGCACTAAGCCCAAGAGGCACTTTGTGCTTCTCCTATGAGTTGTTTGTAGTAGGAAAGAAGAGGAAGAGGAAGAGGAATGAGTTGTTTTTCTATAAGTTGTTAATTTCTGTGTTGTCTGCAAGTTCTGTGATTTCTGCATAATGTTGTGTTTTCTGTTTGCACACAGTCTTTGCACAATTAGTAGTCGTTATCTTGTTTGCATTGAATGAATAAGTAGGAAGGCAGTTAGCAATTTCTGTTTGCACACAGTCTGTACACAGTTTTCTGTCAAGGTTTGGCTGCACACAGTCTTTGCACAGCAAGGTAGTGAGAGAGGAAATAGGTGGACAGTTAGCTCACTGTCAGTAAGCAGTTAATAGATTAGTCAGTGGTTAGCAGCATTGTTAGTAAGTAGATAAGGTAGTGAGCTGTCTGTGAGCTGTTGACTGGGAGGTTAGGTAGGTGGCAGTGTGTGTGGCCAAGAAAGGGTCACCTAAACCGCGCGCGGTCATCGCCCAAAAAAAAAAAAAAGTAAAAAAAAAAAAAAAAAAAAACCGAAAATATTTAAGCGTGAGTGACTGGGGGACTACACTAAAATTTTGATCGAGATCGGGATCATTTTCCCAAGCCCAAGCCCAAGCCCAGGCCCAGGCCCAGGCCTCACTCCTCAGTCTTATGATATATACTAGACTCACTCTTATATATATACCCTACCCCCTCAAGAGGGAATGAGAGCATGTGGGGCAAGTTCTCCACTCTCCTCCCTTCTCTTCCCACTTGCACCCTTAGACTTTCTAATTTGGGCCTAGTTCCCTACTAGAAATTGACGGTTTTAGGGATTCCGAGGGCATAAAGTGACCAAACGGAGGGTTGTAAAGCACGGCATGTCCCTCTGACCGAGACGCTCATTTTGAGCTATCATACGTTCTATTCTATAGCTGGGTCAGAAAAAAAGGATCAAAAAATCAAAAAATAAATAAATAAGAAAAGACTTGGGTTGCAAAACACCCAAAATTACTAGGTGAGCAGCCTTCACGGGCCCTCACTGACACTTCTAGGGGATCCAAGTCATATGAACCTACGCTCTGGATGAGTGTTAGAGCACGAGCATATTGGTAGTGCCTCCATTTATGCGGGCACCCATTATTCCTCCACCCTAGGTTCTGGACCTTCGGCCGAGACTCAAGGTAGCGCGACCCAAGATCCTCATATCGCGTCTAGTGATTCTTCCTCTGACTACGAAGTCATGGAGGGGTATCCTACACCAAACCCTGATAGTTCAAGTCAAGACATGCATGCCATGGGCCCACGGCCCGGGTCCAGCGTGTTTAGCCGCTTAAAAGAGACCCTTAGTAGAGCTACTCGCTCCGAACATGCGGTTAATGAAATAAATGAAGGGAGTGGGGAAGTAAATTCGTCATTCATGCCTAAAATGGACCCTATGCTTCTTGAGAGTGTGCATGTGAATTTTCCATCCACTGCACCTCCTGATCCTTTAGGACTATCTCCCTCTGAGGTTTTACTACCCGATGGTAGGAATCTTGCCGAAGTACAAGAGATCGAATGCTATATGCAAGCAACAAGGGAGAGGGAAATTGAGAACCTACGAAGGCTAGAACAAAGTCAAGCCCTGAAAGCAAAGGCTCCTATGACAACAATCATGCTAGCCGAGCAACCGAGTGCTCCCAAGGTAGCAGTCACGGAGGGGCAGGCTATGGGGAGCAATAATTCTTCCACTTCAAGGGAAACCTCCAGCACGCCAGGCCTAGATGGGATATTCCTAAACAAAAATTGGGAGTATGACCTACAAGCCAAAGCTTTAACTGATCAGTACACAGGACACACCTATCATGTGGGTTGGTTAGATGTTCTACAATCCACATCGGGTGCTACTAGCATAGATGAGCAACAACAGAAAGTCTGTGATGTCCTCCATAGGATTGTCGAGTTAGAAAGATAGAACACGGGGATCAACATGCCTTCAACAGGCCTAATGAGATTCTTGGATACGGGAAAGACCAACCAACCACCCCTGTCACAAATGGAGACTCCCTCAGTGAGCCCCATTGATCCTCCATATGTTGTTTCGCCAGGAGCCTCAGTACAATCTGAGCCCACAAGTGGCAGCTTTACCTTCCCAGATCTAGCTCATCTTTCTCTTAATGACACTACGACTACCATGCATATCCCAATGGTGAGCATGACAAGAAGTACACCATGGAGTTCATTTGTTAACAGTGTGCCGATGCCTAGTAGCACAGTGCCCCCAACTATACCTACATGTATGTATCAATCATGTGCACCTGTCGTACCTCAGCCTCATGTAGCTCCTGAACCTCCAATTATTCCAAGAGCTTACAATCCACAATGGAATTATCCAAGCTCTTATACAAGTGGAGCCATGCCATTTAATAATAACATGCCATATCAGGCACCCCCTATGCCTAGGGCCACGCCTGTAAACTTTGGACCACCGTCTGGTACACCACCATACGAAATTTGGGACCCAAGAGCCGCGCGTATGCCAAGGCCAAGGCCAACTTCCATCTCACATGTGGTTCCAGGAGCACATACACCCATTATACCTGCTCAAATAGGAGATTTGGCAGCATTTGCTCAAACTATCGGTCGCTCTATTGCGGAAAACATGCGTAGTGCACCTGATAGAGAGCCTAGGAGCAAGGCAATTCAAGTAGCTAAGCTCACACAGAAATTCAGTGGAGACGGAGATGCTAGAAAGAATATGGAAGTCTTTGAACATGTGTGCGATTCATTGGAAGAGCACAATGAGCTACATAAGTGTAAGGCTTTGAGTTTGACCCTAAGCGGAAAGGCTGGAGATTGGTATAGAACCTTAAGAGTAGAAGAGAAAACGATCTACTCTACTCTTAGGAGACTGTTCTTAAAAGAATACATACTAGAGGGAGTACTTTGGGGTGTAGCCTCTTAGCTCCAGAAAGCCCAATGAGAAGAGGTGAATCCGTGAGAGACTTCATTAGTCGCCTAAAGAATTTGAATTCTCGATGCAATCCAAACGAGAGATTCAACAACAACCAATTGCTCGATAGATTCATTAGGGGACATGAAAGTATCTATAATGGCCTAGTCATTAGAGGTATCACTACTTGGGAAGCAGTCACCATGAATGCAATCCAATTGGAAGATAATTTAATGATTGCAGGAGAAAGAGTGTCTGCCGAGCCGAAGTCAAGTAGCTCGTAAGCATCAGGGCATGAGCCAATGAAGATAAAGCCAATCGTGAAAGAGCAAACGATATCTGAGATGACTTTGGCAGATCTCACCAAGGCCATCCAACAAAGCCTTAGGGGTAATCGTGCTCCACAAAACACTCATATGTATCCAAGAAGGGAGCAACAATGCTGCTCAATTTGCTTGGGCCCACATACTACGAGTGAATGCCCTACTTTCAGAGTAAAGTTTAACGGGACTTGTAACGCGTGTGGTAGGTATGGCCATCAAGCGAAGGATTGCCTAATGCTTAAACGCATCATGGAAAATAGACCGCCTATAGCTTGGGCAGACTCACCTCGAGTTCCTGCATTGATGCCTACCCCACCCATGGAGCAACAGTTGCCATTACAGCACATGGTCCCTAGAAACCAAAATGTGGTCCAAACCACACCGTTGCCACCTCCAGTGCTAGGACCGCAACCCCCTCATCCAAGAGTTACACCTATGAACCAAATAGGTTGCGAGTCATCTAGTACTTATGTAGATTGCGAAGGGGACATAGACCCTAGTATCACCTATGGAGTCGACATGCTTGAGGAGTGTCCCATGTACTATATGGAAGACCATTGGGGACAAATCAAACCGGTATATCAAGCTACTGCGCTAGCAGCAAGAGGCCAAAACATTAATAGTTTTGTCAGGAGACCACCTCTTCAGTGCTACGAATGTGGTGGACCACATCGAGTAGCTGAGTGCCCCATTAGAATGCAAAAGAATGTTGCACTAATGCAAACAAGTCAAGGGAGTGCATTGGCAATGCCAATACTCATTTGTAATCGTTGTGGCATAGATCATTTGATCGCACAGTGTCCTAACAATCCAAACGCACCGAAAATCACACCATTGAACTTAATAGAGATTGTTGATGGGACACCACCAACTATAAACATAGCACCAGTGAATGCACTCACACGGTCGATGCTCCAAAAGCAAAATTACATCCTCGAAGAGAGAGATGCTGCATCCATTGGCCGAGCGAGAAAGAAGAAAACACGAAGAAAGAAATCCCTTAATGCTTCTAGCTCAAAACCTAGTTCAAAGACTAACATAGGGACAGGAGAGGATCCCGTGTATATGAATGACCCTGAGGATGACCCAGATTCGATAGAGACCACGGAGACAAAACTATTACTACAAAGGAAAAAGCCAGTGAGGAGGATCACGAGAGGGAATTACGACGAACACCAAAAGAGTATTCAAAGTTAAACCACCCAGTTGCGAACCCCCAAGATAAGCCACGAGAGACGAAAAATGAGGATTGCAAGAGAAATATTGGAACCTATCCAAACCCAACAGTGGAAATTGAACGAGTCCAACAAATGAGGGGTTTCGTGGATGAAACTCAACGAACATTAGAACCTGAACCCAAACACATCCAGATGTCGGACACAGTGTTTCCCACACAAGTTCAACCTCACAAGAACTACAGGCTAATGGATCTATTGTTACGCCTATTGGAATGCTTAAGGATCTCAGGATCAAGGTCTTGGGACACAAGGTAAGGCAGAATTTCATTGTTATGGATTTTTCCAAGCATCCTATGTCATTTGAGATGATCTTAGGGCGTCCATTCATGAGGGAAGCAAAAATGGTGCATGACTAGTCCAAAAACTACGTCTACTTATAGTTCCAAGACTCTGTCATTCAAGTTGATCTTTTAAGTGGTCGAACGCATCCTCTAGGAAATAAATTCATCATTGATAATCGATCAGACACAACAATTCACTCAGCTCCATTACAGTATTGTTACACGTGTAACGAAGACACGGATATTGGGGAGAACTCTCCTTATATGGATATCCTACCCGGAATGGCTAAGTCAGACAATGTCGATTGGGTACACCTAGCGGCAACTATAGATACATGGGGAGCTAGAGGAACAACCTGGGTAACACCATATGGGGAAGAGATACCACACATTGCACCAGTAAACATGTTAGGTGTAGCGCATGTAACATCCGATGATAAGAAAGAGGCACACCTACCTGAGAGTGAAACCGATGATTCCTCAAAGGCTTCAGGCCAATACACATCAGAAACGGAATCTCAGGGAGAAATGGATTCAGAACCTGAGGAAACATCGAGTGAGCCAAGTATAGAAACTGAACACTCAAGGTCTAGTACGACCATCTATGGTAATTTATATGAGAGTGAAGAAGATACAAGCGAAGACCTATCAAGCGAGTCGAGTTCAAACATTTACCAAAATCAAAACCTTAACAAGAAACAAAGGTCATATAAGAGACGACGATATCGAGCAAATGTGAGAGCTAGGATAAATAAGGAAAGATCTACTGCAGAATGGCTTAGCTATCTAGGGGCATGTGATGCTCATCGAAAGCTAGTAGACAATTGGGGTGAACATCTCCAGAGTGTCATGTGGTGCAGCCCGCGACCCATTGACCTCGCTCAATTGGAGGTTACAGAGCCGAAATTGAGTCGGACTATAAGAAGACGTCAAAACCGAGAGTTAGGACAACAACAAAAGGAGACAGAACTACAAGAAAGGTCTCTGTCAGGACAAGAGCCTACTGACTTACATACGGCTCTTGATCATTTTAAATCTTATACCACGGGGGAGCGAAAGGTTGTGTATGCCAAAGCCCAACGAATACCTACCAATGGAAGCAGTGGAGTCTATGATGGTCCAGCGGTAGTTAAAGAG